>NC_058524.1:136441791-137130791 GCF_904849725.1 Hordeum vulgare subsp. vulgare
TATAGTTTTGAGACATGAAGATGGTAATATGAGAGCCATGCTAGTAAGTAATTGTGAATTAGAAGAAATACTTGTGTCAAAGCTTGTGATTCCCGTAGCATGCACGTATGGTGAACCATTATGTAATGAAGTCGGAGCATGATTTGTTTAATGATTGTCAACCTTTGTGTGCAGGTCGGGATCGCGCGATGCTTAACTCCTACCAACCCTTCCCCTAGGAGCATGCGTCTAATACTTTGCTTCGATAACTAATAGGCTTTTGCAATAAGTATGTGAGTTCTTTATGACTAATGTTGAGTTAATGGATTATATGCACTCTCACCCTTCCACCTTTGCTAGCCTCTCTAGTACCGCGCAATTTTCGCCAGTACATTAAATCCACCTTCCTCAAAACAGCCACCATATATTTTCCTCAAAACAGCCACCATATCTACCTATTATGGCATTTTCATAGCCATTCCGAGATATATTGCCATGCAACAGCACCGTCCCGTTTTTATGACATGCACCATCACTTCCATATTGCTTATAGAGTCATATTTTGCGAGTTGTAATCTTTGAGTTGTAAGTAAATAAAAATGTGATGATTTTCATTATTAGAGCATTGTCCCGTGTGAGAAAAGGATGATGGGAGCTATGATTCCCTCACAAGTTGGGATGAGTCTCCGGACTTTACAAAAAATAAAAGAGGCCAGCTAAGCCCATATAAAAATAAAAGAGGCCAAAGAAGCCCACCAAAAAAAAGAGAAAAAAAGAAAAAGAAAAAAATGAGAGAAATAGAGAAGGGACAATGCTACTATCTTTTCCACACTTGTGCTTCAAAGTAGCACCTTGTTCTTCATAGAGAGTCTCCTATTTTGCCACTTTCATATAACTAGTGGAATTACATCTTTTTGCACAACCACTTAGTTTCCTTTTTGAGCTTTCATACACTTATAGCTCTAGTGCATTTGTTGCATGGCAAACCCTACTCACTCACATTGATATATATTGATGGGCATCTCCATAGCCCGTTGATATGCCTAATTATCCTCCTTTTTTTTGCAACCTCCACCATACTCTATTCCACCTATAGTTCTATATCCATGGCTCATGCTCATGTATTGGGTGAGAGTTGAAAAGGTTTGAGAACATAAAAAGTGTGAAACAATTGCTTGATTTTCATCGGGGTTGTGCATGATTTAGATACTTTGTGTGGTGAAGATGGAGTATAGCCAGACTATATGATTTTGTAGGGATAACTTTCTAAGACCATGTTATTTTGAAAGGAATCAATTGCCTTATTAGTATGCTTGAAGTATTATTGTTTTTATGTCAATATTAAACTTTTGTTTTAAGTCTTATGGATATGAATATTCATGCCACAAAAGAGAATGTTACATGGATAATTATGTTAGGTAGCATTCAACATCAAAAAATCTGTTTTTATCATTTACCTACTCGAGGACGAGCAAGAATTAAGCTTGGGGACGCTTGATACGTCTCCAACGTATCTATAATTTTTGATTGTTCCATGCTATTAAATTATTTGTTTGGATGTTTTATATGCATTAATATGTTTTTTTATATTATTTTTGGGACTAACCTATTAATCTAGAGCCTAGTGTCAATTTATATTGTTTTCATGTTTTTGAGTATTACAGATAAGGAATATTAAACGGAGTCCAAACGGAATAAAATCTCCGGAATAATTTTTCTTGGACCACAAGAAACCCAGAAGACTTGGAGTAGGGGGCACGGCGCCTGCCGGGAGGCCACAAACCTGCACGGCGCGCCCTAGGGGGGCCGCGCCCCCTGGCTTGTGGGTCCCCTGCAACTCCATTGCCCCTCCGATGATGTGTGAGTAGTTCACCACATACCTACGGGTCCATATCTAGTAGCTAGATGGCTTCTTCTCTCTCTTTGATCTTCAATACCATGTTCTTCATGATCTTCATGGAGATCTATCCGATGTAATACTCTTATGCGGTGTGTTTGTCGAGATCCAATGAATTGTGAGTTTATTTTCAGATTATCTATCAATATTATTTGAATCTCTTCTGAATTCTATATGCATGAGTTCATATCTTAGAAAGTCTCTTTGAGTTATTGGTTTGGTTTGCCCAACTAGATTGGTAATTCTTGCAATGGAGAAGTGCTTATTTTGGGTTCAATCTTGCGGTGTCCTCACCCAGTGACATAATAGGGGTAGCGAGGCACGTATTGTATTATTGTCATCGAGGATAAAAAGATGGGGTTTTCATCATATTGCTTGAGTTTATCCCTCTACATCATGTCATCTTACTTAATGTGTTACTTTGTTCTTCATGAACTTAATACTCTAGATGCACGCATGAGTAGGTCGATGTGTGGAGTAATAGTAGTAGATGCAAAATCGTTTCGGTCTACTTGACACGGACGTGATGCCTATATGCACAATAATTGCCTTGCATATCTTCATAATTATTCGCTTCTCTATCAATTGCTCGACAGTAATTTGTTCACCCACCATATTGTTTTCCTTTATGAGAGAAGCCTCTTGTGAAACCTATGGCCCCTGGATCTATTTTCCATATTATACTTTCAGAACTATAAACCAAAAATACCAAAAATATATTGCTGCAATTTATTTACTTTTGTTTCCACAATCTTTTATATCTATCTCTATCAGATCTCATCCTTGCAAATAACTCTGAAGGGATTGACAACCCCTTTTTAGCGTTGGGTGCAAGAGTTTGATTCTTTGTGTAGGTACTACGATTGGGGCCTTGCTTGTTCCTCCTACTGGAGTGATACCTTGGTTCTCAACAAACTGAGAGAAATACTTATCTACTTTACTGCATCACCCTTTCCTCTTCAAGGGAAAACCAACGCAAGCTCAAGAGGTAGCATTGAATCCCTTTGGCTCACAGATTATTACAACAATTGTTGCACGTATAGGTAAAGTGATGATTTGATGTGAGAGCGATGCTTGTTTGATTTGGAGTTCTTCTTCTTCTTCTTCTTCATCGATCTAGGATGGGTTCCGGGCCGGCAGCCTCGGATAGCAAGGATGGACGTTGTTTTTTATCATTTGATTTCGTCCGTAGTCGGACCTTGCTCTTCTGAATGGTGATTGAATGTATGTTTGTATTGAGATGATCATGATTAGCTTGTGGCAAGCGTAAGCCAATTCCATATACTCATCTATTATTTACATGTACTTCTAGCGATATTCATTCTTGCGAAACGACGAGATGCGCTTCTATCCCTGTCGAGGCTCTCGTGCCAAAATAAGGATAGGATTGCATCTTGGGCGTTACACCATGATAGCAATGATCTCAAATTTTAACTGAGATGACACGTGTGCCTACCACTGTTTTATTTTTATCTAGTTCATCTTGTTTGTTTCTAACAGGTTTCACATTCCAGCAGCTTCATCTCAAGGGTAAATAACGTGCCCATCAATATTATCAACTAGGAGATCTTTAACTATAGCTACATTTGGCTCAATCTTTATTTGTTCAGAAGGTGTAGGTGTTCTAACATAACTCTTATTAACCATTGTTTTAACATTAGCATATTCTCTAATCCTAACAGGGAAAGGAGGTTTCTGATTGTAAGGAGTAGGAACAATTGGATCAACATGGTTCACATTTTTGTCTTCCTTCTTAATTCTAACGGGTTCCTTGGGTAAATTTTCAATGGGAGGATGATATTTGAACCACTTTTCCTTGATAAGGTCAACATAGGTAGAGAAAGAGCCGTAGAAAGTAGCTACTATCTGAGAGTCAAGGCCATACTTTTTGTTAAACTCATGAAAAGTAGAAGTTTCCAAGAAAGATTTAACACAATCAAAGTTAAGCTTTATAACTGACTCTTTACCTTCTCCGAGATACCAATCTTCAGCGTTGCATTTAATCTTTTCCAGAAGATCCCATCTGAATTCAATAGTCTCCTTCATATAGGAACCGACAACACACGCATCAAGTAATGTCTGATCATCATGAGAAAGTCGAGCATAAAAATTCTGTATAATCAATTCCTTTGAGAGCTCATGGTTGGGGCAAGTGTGCATCATAGATTTAAGCCCCCCAAGATTGATCGATGCTTTCTCCTTCACGAGGTCAACAATTATAAATAAAATTCTGATCATGATGAATTAGATGCATAGGATAAAACTTCTGATGAAATTCTAGCTTCAAGCGATTCCAATCCCAAGATCCAATATCATCCAATAGCATGTACCACATTAGTACTTTTCCCTCCAAAGATAAAGGGAAACATTTCTTCTTAATTTTATCTCCGGGTAGACCTGAAAGCTTAAACAATCCACAAATCTCATCGACATATATCAAATGGTAATGAGGATGAGTTGAACCGTTGTCAGGATTAGCCAGCAGTTTCTCTACCACACCCGAAGGAATCTCATAGTAAATATTTTCAGTATTTTCAATAGGTTCAGGAACAATTTCCTCAACCTTTTTTCGAAGCGAAGATGCCCCGAAGAAGCCACTCAAAGGGTGACCATTCATGGTGATAAGCAACAGTAAATTTCAGCACATACTGAAAGTGTTTCCTTACTAATTTCCAGTTACCAAAGGCTCTTCACTCCCCAACAATGGCACCAGAAAAGAGTCTTTGTGACCCACAAGTATACAGGATAAATCATAGTCCTTTTAATAAGTAATAGTGTCAAACCCAACGAGGAGCGGAAGAAAATGATAAGTAGTTTTCAACAAGGAATTCTCTGCAAGTGTTGTAAGTAACAATGATAGATAGTTTTGTAGCAAGATAATTTATAACAAGTGACAAGTAACAATAATATCAAAGGTTCAGCAAGGTAGCCCAATCCTTATTATAGCAAAGAACAGGCCTGAAAGTTCTCTATATAAAGCAAGGGCTCCCGAGGACACATGGGAATTCCTGTCTAGTCATGTTCATCATATCAAGTTGATTAACATTCGCTACTTTTATGATTTGATATGTGGCTGGACCGGTGCTAAGGTGATGTTCTTACTTGAATTAACGACCTACTTATGATTACCCCCTCTCGCAAGCATCCGCAACTATGAAAGAAGAATTAAGAATAATCTAACCATAGCATGAAACATGTGGATCCAAATCAGCCCCTCATGAAACAACACATAAATTGGGGCTTAAGCTTCTATCACTCTCGCAACCCATCATCTATTTGTTACTCCACAGTGACTTCCCTTAGGCCCATGACATGGTGAAGTGCCATGTTGTCGACGCTCACATAACAACACCAAGAGAAATAACTACATTCATATCATCAAAATATCGAACGAATACTAACTTCACATGATTACTTCTAATAAGTATTCTCCCATGTCCCAAGGAACAATAATTACTACACATGCATCATCAACATGTTCAAGATCAGAGGTGTAATAATAATAATTAAGGATCTGAACATAATATCTTCCACCAAGTAATCCAACAAGCATCAACTACAAGATGTAATCAACACAACTAGTAACCCACATGTACCAATATGGGGTTTTGAGACAAAGATCAAATACACGTGATGAACAAGGGTTGGAGATGAGATAGTGATGGTTAAGATGTTGATGAAGATTGGTCCTCCCACGAAGGAGGAAGCGTTGGTGATGACGATGGCTTCGATTTCCCCCTCTTGGAGGGGAATTCCCCCGGTAGGATCTCTCCGCTGGAGAGCAAAAGGGCCTCTGCCCAGGTTTCCGCTTCGAGACGGCGGCGCTTTGTCCCGAAAGACGACTTATGATTTTTTTTCCTAGGGTAAAACACACCATATATGAGAAGTTGGTCGCGAGAGGGCCAGCTGGAGCCCCACAAGCCATCTAGGCGTGACCAGGGGCGCCCTGTTGGCTTGTGCCCAACTAGTGGCCCCTCTCCGTCATATTTTTGGCCCAGAAATTCTCAAATATTCCAGAAAATTCTTCATAAAGTATCACCTCATCTGGAGCAAGTTGATTTTCTACCTTTTTCTCGGTTTCCCTGTCGAGAATTCCAGTTTCTAGATATTTCCCTCTCAGTGATGTACCTTGCCTATTCAGAGATAAAGTGCATAAGAATTGTATGATGATAAGGGATAATGTGCAAGATCAACACAAATATCAATAGTAATTCATGATGCAAAACGATCGTATCACCGCATCCTCTTGGCTTGTGTCCCCTTGGTAGCGTTGTTCCGACAGGTCTTTGTTCCATAATTCACCATAAAGCCATGAAATAATTCACAAAAAGTTTTGTTCGATTTCGAGAACTTCTATTTCTGCACAAAAAGAATGCCAAGGTAGTTCTGCTCAAAACAACGTCAATCCGGGTTAGTTTCATTCAAATTATGCAAATTAGAGGCCAAAACCATAGCAAAAGTATTTGGAGAAGTAGATACGTTGAAGGCGTATCAAAGATCGAGATCGAGAGAGAGAGATTTCCATCTAGGTACTAGCTATGGACCCATAGGTCTGTGGTGAACTACTCACACATCATCATGAGGGCGGCCAGGCTGGTGAAGATGCCCTCCATGATCAATCCCTCCTTCGACAGGGTGCTCCAAATGGCCTCTCGTCGGGACAGAGACTTGCGTTGGCGTAAAAAGTGTTTCAGAACTGCTTCTGGGGTTTTTAGGTTATCTCAGAATTTATAAGCGAGAGAACAAAATCGGGAGGGCCTCGAGGGGCCCACAAACCAAGAGGGCGTGACCCCCAGGCCACACCGGGTTGGATTTGGGGGCCCTCGTGTGGCCCCGAGCCTTCCTCCGATGCGTGTTGGTCTTCCTTTGGTCCAGAAAAAATGTCCAAAAGTTTCAAGTCAATTGGACTTTGTTTGATAAGGTAAACTTGAAAAGTGAAAAACATGCAGAAAACAACAACTCACACTAGGCACTTGGTCAATAGGTTAGTGCTCAAAATAATATAAATTGGTAAATAAATACCCAAAAGTATTATAGAATGATAATATATCAGCATGGAACAATAAAAAATTATAGATACGTTGGAGACATGTCAACAGACCTAGGTCGAACCCACCACGCTATTTTTGAGGGGGTTGGGTCGTTAGGTAGGTGGCTAAAAGCGGAGAATTCCTCCTGCATGGACCCGCCGAGTCAGCAACTGCGCATCGCCGAGAGGCTTTGTCCTCATCGCCTCGGTTCCCGCACTGTCGGTTGGGTTTCCAAAGTCTGGCGGCGCAGTGATGGCGAGCCGCTGTGCGTCCCGCCCTTTCCCGCCACGCGTACACACTGCTCCCGCCCTTCCCACACTATAAAAGGTGTGCCTCGCCACCGCTCGCCGGACACTAGCCATCCATGCTCAGTCTCCCTATCTCTCTCGCCTTCACTATCGGAAAATCTCTCCTTCGAGGTCGTGGCAGAATGATTCCCCAACGGCGGAGCAACAACCAACGGCTTCGGTCGCCGCTTCCTGTACGAGTGGGAGGCGCGGCTTCTCCATGACGCCAACTATTCGACATCGTCGGACATGCGTGTGCTGGGCGCATGGCGTCCGAGTGTCGACAACGTCCCCGTGCCCTGTCACCCTCTAACGCGGAGCGGCAGGCCGAGATCGCACGAATTCGGGAGTCCTTGCCGGAAGACGTGCACCAGTAGCCCAGGTACGCCACCGACAACAAACCCGTGTGGACGAGATACTTTAAGCACAGCCACGAAGAGTAGCTGGCGTCCACCAATAGTGCTCCGGTGCCGAGGGGGCGCCACAACTTTAACGTCCGCCGCCAATGGTGGTGCACCCCTAGGGGCACGCTGCATGCCATCTTTGAGCACCTCGAGGGAGGCAACGAGCCGCCGTTGGAGTACCCGACGTTGTCTTTCTCGTGTCGGAGCGGGAGTTGGTTGCTGAGGCACATGTCGGCATTGTCGTCGTCCTCCTCTGATTCCCGCTCCTCTGGTGCGGCGACGCCGCTGATGACGAGATGATGTATATACTTCTCGCTCCTCGTTGGTTACCCCAAGTGGAAGGTTGAGATATAGCCAGCATCAAGTTTTGCCTTACACAAAGACTGTAAGGTTTATCGAACCAGGAGGACTACTAGGATCAACAAGTAGGTTTCTCCCACCCTGGCGCTAGTAGAAGACGTGGACCTGCACACACAACAAATAATTTTGCTCCCGACGAGTACAGAGAGGTTGTCAATGTGTCCGGCCTTGTAGTTTGCAAAGGATCAAAACACAAGCGGGAAAAGTGATAGTGATTGCAACAGAAAAGTAAATGAAAGCAGTAAATGATGGAGGTGTAAGCAATGGTGGTGATATGGACCGGAGTCACATGATGTTCACTAGTGTTGTCTCTCTCCCAAAAGACGATAAACAACTATCCTTGGGTAAACAAATTACAGTTGGGCAATTGACAGAATTATGAACGCACTGCAATGCTAATTATGCTACTTGATAGTTAGAGGCTCAATAGTAATGGGCAGTACGCCAAGACAAGTAGACCGTTTATTCATCAACATCTACTTACTAATCATCCACCTTAAGATATCTATCCAGAACATCTCGTTGGTATTAAGTTGCGAGCCCCACCCAAAGTGTAAACTCAAAGAAACGGACAACTGCATTAACGAACTATGCGTAAGGTAAACAATCCTTGCAACCGTGGTCACAATCACCGTTGTTTTCTCCCTGGTAGCAATAGCACATCCCCTAGTCTCGTGTTTCTGTCACTGAAGCTAGACATCGAGGGGCATGAACCCACAATCATGCATAACTCTCCCTCTTGGAGTTACAATCTACTGCTCGACCAAAGCAATAAATAGCAACGAAGAACATGCATGAATCACTAAGGAACATAATATAAAAGGGTAATCAAGTATATAACTCATAACAATCTGAACATAATCTCATAATCCATCGGATCCCAACAAACTGAGCATAGCCATAGCAAGAGAATTACATAGATGCTTGATCATGTAGGGCAGCTCACAAGGGCTAATCATGGAAGCACAAGATTGGAGAGAAGACATCACATAGCTACTGGTCATGGACTCATGGTCCAAGGAGGACTACTCACGACACGTCCGGGAAGCGTCCATGACGGTGGAGAAAGATCCCGGAGGTCAATCCTCCCTCTGGCAGGGTGTCGGGAAGAGGTCTCATGACGCTCCCGATCTCGGAAGCGCTCCGGCGGCGGAACGATGGAGAAATTCGCGATTCTAGATCTCATGGAAGGGTTTTCTCTCGGAGCAGTAAATATAGGCTGGAGGAGGGCACCGGAGGAGGTGGGACCCACCCAGGCGGCCTCTTAGCGTGGCCAGGGGGTGGCCACGCCCACAGGTCGCCTGGGCGGCCCCTGGCCCTCCTTTGGCCCATCTACAGTGATGTGGAAGCTTCCGGTACGCTGGTTTTTATATATTTTTCTCGGGATTTTTCGGGCTTTGGAAAATTGGGTAAAAGCCCCTGCAAAATAGACATCAGCAGACAGAAACTGGCACTTGGTGCACTGAGTTAGGTTAGTCCAAATATATCTAAAATGATATAAAAGTGTAGCAAAACATATAACAATGTCACCCAAAAGATCATGGAACAAGCAGAAATTATAGATACGTTTTGGACGTATGAACATCCCCAAGCTTAATTTCTGCTCGTCCTCGAGTAGATAAATGATAACACAATAATTTTTGTGGTGACATGCTAACACAAATATAAGAACTTCAAAGTAAAGCAAGTGAGATATGCAATTCAATAATTGTTGTGGTGACAATAACAAGCAAGAGTCTATATCTAGTATTGAATTTAGCAAAGTAAGAACATAAAGGTGCAAGAGCTCTCGCTGTCCGTGACTCAAATGTCTCCAAATGATGTTTGCGTGCAAGAAGTGGGAGATGGGTTGAGATCATAAAATATTTTTTAATTGAGAACTCAATCTACTAAACCTCACACTTGGTCTCCTTCAGAATCTTATTTTGACTCATCCCCAGACCACTAGTCAGGCACAAGTCAAAATGATACTCTCCCTTTTGACTTTGAGCACTCGTGCAATGGATGAGTGTAAGCAAGATATGTTGGCACTTAGGATGGCAAATAGAATAATGATGGGGAAGGAAGACAAAAAGGTGTGAAAGGCTCACATCAATGAGGACAACCATAGGCGAGAGAAAGCCAAATGATAGATATGATGTGAGGAGTAAGGATTGCCATGTAACGGATGCACATATGAGCTAAGGTAAGCTCTCCAATGGAACTAGTGGGGGTGCATCCAACTTGTTTGCTCATGAAGACCTAGAGCTCATTTGAGGAGGCTCATCATTGGAATATGCAAACCAAGTTCTATAGTGTAAGGGTGCCCACATAGTTATGCATGAATAATAATCTCTATGTAGTACCAATATAGCAATGGAGTACGAGTGTGGATCTTTCAAAAGGAATAGTAGTGTTGCTCCCTTCTCTCTTTTTATTTCTTTATTATTATTATTTTCTTTTTCTCTTTTTTTTGTGTGGCCTCTTTGGCTCTTTCTATTTATCTCTCATTTGTCCTCTTTGGGATCTTTTGTTTTGTCCTCTTTGGGATCTTTTCCTCACTTAAGGGCAACACTATATGTTTTACATGAATAGAAAGAAGATCATCACACTTTATAAGAAGTACTCAACATAAAGACAAGTGAAAACTATCATGATGTATGCAAATGTATGCCTGTGCCAGTGTAGCAGGATATGCAATGATACTAGCACGTCATGTATCAATAATTTGGACAAGGCCCAACTATCATGCAGCTCTACGATCAAGCAAAAGCATGTATGACATGAAGATCAAGTCATGAGATGGTGGATGTTGCATGGCAATGTATCTCGGAAAGGCTATGGAAATGCCTTAATATGTAGGTATGGTGGCTGTTTTGAGGAAAGATATAATGAGGCTTATGTATGACAGAGCGTATCATGTCATGGGTTTGGATGCACCGACGAAGTCTGCACCAACTCTCAATGTGAGAAAGGGCAATGCACGGTACCGAAGAGGCTAACAAAATATGGATGGTGGAATTTCCAACAATCGAATACTCACATTAGTCCGAAGAACTCATACACTTATTATCGGTAACTCTCTATCTAGTTAGGAAATTCACAAAGAGACAAGTAACTTGAGGAGGAGTGTTTGGGGGCTTGGTTGTCCTTGCGCATCCTCGACTCATGGTAACGTGAGGGTACTCTATATATTCCAACCCCTATAGAGGTTAGCGATCAATTTAGTAGCTAGAGTTCTCAACTAATTTTTATTTTTTGAAAACACACGGATTTCCCAAAGTACGACACCTATCACTAATAGGCTCAAGCTCATGGCACCAATAGTACAAACATTACTCAAATCAATACCTCAAAACTATTGCAAGTTACTACTATACTTAAATAGCAACCTCAGTTACCTACTCATGCAAGACACACAACTCAGTGCAACGAGCCAACTCTCTAAACAGATAAGCATGATAACTCAAGAGAGTTCCAAAAGAAACCTAAATAAAAGCTCTTAAAAAGATATAACATGAAAACTAAGAGCTAAGCATGACAATAGCTAAGTAAGGACAAAGAACACACGAAAAAGATAAGCATGGAAACCTATGTTGTGTTCTAGAGTGAAATGGAGCGTGTTTCTCTCCCAAACAAGGTAGGCTAGGTTCCGACTTGTTATGAAATAGCAAGCAAAACTAAAACAAACTAAAAAGTAAAGAGCGGGACGCTCCAAGCATAGCACATAACATATGAAGTGATAAAAATATAGCATGGAGATGGACGAACTGATGATTGTTGATAGAGAAGGGGATGCACGGGGGCATCCCCAAGCTTAGACGCTTGAGTCTCCTTGAATATTTCTTGGGGTGCACGGGGGCATCCCCAAGCTTGAGCGCTTGACACTCCTGTATCTTCTTTCATCATCTCCCATCACATACTTGAAAACTCCCTTCATACGAAACTCATCATAAGCTGATTAGAGTGGTTAGTACCATTAATAAAATAATTCATTACCTACTGGAATTAAATATTTTCATGAAAAACTATTGTCTCTCATGATTGCCAAAAGGTTTTAGCAAAGGAAAAGCAAGCTTAAGATTTGCAAAATGATGAAAACGCAAAAAGTGGCAGAATCTGTGAAAAACAGAACAACAGATAGTAAACATTTTTTTCGGGGAACTTCTGCCACTCAAATCAAACAATTCAGAAAAGATGCCGGAAATACAATTATATAGAGCATGCTATCAAAAAATTCAGATCAAAAAGATGATCTGGTGATTTTTGGCGAATGTTTCCGTCAAGCACGCATAATCTGTTTCTCGACAGCATGTCACAACTTTTGAACTTTCTTGCAATCGGAGGCTAAAACTTGGTACAACGCTTACAAATAAAGGTACAATGATGTTGCTACAATAGTAACATACATCAAGACCACTAAAAACTAAAAGTAAAAACTCAAAGTAAAGATAACAAGGGTTGTCTCCCTAAAGCTCTTTCTTTATAGCCATAAAGATAGGCTTAAGATTTTAATGATGCTCTCGTAGGAATAAGAGTTGTAGAACAAAATGTTGGAAATATGAGCAATTTACCAAAGGATTTTATTAAAAGAAAAGCTAGGATAAACCTAACCATCATAACTAAGACGGAAGAAGACATGCAATATAGAGATGAAATGACAGAAGACAGGTGCACGTATGATCTAGAAAAGAACATATGCATAACCGTTCTATATAGACAAGGTACCATAGGAAGTGATGAGCAGACACGGTACATATCTAGAAGATATACTATAGCAAAAAGTTGCGATAGAAACTGAAAGAAGAAGAACATGAGTACGTACTGAGTTGCAGCAGCAGGATTGGTGTTTGCGTTGTCGTTGGCCATGTTACCAGAGAGGTGGTCGACGTTAGGGAAGTAGTCGGTGTCCGTGATGGAAGTCAGTAGTCATGTTGAGCGCTCCCCAAAAACCTTATCGCCCTTCTCCCGTACAGGACTCGAAGAGACGGAGTTTCGGAGGCCTACTGTCCCGACGAACGGTGCACGCCGCAAGATGGGATGAGGAAGAACGTAGCAGCAGCACAGAAAAAGGAACCGGTGGCGAGAGGAACTTCTGATGCGTTCTTCTTGAGAGGAGCAACCTCTCTTTTATAGGCGTAGGAGAAGAAGGCGAGAGACCAGCGACGGGAACCGAAACGAACAGACAATAGCGAAACTGCAGCATTCGGTTTCAATCTTCTCCGAGTGGACTTTTAAATACCAGTCGTGCGTGGCAAAAATTTAGTTCGACTCGGCTCATTCCCGCAACCCGTGGCGCGGCGCGGCGTGACGAGGCGAGGCGGGCGGAGGAGGAGGAGGAGCGCACGTGTATGTCTCTATTGTTCTCAAGCTCATACATGTGTGGAAACATCCTCCCTTATAAGGAGGTCCAACTCCCACTAAACTAGCAATGTGGGACTAAACATTTCCACCTCTTGCCTTGCACAAATGGGCTGTGTGGGCCTCTATGATTTATTAGGAATTATATATTGGGCTGGCCCAATTAATTGAATAAAATTCCAACAATCCCCCACCAGATCCGAAAGGCACACAAAATTTTGCCTTTGGTTTCAAAACACTGTTTCATATACCGATACTGCAGTGGAGACTGTTAAGTTGAACTTCCACCTAGAACTCTATGCTACACTAGTAAGCAACTTGAACAATGGACTAGGCCTTGAACTGCAAGTTTTCTGCAAAACTAGATTCACACAGAGGTTTGATCGATACTAGGCTACCGTAGGACTTCCCCGCGGGTGGAGCTTATGCGTCATACTCCGGGACCTTTCATGAGTTTTCTAGAGAGCACCCTACTCTCATAGATTGCGACGTTAACAATCAGACTCATATAGGTATGTTCTTCAAAAGATGTTCTGCGGGATAACATCTCTGCTTCAATAAGCCACTTAGAACATATTAAGATGTACATCAACCTGCCATGCAGTTTTAGGAAAGTATTGCATCTTCACGGAGTGGTATTATTAATGATAAGGATACTTTCCTCTCAGTTGACCAACAGCTTGTCTTCCACATCTAATTCACGGGATCTCCGATCACAAAGAATAGGTTACCACTGTGAACAACTCAAATTGTGGGTCTCATACCCATCTCCCTCGACGCATTTTCTATCACATTACGTGATAGACCCTTAGTAAAAGGAACTGCCAGATTTTTAGATGTTTGGATATAATCCAATGCAATAACTCCGGAGTATCTCATTTTCCTGACAGATTTTAACCTTCTCTGAATGTGTCTTGATGACTTCATGTTATCCTTTGAGCTGCTCACTTTTGTGATCATAGTTTGATTGTCGCAGTTCATAAGGATACCCGGTACAGGTTTCTCGACAACCGGCAAGTCACTCAAGAGCCAGCGAAGCCAATCTGCTTCGACCATAGTTGTATCTAGTGCTGTGAGTTCTACTTCCATTGTTGACCTTGTTAAGATCGTTTGCTTGCAAGACTTCCAAGAAACAGTGCCACCTCCATGAGTGAATACATATCCGCTCGTGGCTTTTATCTCATCAGCATCAGAGATCCAATTTGAATCACTATACCCTTCAAGCACCTTTGGATGTCCAGTATAGTGAATTCCATAATTTGCAGTGCCTTTCAAATAACACAAAACTCTCTCTAGAGCTTTCCAATGCACATCTCCTGGTTTTGAGACAAACCGACTCAGTTTGCTAACAGCAAAAGAGATGTCAGGTCTTGTAGCACTGGCTAAGTACATAAGCGAGCCAATAATTTGGGAGTATTTCAATTGGTCTCTAGCAATTCTTCGATTCTTTCGAAGTAGCACGCTCGCATCATATGGTGTGGGAGAGGACTTGCAGTCACTATACCCAAAGCGACTCAAGATCTTTTCCACATAGTAAGATTGAAGCAACGTAATCCCACCATCTTCGTCTCTTAACAACTTGATGTTCAGAATGACATCAGCCACTCCTAAATCCTTCATCTCAAAACTGTGAGATAGGAAATACTTAACCTCTTTAATAACGTTCAGATTTGTTCCGAAAATCAGTATGTCATCAACATACAAGCAAAGGATAACTCCCTCGCCCCCACCATGGCGATAGTACACACATTTATCAGCTTCGTTTACAACAAAGCCTGCAGTTGTGAGAGTCCTTTCAAACTTCTCATGCCACTGCTTGGGTGCTTGCTTAAGTCCATATAAAGACTTCAGCAACTTGCATACTTTCCCTTCCTGACCATCTACTACAAACCCATCTGGTTGTTCCATGTAAATTTCCTCATCCAACTCTACATTTAGGAAAGCAGTCTTAACATCCATTTGATGAACGAGAAGACCATGTGAGGCGGCTAGTGAAAGTAGTACTCGAATAGTGGTTAGTCGAGCCACGAGTGAGTAAGTATCAAAGAAGTCTTCATCTTCCTTTTGGGTATAACCCTTAGCCACTAGCTGTGCCTTGTACTTTTCGATAGTACCATCAGGCCTAAGCTTCTTCTTGAATACCCATTTGCATCCTATAGGTTTGCACCCATAAGGACGATCAATGATCTCCCAAGTTTCATTTGCCAAGATGGAATCCATCTCACTACGGACTGCTTCCTTCCAGTAGTCAGCATCTTCAGACGCATAGGCCTCTAAAATAGAACTGGGAGTATCGTCTATGAGATACACAAGAAAATCATCACCAAAGGACTTTGCAGTCCTCTGTCTCTTGCTCCTGGTCGGAACTTCATTGTTCTCCTCCACAATATTTTTAAAGTGTTCCATCAAAATGATAGGTTCACTAAGTGTAACTAATTCATGATTTGATGAATTAGGCATCTCCTGATTAGATTAGGTAGCCATATCCTTCATGGGAAAGATATCTTCAAAGAAAGTCGCATCATTCGACTCCATGATTGTACCGACATGCATGTCAGATACCTCAGATTTTACAACCAAGAATCTATATCCAATGCTATGAAAAGCATATCCCAGAAAAACACAATCCACGGTTTTTGGTCCTAGCTTGCGCTTCTTTGGGATTGGCACATTAACTTTCGCCAAACAACCCCAGGTTCGTAGATAAGAAAGTTTTAACCTTTTATTTTCCCATTCCTCGAATGGAGTTATCTCTTTATTCTTTGTGGGAACTCGATTCAGGACAGGATATGCAGTCAATATCGCCTCCCCCCACCATGCCTTGGAGAGACCCGATGTATCTAACATGGCGTTCACCAAATCAGTTAGACTGCGGTTCTTTCTTTCGGCTATTCCATTTGATTGAGGTGAATAGGGAGGCGTCCTCTCATGAATTATACCATGTTCCACACAAAAAGAATCAAATTCATTTGAGAAATACTCTCCACCACGATCGGACCTAAGCCTCTTGATCTTTCGATCTAGTTGGTTTTCTGCTTCAGCTTTATAGATCTTGAAAAAGTTCAAAGCCTCATCCTTAGACTTTAGAAGATACACTCGGCAGTATCTAGTGGAGTCATCAATTAGTGTCATTGTCGTGGGTATAAGCCTGACAGTAGATGTGTAGGGTACGAATGAGATGGGCAGAGTCCTAGCTACGGCGAGGTTGTATGAGTTCAGGCCCCTCTACGGTGGAGGTAATAGCCCTACGTCTCAGTGCTCTTGGAGCTGGTTACCGAGTGTAATATGGAGTACAATGTTTTTCTAACCCTTTTACCAGTGGGGGAGGGCGGCTTATATAGAGTGCGCTGCCCTCCACAACGGTTCTGATTCAAGGGTGGAGTAGTGGCGATTGAATGCATGCGTTACAGGTAATGTATGCTATAAATGCTAGTTAATGCACCCGGAAACGTACGGCAGTTTTCCTCCAGGGAGGTTACGACGCACCGAGTGTATCCAGTCGGTAGGTCCGGTGTCTTCCGAGTCTTAGTCTCCGACTGGATGATTCTGGGCCCGTTACCGACTGGATGATGGAGGCACCTTAATACAGTCGGGCATACTTAAGGTCCTGTCCCTTGCGTGGGGTAGTCCTTAGGTAGGACCTGTAGGACAGGTCTATGACCCTACCCTAAGACTATGACCCCATCATTAGTCCCTCAATGGATCGGGGTTGAAACGTCAAAGCAGTGCTCGATGCTCAGATCCGACTGGACTAGGTTCGGCTTGGGCGTTGCTTGCCTCTATCCATTCTATCTCTCTTGGCCGATGATCCGAGTGAATGTGTTTTGCTGAACGGACTGTCGGGAACCGAGTGCCTTCGCGGCATCTTTTGACACGACCGGTCATCTGACAGCGGCGGATTTTCCGGGATCTCAAATTTCGGGTTCCGCGCGCTTAGCGGGGGCGACGTCAGCGCGCTCGAGTAGCGCCTGACTCCTCGATCCTCGCGCCTTCAACTCTTCCGCCGATATCGCCGCGGCTGGTTGGGCGGATAAGATTTCGGGCCCGCTCGCCAGCGACCCAGTCGGTGTTCTATTTAACTCCGGCCGACGAGACCCTTCGATTACGCTCGCCGAATCCTCTGCTCTCGCTTGCTCCGTCTTCCTCGCCACCTCTTGCGCTCATACACCTTTCTCTTCCCATCCTTCTCGAAATCTCACCATCGCCGCCATGACCAAGGGCCAGACCAGCAAGATGGAGGCAAGGAAGAAGAAGGGCAAGGCGGCGGCTGCTCAGCGGCGGCAGCGGCCATTGCCAGCGGGATGGATCCAGGGAGACTTTCTCCCCTCCACAGTGACGGAGGGGGACCTGCTGGAGTTGGTAGAGCACGGCCAGCTCGTGCATAAATCTTGGAGGTTGCCGGCGGACGACGAGGTTGAGCCGGCGCCACGGGAGGGGGAGCGCGTCTTGCTCCTCAGCCACGTTCACCGAGGTTTCTCTCTGCCCCCCCCCCACCCTTTCTTCAAGGGCATCATGAATCATTTTGGTGCTCAACTCCATCGCTTCCCTCCGAATGCCATTGCCCACCTTTCTGCCTTCATCGTTTTATGTGAATGTTTTATTGGTTGTCCTCCCCATTGGGGTTTGTTCAAACACATATTTTCCGTCCGCTCCCAAACCATAAAACGTCTTAGTCAATCGGATGACAAGACGCATCTCCTCCAGCTCTGTGGGGGTTTAGGGTTTCAGAAAAAGAATCGGAGTATTTACCCTGCTCTGCAGTTGAGTGAGTCGGTTAGGAACTGGCAGTCGACGTGGTTCTACTACCAGGACATAGCTTGTCCGAACGCGTCGACTGGGCTGCCTCCATTCAGTCTAGACCGCCCTGCTCCACCCAAGCAACTCGCTCTCTCGAAAGCGGAGAAGAAAGACATCCAGCCTTTGGTTGAGGCACTCGCGGATGTTGTCAAGAGGGGGGTCACTGGGATGGACTTGCTGGAAGTCTTCATCGGTCGGCGAATCCAGCCCCTGCAGGCCCGCCACCACGCTATGTGGCACTACGCAGGACCTGAAGACTCCACTCGGACCAACGTGGAGGGCATTCTCGAGGAGAAGGTGACCTCAAAGGTGCTCCAAATCACGGGTCCCTGTGAGAATCCCAAGGGGGCCCGCCGAGTGGCGCCTTATGGTGCGGACAACCCTCCGCCGAATCAGGTGAGTAGAATTAGCCGAGTGCGTTGAACTGCCTTGATTTCAGCAACTCATTTATATCTCCGCATGATGCTTAACGTTTCCGACTACAGGCGTGGACCAACTGGTTCTCCCCCGTCTCGAGCGGGAAACTGGAGGAGGGAGATGAAGAAGGCAGCCAGGAGGGAAACATGGAGAGCGACGAATACATCTTCGATAGCGGAGAGTCGGAGGAGGAAAACAGCGAGGAAGAGGAAAAGGATGAAGAGCCAAACTCGCTGCCTCCGCGGCCAGAGCATCGGAATAGGCGTCGGCAAGAGTCTGCTGTCCCTTCAGTTCCCCCTGTGTCGCCGAGTGCCCCGCCTGCTTCCCCGGCTGCACCGAGTGTTCGAGGTACCAAAAGAGCCAGGGACGCAGCCGCTGAACCTGCGGGCCAGTCTTCCAAGGCGCCCAAATCGAGCGGGTCCAAACCTCGAAAGGCTCTGCCGCGGATGAGGGTGGCCATCCCTGTCACCTCCATGTAAGCGAATCTAGTTTTCGGTCCTTTCTGTTGACCGAGTGAACTCTTGTTTTACAAGTAGAATGGTCTTCACTCGACAGGGTTGCCACTTCTGCGACTTCACCGGCTCGCCAAGGGGACGACCCCATGGACGCGGACAATGTCGTTTCATCATAGCCAGGTACATTGTGGGAGAGTCGGGTATTTTATTCCTGCAGACTGTGCCATCTCTTTCTTCTTCTGAAGCACTGTGTTATTCGGCTTGTCGGGGGGAGAGCTGATCCGACCGCGGAGCCCGTCGAAGAGCCTGTCCCTGAGGCTGCTCTTCCTGCCGCCACCCCTGCCGCCGATGCTCTACCAAACGAAGTGCCTCCGCCGACTGAACCGGCGCTGACGGGTGAGGAACCTACTGGGGTGAACCTTGGGATGAACCAGGATCTCCCTCCGATTCCCGGTTCGTCGAACGCCGAATTCAACATTCGGTGTGTCCCGGAGGAGCAGGTGGGAGCGGTCAAGGGGACCATGGTTAGGGCGGAGCTGATGGCCGGAGAGGCCAAGAGGGTTTATGACTCCGCTGCAGCTTTATATTAGCGGAGCTTGGAGCTGCGCGGTGACATCCGAGTAAGTACCCTAGTAAGTACTTACTTTTCTTCTGTAACCCACTGGGTGTTGTCGTAGTCTGTTGTTTGCAATGGGTTCACTCCGAGTGAACCCAGTGGGTGTAGTCCCCGAGACTTCTGTCGAGTGCTTGCACCGACAGTTGTCTTTATACATTTGGTTTCTATTTTTGTCGTGTCCGTAGACAAGATTTCTGAGTGCAAGTACTTACTGCAGTCGGAGCACTCTTGCGGTAAGAGATCCCTAGAGTAAACTGCACACAGGTGGAGTAGCTTTAGCCTCGGAGGCGTAGGTGAAAAAGTGCACCTCCATAGGGCAGACCTGCTTGAGGTGCATGCCAGTGGGGTCACTCTTAGTGAACCCACTGGGTGTAGTCCCCGAAACCGCTGTCGACTGCTTGCGTCGGCAGGGGTCTGAAGAACGTAGAGTGTATTGAGAAAGTTGCTGATAACCCTTTGTTTCGTGTTGTAGAAAACTTGCGATATGGGAACTTCTTATAAAGCCCTCAGAGCGGAGAGGAATCAATATGCTGGTGAACTGGAAGCTGCAATGCTTGCCATGGCTGGTATGTAGGACGTTCTGGAAGCGCGAGAAAAGTCCTTGGAAGAAGCTCGGGAGGCAAACAGGGTATTGACGGCGGAGACGCAGATGATGAGGAAACACAGGACCGATCTGCATAATCAGATGGGCGCCCTGAACAGAAGGTGCATAGCTCAAGAGAAGTATGTCACCGACTGGGCTGAGCAAACGATGACTTGTCTGGCTGGTAAGTCTTATGCTTTGTCAAGTGGCTTTATCGTGTGCCCGACATTCGGTTTTCATTGTCTGCTTGCTTGTTGGTGGAAGACTTTTGCGGAGACCCTGAAGCTGAAACAGCGGTTGTGGAACGGTCTGTTAAGGACAAGGTTCCACTCGGTGAGGACGCCAATCGGGATCTGCTTCGAGCACAAATCCGCGCTAGCAAAGTAGGTCCTTTCATCGGTCGACTGAAAGAAGTCGTCGGCCGAATTAACAAGGAACTTTGGCCGGAAGACGAGTCGCGGGAGGAGATGGAGACCCTAACGAGCCGACTGGAGGAGGTGCCAAACCAAGTGCAATCTTGGAAGAAATCGGCAGCGCGGTGCGGTGCTGATGTTGCGCTGTCGTTGGTCCGAGTCCATTGCAAGGAGGTGCGGGAAGATAAGCTGAAAGCGTTGAAGGTCGCCAACACGAAGAAACTTCAATTCGAAGACTTCATGGAGACGTTCCTCGAGACTGCCACCCGCATTGCTGATGGAATTGACTTGGACACTTTTGTGGAGTCCTCTAGTCCTGACGCCGGCCCAGCTGACGCGTAATCAGATGTTATGCTCGGTATGCCGAGTGTTTGCCTGTAAGATATTCTGGCCACTTCTGTTGTCCATCATACTTTTAGATCGGTGCGGGTAAGCTTGATCCGCACCGAGTCTGTTATCGTTTCTAGACTGTTGGAGTCACAACGAAAACACTTATTCTTTTGCTTGAATGTTGTTTGGAGTTGAACACTTAACGTGTACTCGTAGAATATTAGGACTTAGGTGATTCTTGATCATAACGCAGACTCCGAGTGGAACGTATAGTGCACACTCGGAGGAAAGTATTACTTAGGCGAATCGGGATCGCAGCTAAGTCTCCGAGTGCAACGTATAGTGCACACTCAGAGGAGCGATTAGTACTTAGGCGATGCAGGATCGCAGCTAAGTTCTCGAGTGTGACGTGAAGTGCACACTCAAGGAAGATTAGTACTTAGGCGATGCAGGATCGCAGCTAAGTCCCCGAGTGTGATGTGAAGTGCACACTCGGAGAAGTTAAAACTTAGGTGATGCAGGATCGCAACTAAGTCTCCGAGTGTGACGTAAAGTGCACACTCGGAGATAGTTAATACTTAGGCGATGCAGGATCGCAGCTAAGTCCCCGAGTGTGACGTAAAGTGCACACTCGGAGGAAGGTGTTACTTAGGCGATTCGGGATCGCAGCTAAGTCCCCGAGTGCGACGTGAAGTGCACACTCGGAAGAAGTTAACACTTAGGCGATGCAGGATCGCAGCTAAGTCTCCGAGTGTGACGTAAAGTGCACACTCGGAGGAAGTTAATACTTAGGCGATGCAGGATCGCAGCTAAGTCCCCGAGTGCGACGTGAAGTGCACACTCGGAAGAAGATTATTACTTAGGCGATGCGTGATCGCAGCGAAGTCTCCGAGTGTGACGTAAACTGCACACTCGGAGGAAGTTAATACTTAGGCGATGCAGGATCGTAGCTAAGTCCCCGAGTGTGACGTAAAGTGCACACTCGGAAGAAGTTAATACTTAGGCGATGCAGGATCGCAGCTAAGCCCCGAGTGCGACGTAAAGTGCACACTCGGAAGAAGTTAAAACTTAGGCGATGCAGGATCGCAGCTGAGTCCCCGAGTGTGACGTAAAGTGCACACTCGGAAGAAGTTCATACTTAGGCGATGCAGGATCGCAGCTAAGCCCCCGAGTGCGACGTGAAGTGCACACTCGGAAGAAGTTAATACTTAGGCGATGCAGGATCGCAGCTAAGTCCCCGAGTGCGACGTAAAGTGCACACTCGGAAGAAGTTAATACTTAGGCGATGCAGGATCGCAGCTAAGTCCCCGAGTGCGACGTAAAGTGCACACTCGGAAGAAGTTAATACTTAGGCGATGCAGGATCGCAGCTAAGTCCCCGAGTGTGACGTGAAGTGCACACTCGGAGGAAATTAATACTTAGGCGATGCAGGATCGCAGCTAAGTCCCCGAGTGTGACGTGAAGTGCACACTCGGAGGAAGGTGTTACTTAGGCGATTCGGGATCACAGCTAAGTCCCCGAGTGCGATGCGAAGTGCACACTCGGAAGAAGTTAATACTTAGGCGATGCAGGATCGCAGCTAAGTCCCCGAGTGCGACGTGAAGTGCACACTCGGAAGAAGATTATTACTTAGGCGATGCGTGATCGCAGCTAAGTCTTCGAGTGTGACGTAAAGTGCACACTCGGAGGAAGTTAATACTTAGGCGATGCAGGATCGCAACTAAGTCCCCGAATGTGACGTAAAGTGCACACTCGGAAGAAGTTAATACTTAGGCGATGCAGGATCGCAGCTAAGTCCCCGAGTGTGACGTAAAGTGCACACTCGGAAGAAGTTAATACTTAGGCGATGCAGGATCGCAACTAAGTCCCCGAGTGCGACGTGAAGTGCACACTCGGAGGAAGGTGTTACTTAGGCGATTCGGGATCGCAGCTAAGTCCCCGAGTGCGACGTGAAGTGCACACTCGGAAGAAGTTAATACTTAGGCGATGCAGGATCGCAGCTAAGTCCCCGAGTGTGACGTAAAGTGCACACTCGAAAGAAGTTAATACTTAGGCGATGCAGGATCGCAGCTAAGTCCCCGAGTGTGACGTAAAGTGCACACTCGGAAGAAGTTAATACTTAGGCGATGCAGAATCGGAGCTAAGTCCCCGAGTGCGACGTGAAGTGCACACTCAGAGGAAGGTGTTACTTAGGCGATTCGGGATCGCAGCTAAGTCCATGAGTGCGACGTGAAGTGCACACTCGGAAGAAGTTAATACTTAGGCGATGCAGGATCGCAGCTAAGTCCCTGAGTGCGACGTAAAGTGCACACTCGGAAGAAGTTAATACTTAGGCGATGCAGGATCGCAGCTAAGTCCCCGAGTGTGACGTGAAGTACACACTCGGAAAAAGCTAATACTTAGGCGATGCAGGATCGCAGCTAAGTTTTTTTTGTGTGTGTGACCGTAGTCTGCAACCACGGAAGAACTCTGAATCTGCAAAAGAAATTGAATCTGCTGTATATTATTTCTCCAAAACTTGTTCGTTACACTGCTTCAGTCGGTGATCACGTATAGAAACGCTTGAGGAGGTCTTCGTTCCACGCGCGGGGTTTGTCGGTCTCCTTCTGAATGTTGTAGAGTTTGTATGCCCCGTTGTTCAGCACCTTTGAAATGATGAAAGGACCTTCCCAGGCCGGAGCCAACTTGTGTGGTCTTTGTTGATCCACTCGGAGCACCAAATCGCCAGCCTGGAACGTGCGGCTTCTAACATGTCATGCATGAAAACGTCGTAGATCTTGCTGATAAATTGTTGAGCGAGTAAGTGCCATCTCGCGCTCCTCCTCTAGAAGATCGACTCCATCTTGCCTTGCTTGTTCTGCTTCGGCTTCGGAGAAGAGTTCGACTCGCGGGGCATTGTGAAGCAGGTCACTCGGAAGGACCGCTTCTGCTCCATAGACGAGGAAGAACGGTGATCGCCCTGTTGATCTGTTCGGAGTGGTGCGGAGGCCCCAAAGTACTGAGGGTAACTCGATTACCCATGCACCAGCAGCATGTCCTATCTCTCGCAAGAGCCGAGGCTTCAAACCTTGAAGGATAAGTCCATTTGCACGCTCAGCTTGTCCATTGGATTGCGGATGTGCTACGGAAGCAAAATCCACTCGGATACCTTGACTCGCGCAGAAACCTTTGAGTCTGTCCGAGTTGAAGTTTGTCCCATTGTCCGTGATTATGCTGTGAGGCACTCCGAATCTGGAGATGATGTCTCTGACAAACTTCACGGTTGTGGAGGCGTCGAGTTTCTTGATGGGCTTGGCTTCTATCCACTTTGTAAACTTGTCGACTGCCACCAACAGATGTGTGTAGCCTCCTTGGCCTGTCTTGAATGGTCCGACTGTGTCTAATCCCCAAACTGCAAACGGCCACACAAGTGGGATTGTCTTTAGTGCAGATGTTGGCTTGTGGGACTTGTTGGAGTAGAACTGACAGCCTTCGCATCGATCGACCATAGCTTTGGCCATTTCGTTAGCCTGCAGCCAGAAGAATCCAGCCCTGAACGCCTTGGCGACGATTGCTCTTGAAGAAGCATGATGGCCGCAGGTTCCCGAGTGGATATCCTCTAGGATCAACTGCCCTTCCTCTGGGGAAATGCAACGTTGGAGAACGCCTGAAACACTCTCCTTATACAGTTGACCGTCAATGACAATGAATGCCTTCGACCTACGAACTATCTGTCGGGCTTGGACTTCATCTTCTGGAAGTTCGTGCCTTAGGATATATGCCATAATCGGCACAGTCCAATCGGGAATGATTACCAGAATCTCTGTGACCAGATCAACCATAGCAGGTACATCGACTTCAGTCGGGTCTGTTGCACTCTTGGGTTGTACTGGCTCTTCCGTGAAGGGATCTTCTTTGACTGAAGGAAGATGGAGGTGCTCGAGGCAGACATCACTCGGGACGGGTCTCCGAGTGGATCCGAGCTTCGCCAACTCGTCCGCCGCTTGGTTCTTCAGTCTTGGAACATGATGAAGTTCTAGACCTTCAAACTTCTTCTCCAGCTTCCTGACTGCATTGCAGTAGGTTGTCATAGTGGGGTTCCTTACGTCCCACTCTTTCATCACTTGGTTGACCACCAAGTCTGAATCGTCGTAGACCATCAGGCGACGGACGCCGAGTGAGATGGCCATGCGCAATCCGTAGAGAAGAGCTTCATACTCTGCCTCATTGTTAGAGGAATCAAAGTGTATCTGAAGCACGTACTTGAGCTTGTCACCCCTTGGTGATACGATCACAATGCCAGCGCCGGATCCATTCAACATCTTAGACCCATCGAAGAACATTGTCCAATGAGCCGAGTAGATGTGAGTCGGTTGCTGTTGTTCTACCCATTCTGCTATAAAGTCAGCCAGGGCTTGAGACTTAATAGCTTTTTTGGCCTCGAACTTGATGTCACAGTACAGCATCTCCATCGCCCACTTCGCCACTCGGCCTGACGCGTCTCGATTGTGGAGAATTTCTGACAAAGGAGAATCAGAAACGACAGATACCGAGTGGTCTTGGAAATAATGGGCAACCTTCTTCGCAGTCAAATAGATCCCATAGATAAGCTTTTGATAATGGGGATACCTCTGCTTGGAAGGTGTTAGGACTTCGGAGACGTAGTACACTGGCCGCTGAACTTTGTATGCTTTGCCTTCTTCTTCTCGCTCGACTGTAAGAACAGTACTGACGACTTGATTTGTAGCCGCGATATACAGAAGAAGGGGATCTTTACTGAGCGGAGCAGTAAGAACCGGTTGGGTGGAGAGTAGGACTTTGAGGTCGTCGAACGCGACTTGGGCTTCGTCTGTCCACTCGAAGGTATCTGATTTCTTCATGAGTCGGTACAGAGGAAGTGCTTTTTCGCCGAGTCGACTGATGAACCTGCTCAAAGCTGCTAAGCAACCTGTGAGTCGTTGAACATCGTGTATTCTGACCGGCCTCTCCATTCGGACGATGGTCCCGATCTTTTCGGGGTTAACATCGATCGCTCGTTCGGAAACGAAGAAACCGAGTAACTTTCCGCTGGGAACACCGAATGAACACTTGGCAGGATTTAGCTTGATATTGTACCTACGAAGGTTGGCGAATGTTTCTGCCAAGTCAGTCAGCTGGTCGGAACCTTTGCAGGACTTGACCACGATATCATCCATGTATGCCTCCACATTGCGACCGATCTGGTCGAGGAGACATTTTTGGATCATGCGCATAAAGGTAGCTCCTGCATTCTTCAGACCGAAAGGCATGGTGATGTAGCACAAGCACCCAAACGGGGTGATGAAAGTTGTTTTCAACTCATCGGGACCATACAGACGGATCTGATGATAACCCGAGTAGGCATCAAGAAATGATAAACGCTCGCACCCCGCAGTCGAATCGACAATTTGATCTATGCGGGGGAGCGGAAAATGGTCTTTCGGGCAGACCTTATTGAGGTGCTTGAAGTCAATGCACATTCGGAGTGACTTGTCCTTCTTGGGCACCATGACCACATTGGCGAGCCACTCGGAGTGGTGAACCTCGCGAATGAATCTGGCAGCTAACAGCTTAGCCACCTCTTCTTCGATTGCCTTCCTTTTGTGCGCGGCGGACCGGCGCAGGCGCTCTCGGACGGGCCGGGCAGCGGATCCACATGCAGTCGGTGCTCACCCAACTCCCTAGGTACACCCGGCATGTCAGATGGCTTCCATGCGGAGATGTCCCAGTTCTCATGGAGGAATTGGGTGAGCTCGGCTTCCTATTTGGGATCCAGGGTGGTGGAGATGTTCGTCGGGGCGGCAGACTCGTCCGTCGGGTGGATGTTGACCTTCTTAGTCTCTCCTGCCGACTGGAACGCGGACTCAGAAGCTGGCTTCTTTGAGCGCATTAAGTCGGCGGGGTCGACTGTCTTCTTGTACTCTTCTAGCTCGAGTACAGCCATCTGCTGGTCGGCGATCCTCAACCCCTCCTGCAGACACTCCTCGGCTCGCTGGCGGTTGCCGGTGATGGTGATAACGCCTTTTGGACCCGGCATCTTCAGCTTCAAGTACACATAGCACGGGCGTGCCATGAAACTCACGTACGCCGGGCGACCCAGAATTGCATGGTAAGCACTTTGGAAATCCACCACCTCGAATGTGAGCTTCTCCTTGCGAAAGTTCTTGTCGGAGCCGAAGATGACCTCCAATGCGATCTGGCCGAGTGACTTGGCCTTCCGCCCTGGGACGACTCCGTGGAACTGCATATTGCTCTCGCTGAGTCTGGACATCGGAATGCCCATCCCCTTGAGAGTGTCGGCGTACATAATATTCAATCCGCTCCCGCCGTCCATTAGGACTTTGCGCAGTCGGACTCCTTCCACCACCGGGTCAACGACCAGAGCCTGCCTTCCTGGGGTGGGGACATGTGTTGGATGATCCGACTGATCGAAGGTAATCGCAGTCTGAGACCATTTGAGAAACTTGGGGGCAGTCGGAACGGCCATGTTGACTTCTCTATTTACTAGCTTCAGTCGACTCTTGCTTTCGACGTCAGCGAAGATCATGAGGGTTGCATGGACTTGGGGGAACGGATCCTCCCTGTCCTCCTCATCCTGTTCAGGATTCTTCTCACTCGGCTGCCCTTCGCTGAAACCCTGGATCAGGAGACGGCACTGCCGAGTGGTGTGCTTTGCGTATATGGGGTTACCTTCCTCATCCATCTTCGTATGGATTGGACAAGGCTGGTCCAGGATGGGATTGTTGAAAGACTTTTTCTTGGGGGTGAACTGCGCTTTCCCTTTGCCCTTGAATTTGGCGCTGGTTACAGCTGCAGCTTCTGCTTGTGGTGTGGGCGGAACCTTTGGTTTCTGCTTCCGAGTGTTACCTCCGTCGGCATCGCCGACTGTCTTGTGTTTACTGCTCCGGATGCGGTCCTCTTCTTCGCCATTTGCATAGCGAGTTGCTATCTCCATCATCTTGCTCATGGAGATGTCGCCGGTTCGACCAAACTTCAAGTACAGCTCCCTGTACCGCACGCCTGCCTTGAAGGCGCAGACTGCTTGATGCTCGGTGACATTCTCCAGCGTGTGGTAAAGAGTCGTCCATCGCTGGATGAAGTTGCGCAAGGGCTCATTCGGCTTCTGGACACAGTGTTGAAGCTCCACAAGACCTGCAGGGCGCTTGCACGTTCCTTCGAAGGTTCTGATGAACACTCGGGCTAGATCTGCCCAACTGTAAATGCTTGAGGGGGCCAACTGGTTCAGCCAAGCTCGGGCCGAGCCGTCCAGCATCAGAGGGAGGTGCTTCATAGCGACATGGTCGTCTCCTCCTCCGATCTGGACCGCCACTCGGTAGTCGTCTAGCCATGTTTCGGGCTTGGACTCTCCTGAGAATTTACCGATTCCCGCAGCCAATCGGAAGTTGGGCGGGATATCAGCCGATCGGATGGCTCGACTAAAACACTCGGGGCCAGATACGATGGCCCTGCTTCCACTCGGACGGTCCATATCGCGGCCATCGCGGTGGGCTCGACCCCTGTCAACTCTTCGCTGGGCGATTCGACCCCTTGCGTCGGGTCTTGGGTCGTAGGTGTCGCCGACTGAATGTCGATCATCATGATGCCGGGACCCGTAGGGCCCACCCCGCGGAGGGGTGCGTGAGCGACGGCGATACTGATGAGATCCAGGGCTGTGAACCGATCTATGCGTGTTTGCATGGACGGAACTATTGCGGATCCGATTGTGCGACTGGGAGACTGCCGAATTCTGCTGCTGCGCCGTGCGCAACAGGGCTCGGATTTGTTCGATTCCCCTTCCTGCCTCTGAATCAGTCGGCTGGAGGGAATCGGCAATCTGGGCAGCCGCGGCCAGGTTGAGGAGAGGTGTGCGGAACACCTCCACGTTGCTCCGCCGAGTGTGTCGGCTGGCAGAACGACGAGGCGGACGACGCGCACCGGATGCTTCGCCAACTTCACCTCGGTCGGCTTGACGAGGATCTTCATGGGAGTTGGCCATGTGTACTTCTGCTGCAGGCCCACAACCCACGTACTCGGTAGGAAGCTCAGTCGGAACCGAGTCTAAGCACTGGGAGCGTGGGGCGACTACAACAGACTCCAGGACTGCCACCTGAGAGGACGCGAACTGGCGCGCTCGGGCATGCTGCACCCAACGTTGTAGACGCGGACTGCGCGATCGCCTGCTGCGGCGCGCGACGAAGGTGCAAGCCGGCAATGGAGCCGATTGTTGGAGAAGAAGAATGCCGCGAGAGCCAGCACGGAAGTGCGTGGCTCCGCGACGGGGAAGCGCCTCGACGTCGAGAGGTGCATCCCGAAGCCACGCCGAATCGTCGACGATGAAGGAGAGAGCGCCGAAGAGGATATGGTGACCCATGCTCGAACCTCCACCGGACGACATGACGAAAGGAAGTAGTAGCAAACTCGCCGGAAGTCGCTTAGACGCCTGCCCCACGGTGGGCGCCAACTGTCGTGGGTATAAGCCTGACAGTAGATGTGTAGGGTACGAATGAGATGGGCAGAGTCCTAGCTACGGCGAGGTTGTATGAGTTCAGGCCCCTCTACGGTGGAGGTAATAGCCCTACGTCTCAGTGCTCTTGGAGCTGGTTACCGAGTGTAATATGGAGTACAATGTTTTTCTAACCCTTTTACCAGTGGGGGAGGGCGGCTTATATAGAGTGTGCTGCCCTCCACAACGGTTCTGATTCAAGGGTGGAGTAGTGGCGATTGAATGCATGCGTTACAGGTAACGTATGCTATAAATGCTAGTTAATGCACCCGGAAACGTACGGCAGTTTTCCTCCAGGGAGGTTACGACGCACCGAGTGTATCCAGTCGGTAGGTCTGGTGTCTTCCGAGTCTTAGTCTCCGACTGGATGATTCTGGGCCCGTTACCGACTGGATGATGGAGGCACCTTAATACAGTCGGGCATACTTAAGGTCCTGTCCCTTGCGTGGGGTAGTCCTTAGGTAGGACCCGTAGGACAGGTCTATGACCCTACCCTAAGACTATGACCCCATCAGTCATAAAATATTTCTTTCCACCTTTTGTCAAAATGCCATTCATTTCACATAGATCTGAATGTATGATCTCTAGTGGTGCAAGATTTCTCGTTTCGGCAGTCGTATGAGACTTACGAGGTTGTTTGGCTTGCACACAAACTTGACACTTAGATCCCTTGACTGTGTTAAAGCTAGGGATTAAGTTCAATTTGACTAGTCGCGACATGCAACCAAAATTAACATGACAAAGACGTGAATGCCACATATTTGATTCACTATTGTTGTAAACATGATTAACAACTTTATTGCAAACGTCTGCCAAGGATAAACGGAATAGGCCTCCTGACTCGTAGCCTTTACCAACAAAAGTTCCATACTTCGATATTACAAATTTATTAGACTCAAAGACAAGCTTGTAGCCATCTCTACACAAAAGAGATCCGCTAACAAGATTTTTATTCACGGAGGGGACATAATGCACGTTCTTCAGCCGCACGACCTTTCTCGAAGTAAACTTCAGATCGACCGTGCCAACACCACGAACAGAAGTAGGTGAACCATTGCCCATCAGGACGGTGGAAGTCCCTGCGGACTGATAAGATGAAAACATGGAAATATCACCGCATATATGCACATTAGCACCCGTGTCAATCAACCAATCGGGAAAATGACATACTAAAAGAATAGTGGGTAATATACCATACCCAACATCTTCCACGTCAGTGTCAGCAATGACGACATTAGCAGACTTGCGCCTTTCCCATGTTGATGCTTGTCATAACGATTAGGGCAGTTAGGTGCCCAATGATCAGGACCTCCGCACACATGACAAACACATTTCTTCTTGTCATTCTTCTTCTTGAAGTTGGTGTGCTGTACAACCTTGTTCTTCCCATCGAACTTTGCTTTACCATCAAACTTGCCCTTGTTCTTGAAATTGTGGGGCTGGAAGTTTTTCTTCTGTACCAGATTGGCACTAGAACCTCCCTCAATAGCTCGAGCACGTGTGTCTTTTGCTATCGCCTTTTCTTCCACATCAAGAGTACCAATGAGATCCGGAACGGAAAACTCCTGTCTCTTGTGCTTCAGTAAGGTAGCAAAGTTCCTCCACGAAGGAGGAAGTTTAGTGATGATGCCTCCGCCAACAAACTTGTCCGGTAGCAAGCAATTGAAGTGCTCAAGTTCTCTTGCAAATGACTGTATTTCATGAGCTTGCTCAACCACGGAGCGCTATTCAGTCATCCTGTAGTCATGGAATTGTTCCATGATGTAAAGCTCAGTGCCAGCATCCGAGACCCCAAACTTGGTCTCAAGTGCATTCCACATATCTTTTCCATTATCAATTGATGCATAAGCATCAACTATGTTCTCACCAAGAACGCTCAAAAGAGCAGCCTTAAACAAGGTATCCATTTTCTGAAAGGCCAGCTCCTGTTGAGCATCATGATCTTCTTCAGGTTTGCCAAGAGTGGCATCATAGCAGCTCATGGTTTGAAACCATAAAATAGCTCTCACGCGCAATCTCTTGTAGTGAACACCCTCAAACATAGGAGGTCTCATGGAGGCAGCAAAACCACTCGGGGTAAATTGCCTATAATAAGGTTTTTGGATTGTTGGAAATATGAGCAATTTACCAAAGGATTTTATTAAAAGAAAAGCTAGGATAAACCTAACCATCATAACTAAGACGGAAGAAGACATGCAATATAGAGATGAAATGACAGAAGACATGTGCACATATGATCTAGAAAAGAACATATGCATAACCGTTCTATATAGACAAGGTACCATAGGAAGTGATGAGCACACACGGTACATATCTAGAAGAGATACTATAGCAAAACGTTGCGATAGAAACTGAAAGAAGAAGAACATGTGTACGTACTGAGTTGCAGCAGCAGGATTGGTGTTTGCGTTGTCGTTGGCCATGTTACCAGAGAGGTTGTCGACGTCAGGGAAGTAGTCGTCGTCCGAGAAGAAATCGTCGGTGTCCATGATGGAAGCCAGTAGTCACGTTGAGCGCTCCCCAAAAACCTTATCGCCCTTCTCCCGTACAGGACTCGAAGAGACGGAGTTTCGGAGGCCTACTGTCCCGACGAACGGTGCACGCCGTAAGACGGGATGAGGAAGAACGTAGCAGCAACACAGAGAAAGGAACCAGTGGTGAGAGGAACTTCTGATGCGTTCTTCTTGAGAGGAGCGACCTCTCTTTTATAGGCGCAGGAGAAGAAGGCGAGAGACCAGCGACGGGAGCCGAAGAGAGCGACGGGATACAAAACGAACAGACAGCAGCGAAACTGCAGCGTTCGGTTTCAATATCCACTAGCAAAACATTCAGCTTCTCCGAGTGGACTTTTAAATGCCAGTCGTGTGTGGCAAAAATTTAGTTCGACTCGGCTCATTCCCGCAACCCGCGGCGCGGCGCGGCGTGACGACGCGAGGCGGGCGGCGGAGGAGGAGGAGTGCGCCTGTATGTCTCTATTGTTCTCAAGCTCATACATGTGTGGAAATATCCTCCCTTATAAGGAGGTCCAACTCCCACTAAACTAGCAATGTGGGACTAAAGATTTCCACCTCTTGCCTTGCACAAATGGGCTGCGTGGGCCTCTAGGATTTATTAGGAATTATATATTGGGTTGGCCCAAATAATTGAATAAAATTCCAGCACAAAAGAGAGCATCAAGAAGCAAATACCAAACACATTTAAGTCTAACATGCTTCCTATGCATAGGAATATTGCGATAGAATAATTCATTGAAGCACAAAGCAATAAACATAGGAAGGCAAAACAAGTGCAGCTTCAAAACCTTCAACATAAAGAGAGGGAACTTGATATTGTTGAAATATCTATAAGCATATGTTCCCTTCTCATAATAATTTTCAGTGGGATCATGAATAAACTCCACAGTATAGTATCACATAAAGCATTGTTACCATGATCCACATGGACTTCATGAATAGGATAAAACTTGGAGTAAAAGAGAGATTGAATCTCTTCCCAATCGCGCAGGTGAGAATTATCTAGTAGCCTATATCATTCCAATGCCTTTCCTTTCAGTGACAAGGCAAATAATTTCCTCATGACTCCATCTCTTGTCAAACCTGAAATCTTAAACAACTCACAAAGTTCAGTAAGTTTCAACAAATGCATACTAGGATTGACTATTCCATCTCCTGCATAACAATCGTTCCTAATTATTTCAGCTATCCCAAGTGGTATTTTGAATGGGATACATTCAGTAGGTGGAGGAGACTTCTCTACCACAGGTGTGGTAAAGCGGCCTTCCCCAAGCAGCGAACTAAGAGTGCAGTTTTTCATAAGCCTAACTAGTGGAGTCACACAACTTAGTGTTCTCAGTGAAACCCATAGCAGCAGCAACAAGCAAGAACAAAGCAACTATTTTTTTGTGGTTTTTGGTATAATACTCTAAGGAAAAAACTAGAAAGCAAACTAACAAGACTAAAAAGCAAAGGTAAAAGATAGCGTGCAACTCCCCTATCTTGAAGACTCGAGTCCCCGGCAACGGCGCCCGAAAACTTTGCCTGATGACGAGATGATGTATATACTTCTCGCTCCTCGTTGGTTACCCCAAGTGGAAGGTTGAGTTGTAGTCAGCAACAACTTTTCCCTTACACGAAGACTGTAAGGTTTATCGATCCTGGAGGACTCCTAGGATCAACAAGTAGGTGTCTCCCACCCTGACGCTAGTAGAAGACGTGGACCTGCACACACAACAAATAACTTTGCTCCCAACGAGTACAGAGAGGTTGTCAATCTCTCCGGCCTTGTAGTTTGCAAATGATCAAAACACAAGCGGGAAGGTAATAGTGATTGCAATGGAAAAGTAAATAAAGCGGTAAATGGTGGAGGTGTAAGCAATGATGGTGATATGGACCGGAGTCACATGATGTTCACTAGTGATGTCTCTCTCCCAAAAGACGATAAACAACTATGCTAGGGTAAACAAATCGCAGTTGGGCAATTGACAGAATTATGATCACATCGCAATGCTAATTATGCTACTTGATAGTTAGAGGCTCAATAGTAATGGGCAGTACGCCAAGACAAGTCGACCATTTATTCATCGGCATCTACTTACTAATCATCCACCTTGAGATATCTATCCAGAACATCTCGTTGGTATTAAGTTGCGAGCCCCACCCAAAGTGTAAACTCAAAGCAACGGACAACTGCATTAACGAACTATGCGTAAGGTAAACAATCCTTGCAACTGTGGTCACAAGCACCATTGTTTTCTCCCCAGTGGCAACAACACATCCCCTAGTCTCATCTTTCTGTCACTCCAGCTAGACATCGAGGGGCATGAACCCACAATCATGCATAACACTCCCTCTTGGAGTTACAATCTACTACTCGACCAAAGCAATAAATAGCAACGAAGAACATGCATGAATCACTAAGGAACATAATATAAAAGGATAATCAAATATATAACTCATAACAATATGAACATAATCTCATAATCCATCGGATCCCAACAAACCGAGCATAGCCATAGCAAGAGAATAACATAGATGCCTTGATCATGTAGGGCAGCTCACAAGGGCTAATCATGGAAGCACGAGATTGGAGAGAAGACATCACATATCTACTGGTCATGGACTCATGGTCCAAGGAGGACTACTCACGAAACGTCCAGGAAGCGTCCATGGCGGTGGAGAAAGCTCCCGGAGGTCAATCCTCCCTCCGGCAGGGTGCCGGGAAGAGATCTCCTAACGCTCCCGATCTCGGAAGCGTTGCGGCGGCGGAACGATGGAGAAATTCGTGATTCTGGATCTCATGGAAGGGTTTTCTCTCGAGGGAGTAAATTAGGCCGAAGGAGGGCACCGGAGAAGATGGGACCCACCTAGGCGGCCTCTTGGCGCGGCCAGAGGGTAGGCCGCGCCCACAGGTTGCCTGGGCGACCCTTGGCCCCCCTTTGGCCCATCTTCGGTGATCTGTAAGCTTCCGGTACGCTGATTTTTTATATATTTTTCTCGGGATTTTTCGGGCTTCGGAAAATTGGGTAAAAGCCCGTGCAAAATAGACATCAGCAGACAGAAACTGACAGTGGGTGCACTGAGTTAGTAGGTTAGTCCAAATATGTGTAAAATGATATAAAAGTGTAGCAAAACATATAACAATGTCACCCAAAAGATCATGTAACGAGCAGAAATTCTAGATACGTTTTGGACGTATCAGCCGTCCGTCGCCGTCAAGCCCGAGCTAGGAGAGGCCGCTCCGTCGACGCAACCCGGCGACAACCTCGTCATAAACGAGGGCCGCCGCTAACCTTCCCCTCCTTGCGGCCACCTTCGCCTGGTCAAGCCAAAGGAATCGGCAACGACCGTCGTGGTGAAGAAGTAGCACGAGGCCATGGCCGTTGACCTCGACGCCGACCTCAAATGGTCGCGCGACGACTATGTGGGGGAGAAGACGGAGCACCAGCGTCACGCTTTGGAGGAGATCGCCGAGCGGCACCGCGGCCGCGAAGATGGCGGCGTCATCGTCCTCTCCGATAGCGATGAGGAGGCGGTTGCGCCGACCCCGTGCATCCGCAGCGGCGACCCAGGGCAGCAAGGACGACGATGACCCACCGAGCGACGACGACGACTTCTACAAGCTCCTCGGCATGAACTAGCCCCGGGTCGGCTCGTATTTCTTTAGTTTTTTATGTATGTTTTTAAATTTGTGTAAATATGAATGAAACCGCCTATATTTTGTACAAAATTGAATAATTTTCATTGAATTTAAGCCAAATTTGTTTTTGAAATCGGCGTCTGGGGGACGATGGCTGGGAACCAGAGCTCCCCACGACGAAAATATCGCCGATTAGCCTCTAGGAGGCGATATTTCAAGACGGGGGGGGGGGGGGGAGGGGTGGCGAACGGCTGTAGATGCTCTAAACTTGTAGCAAAGTTAAACTATTCTTCTTACAATTTTGGTAAATCTGAATTGACTGAGACTTGCTTATGTCTTAGTCGGTAATGTGTTTATGAGATTTTAGATTGAGACCCTATTATTTTTTTCAGTTTTTTTTGTTCTATCTTAAATATTACTCCCTCCGTTTCTAAATATAAATCTTTTAAGATATTTCACTAGGAGTCCACATACGAAGCAAAATGAATGATTCTATACTCTAAAGTATGTCTATATACATATGTATGTAGTCCATTAATGAAACCTCATTAAAAACTTATAGTATTTAGGAATGGAGGAAGTACTATGTTACTTGATTAAGACTTGATTAAGTCTCAATTGATCGAGACCTAGCCATATCCTTCTTATGCCACAAATTAACGTTCGACAAAACATTCTACCCCTTTGCTATTTTTTCGGAAACTTACATCCATTTGAACTTACACTCGTTTAAACTTCTACTGTACTTAAACCTATCTCGCAAAAAACAAACCGACTTAACGTAAGTTCGTTTAAACTTCAACTTAAACTGATCATCATAAGAGGTGGCCACTAGGCAGCTGCCATTGTTCCCAAAATCCTGTCAGGGGAGCATTCTCCGTCTTCCTCCTCTGCTTCCTCCCTCCTTCTACGTCTTCCTCCTCCATCCCCTTCCCCATCTCAACCCTAACCGATCCACCTCGCGCTCGAGCGGCCTCTCATGGCGTCACCCTCGGGAAACCCTAACCCCAACCCCAGCGCCCCTTTCGAGCTCAGCAGGCTCTTCAAGCCTCCCCCAAACCCTAACCACCCCACAACCGTCCCGACCCCCACCGGCATCTTCCCGGGCGCCCCGCCCGGCGCGCCGATGGCCGCCGGGCCGCCGGGCCCATACTCCTACCCGCCCGCCACCCCGCCCTTCCACCGCAACCAGTACCTCCACTACCCTACCGATCCCAACGCCGCCCACCTCCCTGTCGCCGCCTTCGCGAACCCTAACCCCACCGCAAACCCTCTCCCTAACCCCGGCCCCGGCCCCAACCCGGGAGCTCGGCTCATGCAGTTGCTGGGCAACACCGCGCCCGCCCACCTCGAGTCCGTGGCGTCCATGCCGCCCACGTCATCGGAGTTCTCTGGCGGCCCGGTGGCGCCGCTGCCAGGGATGCCGTCCGCGCCGCCGGCGAGGATGACAAGCACGAGCAGCAAGATGCCCCGGGGCAGGCTGCTGGGGCCGGGGGACAGGGCCGTGCACGATGTCGATTCGCGGCTGCCAGGGGAGGCGCAGCCACCGCAGCTGGAAGTGACTCCCATCACCAAGTACACCTCGGACCCTGGGTTGGTGCTGGGCCGGCAGATCGCTGTAAACCGGACGTACATCGTGTACGGCCTCAAGCTTGGCAACATCCGCGTGCTCAACATCAACACCGCACTACGCTCGCTCCTTCGTGGGCACACACAGGTACGTCTTCTGTAGACTGATAGTACCAATATTTTTTTGCCGTTGAGTGCCTTGTTGGAGCCCTGTGATGTTAGTGCAGATTTGTTGCTCTATGCACGAGCTCCCTATAAGCATTAATTTGTGTGTTGAGGAAACAGTGTGATGCTATGGTGTAGACTATCCCTTAGTCATAAATTCATTTCCAATGATGGGATGCATGGAAATGGATTGGTATAAACTAGATGGATATTAGTTCACCTGAAAAAGTGAAGTGTTGCGTGGTTTGTATACACAAAGCATGCAATCTCAAAGTACGGACTCGAATTCGATCTAGTGTTGGTCACTTCGTACCGGGGGCAGTAAATCTGACTCTTATATTGCATATGATGATATATTGCATATGATGACAGTCATATTCCAGTCTGAGGTCTTGACTATTAACTAAATATGGGTGGAGTATTTATTGAAAGGTTATGTTGCCAAGAGAAATAATATGGTGCTACGTGCAGCAGAAATCCGAAGGGAATAGCCAAATATGCTTGCTGCATAAGCCAGGTTCAGATTATAAATGTCTAGTCATATTTATAGTCCACTCGAATTAATTCTTCTTTCTCAGACTGATGGGGTCCATTTGTCATCAGTTATCGACTTATCGTACTTGTAGAATATGAGCTCTTCATATCTGATTTTCAGTGCCAATTTTTTGTTAGTTCTGTATCTGTCTTGTTTCATGAGGTAATGTTGATTTTAGTTCGCATGAAGGTGCATTTCTTTATTATATTTAGCGTGGCCTTATTTTGTTTGCTGCAGAGGGTGACGGACATGGCTTTCTTTGCAGAAGATGTCCATCGTTTAGCAAGGTACTTCTATTGACACATGTGACCGTCTGGATGCCTTTTCTTGTAATTTTAGGATAGCTTGTTGGATACCTTTGCGACTGTTCCATCATTTTATTGGATGGTGCTCACCTGTCAGAAGGGTGTAGTGCCCTCCAATTATTACACACCAAAACCGGTTTCATCACTAATCCCTCTATTTCACGCATACAATTAATATTTTGTTTTGCTTCTCAACAGTGCAAGCGTAGATGGGCGTATATATGTATGGAAGATTGACGAGGGACCCGATGAGGAAAATAAACCACAAATCACAGGAAAGATTGAAATGGCCATCCAGATAGTAGGAGATGCTGGAACTTACCATCCAAGAATATGTTGGCACTCCCATAAGCAAGTAGAGCCTCATCTATATCACCTGTTGCTTTCAGTGTATTTACTGGTTTTTTGTTAATGATTTATGCACTTATCTTGCAGGAAATTCTGTTTGTTGGAATAGGGAACTGTGTCTTGAAAATAGACACAACAAAAGTGGGAATAGGAAGAGACTTCAGTAAAGAAGAGCCTCTTAAATGCTCACTTGATAAGCTCATTGATGGTGTGCACTTGGTTGGTAAACATGATGGGGATGTCACAGATCTGTCCTTATCTCAATGGATGACTACCCGTCTGGCTTCAGCATCAAAAGATGGCACGGTTTGTACAAGATATCCTGTTATTGGTTAAAAAACCTATACTTCATGATAGGCAATAGCACAGGAAATAATTGGTTGCCAAAGCAAATGGTCCTGAACATTCCGCTTAAACTTGAGTTCCATTGCACATCCAAGTTTAGATCTGTTTCGTTTTAATTGGCAGTGTCTAGTTTTTTTGAATATTCTGTCCAGCTCCACTGTGAGCTGTATGCAACTAATGCATGCTAGGACTGCTTAGCTTAGTTAAGATAAGTTTTGTTATCCTGCTGGACATGGGCAAAAATGCCATTCTCGTAGAAGTTTCTTCTTTTTTGATGATGGGTGATCTGGGAATAACCTACCTGTTCTTTTGTTGGCACTATGTGACCAAAAGATACGCTCTCTGAATCTGTAGATGCAGTTAATAATGTGTACTGTCTATTTTGGCAGGTAAAAATCTGGGATGATCGCAGGACAGTGCCTTTATCTGTGATGAAACCGCATGATGGTAAAGCTGTTTATTCGGTTTCTTTCCTTACAGCACCAGAGCAACCAAATCATATAAATCTTGTTACAGCGGTATGCATTCTTCTACGTTTTCACATTCTGACTATATTTGCTGTCATCTTTAGCAGCATGTTTTTCTGTAAATAATGAATAATCATAACACAGTTGCCCAGTTCATATAGGATTGGAGTCTCACCATGCTTAAATATCATGGCAGTGCCTGAAAACTGGAGTTGGATAATGCAGAAAGGATAACTGTTTCCTAATTATAGTTTGCATAGGCTTTCCTGTTATCAATATGTTGTTATGATAAACAATGCATGGACCTTCACTCTTGCAAACTTGGAAATTAATCTTGCATATGCCTTCATTTAGCATATATCTTTCATGGTGTTAGTATACCAACTTCTGTTAAATATCGCAGGGGCCTCTCAACCGAGAAGTAAAAATCTGGGCTTCCTCTGATAAGGAAGGTTGGTTGTTGCCAAGTGAATCTGAGACTTGGAGATGCACTCAAACTCTGGAACTTGTGAGTTCTCTGGAAAATAGGTTTGAGGAAGCATTTTTCAACCAAGTAGCAGTGTTGCCACAAGCTAGCCTTATTTTGCTTGCGAATGCGAAAAAGAATGCTATATATGCTATCCATGTTGAGTATGGTCCAGATCCTGCTTCTACTCATCTGGACTATATAGCAGATTTCACAGTTGCAATGCCTATTTTAAGTCTGACGGGAACACATGAAAGCCAGCCTGATGGTGAACATGTAGTACAAGTCTATTGTGTCCAGACAATGGCTATCCAGCAGTATGGATTGGAGTTATCACTCTGTTTGCCTCCTACAGCTGATAACACTGGGGTTGGTAGGGATCTGGCTATTTCCCATGTATATGAGAGACCTCTAGAAGTGGCATCAGTGGAGTCATCAACAGAAACTAAACCACTGAGTGATCGTCAGGGAACAGGTAACACAATATTAACTTCACACTATTGCTTCAGTTAATTTACACTCTTGATGTTGATATTGAAATTTCATCCCCACTGTCTGTGTACTCAGAAGCTGATACTGCTACTCATGTTTCGTCCCCAACTCCTACATCAAACATGGATAATGCTGGATCTTATGCAGAAGCTGTCTTGAGAAGAGATGCTTCAAGAGGTCCATCTCTTGGTGATCATGATGGGGACAAGTCATCTTTTGATTATTCAAAGAAAATGATGGATTCTGATGTTACGAGTGGGCAAGGGGCATTTGATAGGAAGGATAGCTTTGGGAATGAAGAGCCAAGAGGTGGCCAGGTTGATGGTACAGTTTCAGATCCTCATCCCACGTTTAAGGTCGGAGTGAATGCCACACACTTGATTACCCCATCTGAAATTATTTCAGGTGTGCTTCCATCTGCTGAATCGACTGCTAATGGCAGCCCACCGAACGTAGAAATGGAGTCAAAACTTGTGGTTGAGAAAAAAACAGATCAAAATGTTGGATTTGAGGATGTTAAGGAGACCCAAATTGTTCAAGAGAAAATGGAGAGGCTTAACATGTCTTCAGAGCAAACTGTGGAGGCAATTAGTGAACGCTCGGTAACAACTGACAAGTACAGCGTGGAAGATTCACAGAGATCAGATCCCACACTTTTGAAACAACATTCTGGTGCTGGGGATGAAAATCTTCCAAGAAGAACAGCTGAAGCTACTGAAAAAATCAATGGCTCTTCTTCAAGGAACTTGCAGTTACCCTCAGCTACCAAAGAGGAGAAAGTTCTGCATCCTCAGCTGTCTGGGCAGATGTCTCCTCTTACACGCACTTTCAACTCTACTGATTCATCACATGAACATCCAAGCAGTACAAACCCTGCTATTGATTCTGTCCCGCAAGTAGCTGCTATTCAAGGAACATTGCAGCAGGTGATTACAATAGAAGTTCCAAATTAGTTGAAATTCTAGCTTTGTCCTACGTAACTTTATTAAGTTTGACCAAGTATATAGAAAAATGTGGTAATATTTACAAAGTCAAATATATATAGTATGAAATATATTTTAAGGCAAATTTAATGAAACTAATATGATGCTGTAGATGCTCTTATATTTTTCTGTAGTCTTTGTGAAATTTTAAAAAGTTTGACTTAGGATAAAGCTAGAACTTCCAAGTAATTTGGAATTGAGGGATAATTCCCAAGCAAGCGACTGTGCATCATATTTAGCTCTAATTTTGTTTACACTGTCCTAGTTTTCTATAATTTCTGAACTATTCTTGTGTTCATGTTGCGCCATAATATGAAAGTATTTTTTGTTACTTGATGCCATGGAAGCATGACATATTTTTTCTTGCACAGAGATGGTTTTAAATTTTAGTTGTGATGCAAGGCATTACGATATTGACAATGCTTGTGTCATTGCAGCTTATGGCAATGCATACTGACATGCAAAAGCAGCTGAACGCAATTGTGTCTGCTCCTATTGCAAAGGAGGGCAAAAGGATCGAGACATCACTCGGGCGTAATATTGAGAAGTCCATAAAGGCTAACGTTGATGCCATGTGGGCTCGTTTCCAGGAGGAAAATGCAAGGCATGAAAAGGTTGAAAGAGAGCGAATGCAGCAGATTGCTACTCTAATAACAACATCTGTAAACAAGGACATTCCTGCTATGCTGGAGAAATCGTTAAAGAGAGAAATATCGTTGTTGGGGCCCACCATTGCACGAACAACAACACCTATCATTGAGAAGTCCTTGTCTTCTGCTGTTTCGGATTCACTTCAGGTTCTGGCTATTCTTGTTGTTCCCTATATTATGATTTCCCTCATATCTCTCATCAATTTGTCCCTTTCAGAAAGTTCTTGGGGAAAAGGTTGTGAATCAGCTGGATAAGTCCGTAAGTACGAAACTTGAAGCTACAGTTGCTAAGCAGATCCAAACACAGTTCCATTCAACTGCCAAGCAGGCACTTCAGGTATGTATCTTTGGTGTGTATATAGTCCTTGTAGATCATTAGCATCAAAGCTGTTAATTGCAAATGGAACATGATAAGCTGATTTGTTTGTGCCGACTTGATTTGTTTTTTCACAGCTATTATTTTTGCGTGCGTAACATATTTAGAATTGAATGGTTGCTGGAATGAACCTATCCTTGCATGGGATTGTGCATGTTAAAGTTGCTTTTAGGTGTTCTTTAGGAAGATCATATGGGTAGGCGATGCATATAATAATAAGGTAATGAAAACGTCTTATATTAAGTTAGAGGTAGTACTATTTTGGCAACCAAACAAAATCTTGCATATCTAATCCCAACGTATATAATTGTACATACAAAGTGAGATTCCATTGGGTCACCAAGTAACTCATTGCATATCTGGATTGTGTTATTACTATGGATGATCGTTTTGTCAGCATCGATTTATTGCTTCTTAATTTGGGCCCTGCAGGATGCTTTACGGTCAAGCTTTGAGTCATCAATTATCCCAGCATTTGATCAGTCTTGTAAGACAATGTTTGAGCAAGTGGATGGTGCATTCCAGAAGGGCATGTCTGAGCATGGTACTGCTATCCAGCAGCAGGTCGCAGCAGCACATAGTCCATTGGCACAGACTCTAAGGGTAGGCTTGCAAGCCTTTCATTTTGCTCTTGTTACATGCAGTGCCAGAGGCCATAAATATGACGACACAAGCTGGATACATTATTCAGTTTTCTCCATATGCTGAGTAATGCTAATACTTTCATTCTCATTTGATTTTTGTCAGGAAACAATCACTTCAGCGTCATCAATTACCCAGGGTCTTACATCGGAGTTACTTGATGGCCAGCGCAAGCTTTTGGCACTAGTTGCATCAGGGAACCCAATATCACATAATACTAGTGCTTTGCAGCCCATCAGTGGACCAATACCTAATCTCCCCGAGGTACTAAATACTAAATTTTCCACTCTCTAGGGGTCCCTATTTGCTCTATCAGACTGTTTCCATCCTAGGCCTTCTGTACGATTGAATACGGGGATATAGTCTTAACCCTGCACCCCACCACAGATCATTTGTGTGTTTTCTGAATATTGAAAACATCAAGCATTTGGTTTACTGGTTGTAATTGCTGTTTTAGGCTGATGTTCCGCTGGACCCGATGAAGGAGCTAACCAGACTAATATCTGAGCAAAAATTCGATGAGGCGTTTACAATGGCACTTCAAAGAAGTGATGTCTCCATGGTGTCTTGGTTGTGCTCTCAGGTATTGGCAACATTTAAATTTTTGAAGTGTAGTTGGCTTATTCCCCATTTTTCTTTTAGCCGCTAGAGCAAATCAAGGGATATCTACATACATACAAACTTGCATCTCATAGTTAGTCCATCTGATGCACCCATGCTTTCATTACACCATGGAGAAACACTTTCATCAGGCCTTACGACTTTTTTAACTAGCATATGTATAACTGTGGATACCCCTTCTGGCAGGTTGATTTGCAAGGATTATGTAGACTGAACCCTGTTCCTCTGAACCAAGGGGTCCTTCTGGCCCTTTTCCAGCAACTGGCATGCGACATAGGCAACGACACACCCCTGAAGCTTCAATGGATGACAGCGGTCGCCATGGCAATCCAACCAACCCATCAGATGATCTCAGCGCATGTGAGGCCAATATTTGAGCAAGTCTATGGTGTCTTGGCCCGCCAACAGTCGGTACCAGGAACCAGCCCACTGGAAGCGAGCAACATCCGCCTAATGATGCACGTAATCAACTCGGTTATGATGACCCACAAATAATATGATAGGGCGCATTCTGTAGCCGCTGTAAGTTTGAACCACCATATATGATCTATTAGTGGGTCCGTGTACAGAGGAAGTTTTGAGAAGTGGCTCTTGAACTGGCAAAGTGGCAGTGATACCTTACCCCAACCTTAGAAGGTGATGTAAATTGGTTATGTTTGAGTCTGTACTTATGGCGCCTACCGCCTTATTCGGTGCAGTGTTTTTAGCTGGTTACTTGCATTCCTTGCACATGTGTCGTGTGTGAATCCTGGTGCTGACGATGGCGGTTTAAGTGTTCTGGTGGTGTGAACCATGGAGCTGCTGTGGCGCCGATGGCGGTTTGTTTATTTTCTTTGGCAAGTGAGCTGGTAGTTGGAACGCCAGAACTTTTTGATACTCCCTCCTTTCCGGTTTATAGGGCTCATCTTGAAAATTTCAGATTTCCTTTATACTAGGCTCATTTTGAGTCTAGTTGAGTTAAAGTGCTTTGAGTCTTGCACCATATTTAATTCATAGAGATAAGGGAAAGCAAATTAGTGCTATGCATGCATCTTTTTCTAAATGCATCATGCAAGTCCAATGAATGAGAGGATGCTACATTTATTGCCTGGAAATTGAACATGTGAGAAACATTTCATTGGCTAGTTAGAACTAGTGTCATCCACTCACAGTTCACCTTGGTTGATGAAATTTTAAATTTAAGCCCTATAAACCGAAAAGGAGGTAGTACATCCTCAGCACGGGAGAGAGAGAGAGGGAGAGGGGGGACGAATTTCATCACTGCTTAATCTCCCTTAGGCCGTGTTTGGATTGTCGTTTTGTTGCTAAATATATTGATGATAAATCGCTTCTCGTCTGAAAATAGCTATGGACCTAACGGAAATGCATTTCGGCTCCGAGGCAAAAAAAAAGTTAAAATAAAAAAAATCAAGACAAAATTTGCTTATGTACTTAGTCACATTCAAATGCTGCCTGCAAATTTTAAGGCAAAAAGTTAAATCTTTTGGTTTGTGCAAAAAAAAAAAACAAACATCAAAAGTTATCCCAAAATGTTACCATGAATTTGTTTTTTTGTTCGACAAAACACCGCTGCTTATTGTACGCAAAATGTCATGCATGTTTATGACACTAATACAATCATCTACAACTGTAACCATGCATTTAATATTTTTTCACGTTACTGTTTACCCGGGAGCATATGCTTCCGGGAGCCAAAACACCGCTCTGTGGACCTATAAGTTACACCGGTAGAATTGATACAACTGTAACCAAGGGTAGTCTTAGACCAAAACCTTTGTGAGCAACCAACATGGGATCAGTCTATCGTGAACATGTAGAGAAAACAACCCCACGCAAGACGCAAAGCTATTCCGATGGAAGAACAACTCTTTCCTCAAGGAATTCCTTTGCCTACCACATAAAAACGTTCGATCTACGGACATTGTAATATACACATCGGATGCCAATTTTGTCGAACGCGTAGCACTTTTACTTTGGGTTTGCTAGTGTTGGAGTCAGGAATCCTTGTTTCCTAGCCCGGCAACCCAGCCACTAGAGGGAATGTCCATCTTTTTTCACACCGAAGGCTTATCACTATCACACTTTTTTTTTGCGTGGAAGTTATTCTTTCACTGGAATTTTGTATTCTGAACTCTACCTGAAACGGAAAGAAAACACCGACTTACACGTGCTAAAATGTAGCATAGTTTTCTGCATCAGATTAGAGGATTTTCGAAAAAATATATCTTTGTTACGCCCTAGATGCAGCGACGCTGAGAGAAGCGCCGAGACCACGCCATGGCGAAACGAGCACATACAAAACAAGAAGAGGAGAGCAACAAAACTGAAACTGAAGAATTGTCAAGCAACACCAATATGGGAGAGGCTACTACAACTAACGCCGGTGAACAGGATGAAGGGCCCCGCAAGTCAGGAAGACCGCCTCCTCCGTCCTTACAATATACTCGTGAAGAATGGCTCAAATACTGACAGTGGGCCACAACTATAAGTGTGTGCAAAGTGTGATACTCCCTCCGTTCCTAAATATAAGTACTTTTAGAGATTTCACTAGGGGGCTACATACGGGGCAAAATGAGTGAATCTCACTCTAAAGTATGTCTATATACATCCGTATGTAGTATCCTAGTGAAACATCTAAAAAGACTTACATTTAGGAACAGAGGGAGTAGATAATATCTTTTCATCCTACCTGTTGGGGCTATTATGAGGGATCACGAACAGAACCGAAGGACCTTGGCAACGGCGACTCCTCTCTTCCCTTAAATTTCCCTCCTCTCCAATCCCTCCTCTTTGCTCGTTCCCTCTTGTAATCAAACTTGGATGCTTAGTGAACCAATTAAGAGAGCAGCAAGTCCGTGTGTCAGATTGAGTAGTGCATTTACGTAACAAGTGGTATCAGAGCTAGGCCCCACACCACCCTAGGGGGCTTTCCTAGGAGGGTGGAGTGTTAGGAACCCGACCTTGGGCAATGCTAGTGACTTTAGTCCCACCTCGGATACAGAAGGAGGCTAGAACCTTCTTATAAGAGAGAGTGTCACACTCCTTTCAGGCCAGTCTTTTGAGATGTTGTGGGCTCTCCGCTTGTAGTGAAGTGTCTGATACACAATGGGAATGTTAGAGCTAGGCCTAGGCTGCTAACAATTAGTACTCATAGCTTAGATCCCCACCCTCCATTTCCTTTATGTGGTAAACCTTCAATCAATCGCTTGAGATCCTCACCCTTCGTTTCCTCTATGTGGTAAACCTTCAATTGATCGCTTGATCACTAAAATCCCTAGCACATGGTGTGGAACCGCTTGTCGATTTCATGCTAAGTTCTTTGGAACACCTCAACAAAGGTTGGATCGCGGGTGTGACGAGCGGTGTTTGTCATCTCTTCGACAAAATAGCTCAGAATGATCCTATGAAGCCGATGCTTGAGATGCTGACACAGATCCAGAAACATGTGGTCGCCAACAACGAGAAGCTTGATCCGAACTCCGCCAAGCTTGATCCAATTGAGAAGAAGGTGCAATCTGTGCGCAAGTACTTGAAAGATTGGAAACCACAAGTGGAGCAACACATCAGCGAGCTGCAAACGGCAATGTGTGATCTGCACGCCTTCGTCTCGTACCCAACCGCTGATCCAAACAAGATGTTGCATCGCGCAGAGGACACGGATTGCCATTGACCCCAACTGTGCCGGAGAAATCTGTGCCACCGCACGGTGTCGGACAAGCAGGCTAAATTCGATGCCACGAAAACCAAACTCCATAGGGGCAACCAGGTGTTGTCATCACGATTTTGCCTCTGGGGAAGGGTACGATGCATACCCCTCGTACTCCTATGGAGAACTTCTCGCCATGTTGTATTTGAGATCTCTCATCACTTTGTCCTGGATCATGTAGTTCCCACCAAAATACAGGTTTAGATAGGCCTGAATTCCCTACTTTTGATGGAGATAATCCTAAGTGGTGGAAGAAATGTTGTGACAAGCATTTTCAGTTATGTCAGACGCCGCAAGCCTCTTGGAAGGACTATGTGACGATGGACTTTACTAGGTAGACTAAAATGTGGCTGCCATCTGTAGAATTTAAGATTGATAAAATGGAGTGGGAAGAATTCCGCGAGTTTGTATGTCATGGGTTTGGGAAACCGCAATATTAGTCACTAATTCGACGCCTAACCCACGTCATGCAAGTCGATAGTGTGCAAGAGTATATAGATAATTTTAATACTCCGATGCATCAGATGTTAGCTCACAACCCTGTGAGAACGTCGTACCCTAATCAGGGCGACGACTACGTGTTAAATAGAAGGGGGCGCAACTCCCTGATATAGCGTTACTGAGTTTGAATTACATCTTGGAGAACAAGAGATAAGAGAGATAGAGATATTCGGTTTGAAAGAGATTACAATCATTTAAACTAACCCTATCTATCTATCTTACTGGGAGTGCAAGATATCCTTTCATGTGCACACTCGGGGGTTTATCCTATGTTTAACATCCTCCGATAATCACAACTTTGTCAAGTTGATATTACGCTTGAATTCCTCAAGACTTCTTGTTGGCAACGCCTTTGTGAACCCATCCGCAACCTGATCCTATGAATGCACAAAACGGATTTCCAATTGCCTTCTAGAAACTCTTTATGTGAAAAAGTGGAAATCAATTTCAATATGTTTTGTCCTAGCATGAAAGACAGGGTTAGCATATAAATAGGTAGCACCAAGATTGTCACACCACAAACATGGAACTAGTGTATGCTTCACACCAAGCTCTCTTAACATGGAGTGTACCCAAATAATCTCAGCTGTGGCATTTGTTAGTGCCTTGTATTCAGCTTGTGTGCTTGACCTTGATACAGTGGCTTGATTCTTAGCACACCATGATATCAATTTTGGGCCAAAGAACACTGCAAAGCCACCAGTAGAGCGTGTCTCATCTAGACATCCTGCCCAGTCAGAGTCAGAAAAGGCACTAACAAGAGTGGATGAAGATTTGTTGAAGGTGAGACCAAGATTCAGGGTAGCCTTCACATATCTTACTATACGTTTAGCAGTAGTCCAATGAGTGTTGGTGGGTGCATGAAGAAACTGGCATACTTTATTTACAACAAAATAAATATCAGGTCTTGACAAAGTTAAATACTAGAGTGCTCCCACCAAACTTCTATATCTTGTACTATCCTCTTGATTCAAAGGTTCACCACCAGTGAGGGACAATTTTTCAGTACTAGAGAGAGGGTTGGAGAGGACTTGCACCCCTGCAAACCTGCTCTTCTCACCAGATCAGTAGCATATTTTTCCTGAGAGAGATGAAGGTTGTTACCATGTTTCTTGAGTTCAATCCCTAGAAAGAAATGCAAGTCTCCGAGATCCTTAAGAGCAAATTCAACACTTAGATCTTTCCACAATCCTGTTATTGCTTCATTAGATGAACTTGTGATAATAATATCATCAACATAAATAAGAACAAATATAGAGGTATTTGACTTATTGTAGATAAACAAGGATGTATCAGATTTTGAAGGAGCAAAACCAAGTGCTTGGAGTTTTTTTACTGAGTCTTGAGTACCATGCCCTCAGAGCTTGGTTTAGTCCATACAAGGCTTTATCAAGCTTGCACACATGAAAAGGCTTACTCTTGCTTTCAAACCCAGGAGGCTGTTTCATATATACTTCCTCTTCCAGAACACCATGGAGAAACATGTTATGTACATCTAGTTGTCTCAGACTCCATCCCTTGGAAACAACAATGGACAGTACAAGACGAATGCAGCTTTTACAACATGACTGAACGTGTCCTCATATTCTATGCCATACCGCTGTTTGAAGCCTTTTGCAACCAGTCTTGCTTTGTATCTATCTATGGTTCCATCAGATCTTTTTTTGATTCTGAAAACCCACTTACAACCAATCAAGTTTTTACCTCTCTATGAGGGACCGAGATGCCATGTTTTGTTTTTGTGAAGTGACATATGTTCCTCTTCCATAGCCTTCTTCCACCATGTATCACCAAGTGCCTCCTCAAGAGTACTAGGTTCACCTGTCAAACATGCGAGACCAGACTTTGTTATGTGCTTATAATCGACACATTTTGTTACCCCTTTGTGTAAGCGTGTACACGGTAGAATAGAGGCTGCAGCATGGTTGTTTGTGTTGGAAATATGCCCTAGAGGCAATAATAAATTTGTTATTATTATATTTCCTTGTTCATGATAATCATTTATTATCCATGCTAGAATTGTATTGATTGGAAACTCAAATACATGTGTGGATACATAGACAACACACTGTCCCTAGTGAGCCTCTAGTTGACTAGCTCGTTGATCAAAGATGGTCAAGGTTTCCTGGGCATAGGAACGTGTTGTCACTTGATAACGGTATCACATCATTAGGAGAATGATGTGATGCACAAAACTCAAACTATATACGTAGCATATGACCGTGTCAGTTTATTGGTACTGTTTTCTGCATGTCAATGTATCTGTTCCTAGGACCATGAGATCATGCAACTCCCGGACACCGGAGGAATACCTTATGTGTATTAAACGTTGCAACGTTACTAGGTGACTATAAAGGTGCTCTACAGGTATCTCCAAAGGTGTCTGTTCGGTTGGCATGGATCAAGACTGGGATTTGTCACTCCGTGTGACGGAGAGGTATCTCGGGGCCCACTCGGTAGTACAACATCACAACAAGCCTTGCAAGAAATGTGACTAAGGAGTTAGTTACAGGATCTTGTATTACGGAACGAGTAAATAGACTTGTGATGACCCACAAGTATAGGGGATCAATCGTAGTCCTTTCGATAAGTAAGAGTGTCGAACCCAACGAGGAGCAGAAGGCTCTGATAAAAGGATTTCAGCAAGGTAATAACTGCAAGCACTGAAAGTAGCGGTAACAAGTGATGGTGTAGTGAGGTGAAACGTAGCAAGCGAAAAGTAACAAGTAACAAGTAGTAGCAACGGTGCAGCAAGTGGCCCAATCCCTTTTGTAGCAAGGGACAAGCCTGAACAAAGTCTTATAGGAGGAAAAACGCTCCCGAGGACACACGGGAATTTCTGTCATGCTAGTTTCATCATGTTCATGTGATTCGCGTTCGTTACTTTGATAGTTTGATATGTGGGTGGACCGACGCTTGGGTACTTCCCTTACTTGGACAAGCATCCCACTTATGATTAACCTCTCTCGCAAGCATCCGCAACTACAAAAGAAGAATTAAGACAACGTCTAACCATAGCATTAAACTAGTGGATCCAAATCAGCCCCTTACGAAGCAACGCATTGACTGGGGTTTAAGCTTCTGTCACTCCAGCAACCCATCATCTACTTACTAGTTACTACTCCCCAATGCCTTCCTCTAGGCCCAAGTATGGTGAAGTGTTATGTAGTCGACGTTCACATAACACCACTAGAGGAAAAGACAACATACAACATATCAAAATACCGAACGAATATCAAATTCACATGACTATTATTAACATGACTTATCCCATGTCCTCAGGAACAAAAGTAACTACTCACAAAGCATAATCATAATCATGATCAGAGGTGTAATGAATAGCATCAAGGATCTGAACATAAACTCTTCCACCAAGTAATCCAACTAGCATCAACTACAAAGAGTAATCAACACTACTAGTAACCTTACAAGTACCAATCGGAGTCGTGAGACGGAGATTGGTTACAAGAGATGAACTAGGGATTGGAGAGGAGATGGTGCTGATGAAGATGTTGATGAAGATGCCTCCCCTCCGATGAGAGGAGTGTTGGTGATGACGATGGCGACGATTTCCCCCTCCGGGAGGGAAGTTTCCCCGGCAGGATCGTCCTGCCGGAGCTCTAGATTGGATCTGCTCAAGTTCCGCCTCGTGGCGGCGGCGAAACCACGAAAAAGCTTCGATTGATTTTTTTCTGGAACCAAACCCTTCATATAGCAAAATAGGGGGGCTAGTGGGCCGTCACAGAGCCCACAAGCTTGCCCTCCGCCACCAGGGGGGGGGGGGGTGGCGGTGGCAGGGCTTGTGGTGCCCTGGTAGCTCCCCTGCGATACTTCTTATTTCCAGTATTTTTTATATAATCCCAAAAAATTCCACGTAACTTTTCAGGGCATTTGGAGATGTGCAGAATAGTGGACTAAGATTTCCTCCTTTTCGAGTCCAGAATTCCAAATGCCTGAATTCTCCCTCTTCAAATAAACCTTGCAAAATAAGAGAGAAAAGGCATAAATATGGTACCACAAAGTAATATAACAGTCCATAAAGCAATAAATATCAACATGAAAGCATGATGCAAAATGGACATATCAACTCCCCCAAGCTTAGACCTCGCTTGTCCTCAAGCGAAAACCAAGTTCCAATAACATGTCCACATGTTGAGGGACGAAGGTGTCGATAAAACATAATACGGACATGAGGGCATCACGATCACACATAGGACATCAATACATCATAAAGATTCTTATGGGAAAGTAACAATTCCTTCACAAAGCAAAGCATGAAGCAAAAACCTTACCGAGAAGTAACCAACAACAGTCCAAAGTCATTGAAGCAATTGCAATTTATCACAACATCAGAAAGAGTCAAGTAAGAGCTTGTAAGGCAAATCCACATACTCAATCATCTCTTTTGTTTTCCACAGTTGTTACAACTCACGTGGTACTCATGGTGTCAAAGTTTCAGCTGGACACAAAGGAAGATAGGGGCTTATAGTTTTGCCTCCCAACGATTTACCTCAAGGGTAAAGTCAACAATAATAGAGCATAAGTACTCAACTCCAAGTTGATATATGAATATAGATCTTTCCCAAGCATGTGACGGTAGCCAAGACAAAGGCAAAAATAGGGAATTGGTGAAGATCACCATGACTCTTACAAGGGCAAAAAGTAAAGGTACAAGATAGGCCCTTCGCAGAGGGAAGCAGAGGTTGTAATGCGCTTTTGAGGAACGTCACTTTATATTGCCTCCTGTGATAAAGAACTTTATTATGCAGTCTGTCGCTTTTATGTCTTCCTCATCACAGGTTCGTACAAAGCTTATTTTCCACACACTAATAGATCATACATATTAGAGAGAAATTTTTATTGCTTGCACCGATGACAACTTACTTGAAGGATCTTATTCAATCCATAGGTAGGTATGGTGGACTCTCATGGCAAAACTGGGTTGGAGGTTTATGGATGCACAAGTAGTATCTCTACTTGGTGCGGGAGTTTTGGCTAATATGAGGTGGAAGCGATCGTCACATGCTAAGGGATCTCTAATCATATAACATTGTTTGGAACCAAGCAAACACAATTCATTATGTTGTCTTCCTTGTCCAACATCTACTCCTAAGCATGCAATAGTTTGGTGAGTGCTCACAGTTGTAAAAAGTGTCTAAGATGATATATTTATATGTGAACCTGTCTTTCCTTATTACTTCTTATTATATTGCAACAATGACTGAGGTCTATGTTAATTTATTCTCAACAAGTTTCAATCAACATATGTGTCATATGTGAAGTTATCACTTTCCATAAGATCGTCTCATGATCTTTCATGCTATTGTTTTTTTCATACTTTTGATCATGGCACAAAGCAAAGCCCTTGACTAAGATACTCTTTATTATATAGCTCACGAGCTCGAATACATCGGGGGAGAGACAAAAGCAAAAGACTCAAACTAAACACTAAAGACTTATTCCTCTAAGAGAAGAAATAAAAACTGAAAAGGAAAGAACTAAAACAAAGGTAAAAGCAAAAGATATAAAGGTGATACGATACCAGGGCAACTCCCCCAAGCTTGGCAGAAGCCAAGGGGGTTGCCCATACCAATGCTTAGTTGTCTTCCTTTGGTGGTGAAGGTGGTGGAGTTGTTGAAGCAGTCTTGAGCTTGTCTAATTTCCACTTGAGCAAAAAGTTCTGCTCCCTTAGATCGTCATTTTCCTCCTCAAGTTTCAACACTCTATGGCAAAGTTCCTGCTTACCCTCCTGCAAGAAACGAGAAGGGATAAACAAGGTCTTAGGCTTCTTCCTGGAGTTGGGGAGGCTTGACTTCTTGAACTCCACATGGGTGTTTGCAGGTTGAGGTAGAGGAGCCTCCTCTTCATCGGAACTCGTTTGTTCCTTCCCCTTGGGCTCATAGTCCTCTTCCTCATCAGAGGTCCAACCATATGGTTCCAAGTCTCCATAGACATTGGGGTTAGCAAGGTAGTCAGCCACATAGCTCTCCCCCTCTGAATCCTGAGAAGACATCTTGACCTAAAACCGCGGCAGAAACAGGCTCGAAACAAAAAACAGAGGAAAACTGCACGATACGGAGATCAAAACCTTCGGGTGAATATATATTGATTTTTTCTGTACCAGAAGGAGTGCTTCGCAAGAAAATGGAGTCCAGGAGGCACACGAGGTGCCCACAAGCCCTCTCTCCGCCGCCAGGGGGGGTGGCGGTGGCCAAGCTTGTGGCCGCCTCGTGCGCTCTCCGAACTGCTTTTTTATTTTTCTAATTTTCCAAAAATTCCAAAACGGAGGAAATTTCCTATTGGAAAAGCATCGGAGTCCAATTTCTTACCGAAACAGATACCTCTTCATTTCCAGGGTCTGAAACAGGCTGATAAACATCCCTTATGTACTCCTATGGAGTTATGACATTGATGATATTGGTCTCAACATTTATGGGAGTACCAGAGATGTAATGCTTGATTCTTTGCCCATTTACCACTCTAGGAAAATTTCCTTCCGTGTTATTGATTTTGATGGCACCAGAATGATATACTTCCTCGATAACGTAAGGACCTTCCCATTTAGAGAGAAGCTTGCCTCCGAAGAATCTCAAACGAGAATTGTATAGCAGGACATAATCACCTACATTGAATTCTTGTTTCTGTATTCATTTATCGTTCCATCTCTTAACCTTTTCCTTGAACAACTTGGCATTCTCATATGCCCGGGCTCTCCATTCATCTAATGAGCCGATATCAAACAACCGCTTCTCACCGGCAAGTTTGAAATTAAAGTTGAGCTCTTTGATTGTCCAATAAGCTTTGTGTTCCAGCTCAAGAGGTAAATGACAGGCCTTACCGTAAACCATTTTATACGGCGACATGCCCATGGGATTCTTATAGGCAGTCCTATAAGCCCATAGTGCATCGTCAAGTTTGCTAGACCAATTCTTTCGAGATCTATTGACGATCTTTTGTAGGATCAAATCTCCCTATTACTCAACTCCACTTGACCACTAGACTGAGGATGATAAGGAGATGCAACTACTTAGCAAGCATCTTGCGGAAAACACCATGAATGAAGTGTGAACCGCCATCAGTCATCAAATATCTATGGACTCCAAATCTTGGGAAAATGACTTCTTTAAGCATCTTAATAGAGGTGTGGTGATCAGCATTTTTAGTGGGGATAGCTTCTACCCACTTAGTGACGTAATCCACAACAACTAAGATGTGAGTGTACCCATTGGAACTCGGGAAGGGTCCCATATAATCAAATCCCCAGACATCAAATGGTTCAATGACAAGTGAATAGTTCATAGGCATTTCCTGACGCTTACCGATATTCCCTATTCTTTGGCATTCGACACAAGACAAGACAAACTTACGGGCATCCTTGAAGAGAGTGGGCCAATAGAAACCTGATTGCAATACCTTATGGGCAGTTCTATGTCCAGCGTGGTGTCCTCCGTAGGCTTCGGAATGACACTTCTGCAAGATCCTTCCCTGTTCATGTTCAGGCACACAACGTCTAATAACACCATCTACTCCTTCCTTATAAAGGTGAGGATCATCCCAAAAGTAGTGTCTCAAATCAAAGAAGAATTTCTTCTTTTGCTGATAGGTGAAACTGGGTGGTATGTATTTGGCTACGATATAGTTTGCATAATCGGCATACCACGGTGCACTATGTGAAGTGCGGATGACATTCAATTGCTCATCAGGAAAGCTGTCATCAACAGGTATCTCTAGCCTAGACAAGTTATCTGCTATAGGGTTATCAGCACCCTTTCGGTCAACGACGTGCAAATCAAATTCCTGTAGCAGGAGAACCCATCTGATCAGCCTAGGCTTAGCGTCCTTCTTCTCCATAAGGTACTTAATAGCAGCATGATCAGAGTGAATAGTGACTTTGGAGTCAACTATATAAGATCTGAACTTTTCACATGCAAACACGACTGCTAAAAATTCCTTCTCCATAGTGGCATAATTTCTTTGGGCACTGTCTAGAGTTTTACTAGCGTAGTGAATAACATTCAACTTCTTGTCAACTCTTTGTCCTAGAACAACACCAACAGCATAATCACTAGCATCGCACATGATTTCAAAGGGCAAGTTCTAGTTAGGTAGTTGAACAATAGGTGCGGTTATCAAAGCCTTCTTAAGTATTTCGAAAGCTTCCTCACAATCCTGATCAAAAACAAAAGGAACATCCTTCTGCAAGAGGTTGGTAAGAGGCCTAGAAATCTTAGAGAAGTCTTTAATGAACCTTCTATAGAAACGAGCATGACCTAGGAAACTTCGTATACCTCTGATATCTGTGGGGCAAGGCATTTTCTCAATTGCATCAACCTTAGCCTTATCAACTTCAATGCCTCTTTCAGAGATTTTGTGTCCTAAGACAATGCCTTCATTAACCATAAAGTGACACTTCTCCCAATTCAAGACGAGGTTGGTATCTTCGCATCTCTGTAAGACTCGATCAAGGTTGCTGAGGCAATCATCAAAGGAAGACCCATAAACGGAGAAGTCATCCATGAAAACCTCGACAATCTTTTCACAAAAGTCAGAGAATATAGCCATCATACATCTTTGAAAGGTGGCAGGTGCATTGCATAAGCCAAAAGGCATACGTCTATAAGCAAAGGTACCGAAGGGACATGTGAAAGTGGTTTTCTCCTGATCAGATTGTGCAACAGGTATTTGCGAGAAACCTGAATAACCGTCTAGAAAGCAGAAGTGTGTGTGTTTTGATATCCTTTCTAGCATTTGATCGATAAACAACAAAGGATAATGATCTTTCCTGGTTGCCTTGTTCAGTTTCCGGAAGTCTATCACCATCCTATAGCCGGTAATAATCCTTTGTGGGATTAGTTCATCCTTATCATTAGGAACGACGGTGATACCTCCCTTCTTAGGTACGCAATGTACTAGACTTACCCAATCACTATGAGCAACAGGATAAATGATAAACGGTGAAGTGTTATGTAGTCGACGTTCACATAACACCACTAGAGGAAAAGACAACATACATCATATCAAAATACCGAACGAATATCAAATTCACATGACTATTATTAACATGACTTATCCCATGTCCTCAGGAACAAAAGTAACTACTCACAAAGCATAATCATAATCATGATCAGAGGTGTAATGAATAACATCAAGGATCTGAACATAAACTCTTCCACCAAGTAATCCAACTAGCATCAACTACAAAGAGTAATCAACACTACTAGTAACCTTACAAGTACCAATCGGAGTCGTGAGACGGAGATTGGTTACAAGAGATGAACTAGGGATTGGAGAGGAGATGGTGCTGATGAAGATGTTGATGAAGATGCATCCCCTCCGACGAGAGGAGTGTTGGTGATGACGATGGCGACGATTTCCCCCTCTGGGAGGGAAGTTTCCCCGGCAGGATCGTCGTGCCGGAGCTCTAGATTGGATCTGCTCAAGTTCCGCCTCGTGGCGGCGGCGAAACCACGAAAAAGCTCCCGATTGATATTTTCTGGAATGAAACCCTTCATATAGCAAAAGAGGGGGGCTAGTGAGCCGTCAGGGAGCCCACAAGCTTGCCCTCCGCCACCAGGGGGGGTGGCGGTGGCAGGGCTTGTGGCGCCCTGGTAGCCCCCCTCCGGTACTTCTTTCGCCCAGTACTTTTTATATAATCCCCAAAAATTCCACGTAACTTTTCAGGGCATTTGGAGATGTGCAGAATAGTGGACTAAGATTTGCTCCTTTTCCAGTCCAGAATTCCAGCTGCCTGAATTCTCTCTCTTCAAATAAACCTTGCAAAATAAGAGAGAAAAGGCATAAATATGGTACCACAAAGTAATATAACAACCCATAAAGCAATAAATATCAACATGAAATCATGATGCAAAATGGACGTATCAACTTGCCGGTAACGAGATTGAACTAGGTATGGAGATACCGACGATCGAACCTCGGGCAAGTAACATACCGAAGGACAAAGGGAACAACATACGAGATTAACTGAATCCTTGACATAGAGGTTCAACCGATAGAGATCTCCGTAGAATATGTAGGAGCCAATATGGACATCCAGGTCCCGTTATTGGTTATTGACCGGGGAGTGTCTCAGGTCATGTGTGCATATTTCTCGAACCCGCATGGTCTGCACATTTAAGGTTTGGTGACGTTTTCGGTATTATTGAGTTATGTGTGTTTGGTAACCGAAAGTTGTTCACAGTCCCGTATGAGATCCCGTACATCACGAGGAGCTCCGAAATGGTCCGGAGGTAAAGATTGATATATAGGAAAGTGGGTTTTAAACTCCGGAAAAGTTTCGGCCATTTCCCGCAGTGTACCGGGAGTGACGAATGGGTTCATGGGGTCCACCAGGTGGGCCCACCCACCCCAAAGGGTCTCATGGGCTATGGGAGGACGTGGACTAGCCCTTAGTGGGATGGTCTAAGCCTCCACTAAAGCCCAAGGCGGATTGGAGGTGGGAAGGAAAGAAACCCAAAGATGGAAAAGGTGGAAAGGGTTTCCAAGTGGAGAGGAGGAATCCTACTCCAAGTAGGATTGGAGTAGGACTCCTCCACCTCCAATTTCGGCCAAACCTTGAGGGTTTGAGGCTGCCTCCTCCCCTCCCTCCCTCCTATATATACTAGAGGTTTTAGAGGTGAGGGCTAACCCTAATTGCCACGTGCTCCCTCTACTTCTCTCTAGATCTGTTTCTCCTCTAGTCTAGTTCGGCGGTGCTTAGGCGAAGCGCTGCTGGATGAGTTCACCACAACCACCACCACCACGCCGCCATGCTGGAGAACTTATCTACCTCTCCTCCCCTCTTGCTAGATCAACAAGGCGGGGATCGTCATTGAGATGTACGTGTGCTGAACGCGGAGGTGTTGTCCGTTCGGCACTAGATCGGGATGGATCGTGATGGGATCGCAGGACGGATCGTGATGAGATCGCGGGACAGGCTGCAATTTGGATTGCGAAGATGTTTCACTACATCAACCGCGTTATATACGCTTCCGCTTAGCGATCTACAAGGGTATGTAGATTCACTCTCCCCTCTCGTAGATGATCATCACATGGATAGGTATTGCGTGTGCGTAGGAAATTTTTGTTTCCCATGCGACGTTCCCCAAAAGTGGCATCATGAGATAGGTTCATGCATAGATGATATCTCGAGTAGAACACAAAAGAGTTTGTGGGCGTTGATGTTCAATTTGCTGCCCTCCTTAGTCTTTTCTTGATTCGAAGATATTGTTGGATTGAAGTGGCCCGGACCAACTTTACTCGTACGCTTACGAGAGACCGGCTTCATCGACTGACATGCAACTTGTTGCATAAAGATGACTGGCGGGTGTTTGTTTCTTCAACTTTAGTTGAATCGTATTTTACCGTGGCGGTCCTTGGAGAAGGTTAAATAGCAATATGCATATCACCGTTGTGGCTTTGCGTAAGTAAGATGCGATCATACTAGATACCCATAGCAGCCACGTAAAACATGCAACAACAAATTAGAGGACGTCTAACTTGTTTTTGCAGGGTATGCTTGTGATGTGATATGGCCAATGACATGATATGATATATTGGATGTATGAGATGATCATGTTGTAATAGTTAAATATCGACATGCACGTTGATGCTACGGCAACCGACAGGAGCCATATGGTTGTGTTTAAACTAACGTTTGTGCTTGCAGATGCTTTTACTATATTGCTAGGTAGTAGCTTTAGTAGTAATAGCATAGATAGCACGACACCCTTGACGGTAGCACGATGATGGAGATCATCATGCGGCACCGGTGACGATGGATATCATGCCGGTGCTTTGGTGATGGAGATCAAGAAGCACAAGTTCATGGCCATATCATGTCACTTATGATTTGCATGTGATGTTAGTCCTTTTATGCACCTTGTTTTGCTTAGGACGACGGTAGCATTATAAGGTGACCCCTCACTAAAATTTCAAGATGAAATTGTGTTCTCCCCGACTGTGCACCGTTGCGACAGTTCGTCGTTTCGAGACACCACGTGATGATCGGGCATGATAGACTCAAAATTCACATACAACGGGTGCAAAACAGTTGCACACGCGGAACACTCGGGTTAAACTTGACGAGCCTAGCATGTACAGACATGGCCTCCGAACACAAGAGACCGAAAGGTCGAGCATGAATCATATAGTTGATATGATCAACATGGAGATGTTCACCATTGAAGCTAAACTCAACTCACGTGATGATCGGACTTGAGTTAGTGAATTTGGATCATGCACCACTCGAATGACTAGAGGGATGTCTATTTGAGTGGGAGTTCTTAAGTAATATGATTTATTGAACTCATTATCATGAACATAGTCAAAAGGTATTTGCAAATTATGTTGTAGCTTGAGTTGTAGCTCTACTGTTTTAGCTATGTTCATAGAGAAAATTTAGTTGAAAGTTGATAGTAGAAATTATGCGGACTGGGTTCGTAAACCGAGGATTGTTCTCATTGCTGCGTAGAAGGCTTATGTCCTTAATGCACTGCTCGATGTGCTGAACATCGAGCGTCGTATGTGGATGTTGCGAACATCTGACATGCACGTTTTTGATGACTACGTGATAGTTCAGTGCGTAATGCTTAAACAACTTAGAATTGAGGCACAGAAGATGTTTTGAAAGTCACGAAACATATGACATGTTCCAAGAGATGAAATTGGGATTTCATGCTCGTGCCCTTGTTGAGAGGTATGAGACCTCCGACAAGATTCTTTGTCTACAAAGTAAGGGAGAAAAGCTCAATCGTTGAGCATGTGCTCAGATTGTCTGAGTGCTACAATCACTTGAATCAAGTGGGAGTTGATCTTCCAGATGAGATAGTGATGGTTCTCCAAAGTCACTACCACCAAGCTACTAGAGCTTCGTGATGAACTATAACATATCAAGGATAGATATGATGATCCTTGATCTATTCGCGATGTTTGACACCGCGAAAGTAGAAATCAAGTAGGAGCATCAATTGTTGATGGTTAGCAAAACCACTAGTTTCAAGAAGGGCAAGGGCAAGAAGGGATACTTCATGAAATGACAAACCAGTTGTTGCTCTAGTGAAGAGACCCAAGGTTGAACCCAAACCCGAGACTAAGTGCTTCTGTAATGAGGGGAACAATCACTGAAGAGGAACTACCCTAGATACTTGGTAGACGAGAAGGCTGGCAAAGTCGACAAAAGCATATTGGATATACATGATATTGATGTGTACTTTACTAGTACTCCTAGTAGCACCAGTGTATTATATACCGGTTCTGTTACTAAGTGTTAGTAACTCAAAATAAAATCTACGAAATAAACAGAGACTAGCTAAAGGTGAGGTGACGATATGTGTTGGAAGTGTTTCCAAGGTTGATGTGATCAAACATCGCACGCTCCCTCTACCATCGGGATTAGTGTTAAACCTAAATAAGTTTATTTGGTGTTTGCTTTGAGCATGAACATGATTAGATTGTGTTTATTGCAATACATTATTCATTTAAAGAGAATAATGGTTATTCTATTTGCTTGAATAAATACCTTCAATGGTTTATTGAATCTCGATCGTAGTGATACACATGTTCATACTATTGATGCCAAAAGATACAAAGTAGTAATGATAGTACCACTTACTTGTGTCACTGCCGCTTGAGTCATATTGGTATAAAACGCATGAAGAAGCTCCATACTGATGGATCTTTGGACTCACTTGTTTTTGAAACGTTTGAGACATGCGAACCATGTCTGTTGGTGTAAATGCATGAAGAAACTCCATGCAGATGGATCGTTTGGACTCACTTGATTGTGAATCACCTAAGACATGCAAATCATGCCATATGGGCAAGATGGCTGAAGGCCTAGTTTTCTAGTGAGATGGAACGAGATAGTGACTTATTGGAAATGATACATTTTGATGTATGCATTCTAATGAGTGCTGAGGCACGCAGTGGATATCGTTATATTCTTACTTCACTGATGATTTGAGTAGATACATGCGTACCTGCTTGATGAATCACATAGTCTGAGATATTGAAAAGTTCAAGCAATTTCATAGTGAAGTTGAAGATCGTCGTGACAAGAGGATAATATGTCTACCATGTGATCGTAGAGACAATGTGAAAATTGTTTCATAACTCATGCCACCTGGTACACCATGGTGTGATGGTGTGTCCGAACGTCATAGCCGCACCCTATTGGATATGGTGCATACTATGATGTCTCTTATCGAATTACCACTATCGTTTTGGGTTAGGCATTAGAGACAACCACATTCACTTTAAATAGAGCACCACGTAATTATGTTGAGATGACACCGTATGAACTATGGTTTGGAGAAACCTAAGTTGTCATTTCTTAAAAGTTTGGGGCTGCGACGCTTATGTGAAAAAGTTTCAGCGTGATAAGCTCGAACCCAAAGCGGATAAATGCATCTTCATTGGACACCCAAAACAGTTGGGTGTACCTCCTATCTCAGATCCGGAAACAAAGTGTTTGTTTATAGAAACGGGTCCTTTCTCGAGAAAAAGTTTCTCTCGAAAGAATTGAGTGGGAGGATGGTGGAAACTTGATGAGGTTATTGAACCGTCACTTCAACCAGTGTGTAGCTAGGCGCAGGAAGTTGTTCCTCTGGCGCCTACACCAATTGAAGTGGAAGATCATGATAGTGATCGTGAAGCTTCGTATCAAGTTACTACAAACCTCGTAGGTCGACAAGGTCACATACGGCTCTAGAGTGGTATAGTAACCCTGTCTTGGAGGTCATGTTGTTGGACAACAATGAACCTACAAGCTATGGAGAAGCGATGGTGGGCCTGGATTCCGACAAATGGCTGGAGGCCATGAAATCCGAGAGAGGATCCATGTATGAAAACAAAGTGTAGACTTTGGAAGAACAACTTGATGGTCGTAAGACTGTTAAGTACATTTGGATCTTTGAAAGGAAGACAAACGATGATAGTGAAAATTGACCATTAAGAAAGCTCGACTTGTCGCAAAGATGTTTCCGACAAGTTCAAAAAGTTGAGTATGACGAGACTTCCGCACTCGTAGCGATGCTAAAAGTCTGTTGGAATTATGTTAGCAATTGCTGCATTATTTATGAAATCTTGGAGATAGGATGTCAAAACATTGTTTCCTCGATGGTTTCCTTGAAAGATTGTATGTGATACAACCATAAGTTTTTTTCAATCCTAAGGATGCTAACAAGTATGCAAACTCCAGCGATCCTTCTATGGACTGGAGCAAGCATCTCGGAGTCGGAATATACACTTTGATGAGATGATCAAAGTTTTTGGGTTTATACAAGGTTTGTGAGAAACTTGTATTTCCAAAGAAGTGAGTGGGAGCACTATAGAATTTATGATGAGTATATGTGGTTGACATATTGTTGATCGGAAATAATGTAGAATTTTTGGAAAGCATAAAGGGTTATTTGAAAGGAGTTTTTCAAAGGAAAACATGGATTGAGCTACTTGAACATTGAGCATCAATATCTATGGAGATAGATCAAAACGCTTAATAGAACTTTCAACGAAATGCATGCCGTGGCAAGTTTTTGAAGGAGTTCAAAATAGATCGGCGAAGAAGGAGTTCTTGGCTGTATTGTAAGGTGTGATTTTGTGTAAGACTCAAAAGTCTGACCACGACAGAAGAAAGAGAAAGGACGAAGGTCGTCCCATATGCCTTAGCCATAGGCTCTAAAGTATGCTATATTGTGTACCGCACCTGATGTGTGCCTTGCCATGAGTCTGTCAAGGGGTACAAAGAGTGATTCAAGATTGAATCGCTGAACATCGGTCAAAATTATCCTTAGTAACTAGTGGACTAAGGAATTTTTCTCGATTATGGAGGTGATTAAAGAGTTCATCGTAAAGAGTTACGTCGATGCAAGCTTTGACACTAATCCGAATAACTCTGAGTAGTAAACCAGATTCCTATGGTGGATAAGTCATTTGGAATAGTTCCAAATGGTGCGTAGTAGCAGCATCTATAGGATGACATATAAATTTGTAAAGCACACACGAATCTGAAAGGTTCAGACCCATTGACTAAAAACCTCTCTCACAAGCAAGACATGATCAAACCACAAAACTGTATGGGTGTTAGATTTATTACAATCACACAGTGATGTGAACTAGATTATTGACTCTAGTGCAAGTGGGAGACTGTTGGAAATATGCCCCAGAGGCAATGATAAATTGGTTGTTATTATATTTCCTTGTTCATGATAATCGTTTATTATCCATGCTAGAATTGTATTGATTAGAAACTCAAATACATGTGTGGATACATAGACAACACACTGTCCCTAGTGAGCCTCTAGTTGACTAGCTCGTTGATAAAAGATGGTCAAGGTTTCCTGGCCATAGGAAAGTGTTGTCACTTGATAACGGATCACATCATTAGGAGAATGATGTGATGGACAAGACCGAAAATATAAACGTAGCATATGATCGTGTCAGTTTATTGCTACTGTTTTGTGCATGTCAATGTATCTGTTCCTATGACCATGAGATCATGCAACTCCCGGACACCGGAGGAATACCTTGTGTGTATCAAACGTTGCAACGTTACTGGGCGACTATAAAGGTGCTCTACAGGTATCTCCAAAGGTGTCTGTTGGGTTGGCGTGGATCAAGACTGGGATTTGTCACTCCGTGTGACGGAGAGGTATCTGGGGGCCCACTTGGTAATACAACATCACAAAAAGCCTTGCAAGCAATGTGACTAAGCTGTTAGTTACGGGATCTTGAATTACGGAATGAGTAAAGAGACTTGCCGGTAACGAGATTGAACTTGGTATGGAGATACCGACGATCGAACCTCGGGCAAGTAACATACCGAAGGACAAAGGGAACAACATACGGGATTAACTGAATCCTTGACATAGAGGTTCAACCAATAGATATCTTTGTATAATATGTAGGAGACAATATGGACATCCAGGTCCCGCTATTGGTTATTGACCGGGGAGTGTCTCAGGTCATGTCTGCATATTTCTCGAACCCGCAGGGTCTCCACACTTAAGGTTAGGCGACGTTTTCGGTATTATTGAGTTATGTGTGTTTGGTAACGGAAAGTTGTTCGGAGTCCCGGATGAGATCCCAGAATCACGAGGAGCTTCGAAGGTAAAGATTGATATAAAGGAAAGTGGGTTTTGAACTCCGGAAAAGTTTCGCCCATTTCCGGCAGTGTACCGGGAGTGATGAATGGGTTCAGGGGGTCCACTAGGTGGGCCCACCCACCCCAAAGGGTCTCATGGGCTATGGGAGGACGTGTGTTAGGGCACATTTTATGCCTAAGTAATTTTGGTGATTGATGACAGTACCGCAAAGGACTAATCGTGTGTGATAAGTTTTCAGATAACACATGTCAACGGCACAAGACGACTCGCCCCCTCTTTCCATGGAACAGAAGCACGGTGTACTCCACGATTCTCCTTCTTTGACTCATAGGAACGCCGTACTATTAAGAGGGGACCCGTAGTGGAAAGGTTTGGGTGGAATCAATTTTGCACGCACACACTTTATCTCCTTTCCCTTTACCTGCAACTTTGGAGTGGCTCCCGCCTCTGTTTTTATCTCATCTAAGCAAAAGGTCTCTCAGCGGTAGTACCGCTGTGCCTAGCGGTAGTACTGCTGGGCCTAGTGGTGGTACCGCTGGAACTGGCGGTAGTACCGCTAGCCCTGGCGGTAGTACCGCTAGCCCTAGCGGTAGTACCGCTAGTGCTGGTGGTAGTACCGCTGTGCTGGCGGTAGTACCGCCCCTGGTCAGCGGTAGTACCGCTCCGGGAGCTTAGTACTGCCTTCCTAGCGGCTGTACTTCGTCGGACCTTTTTGCGAAGACTTTCTTGGTGGTGGTTGGCCCGGTAGTGCTTCTGCACTATCATGGGCCCAGAGGTAGTACCGCTGCAGCGAGCGGTAGTACCGCTGGAGTGCTAGGGGTAGTACCGCTGCAGCCAGCGGTAGTACCGCTAGGCTTGGGCTGTGAGTGGGAAAACGGTTGGTTCCCCCCCCACTATATAAGGGGTTCTTCTTGCTGTAGACCCCTACCTTTGACCCTCCCAAGCTCCATTGTTGCTCCCTAAGCTCAAAAGTGCCCGATCTCTCTCCCTAGCCAATCAAACTTGTTGATTCTTTAGGGATTGGTTGAGAAGGCCTAGATCTACACTTCCACCAAGAGAAAAGTTGATTCCCCCACCAATCCCTTGCGGATCTTGTTACTCTTGGGTGTTTGAGCACCCTAGACGGTTGAGGTCACCTCAGACCCACATTCCATTCCGGTGAAGCTTCGTGGTCTTGTTGGGAGCCTCCAAGCTTTGTGTGGAGTTCGCCCCAACCTTGTTTGTAAAGTTTCGGTCGCCGCCTTCAAGGGCACCTATAGTGGAATCACGGTACCTTGCATCGTGTGAGGGCGTCAGGAGAATACGGTGGCCCTAGTGGCTTATTGGGGAGCATTGTGCCTCCACACCGCTCCAACGGAGACGTACTTCCTGTCAAAGGGAAGGAACTTCGGTAACACATCCTCGTCTTCATTGGTTCCACTTGTGGTTATCTCTAACCTTTACTTCGTGTATGCTTATGTTGTTGTCTATCTCTTACTTGTATTAGTTGTTCTTGTTGTTAGCATCATATAGGTTCACCTCGTTCTTGCTATTTTAGTGAACCCATATGTTGCTTACCCTAACTTGTTAAGATTAATTAAAAAGTGGTCGTTGCCTATTCACCCCCTCTAGTCAACCATATCGATTCTTTCAATTGGTATCAGAGCCACGTCACTTTATTAAGGGTTTAACCACCCGAAGAGTATGGAAGATGATGAGGGAGTTCCCCGTGCACAAACCGAGGGCATGGACTTGACTTCAATCACAAAGGACGACTTTAATACAGCTATGGCCGCACTCAAGGCGTCCATGAAGAACGAGGTCAAGACCATGCTTAAAGAGTTAATTGAGGGAATTAAAAACTCTCCCGAACCGGCATTGGTGGTTAAACCCACCACCACGGATTTGGAGGCCAATTCCGTTAGGGAAACGGCTAAAGGTATGCAACCTTCCTCTCCTCTCGAAAATGATGGGAATGGGACGCATGCATCTGTACCACCACCCTTAGTCTATGGAGGACCGGTTCCCACACCGCGTCTTAATCGTGTTGGTCCTCCTCCTAAGCTTGTAAAAGGTGACTTTGCTAACTGGGTATTTTCTATTAAGTCTCATTTGAATCACAACTCAACAAATTTGTGGAGAATCATCGAGCAAGGCTATTATCCCCATGATCCAAGCAACCTCACTCCAAGAGAAGAAGCGGACAATCAATATAATCACTCTGCTTTGTTTATTCTCCAGTCCGCAGTGCCACCTGAAGATCTTCCTCACTTGCGTCCCTTCACTTTGGCCAAGGACTGTTGGGAGCACATTATGGTGTTGTACAAGGGAAGTTCAAGCATTCAACGGTCCAACTATGAAGTGGTACTTGATAAGGCCGATGAGTTTGTGATGAAGGAAGACGAGGACCCTCGTGATCTCTATCGGAGGGTGACTGCTATTGCTGTGGCACTCAAGGACCATGGGAGCAAGGATGTGGATGATACATGGGTCAAGCGCAAGTTTCTCAAAGCCATCATGCCTTTCAATAAAGCCATGTCATCTGTCATTCATCAGCGACCAGACTTCCACTCCTTGTCTTCTAGTGAGGTGTTGGATGAATTCATTGCAATGTCAATCATGAACGAGACAGCCGACAATGCACTTGCTCGTGTTCGCTCAAAGACAGCTTCACCCAACCTTGCGTTAAAGGCAAAAACAACTTTTGAAGAAGAAGAAGAGGATGAGGAAGAGGAGAGCTGCCCAGAAGACACGAAGTATGCTTATCATGAGCACATGGCTCTTGCGTCAAGGCAATTCTGGGGCAACAAGAGGAACTCAAGACCCACCTTCACCAAGAACAACTCATGTGGGTTCAAACCCAAGCAACGAGTGAGGACATGCTATAACTGTGGTAACGTGAGTCACTTCGTGGCCAAATGTCCCTATGAGAAAAGGGAAGACAACGGGGGCAAGCTCATTCGCAAAGACAAAACCAAGTCATTCCCAATCAAGAACAACTTTGTGAAGAAACCCCACCCAAAGGGCATGGTGGCCCTTTAAGAGTACCCTTCCGATGATGATGATGATGATGATGATATAGTGGCAACGGCAACTGTTGCTATTGCCACCCCCTCTCCCAAGAAGGTGTCTCTTTTCAACGCCCCCAACGAGAACCACATCGCCAAGTGCCTCATGGCAAAAGGTATCAATCAGGTAACCCCCATCATTAAGACCAACATCGCTACTGCTCCTTCATTGTTAAATTGTGTTGATGATAGTGATGTTGGGGAACTTAATGATCATGATCTTGACAATTTTCTGTGCACTATTAAGGGAGAATCCAAGAAGCATTTTGTTGATCTCTTGGAACAACTGGGTGAGGCCAATGACCTCATCGAGTCTCATGAGGAGACCATCTCCGAGCTTCAGGGACATAGTCGTGACTATGCCGATGAATTTGCTGAATTATATATTGCACTAGAAAAAGAGCGCACTCTTCGTTTGGCTCTTGAGAAGTCATACAACGATGACTGCGCTAAAATGCAAAAGAAACTAGATCATGATACTGTTCTTACTCGTATGCTTAAGTCTGAAAAGTATGCTCTTGGGGTTGGCCATGACAGACTCAAAGTGGAGTTTGACACACTTGACAAGGCTCACAAGGTCTTGAAAGGTGTTCATTTCTCTCTGAAAGACTCTCATGATCAACTCCAAGCAAAGCTTACCAAGGAGATCTCTACTTGTCCTCCCTTTGTGTTAATTGATAATGCTTGTTCAACTAATCCTTGTTGTGACATTGTACATCTTGTGGAGGAAAATGCCAAGTTAAGGGAGAAACTTGAGAAGGGCCTTGTGGCATGCATACAAGGTGAGAAGAGCTTGAACGACCTCTTGAGCAATCAAAAGGGTGTTGTAGGAAAGGAGGGACTTGGACTTACCTCCAAGTCAAAAGGAAAAAGGAGGAACAGAAACAAACAATCCCCTACCCTCATGGACATCTTTGTCAAAGAGGGCGAAGGGACTCAGGAGGTGAACATGAACAAGGTGGACGATGGTAACGTCAAGAAGGGCAAAACCATTCCTACTAACACAGCGGACAAACTCAATCCTTCCTATGTCTTATGTCATGCTGGTGATGGGCATGTTTATGCCAGATTTGTTGGTTCTTACTATGAGTCCATTGAATGGGCTATCTGGGTTCCTAAGACCCTTGTCTCTAACATTAAAGGACCCATTAAAAAATGGGTACCTAAAACCAAGCCTTGATTTATTGCAGGAGTTTGCTTCCGGTGGGGTGTCATGGTTGCTCGATAGTGGAGCAACAAATCATATGACCGGAAGCAAGGACTTTGTGGTGGATGTGCATCCTTCTCCATCTATGCCCACCCTTGTCCAATACGCCGATGCATCCTCATCAAAGGTATTGGGATTTGGTAAGGTGGTCATCTCTCAAGAGTTATCTATTGAGAAGGTCATGCTTGTTGAGTCTCTTGCCTACAATTTACTTTCGGTTCGTCAACTTGCAATTATGGGTTTTTCCACTTTCTTTAATCTTTATACTGTGGTCCTCCTGTGGAGCAAGACTCTTAAATTAGCCTATGTTGGATATGTCAAAAATGGTCTTTATGTGGTGAACTTCTCAAAGCGACCCACTAAGATTGCGACGTGTTTAATGGCTAAAGTTGATGTGGGCTGGCTTTGGCATCGCCGACTAGCTCATGTCAATATGAGGTCTTTGCAAAGTCTTCTCAAAGGGGACCATATTCGTGGACTAACAAATGTGAGTTTTGCTAGAGATCGTGCTTGCAGTGCCTGCATTGAAGGAAAGATTCATGAAACTGCACATCGTCCAACGACTCGCATTTACACTAAGAGGCCATTGGAGCTCCTCCATATGGATCTTTTCGGTCCTCCATATCATTTGATAGTCTTGGAGGCACAAAGTACTGCTTGGTGATTGTTGATGACTACTCACGATACACCTGGGTATATTTCTTCAAAAGGAAGAGTGAGACTCAACAAACTATCATCAACTTTGCTAATGAAGCTCAACTTCAACATGAAGCAAAGATCTTGATGATTAGAAGTGACAACGGCACCGAGTTCAAGAACTACACCTTGGATGAGTTTCTAGATGATGAGGGAATAAAGCATCAATATTCAACACCATATACCCCTCAACAAAATGGCGTGGCAGAAAGGAAGAACCGGACTTTGATGGATGCTGCAAGAACAATGATGGCGGAATTCAAATCTCCATATAACTTTTGGGCTGAGGCCATCAACACAGCATGTCATGCGTCCAATCGGCTCTATATCCGCAAAGGCTTGAACAAGACTCCATATGAGATTCTCACTGGAAACAAACCCAATCTCAAGTACTTCCGGGTATTCGGTTGTAAGTGTTTCACACTCAAGAAAGGTGCACGTTTAGCTAAATTTGATTCTAGAGCACAAGAGGGCATCCTTGTTGGTTATGCTACAAACTCTCATGCTTACCGTGTCCTCAACAAGTCCACCGGACTCATTGAGGAGACATGTAACGTGGAGTTTGATGAAAATAATGGCTCCCAAGTGGAGCAAAGTGGTCTTTGTGATGTAGGTGATGAAATTCCTCCCCAAGCCATAAGAAGAATGGGGATTGGTCAAATACTCCCCATTGAGGAACCCCTTGTGGCCAAAGGAGAAGGACAATGCTCTACTCAAGTGGAGCCATCACCCCCACAAGCCCCACACGCTTCCAATGAACAAAGAGAAGACTCTCAACAAGTTGAACAAGCTCAAGGTCAAGATCAATTGCCCAACAATGGTGATGTGTCCCATGATATTCAAGCACTTACCGAAGGTTCCGAACCTGCTCAAGATCAAGATCAAGTGCAACCACAAGATCGAGACCAAATAGAAGCACAAGATCAAGATCAAGAGCAACCACAAGTACAAGGACAAACAAGTGAACCTGCTCAAGTCGAAAGTCAAGATGATCAGGATACTGTCTCGCAATTCCCTTCTGCAGCACGAACAACTGGCGCCGAGGGAGGTTCAAGACGCAAGGGCAAGCAAAGTAAACAAGTCGATGCTCCCCAGTTATCCAATGAAGAAATCTTGGAGCGTCGAGCAGCCAAGATTGCGAACAAGCTGAGAGTCAAGTCACATATTATCAAGAATGTACTTGGAAGTTTTAAAAAGGGAGTATCCACCCTTTAACATATTTGGAATTATTGTGAGCATCACGCGTTTGTTTCGTATTGTGAACCTCAATAGGTACAGGAAGCGCTCGATGATGAGGATTGGCTTATGGCCATGCATGAAGAACTTAACAACTTCGAGCGTAATCAAGTCTGGGATTTAGTACCAAGACCAAAGGAGGAACATAATGTCATCGGGACCAAATGGATTTTCAAAAACAAGCAAGATGCCAATGGGATTGTGATTCGAAACAAGGCAAGATTGGTGGCTCAAGGCTACTCCCAAGTCGAGGGTATCGACTACGGTGAAACCTTTGCCCCTGTTGCTCGTCTAGAATCTATTCGCATGCTGCTTGCATTTGCTTCTCATCATAATTTCAAATTACAGCAAATGGATGTGAAACGTGCCTTTCTTAATGGTCCTTTAAATGAGTTGGTCTATGTCAAACAACCCCCGGGATTCGAACATCCCAAGCTCCCCAATCATGTGTACAAACTTAATACGGCACTCTATGGCCTTAAACAAGCCCCACGTGCGTGGTATGAGTATCTTACTGAGTTGTTACACGATCGTGGGTTTGAAATTGGGAAGATAGATCCCACTCTTTTTACTAAGAGGGTTAAAGGGGATTTGTTCATATGCCAACTATATGTTGATGATATCATTTTTGGTTCTCCTAACATTTCCTTGAATGAAGAATTTGCTGCACTAATGATCGAGAAATTTGAGTTGTCCATGATGGGAGAGTTGAAGTTCTTCCTCGGATTCGAGATTAAACAAGGTCTAGAAGGGACCTTCATCAAACAAGCCAAGTACACTCAAGACATGCTCAAACGGTTCGAGCTTGAAGATGTCAAGCCGGTCAAGTTCCCCATGCCAACAAGATGCAAACTTGACAGTGATCCCAATGGTAAAGCAGTGGATCAAAAGGTATATCGCTCCATGATTGGATCCCTCCTTTACCTTTGTGCATCTAGACCAGATACTATGTTGAGTGTAGGGATATGTGCACGGTTTCAATCCGCACAAAAATAAAGTAATTATATGGTTGTTAAGCGAATCTTTCGATATTTGGCTCATACCCCAAACTTTGGTCTATGGTATCCCAAAGGAGCAAACTTCAACCTAGTGAGCTATTCTGACTCAGATTGGGCTGGAGATTGTGTGGAGAGGAAATCAACTTCTGGAGGATGCCAATTCCTTGGTCGCTCACTGGTAAGTTGGTCTTCAAAGAAGCAGAATTGTGTCTTACTATCATCCACCGAAGCTGAGTATGTGGCAGCTGCAAGTTGTTGTGCACAATTTCTATGGATGAGGCAAACTTTAAAGGATTACGGTGTCACTTGTGACAAAGTGCCGCTTCTATGTGACAATCAAAGTGCTATCAAGATTTCCCTCAACCCAGTGCAACATAGCAAGACCAAGCATATTGACATTCGCCATCACTTCATTCGTGATCATATCAAGCTTGGTGATATTGAGGTTCACTTCATCCTCACTGAAGAGCAACTTGCAGATATTTTCACTAAGCCCCTAGATGAAGCAAGGTTCCGGGAGTTAGGGCATGAGCTAAATATCATTGATTCAAGTAATGCGGATTGAAGCTAGGCACTTTGCACCTCACTATGCATTCGATCTTGTTCTAGATGTAGGCATGGAGATAGGGGGAGTGTTGTTCTCTCAATGAACTTTTCCTCCCCCCATTATGCATAAATTGATCAAGTCTTTCACTTTAGCCAGTACCAAATGGCACTTGTGCTTCAAAGACGAGTGTTGGTCATGAACCCAAGGATAATTCTTCGCGGTGTCATACCTTTGTCTCAAACATAGGTGGCCTCGGCCACCGCCCCCACCTTTCTTTCATATGGAAGAAAGGATACAAAATGACGAGTCAGTATATCTTGCTGGTGCTATCTTCTTATTACACTGACTTGTCGTTTGCCCACGTCTTTCTCATGCAATCCTATGTCTCGTTGTGCCATTTGGAGCGGTACTACCGCCAGGGGTAGCGGTACTACCGCCAGGACCCCAGCGGTACTACCGCCCGGGGTAGCGGTACTACCGCCAGGACCCCAGCGGTACTACCGCTCAGGATAGCGGTACTACCGCCAGGACCCCAACCTACCACGACCTGACTAGGACTTTTAGGGCTGTCTCAAGGGGGAGTAGTACTACCACCAGGGGGAGCGGTACTACCGCCAGGACCCCAGCGGTACTACCGCTAAAGGCAGCGGTACTACCGCCAGGGGTAGCGGTACTACCGCTAGGACCCCAGCGGTACTACTGTTGGCCCGTACCCCTTGGACTATTTAAAGGAGGGGAAGCCCGTTTTTCCTGCCCTCTTTCTTCTTCCTCATGGCTCTTCCTTCCCCAACCCCGAACTCCCCCTATTTGGATCTCTCTCTGTGGAGCCCCTTCTCGACGTTGAGTTGGAGGGTTTTCTCCACTCCTCCTTCCTCCACCAAGTGCCATGGACTCCGGTAAAGCTCCTCCCTTTATTCTCTTGATTGGTATTTTCTTGTTCTAGGGGTAGGAGCATTGGTGATTTGGATCCATGACTATGGTTTTGTGCTTCGTTCTTGGATGGAACGAAGGAGATATTCTAGGGGAGTGTAAGTCCTATGATTCAATGCGTTTATATTGACATGCTCAAGGTTCTTCATGTTTTAGATCAAGCACTTTTTCTCTTATTTTGGATTAGATATAAAAACTTGGATTCTCTTGACTAGGCATGTCTTTATCTAGATGATTCTTGAGATCGTCATGTGTATAGGGCTATGGTGGTTTTTGTAGTGATTCTATGTAGTACCCATGGCCCTCGTAAATCCAATCTAGCCGTTCCTATGGGTCCTTTTCTATTCAGATCTGAAAGTCAACCCCCTAGCGGTACTACCGCCCGGCTGGCGGTACTACCGCTAGGACCGCAGCGGTAGTACCGCGAGGGGTAGCGGTACTACCGCCAGGAGGATATTTTTCTTCTTTTCCATTTTCTTGGCAATGTGAGTTTACTTTTATGCCTCTTTTTGTTCATTGCCTTGACTCCTCCCGTCGCTCTTTTTCGGTGTGTGTCTTGTGTGTCATAGGTGGTGCTCGCCACTCGAATCCCCCACGGGACACCCAGCCAAAGCAGTGTCGCACTCTAGATGCTCTAGAGGGCTCTGCCACTTCCGGTCTGAATCCCAAAAAGAAGTCTTTCAAGAAGACAGCTCACAACACCAAGGGGATCAACGTTCGCAATATGCCCCCTAGGAGTTTCTGCGGTTCCGCACCCGGAATCACTATCTAGAAGAGAAGGCTCAGATCAAGAATGTCGAGCATGTTTGGTCATGGGATCACTGCATGATCTATCGCGACATCATCAAGCACTTCAAGAAGATGTTTGTTCCAGTTCAGTGGATTGACTTGGCTCACCTTCAGCGGAACCCGGATTACTTTGGTGAGGCTCTCTCTTTGATTGACAAGCTTGGCATTAAGGAGATCATCACCTTCAAGCGCGACTTTGATCCAGATGTTGTCGCCCAATTCTATGTCACTGTTCACTTCTCACCTGATGACGAGTGCACCATGACTTGGATGACTGGTACTCAGAATATGATAGGTTCCTGGTCAAAATTCATGAAGTTTCTCAAGGTCGATTTTCAGGGAGCTGACAATCCTCTTGGGTTGCATCCTCATGCTCCATCTTCATCTACTGCCACCCCCAAGGACAGGCTGCAACAACTTTATGTGAAGAAAGGTGTGCTCCCAAGCATCTGGATATCATGCATCGGATCTTCCGCAACACTCTCTTTCCTCGCATTGGCAACTTTGACGAGGTGCATGGTTATCTAGCTGAGATGCTTCTGCTTTGTGAGGAGGCTAGGACTAAGGAATCTGCCCTCTCGATATTTCTGACGTGATGTTCAATGAGCTCTGGAACTGCATCATGAACCGCAAGGTTCCCATCTACGGGCCCTACTTGTCTTCCTATATTCGCCAGAGGTGGCACGAAGTCTATTTGATTTATGAGTTCCACCTTCAGGCTGGTTACTTTGTGCACGATCCTATCAGGCTCCGCATCAAAGACAAATGGGCCAACCCATCCACTTCGTCTCAGCACGTGGACACTGACACAGAGACTGCTGCTGACAGAGGCCCCGCTTCTCAGTCCCACTCTTCTGCTATGCCATCTTGGGCAGTGAAACTGAAGGATAAAATGAAGACTCTCTTCTGTATGCAGGCCAAGGGGCAATATCAGTCTCATGTGGCCCAGAAGGAGAACCGTCAGAGGCACAAGCATGTCCTGAGGACACTTGATGTTGATATCTGTAGCGGCTCACAGGACGACATCACTCCAGCGTCTGATTGGATGCGGGCTCAAGGTTATCAATGGTCTAATGCAGAGGAGGAGGCGTCTGAGGAGGACAATGAGGAGGAGAAGGACGATCCGGATGCCACGGACGAGTCTGGGGCTGATGAGGATGAGGAGTGACCACCTGTGTCATTAGGTGTGCCCCTTTTTGGTGTCTTGTGCCAAAGGGGGAGAGAGAGTCTAGGAGCTGGATTTGAGATTTGAGCTTTGCTTATCTTATCGTGTTTGCTTTGAACTTGGTTTGCTCTTATTTGCTATCTTTGTTTTGTGTGATGTGAGACTTGAACTAGTGTGAGATTTATTTCTATCATATGCTCCTTAATTTTCTATACCACTATCTTTATGTTCACATGCTATTCACTGTGCAAATCCGGTATTGTCATCAATCCACCAAAAAGGGGAGATTGTTAGGGCATATTTTATGCCTAAGTAATTTTGGTGATTGATGACAGTACCGCAAAGGACTAATCGTGTGTGGTAAGTTTTCAGATAACACCTATCAACGGCACAAGACGACTCGCCCCCTCTTTCCATGGAACAGAAGCACGGTGTACTCCACGATTCTCCTTCTTTGAGTCATAGGAATGCTGTACTATTAAGAGGGGACCCGTAGTGGAAAGGTTTGGGTGGAATCAATTTTGCACGCACACACTTTATCTCCTTTCCCTTTACCTGCAACTTTGGAGTGGCTCCCGCCTCTATTTTTATCTCATCTAAGCAAAAGGTCTCTCAGCGGTAGTACCGCTGTGCCTAGCGGTAGTACCGCTGGGCCTAGCGGTAGTACCGCTGTGCTGGCGGTAGTACCGCCCCTGGCTAGCGGTAGTACCGCTCCAGGAGCTTAGTACCGCCTTCCTAGCGGCTGTACTTCGTCGGACCTTTTTGCGAAGACTTTCTTGGTGGTGGTTGGCCCGGTAGTGCTTCTGCACTACCATGGGCCCAGAGGTAGTACCGCTGCAGCCAGCGGTAGTACCGCTGGAGTGCGGTAGTACCGCTGCAGCCAGCGGTAGTACCGCTGGAGTGCTAGGGGTAGTACCGCTGCAGCCAGCGGTAGTACCGCTAGGCTTGGGCTGTGAGTGGGAAAGCGGTTGGTTCCCCCCCACTATATAAGGGGTTCTTCTTGCTGTAGACCCCTACCTTTGACCCTCCCAAGCTCCATTGTTGCTCCCTAAGATCGAAAGTGCCCGATCTCTCTCCCTAGCCAATCAAACTTGTTGATTCTTTAGGGATTGGTTGAGAAGGCCTAGATCTACACTTCCACCAAGAGAAAAGTTGATTCCCCCACCAATCCCTTGCGGATCTTGTTACTCTTGGGTGTTTGAGCACCCTAGACGGTTGAGGTCACCTCAGACCCACATTCCATTGTGGTGAAGCTTCGTGGTCTTGTTGGGAGCCTCCAAGCTTTGTGTGGAGTTTGCCCCAACCTTGTTTGTAAAGTTTCGGTCGCCGCCTTCAAGGGCACCTATAGTGGAATCACGGTACCTTGCATCGTGTGAGGGCGTCAGGAGAATACGGTGGCCCTAGTGGCTTATTGGGGAGCATTGTGCCTCCACACCGCTCCAACGGAGACATACTTCCTGTCAAAGGGAAGGAACTTCGGTAACACATCCTCATCTTCATTGGTTCCACTTGTGGTTATCTCTAACCTTTACTTCGTGTATGCTTATGTTGTTGTCTATCTCTTACTTGTCTTAGTTGTTCTTGTTGTTAGCATCATATAGGTTCACCTCGTTGTTGTTATTTTAGTGAACCAATATGTTGCTTACCCTAACTTGTTAAGATTAATTAAAAAGTGGTCGTTGCCTATTCACCCCCGTCTAGTCAACCATATCGATCCTTTCAATGTGTACCAGCCCTTAGTGGGCTGGCCAAAGCCTCCACTAAAGCCCAAGGCGGATTGGAGGTGGGAAGGAAAGAAACCCAAAGATGGAAAAGGTGGAAATGGTTTCTAAGTGGAGAGGAGGAATCCTACTCCTAGTAGGATTGGAGTAGGACTCCTCCACCTCCAATTTCGGCCGAACCTTGAGGGTTCGAGGCTGCCTCCTACCCTCCCTCCCTCCTATATATACTAGAGGTTTTAGAGGTGAGGGCTAACCCTAATTGCCACGTGCTCCCTCTACTTCTCTCTAGATCTGTTTCTCCTCTAGTCTAGTTCGGCGGTGCTTAGGCGAAGCCGTGCTGGATTAGTTCACCACCACCACCACCATGCCGCCATGCTGGAGAACTCATCTACCTATCTGCCCCTCTTGCTGGATAAAGAAGGGAGGGATCGTCATCGAGCTGTACGTGTGCTGAACGCGGAGGTGCCGTCCGTTCAGCACTAGATCGGGATGGATCGTGATGGGATCGCAGGACGGATCGTGATGAGATCGCGGGACGGGCTGCGATTTGGATCGCGAAGATGTTCCACTACATCAACCGCGTTATATACGCTTCCGCTTAGCGATCTACAAGAGTATGTAGATTCGCTCTCCCGTGTCGTAGACAATCATCACCATGGATTGGTATTGCGTGTGCGTAGGAAATTTTTTGTTTCCCATGCGACGTTCCCCAACCGTTTGGAGAAAAAGATCCTCCGGATGCACCTCCTGATCCCGAGGCTGATCCTACCAGCAACACAGTGTGATCTTCTGTGGTTTCAGGTGAAGCTGGTGTAGCGGCGACCGGAGGAGAAGATCCGGAGCGGCAAAGCTCATCATGAGGCGATGATGGCGCGGGCCCAGCCAAATCCTTGTTGGATCCCGAGTCGGTCGACTGGGTAGGGCCATCACCGAGATTCGCACTGGTCTCCTTTTGGCCCACGCATGCCGGTTGGCGCCTTGCATACTAGCGGGGCCCATCAGCGGGCCAACGAGGCGGCGCAGGCCGCGTGTCGCAACCAGATTGGTACGGGCCAGCCGCGGCATCCACGTGCGTTGGCGACGCGGTTTCTATCGCGCTGACGTCCTGCTGCCACGTTGATCCAAGGAGGATCTGTCCCTGAGCTGCGGACACATAAAATGTCGCGTTGTGGGGTTATTTCCTTCACCTTTTGTGCTGGTTTGTCCACTGCTCTCTCCAAAATTTTCATCTGCATCATCACAAGGCTCAAGTAGACAGTTATGAGAATTAGCCACAAATTGATCATCACAATCATTTTCCCCTTGATCAGAACCAGTTAGGCTAGATGGTAGAAGGATGTTTTCTTTGCGAAGTAGGGCACCGGCGTTAGGATTAAGATTAGAAAAAGGAAATTCCGTTTCATCAAAGACGACATCCCGTGAGATGTAGACACGACGAGTGGAGCGGAACATAAGCTTACGATTGTTGTAGGTGCGAAGATTTGGCCAACAAGCACATCCAAACACACGCAAAGATTAGTAATATGGCTTGGTGTGGAGGATCCTTTCCATGGGAGTTTCATTGTTAATGACATGACTAGGAAGCATGTTGATTATATGAACGACGGTGAGGAACACCTCATCCCAAATTTTGAGTGGCATGGAGGCACCGACAAAAAGTGCTAGGCCTACCTAAACAATGTGTGTGTGTTTACGCTCACTAGACCCATTTTGTTGATGGGCATGTGGGCAGGACACATGATGAGAGATTCCAAGATTTTGAAAGAAAGAGTTTAGTTTCTCATATTCGCCTCCCCAATCTGATTGGAGTGCAATAATCTTGGTATCAAATTTTTGTTCAACAAGAGCTTGGAAATTAAGAAACACTTGGAACACATCAGAACGTTTCTTAAGAAGATAAATCCAAACAAACTTGCTATAGTCGTCAATGAAACTCACGTAGTATGTATGTCTACTAACAGAGGAGGGTGCAGGACCCCAAACATCAGAGAATATAAGTTGCAATGGCTTAGTGGAAAAGATGGTAGACACTGGATAAGGTAATTGATAACTTTTGGCCTTTTGGCAGGAATCACAAATTGTTTCAACATTCCGCTCTCCAACATGTGTGAGTTTATTTTTCCTAAGCAAACACTCAACTATAGAAAAATATGCATGTCCTAGACGATCATGCCATCGTGTTGAAGACACTTTGGTGGCACTAAAAACTTGTTTATTCAATCTTCTAAGCTCTGAAATCAAAGGGTATAGACTACGACCACATCTACCTCGATAGATCACCTTCTTCGTTGTCTGATCCTTAATCAAAAAGAAGAAAGGGTGAAACTCAAGGAAGACATGGTTGTCAATAGCAATACGATGAACGGAAAGAAGATTCTTGGAGGCACTAGGAACATGCAGAATTCTTCGGAGATGCATTTTATTGTGAGGGTTTTTAATGATGGAATGACCAATATGGCTGATTTTCATACCTTCTCCACTGGCGGTGTGAACGTGGTCCTTGCCACGAAATTTCTCCCGCACGGTTACCTTCTCCAGTTTGCCGGTGATGTGATTCGTGGCACCGCTGTCGACATACCAGTTTGTGTCAACGCCGTACGATCCCTCCACAGCTCGGGCCACCTTCTCATCCTGAGAGGAGTCATCACCATCTTCATCGAAGCGATACCAACAATCTCTTGCTGAGTGCCCCAGCTTGCCGCAAATTTGGGATCGGATCATGTCCGAGCGAGAGCGGTTGCTGGAGGAGTTGGAGTCATGCCGACCTTTGTTAGGCCGACTGCCATTGTTGTTGCGGACGTTGCTGCTGTTGCCATCGCTGGACCCCTTGCCCTTGCTGTTGCGAGGGGGACCGTGATGACCACCACGACCACCTCGACCGCGGGTGGCTACGTTTGCCGAAGACTTGAAGACGCCACGAGCACTTGATCCTTGGAAGAGAGCCACCCTTTGATCGAATTTGCTCATCTGAGCGAATAACTTGTCAAGGGTGACAGGAATGGCGCGCGCGTCGAGAGCGGACACAAGCGATTGATACTCCATGTCGAGGGCGTTGACGATGTAGGAGATCAGCTCGTCGTCCGGCAGCGGCTTTCCTGCCGCGGCAAGCTCGTCGGCAAGGCCCCTCATGTGGGCGAAGAAGGAGGCCATAGATTGTGTCCCCTTCTGCGCATTGGTGAGGGCCGCCCGGATGTTGTTGACGCGGGACAACGAGGTTGATGAGAACATGCTCGCCAGCGCTGCCCAAAGCTCATGTGCATGGATAATGGAGGTGACATGCACGAGTGTCTCCTTGGAGAGATTGTTGAGAAGATAGCCAAGTACTTGTTGATCTTCTCTGATACAGATTGCATGAAGGGGATTTGGGATGGATTCCTCCTTGCCATCCTTGTCCTTACTGACGACGACCTTGGCCAGCTCCAATATGCTCCCGTTCACATAGCCAAAGTCACCAGCCCCGTGGAGTTGTGGCGCGATCTGGGTACGCCACATGACGTAGTTGCGGTGGGTCAGGCGTTCAGTGATTTGGCCAGTGAGGGAAAGGGAGGTGCTGGAGGAGGCCATGATAGCAGGGTAGAATGAAGGAGGTTACTAGCGGTAGATGGGAAGAGCTTGGGTCTGATTACCATGTGAGAACGTCATACACTAATTAGGGCGACGATTGCATGTTAAATAGGAGGGGGCGCAACTCCCTAAGATAGTGTTACAGAGTTTGAATTACATCTTGGAGAACAAGAGATAAGAGAGATATATATATTCGGTTTGAAAGATATTACAATCATTTAAACTAACTCTATCTATCTATCTTCGTTGGAGTCCAAGATATCCTTTCATGTGCACACTCGGGGGTTTATCCTGTGTTTAACAAACCCCAACGTAGATCCTGAAATTTTTACCACCACCTTCATTGATAGCCTTAAATGTTCTATTCGAAGTGTTGTACTTATACACATACCCAAGGATTTGGATACTGCCGGATCTTTGGCTCTTTTGCAGGAGGAAGTACTTGAAGAGTGTCGAAATTCTGAACGACCACGTTCAGAAATGAGTGGTTCCACTTGTAGTCGATCCTCACTCAAGAATGCCTTGACTCCATCCGTGAACACTTTCCATCGCCCAAATCAGCCCAACATTATGATTGATCGGCGAGCAGCTGAATATGTCAAAACCGAGAGTGGGCAAGGGAGCAAAATGGGGACTGAGAAGGCCTATAGGATTGTTGGAGGTTTATGCTTTATGTGTGGGAAAAAATAGGATCCTCAGCACAATGTGGACAAACCGTGCAACTCCATGCAGTAGAAAAAATGTTAGACATGCTACAATGTGAAGAATCCGAGCTTGAGACGCCTGAATATGTGGAGGAACCACAAGGGCATGAGTTGTTGTCTCTATCCAAACAAGCCGAGCATGTTACTGAAGGTGATGAAACTAAGGTTGCATGGGAGATTGCAAGGCTATCATGTTCTTATCTTGATTGATTCTGGAAGCTCTACAAGTTTTGTCAGTCAATATTTGGCAAGAAACTAAAGGGTGGCCAACCACTAATAAATCCCATCAGAGTAAGAATAGATGGTGGAAATGAACTTCAAGGAGATACAAAATACACCAATAGTACTTGGGAATGTGAGGGTAATAAATTCCAAACCACATTTAAAGAAATTCCACTAGGTTGTTATGATTTGATTTTGGGAATGGTCTGGATGAAGGCATGTAGTCCTATGACAGTGGATCAGAAGGCGAAGTGGATGAAATTCAATCCAAGAGGTGAAAGTATAACCCTTCAAAGAATTCAATATAATGTTGCTCAATGCCCAATAATTAGTGTTAAACATCTACAACACTTAGAGAAAGATGAGGAGATCTCTCACTACATTTGTGTCGCCGAAATCAGCTCATTATCTGAAACCAGTGAAACTTTTGTCATTCAGGCATTGTTGGATGAATTTGCTGCCTTATTTGAAAAAACACAAGGTTTACCTCCTATTCGCAAGTTTGATCATGCAATTCCACTACTTCCTGGAGCAGCACCAGTAAACATTAGACCATATCGATATAGTCCTCAGCAGAAAGATGAAATTGAGAAGCAAGTGGCTAGTATGTTAAAGAATGGTGTTATTCAATCCAGCTCGAGCCCTTTCTCTGCACCAGTGTTACTAGTGGAGAAAAAAGACCTCAGTTGGAGGCTGTGTGTGGATTACAGACATCTCAACGCTATCACTGTTAAGAACAGATTTCATATACTTGTGATGGAAGAGTTAGTTGATGAAATGGCTGGGCAAAATTATTCACGAGTTTGGACCTAAGCTCAGTTTATCATAAAATTCATATGAATTCTAGTGATGAATTTAAAACTGCATTCCAAACACATCATGGACATTATGAATATAGATTTCTCCCATATGGCGTGACAGGTGGTTCAACTACTTTCGAAGGAGGCATGAACCAAATAATGGCCCCTTTGTTGCGAAAGTTATTGGAAATATGCCCTAGAGGCAATAATAAAATAGTTATTATTATATTTTCGGTTTCAAGATAATCGTTTATTATCCATGCTATAATTGTATTGAATGCAAACATAAATACATGTGTGGATATATAGACAAAAATATGTCCCTAGTAAGCCTCTAGTTGACTAGCCTGTTGATCAAAGGATGCTTAAGGTTTCCTAACCATAGACAAGTGTTGTCACTTGATGACGGGATCACATCATTGGGAGAATGATGTGATGGACAAGGCCCAAACTATGAACGTAGCATGTGATCATGCCATTTTGTTGCTATTGTTTTCTGCATGTCAAGTATTCATTCCTATGACCATGAGTGCATGTAACTCACTGACACCGGAGGAATGCCTTGTGTGTATCAAACGTCACAACGTTACTGGGTGACTATAAAGGTACTGTACAGGCATCTCCGAAGGTGTCCGTTGAGTTAGCATGGATCAAGACTGGGATTTGTCACTCGTGTGACGGAGAGGTATCTCGGGGCCCACTCGGTAATACAACATCACATACAAGCCTTGCAAGCAATGTGACTAAAGAGTTAGTCACGTGATCTTGTATTACGGAACGAGTAAAGATACTTGCCGGTAACGAGATTGAAATAGGTATGGGGATACCGACGATCAAATCTCGGGCAAGTAACATACCGAAGGACAAAGGGAATGATATACGGGATTGTTTGAATCCTTGACATAGAGGTTCAACCGATAAGATCTTCGTAGAATATGTAGGATCCAATATGGACATCCACGCACCGCTATTGGATATTGATCGGGGAGTATTTCAGGTCATGTCTACATAGTTCTCGAACCCGCAGGGTCTGCACACTTAAGGTTCGGTGACGTTTCGGTATTGTTGAGTTATAGGTGCTGGTGAACGAAGTTTTGTTCGGAGTCCCGGATGAGATCCCGTATGTCACGAGGGTTTCCGGAATGGTCCGGAGACAAAGATTAATATATAGGATTGTTGCTTTTGGCTTCCGGAAAGATTTCGGACATTTCCTGTAAAGTACCGGGAGTGACGAATGGGTTCCGGGGTTTTACTGGGAGGGCCCACCCACCCGCGAGAGAACCTAATAGGCCCATGGGTGGCGCACCATCCCTTGGTGGGCTGGTGAGGCCAGCCCAATAGGGCTATTTCGGCCAAGGAGAAAAACAAAGGCAAAAGGAAAAAAAAGAGGAGGTGGGAAGGAAGGAAGGGACTCCTCCTTCCAAACCAAAGTGGAGGAGGATTCCTTCCTTCCCTAACGGTCAAAGCCCACCTACTTGGAGTAGGAGGCCAGCCTCCACCCCTTGGTTCCTTCTATATATATTAGATGTTTTAGGGTTTTTGAGACACAACTTTGCCACGTGCAACCCTAAACATCTACTTCGTAGTTCTTCCTCTAGATCGGATTTCTTCGATGCTTAGGGGAAGCCCTGCATGAATAGACCACCACCACCACCGGTGCGTCGTCACTCTGTCGGAGAACTCATCTACTTCCCCGTCTCTCTTGTTGGATCAAGAAGGCGGAGATCGTCATCGAGCTGTACGTGTGCTGAACGCGGAGGTGTCGTCCGTTCGGTTCTAGATCGGGACGGATCATGGGACGGCGGTGATTTGGATCGCAAAGACGTTCCACTACATCAACCACATTTCTTAAAGCTTCCCGCTTAGCGATCTACAAGGGTATGTAGATCCGATCTCCCTCTCGTAGATGATCGTCACCATGATAGGTTTTCGTGTGCGTAGGAATTTTTTTGTTTTCCATGCAACATTCCCCAACAAAAGTGTGTGATTGTTTTGATAGATGACATTTTGGTATATAGTCCTAGTTTGGAACAACATAAAGTGCATGTCACACAAGTATTTGAAATTCTACAGAAGCATCAATTAAAGGTGAAGTTGTCAGAATGTGCATTTGCCCAAAGTGAGTTGGGATTTTGTAGGATCCGAAGTATGTCTAGAGGGGGGGGGGGGTGATTAGACTACTTGACCAAATGAAAGTTTATCCTTTTCCCAATTATAGTTCTGGGCAAGTGTTCTCCATATGTGGTTTTGGACTTTTGGTAATTGATGACAATCCCTATGGACTAATGGTTGCCTTGAGTTATATTCGAAGGATTTTTGCTTAGGCACTTCTTGAAGTCCATCTGTTTGGTTTCAAGGAGTTTATATGATTACCAAGGTGGTATTCAAGGTTTTATTCAAAGATTGGTCATAAAGACTCAATGCTGATCAAGACTAAGTCAAAGAGTGAATCAAGTTGATCAACACATAAATCGTACAAGATGTACTGAGAGGGATCAAGTGATCCCATGGTATGGTAAGCATTGTCCATTACACTTTGTGCACTAATCCATGGTCTTCATGAGAGTTCTATGTGGTGTTAGGTATGTTTCCATGGGCTTGCGTCAAGAGGAAGATCTCATACAACCCATGGAGGATGACATCAAGTGGTGATCGTCATTAAGATTGCGGTGTGCAAGTTCAAGTGGAGCATCACGAAAAGATCATGCTTGAAGCTTGCCGTCCATTGTGGTGACAATGGACGTGTGACGATGTGCTGAAGAGTGGCTCAACCATAAGGAGTATGGGGGGAGCAATCAACTAAGTCTTCATCGAGCCAACGCAATTGTTAGGGCATAGTTTGTGCCTAAGTAATTTTGGTGATTGATGACAGTACCGCAAAGGACTAACCGTGTGTGTTAAGATTTCAGATAACACACGTCAACGACACAAGACGACTCGCCCCCTCTTTCATGGAACAGAAGCACGGTGTTCTCAACGATTCTCTTTATTTGAGTCATAGGAAAGCCATACTATTAAGAGGGGAACCGTAGTGGAAAGGTTTGGGTGGAATCAATCTTGCACGCACACTCTTCACCTCTTTTCCCCCTTGCCGGCAACTTTGGAGTGGCTCCCGCCCTTGTGTGTTTCTCTCTTCTTTTCAAATGGTCCCTCAGTGGTAGTACCGCTGGGCCTAGCGATAGTACCGCTGGAGTGCTAGCGGTAGTACCGCTGCAGCCAGCGGTAGTACCGCTAGCTGGCGGTAGTACCGCCCCTGGTCAGCGGTAGTACCGCTCCAGGAGCTTAGTACCGCCCTCCTAGAGGTTGTACTTGGACGGACCTTTTTGCGAAGACTTTCTTGGCGGTGGTAGTGCTTATGCACTACGAGGGGCCCAACGGTAGTACCGCTGCATCCAGCGGTAGTACCGCTGGAGTGCTAGCGGTAGTACCGCTGCAGTCAGCGGTAGTACCACTAGGCACGGGCTGTGAGTGGGAAAACGGTTGGATGTCCCCCCCACTATATAAAGGGTTCTTCTAGCTGTGGAACCTTATGTCTTACCCTCCCAAGCTCCATTGTTGCTCCCTAAGCTCAAAAGTGCCCGATCTCTCTCCCTAGCCAATCAAACTTGTTGATTCTTTAGGGATTGGTTGAGAAGGCCTAGATCTACACTTCCACCAAGAGAAAAGTTGATTCCCCCACCAATCCCTTGCGGATCTTGTTACTCTTGGGTGTTTGAGCATCCTAGACGGTTGAGGTCACCTCGGAGCCACATTCCATTGTGGTGAAGCTTCGTGGTCTTGTTGGGAGCCTCCAAGCTTTGTGTGGAGTTTGCCCCAACCTCGTTTGTAAAGGTTCGGTCGCCGCCTTCAAGGGCACCTATAGTGGAATCACGGTACCTTGCATCGTGCGAGGGCGTGAGGAGAATACGGTGGCCTTAGTGGCTTATTGGGGAGCATTGTGCCTCCACACCGCTCCAACGGAGACGTACTTCCTGTCAAAGGGAAGGAACTTCGGTAACACATCCTCGTCTTCATTGGTTCCAGTTGTGGTTATCTATAACCTTTACTTTGTGTATGCTTATGTTGTTGTCTATCTCTTACTTGTCTTAGTAGCTCTCGTTGTTAGCTTCATTACGGTTCACCCCATTGTTGTTATATTTGTGAACCCGTATGTTGTTTACCCTAACTTGCTAAGATTAATTAAAAAGTGGTCGTTGCCTATTCACCCCCCTCTAGTTAACCATATCGATATTTTCAATTGGTATCAGAGCCACGTCTCTTTATTAAGGTTTCACCACCCGAAGAGTATGGAAGGCGAAGAGGGAATTACCCATGGGCAACCTGAGGCCATGGACTTGACTTCGGTCACAAGGACGACTTGAATACGCTATGGCCGCCCTCAAGACGTCCTTGACGAACGAAGTCAAGACCATGCTTAAAGATTTAATTGAGGGATTTAAAAGCCCACCCGAACCGGCGTTAGTGGTTAAACCCACCATCACCGATTCGGAGGCCAATTCCTCTAAGGAAGCGGCTAAAGGTATGCGACCTTCCTCATCTCACGAAAAGGATGGGACTGGAACCTATGCCTCAGTTCCACCCCCCATGGTCTATGGAGGATCCGTTCCCACACCGCGTCTTAATCCTGTTGGTCCTCCTAAGCTTGTGAAAGGTGACTTTGCTAACTGGGTATTTTCTATTAAGTCTCATTTGAATCACAGCTCAACAAATTTGTGGAGAATCATCGAGCAAGGATATTATCCCCATGATCCAAGCAACCTCACTCCAAGAGAAGATGCATACAATCAATATAATCACTCCGCTTTGTTTATTCTCCAGTCCGCAGTGCCACCTGAAGATCTTCCTCACTTGCGTCCCTTCACTTTGGCCAAGGATTGTTGGGAGCATATTATGGTGTTGTACAAGGGAAGCTCAAGCATTCAACGATCCAACTATGAAGTGATACTTGATAAGGCCGATGAGTTTGTGATGAAGGAAGACGAGGACCCTCGTGATCTCTATCGGAGGGTGACTGCTATTGCTGTGGAACTCAAGGATCATGGGAGCAAGGATGTGGATGATACATGGGTCAAGCGCAAGTTTCTCAAAGCCATCATGCCTTTCAACAAAGCCATGTCATCCGTCATTCGTCAGCGACCAGACTTCCACTCCTTGTCTTCCAGTGAGGTGTTGGATGAATTTATTGCAATGTCAATCATGAACGAAACAGCTGACAATGCACTTGCTCGTGTTCGCTCAAAGACAACTTCACCCAACCTTGCGTTGAAAGCAAAAGCAATGTTTGAAGAAGAAGAAGAGGATGAGGAAGAGGAGAGCTGCCCTGAAGACACAAAGTATGCCTATCATGAGCACATGGCTCTTGCGTCAAGGCAATTCTGGGGCAACAAGAGGAACTCAAGACCCACCTTCACCAAGAACAACTCGAGTGGGTTCAAACCCAAGCAATGAGTGAGGACATGTTATAACTGTGGTAACGTGAGCCACTTCGTGGCCGAATGTCCCTATGAGAAAAGGGAAGACAACGGGGGCAAGCTCATTCGCAAAGACAAACCAAATCATTTCCAATCAAGAACAACTTTGTGAAGAAACCCCACCCAAAAGGGATGGTGGCCCTTGAGGAGTACCCTTCCGATGATGATGATGATGATGATACAGTGGCAACGAAAACTATTGCTATTGCCAATACCTCTCCCCAGAAGGTGTCTCTCTTGCCCCCAACGAGAACCACATCACCAAGTGCCTCATGGCAAAAGGTATCAATCAGGTAACCCCCATCATTAAGACCAACATCGCTACTGCTCATTTATTGTTAAATTGTGTTGATGATCGTGATGTTGGGGAACTTAATGAGCATGATCTTGACAAGTTTCTGTGCACTATTAAGGGAGAATCCAAGAAGCACTTTGTTGCTCTCTTGGAACAACTGGGTGAGGCCAATGACCTCATCGAGTCTCATGAGGAGACCATATCCGAGCTTCAGGGACACAGTCGTGACTATGCCGATGAAATTGCTGAATTTTCTATTGCTCTAGAAAAGGAGCGCACTCTTCGTTTGGCTCTTGGGGAGTCATATAACGATGACTACGCTAAAATGCAAAAGAAACTAGATCATGATATTGTTCTTACTCATATGCTTAAGTCTGAGAAGTATGCTCTTGGGGTTGGCCATGACAGACTCAAAGTGGAGTTTGACACACTTGACAAGGCCCACAAGGTCTTGAAAGGTGCTCATTTCTCTCTGAAAGAGTCTCATGATCAACTCCAAGCAAAGCTTTACAAGGAGATCTCTACTTGTCCTCCCTTTGTGTTAATTGATAATGCTTGTGCAACTAATCCCTGTTGTGAGCATGTACATATTGTGGAGGAAAATGCCAAGTTAAAGGAGAAACTTGAGAAGGGCCTTGTGACATGCATACAAGGTGAGAAGAGCCTGAACGACCTCTTGAGCACTCAAAAAGGTGTTGTAGGAAAGGAGGGACTTGGACTTACCTCCAAGTCAAAAGGTAAAAGGAGGAACAGGAACAAACGATCTCCTACCCTCATGGACATCTTTGTCAAAGAGGGTGAGGGGACTTAGGAGGTGAACAGGAACAAGGTGGACGATGGAAACATCAAGAAGGGAAAACCATTCCTACTAACACAGCCGACAAACTTAATTCTTCTTCTGTCTTATGTCGTGCTAGTGATGGGCATGTTTATGCCAGATTTGTTGGTTCCTACTATGAGTCCATTGAATGGGCTATCTGGGTTCCTAAGACCCTTGTCTCTGACATGAAAGGACCCATTAAAAAATGGGTACCTAAAACCAAGCCTTGATCTATTGCAGGAGTTTGCTTCCGGTGGGGTGTCATGGTTGCTCGATAGTGGAGCAACAAATCATATGACCGGAAGCAAGGACTTAGTGGTGGATGTGCATCCTTCTCCATCTATGCCCACCCATGTCCCATTCGCCGATGCATCCTCGTCAAAGGTATTGGGATTTGGTAAGGTGGTCGTGTCTCAAGAGTTATCTATTGAGAAGGTCATGCTTGTTGAGTCACTTGCCTACAATTTACTTTCGGTTCGTCAACTTGCAATTATGGGTTTTTCCACATTATTTAATCTTGATACTATGGTCCTCCTATGGAGCAAGACTCTTAAAGTAGCCTATGTTGGATATGTCGAAAATGGTCTTTATGTGGTGAACTTCTCAAAGCGACCCACTAAGACCGCGACGTGTTTAATGGCTAAAGTTGATGTGGGCTAGCTTTGGCATCGCCGATTAGCTCATGTCAATATGAGATCTTTGCAAAGTCTTCTAACAGGGGACCATATTCATGGACTAACAAATGTGAGTTTTGCTAAAGATCGTGCTTGCAGTGCCTGCATTGAAGGAAAGATTCATGAAACTGCTCATCATCCAACGACTCTCATCTACACTAAGAGGCCATTGGAGCTCCTCCATATGGATCTGTTTGGCCCTCCATCATTTGATAGTCTTGGAGGCAGAAAGTACTGCTTGGTGATTGTTGACGACTACTCAAGATACACCTGGGTATATTTCTTCAAAAGGAAGAGTGAAACTCAACAAACTGTCATCAACTTTGCTAATGAAGCTCAACGTCAACATGAAGCAAAGATCTTGATGATTAGAAGTGAAAATGGCACCGAGTTCAAGAACTACACCTTGGATGAGTTTCTAGGTGATGAGGGAATAAAACATCAATATTCAGCACCATATACCCCTCAACAAAACGGTGTGGCAGAAAGGAAGAACCGGACCTTGATAGACGCTGCAAAAACAATGATGGCGGAATTCAAATCTCCATATAACTTTTGGGCAGAGGCCATCAACACAGCATGTCATGCGTCCAATCGGCTCTATATCCGCAAAGACTTGAACAAGACTCCATATGAGATTCTAACTGGAAACAAACCCAATCTCAAGTACTTCCGGGTATTCGGTTGTAAGTGTTTCATGCTCAAGAAAGGTACACGTTTAGCTAAATTTGTTTCTAGAGCACATGAGGGCATCTTTGTTGGTTATGCTACAAACTCTCATGCTTACCGTATCCTCAACAAGTCCACCAGACTCAGTGAGGAGACGTGTAACGTGGAGTTTGATGAAAATAATGGCTCCCAAGTGGAGCAAAGTGGTCTTTGTGATGTAGGTGATGAAATTCCTCCTCAAGCCATAAGAAGAATGGGGATTGGTCAAATACTCCCCATTGAGGAACCCCTTGTGACCGAAGGAGAAGGACAATGCTCTACTCAAATGGAGCCGTCACCTCCACAAGCCCCACACGCTTCCGATGAACAAAGAGAAGACTCTCAACAAAATGAACAAGCTCAAGGTCAAGATAAATTGCCCAACAATGATGATGTGTCCCATGATATTCAAGCACTCACCCAAGGCTCCGAACCTGCTCATGATCAAGATCAAGTGCAACCATGAGATCTAGACCAAGTAGAAGCACAAGATCAAGATCAAGAGCAACCACAAATACAAAAACAAACAAGTGAACCTGCTCAAGTCGAAAGTCAAGATGATCAGGATACTATCTCACAATTCCCTTCTGCAGCACCAACAGCCGGTGCCAAGGGAGGTTCAAGATGCAAGGGCAAGCAAAGTAAACAAGTCGACGCTCCCCAGTTATCCAATGAAGAACTCTTGGAGCGTCGAGCAGCCAAGATTGCGAACAAGCTGAGAGTCAAGTCCCATCTTATGAAGAATGTACTTGGCAGTTTAAAAAGGGGAGTATCCACCCGTCAACAGATTTGGAATTATTGTGAGCATCACGCGTTTGTTTCGTATTGTGAACCTCAACAGGTACATGAAGTGCTCGATGATGAGGATTGGCTTATGGCCATGCATGAAGAACTTAACAACTTCGAGCGTAACCAAGTCTGGGATTTAGTGCCAAGGCCAACGGAGGAACATAATGTCATCGGGACCAAATGGATATTCAAGAACAAGCAAGATGCCAATGGGATTGTGATTCTAAACAAGGCAAGATTGGTGCCTCAAGTCTACTCCCAAGTCGATGGTATCGACTACGGTGAAACCTTTGCCCCTGTTGCTCGTCTAGAATCTATTCGCATGTTGCTTGCACTTGCTTCTTATCATAACTTCAAATTACAACAAATGGATGTGAAAAGTGCCTTTCTTAATGGTCCTTTAAATTAGTTGGTCTATGTCAAACAACCCCCGGGATTCGAACATCCCAAGCTCCCCAATCATGTGTACAAACTTAATAAGGCACTCTATGGCCTTAAACAAGCCCCACGTGCGTGGTATGAGTATCTTACTGAGTTGTTACAAGATCGTGGGTTTGAAATTGGGAAGATAGATCCCACTCTTTTTACTAAGAGGGTTAAAGGGGATTTGTTCATATGCCAACTATATGTTGATGATATTATCTTTGGCTCTCCTAACATTTCCTTCAATGAAGAATTTGCTGCACTAATGAACGAGAAATTTGAGATGTCCATGATGGGAGAGTTGAAGTTCTTCCTCGGGTTCGAGATTAAACAAGGCCTAGAAGGGACATTCATCAAACAAGCCAAGTACACTCAAGACATGCTCAAACGGTTCGAGCTTGAAGATGTCAAACCGGTCAAGTTCCCCATGCCAACAAGATGCAAGCTTGGCAGTGATCCCAATGGTAAAGCAGTGGATCAAAAGGTATATCGCTCCATGATTGGATCCCTCCTTTACCTTTGTGCATCTAGACCAGATATTATGTTGAGTGTAGGGATATGTGCACGGTTTCAATCCGCACGAAAAGAAAGTCATTATATGGCTGTTAAGCGAATCTTTCGATATTTGGCTCATACCCCAAACTTTGGCCTATGGTATCCCAAAGGAGCAAACTTCAACCTAGTAGGCTATTCTGACTCAGATTGGGCGGGAGATTGTGTGGAGAGGAATTCAACTTCCGGAGGATGCCAATTCCTTGGTCGCTCACTGGTAAGTTGGTCTTCAAAGAAGCAGAATTGTGTCTCTCTATCATCCACCGAAGCTGAGTATGTGGCAGCTGCAAGTTGTTGTGCACAATTGCTATGGATGAGGCAAACTTTAAAGGATTACAGTGTCACTTGTGACAAAGTGCCTCTTCTATGTGACAATCAAAGTGCTATCAAGATTTCCCTCAACCCAGTGCAACATAGCAAAACCAAGCATATTGATATTCGCCATCACTTCATTCATGAACATATCAAGCTAGGTGATATTGAGGTTCACTTCATCCACACTGAAGAGCAACTTGCAGATATTTTCACTAAGCCCCTAGATGAAGCAAGGTTCCGGGAGTTAAGGCATGAGCTAAATATCATTGATTCAAGTAATATGGATTGAAGCTAGGCATGTTGCACCTTACTATGCATTCTATCTTGTTCTAGATGTAGGCATGGACATAGGGGGAGTGTTGTTCTCTCAATGAACTCTTCCTCCCCCCATTATGCATAAATCGATCTAGTCTTTCACTTTAGCCATTGCCAAATGGCACTTGTGCTTCAAAGACGAGCGTTGGTCATCAACCCAAGGATAATTCTTCACGGTGTCATACCTTTTTCTCAAACATAGGTGACCTCGGCCACCGCCCCCCACCTTTCTCTCATATGGAAGAAAGGATACGAAACGACAAGTCAGTATATCTTGCTGGTGCTATCTTCTTATTTTCACTAACTTGTCATTTGCCCACGTTCTTCTCATCTGCTAGGTCCCGTTGTGACATTTGCAGTGGTACTACCGCCAGGACCCCAGCGGTACTACCGCCAGGGGTAGTGGTACTACCGTCAGGACCCCAGCGGTACTACCGCTAGGGATAGCGGTACTACCGCCAGGACTGTTAGAGCATATATCTCCATATGTGGTTTTGGTAATTGATGACAATTCCTATGGACTAATGGTTGCCTTAAGTTATATTTATAGGATTTGTCCATAGGCACTTCTTGAAGTCCATATGTTGGGTTCAAGGAGTTTATATGATGACCAAGATGGTATTCAAGGTATTATCCAAAGAATGGTCATAGAGACACTAGGTTGATCAAGATCTCAGACAAAGAGTAAATCAAGATGATCAACACACAAAGCGTATAAGATGTACCGAGAGGGATCAAGTGATCCCATGGTATGGTAAGCATTGTCCATTACGTGTTTGTGTACTAACCCATGGTCTTTGTGAGAATCCTATGTGGGGGTTAGGTGTGCTTCCATTGGGCTTGCGTCAAAAGAAAGATCTCATACAACCCATGAAGGATGACGTCAAGTGGCGATCGTCATCAAGATAGTGGTGTGCAAGTTCAAGTGGATCATCACGAATATATCATTAAAACTATTGTTAATGATCATGTGTTGATAAGGACAAGCTCATGTGCTAACAAGGACAAGATCAAGATAAGCATTCCTGAGCACTACATGCTTGATTCTTGTGGATGTTCACATGGTGGACAAATGAAGATGAATACATAAGCTAGGCTCTCCACATTGTGTATGGGAGAGCTACTTGAAGACTTCATCATGTATTGCTTTCAACTTGAGCCAAGAAGGAACAACAACATCAAGCTCAAGTGAAAGGGCTAACTCAAAGGTATCAGTTCCTTTGACGTCAGTTGTGCGGAGTGATGATCAGCGAATAAAAGTATACACTCAAGTATGGATCATCAGTACCCATTTTATGATTCTTGAGTCTTTAGGGATCCCGCACTATTAAGAGGGGATCACAGGTTTTGCGATGAACTTGCTCAAACTACATCTCCACTGTTCTGCTCAGACCACATCTCCACTGCTCTGCTGTTATCTGAAAACAGAACCAGTGCCTCGGACATCCGGCTTCCTCCGGACGTCCGAGGGCCGGACGACCGACTGCTTCGGAAATCCGGAATCCTATACCAGAGAAATCAGAGCCACTTAACTCGGACTTCCGGATCCCTCCGGACGTCCGAGGCTCGGATATCCGACCAGCTTCGGAATTCCGGAACTATGCACTAGAGAAACTTGAGCCATATAACCCGGACTTCCGGCTCCCTCCGGACGTCCGAGGGCCGGTCAAGGGTCGGACGACCGACAGGCTTCGGAAATCCGGAGCCCTGCACCAGAAGAACTTGAGTCCTATAACTCGGATTTCCGGCTCCCTCCGGACGTCCGAGGGCCGGACGTCTGTCCCCTTTCGGAAATCCGGAACCTCCCACCAGTAGAAGTTGAGTCGAATAACTCGGATTTCCGGCCTTCTCCGGACGTCCGGTCGCTGTTCAATTCACAGTATTTTCAGTGATATCTACAGGCCTCGGACGACCGACCCCTGTCGGACGTCCGACCCCTCGCGGATGCCCGGACTTCCGGAAACTGTAGGATGTCCGGACCCTGTGTGACTTAAAGTGTCCCCAACGGCTGTTTTTCTCTCCCCACTATAAATACCCCCTCCCACTTCGTGAGAGGGTTGCCCAACACAGCCTTATCCTCATAAGAACACACTTCTACCTCACACACACTTGCTCACACCAAATCTTAGATCCCAAGAGCATTTGTGAGCCCCTTTGAGAGTTGTTCCAATCAAAAGATAGATCGTCTCCCTCTCCTCCTCTCAACCCAAGCTATTTGAGATTTGAGCAAGTTTTGAGCATTTCCCGTGATCTTGTTACTCTTGGAGGTTGGAGACTCCTAGGCGGTAGGAGTTCTTCGGAGAGGAATCAATCCTTGTGATTACCCCCCGGAAAAGTTTGTGAGGGTTTGGAAGCCACCTCAAAGGCTTACCACTAGTGGTTGAGAAACGCCTTCGTGGTGTTATCTCAAAGGGAGAATAGGGTGAGCCTTCGTGGCGTTGGTGTGCCTTCGTGGTAACATCCACCTCTCTAACGGTGACTAGCTTCCCTCCAAGGAAGTGAACATCGGGATACATCTTCGTATCAGTGACCTTGGTTATCCTTAACCCTAACTCCTTACTTGTGGTTTACTTGTGTTACTTGAGCATACATACATTGCATATTGTTTGTGCTAATTATATTGTGTTGTCTATTTCTTGTACAAGATTAATCATTCAAGCATACCCTCTATATCCACACGTTCATACTTGCAGCCTTTGATATATCGTGTGATATAGTGTGATCTAGTATCTTGTGTTGTTCACCTACTTGTCGTGTGATATAGCTCAAGTAAGTTTGTGTAACTTACTTGTGCTTGTTAGTAACTGTATTGTGTCCATCTTGGTAGATCATGTTGTTGATAGATGTTGCAGTGCCTAGTGCATTTAGGATTTGTGCAAGACAAGTACACTCTTAGTTTATTTCCGCATTAGTTTCAAGCCAAATTCGAAGAAGTTTTTAAATAGCCTATTCACCCCCCTCTAGGCGTCACCGAGGTCTTTTCAATTGGTATCAGAGCTAGGTCTCTCTTTAATTAGGTTTCACGACCTAGAGAGTATCGATGTCGACTATTGGATTAGTGCACAATGGCATCTTTGACTTTGATGGCACAAATTATACCCTATGGAGAATTGGTATGCTTCATCACTTTCGGGCCATGGGCCCAAATACTTTACGAATTGTTCTTGTAGGGATTGCCGACAAAAAGGATGATGCATCTTCATATACTAATGAGATGTATCTTGACTGTGAGGCTTTTCTTGCCATTCATCGAACCATAAGTCCTGAAGTGTTTAACTCTATCTCGACTTGCAAGTCAGCTCATGAAGTTTGGACTAAACTTGAAGATATATATGGTGGGTCCAATCTTGATGAAGACGGCATTATGATGAAGGAGTTGGTGCATGAGCTCTTCACTCTTTTCAATCTTAAAGAGTCCACCACTACTTCCATATCCGATTGCTTGCACACCTCAACATCTTCAATCTCACAAGGTAATGACATGGTGAGTGAAGAAATATATGTTGATGAAAATATCATAGCCTCTATGGACATGAGCATATCTAGCACCACGCATAGTGTAAATTATTGTGCTGATAGGTCATGCATTTCACCTAAAGATCCCTCGACAAATGTCTGTGGTGATATGCCTGCTTCCTCGTGTCCTCTTGATCAAAATATCTTGTTTCTCCCTAGTTGCTCTATGACTAACCATTTAGGGGAAATCAAGAAATATGAAGTACTTTTGACTAATGAAGAATCTGATTCACCAAAAGAATCATCATCAACTCCTCCAGTTCACATGTGCCTCATGGCAAGAGGTAATAATGAGGTATCATCTTCCCTGTGCAATAACGATGATATTTGCGATGAGGATGATGATGATGATTTGACCGAAAATATCTATGTGATTAGTAAAATTCTTCATAAAGCTAAAAATAACGCTCTTCAAAGATTCCAAGATGTTCTTGCTTACTTTGAAAATTGTAATGATTCACTTAATCATGAACAAGCTAAAAGTGAACAACTTGAACATGAAATTGAGAAGAGTCATCAAGCATGTAGAGACTTAAGATCTTCAAAAGGAGAGATTGAAGTTGCTCATGATAAACTTAAAAAGGATTTTGAGGTCCTTCTCCTTGAATGCAATAATGTCAAGGGAGAGCTCATCAAAACCTCTAAGATCTATGAGGAGCTTCAATCTACTCATGATAAGTCTCTATTTGCTACTTACTCCTCTCATATTGTTGATGATACTTGTACATCTAACTCTACCTCATTTGAAGTATCAACATTGAAGGAGAATATTGAGCTACGTGCTCAACTTGATTTACTAACTAGCAATTATGGGAAGTTGGAAGAAAACCATGTAATGCTCACAAGCTCTCATGCTGACTTCTAACATCCTACAATGTGCAAAAGTTAGCTCATGAGGCTATCATCACCAAGGTAACATCAAATGAGCCTCATGTGGACAATGGCACTACTTCTAGTCAAAGTACTATATTTCCATGTGCTAGTCCTCGTAATTCGTCTACTCATAGTGTTGCTACCTCGTGTGATGAATTACTTTCCTTGCCTTGTTGCTCTAACATTGAAGCTTACACTTCCTCTAGTACATGCATTGATACTAACCGTGCAGAGGAAATCGAAGAGCTCAAGGCCCAAGTCACTTCTTTGAAGAAAGACTTGGAACAGTGTCATGAAGGGATGTCCACACTCAACAACGTCCTGTGTGAGCAAACATCTCCGAATGACAAAAATGATGTTGGAGTAAACTCAAACAAGAACAAGAGGGGCCTAGAACAAGTCAAGAATTCGGCCAAAATCATTTGCTTCAAGTGCAAAGTTAAAGGGCACCATGTCAAAGTGCAAAATCTTGCCCTCTGAAGACGAAGTCTCAAAGTCACAAGCAACAAGGGAAGCGGCCACAAATTCAATCACATATTCAACTACAAGTTGAAGGAAGGCCTCTTCCCAATAAGACCCAAGCCAACACTCCCCAAGGTGAGAAATCAACTGGGAAGAAACCAAAGGGTAGATGTTGCTACTTATGTCGTGAGAAGGGTCACGTCGCTTGGTCTTGCACGAGAGGTAACTTATCCAACCCAATCACTATTGATGATACCTATTCCCTTGGGAAGGATAAGGTTGGCAATGTGTTTGCCAAGTTTGTTGGTACTCAAAATGGTGTCAAGAAAAGAACCATTTGGGTTGCCAAGCCTATTGTGATTAACCTCTTAGGACCCAACGTAGTTGGGGACCAACAAGGTCAAACTTGATCAATAGGTGACTATGGAGGACATTAGAGACTTGGATACATAATGAAGAATTAAGGGGTCTTCATCATTCATATTATCTCAAGCCAAGTCATTTGGATTATCGAGTTTCTATCTTATTGTCACATCCCTGACACATTAAGCAAGTTAGCTTGTGCTCATGTTTTCTTTGCATTGCATCTAGGAAATTATCAACAAGAACAAAGTAAGTGGTGAAGGAAAATTCAACAAACCCTAGCCACTTCTCAAATTAAAGGAAATTCCAAACTAGTTAAAATCAATGAACCCAAAATGGCCTCAAGAAAAGTTCAACCTTTCTGATAATTCTTGAAAACAAATAAGCAATAAAGGAAACCATTTATTTTATACTCCTGGCATTTTAAATAAATGCAAAAGCTACTGGTTTCAAGTTTTAAATTTGAAATCAGAAACTTTAAGCTTTCAAAAATGTTGAAAACTTTAGGAATGGTTGGAAATATTCCAACAAATATTCTGGGGTGTTCAACATAGTTTTTATAAACTAATTGGGAGCTGAAATAAATAGTAAATCAATGAAATAGCAAAACAGAAACAAAATAGAAAAAAAGAGAAAAGAAACTACCTGACGCTCACCTGGCCCGGCCCAGCTCTTCCTGTCGTCTTCCTCCCCCGCCAGTGGGCAGCACGAGGTGGCCGCCGCGTACTCCGGCGCGGCCACGCACCTGTGCGCCTGCCTGGCCGCCGCCTCACGCTGGCAAGCACGGGGATATCCACCCCGAGCCCGTCCATATCCGTTCCCCAGCTCTAGTTCCCCCTCCTCTCGGGATCTCTCCTCCCTCCTTCTGCCACCATTGCCAAGAGCCCGAGCTCAAGCCGCCGCGCCTCTAGCCATAGGACCTCCCCTCCGAGTAGTCTAGTAGCTTTGCCTCGTCGAGATGGTTCTCTCTGCAATGGCCGAAGTCTCCCTGAGCTCTGCAACGTCCCCAACTCCATCGTCTTCAACCTTCGGTCGCCGGCAAAATGACGGCGAAACGCCTGCAATAGCCCTTCCCCGAGCCGTCTAAGCCCTTCTCTGCACTTCCCGTGAGCCTGCGATCTTTTCCCCTCTCCTTCCCCTCGGATCCGTGCCCCCTAGCCACTTGACCATCGAACCCGTACTCCGGCAGCCACCCCGGCTCGTCGCCGGCTTACTCCGGCCACCTATAGCTCTCCCTGAGGCCAGCGCTGGATGAGGTCGAGCCTGGAGATCACTCCAGTGCTCTCAGCATCCTTTTCCGAGCACCACAGCACGTTTTAGCTCTCTTCGGCGAGCCCTCTGCCGCGCCCGTGGTCGCCGCCGGCCATATTCCGGTGGGGGCCGATGTGGCCAACCTAACCCAGAAGTTTAAAGCCTAAACACTCACTGACAGTGGGCCCAAGGCCAAGTCAAACCCAATTAGGGACTGGTCAGCGCGGGATTAGCCCCTGAGACGCTGACCAGTGGGTCCCCCCCTGTCAAGTTTGACCTGATCAGGTCAGTTGACCTGCTGATGTCAGGCTCACGCAATAAAGGGGTTTTCCAGTATAAAAATAATTCTAGAAATGTTTAAAACTTCAAAAATTCATAGAAATTAATGTGTAACTCCAATGAAAATAATTTATATATGAAAAAGTATCAGAAAAATTCAAGGAATCTGAATATGTCATTTTCAAACATGTTTGATAATGTTACAGAACCCAAACATGTAGATTAATGAATAAGTTAATTCTTATAAATACTTTGTAGATGAAATTTGGCAAATATTTAAACTTCACTATAAATGACATGATCAAACACTGTCCTAATTACAAACCAGCAACCTAACATGTCATCCCATGCATGTTAAAAGCAAGTTGATCTAAGCATCAGGTCGAATCAATTAAAATGGTATTCGAGAATACCTCGTTTGAAGTGATATTTGAATTTGATTCAAATCAACTTCAAACCTAATACATGTTAGCCATAATAGTATACCATCTTGCATTCTCATGCCATGCTCATGCATCATATTGATTGCATATGTTTGTTATTGATTGTTGTCATTCCTTTCGGTAGGCTCCGCTCCCCCGGATTCCATCGAATATCCGTCTGACGGATATTGTCACTCCTCTGAGCAACAAGGCAAGCAACCATTTTGATCATCCCGATAAATCCCATGTTCTTGCTCCTGCACTTACTTATTGCATTAGGATCAAATGCTTAAAATGCTTTTGCCACGTTAGTTGAACCCACTTCCTTTGCATGACCTGTCCTTGTCACAGTAAGTAGCCGAACCTTGCAACCTAGCATACCTGGTAGTTGCTTGAGCCATGATGTGTCTTATCCTGCTATGCATGCTATGCTTAGAGTTGTGTATGGTCTGTCATCTGGGAGATGAACAAAATTGTGAGAATGTGTTCGGTAAGCAAAGGTTGTGTGTTGAACCTGATTTGGTAAAGGTACCGGTGAAAGGCTGTGTAGGAGTACATGGCGGGTTGTTTCATTGGAACCGTCCTTAGGAACTGAGTTCCGTGTATGTAATCCAAGACAAGATACTACCACATGCTGGGCCGTGAAATATGACCCCGCTCGACTTATTAATCGCTTAGTACTCGGTCCAGGAGTTGCAAGTAGTTTCTCATGTTTATAGTCATGCTGGAAGCCGTGCATGGTGCTGACCTGAGAGGTGGGCTGTGATGCGGTAGGCAGTGGCACGGTGTACCAAGTGGCACCCAGATGGTGGGCTTGGGAACCCTGCGCACATCGTTTGGGGCCATGGCGGAAACCTCGGTCGGACTTCCGTGCGGGTTACCCTCAGATAGGCGATAGACCTGGACTAGGTACTAATGTGGTTAACGGTCGTGGCCGACTCCCTCGCTGGGCTTCCGCTTGAAGGTTGCCGAGGTGCATGACGTGCACATGGCGATAAGTGGCGAGAGCATGTGTGACAAAGTACACCCCTGCAGGGTTATGATCTATTCGAATAGCCGCGTCCGCGGATATGGACTACTTGGAGACATATGTTGTTCATAGATAACTTCAATGGCTACTCATAAAATTTTCAAGATAAGCGTGAGTGTCGTGGATGGCATTTCCGTATGGAGACGGAATGATTCCACGATGGAGTATTGTTGTGGTGTTAGTGGACTCCTGTGTGAGAAATCAAGTTGTCAAAATTATTTAAAAATGCAAGTTGTCTAGCCACGAGTCAAATGCTGGCTTTCCGCATGAAACCCCACCATACCTTATTGATACATTGCATGAGTAGTTAGTTATCCTAAAGTCTTGCTGAGTACCTCCGTACTCATGTTTGCTTAATAAATGTTGCAGAGGTTGCTAATGACCCTAATGGAGGGTTCTTCATAGACATTGACGACGACGAGTAGCTGGTGTCCCAGCTACGATCTGGCCCTAGGTTGGGTATGTAGTATAGTCAGGCCATGTGCCTTCTAGTTGCACCTGTCTGTACTCAGAAAGTTTTAAACACTTCCGCTGGCTTGTAACTGAATGACTGCTATGATGGGTCGTGAGACCCTTACCGTGTAATATTATGTGTGTGGCTCTTCCGAGCCTCTTAGATAAAGCTTGTATGTTTATGGTTATGTTGTGATGCCATCGATGTATCTATACGTATCGGTATGCCACGCATACGTGTGTCATACTTGATATGTATGGTGTTCTATTACCTAGCCGTGAACTTTAGTAGCACTCCTTACAGGGAAATGCCCCTTGTGATCCAACGAGCCATGGTAGCTCGCTACTGCTCCGGACACATTGGTTGACCAGCATGTGTCCTTCTTAGCTGCTGTGTCTGTCCCGTTTGGGGGAAATGTCATGTGATGTAATGGAGTCCTTGTAGCTTGATACGACTCGTCTACATTCGCTGGTGACCGACACCTGCTTTGTTGGGTCATGTATGTCTGTCCCTGTGCAGTACTGCCACTTTGGTTTATGACTAGACTTGTCGATCCGGGTTCTTTGACATTGGAATGCTAGCAACACAATTGCATACGTGAGTCAAAAGACGCAAACGGTCCCGGCTAAGGTAAGGCTGCAGCCGTGGGGTTAACCGTGCGTGAGACCGCAAAGGGATGCGATGTGTTACATGCTGGATTCCTATGGCTTAGGATCGGGGTCCCGACAGCGTTGGTATCAGAGCCTGACTGACTTTAGGACTACTAAGCCAAACTGGTCGAAGTTGAGTCTAGAATTGCTTTAGTTATATATAAGGGAATTGTTTGTGGAAGGGAACGTAAGACTCTTGATCTCTTCTCAAGTTATTCTATTTTGGTCATCCTCGTCTTTTCTGCAGGAATTAAGGACTAGGTCACTCATCTTCTAGGCTCGTGTTTCTGATCGGTAGATTATAGGACTACGGGTCAAGAGATATTTGGGTTTCTTTCATTCCTAGGAAAAAGGAAGTAAGTTTGATGATCAGAGAGTTGAACTTGATAGTTGAGTGGTTACGCTATTCCATTTTGGGTTGTCTCAAAATTTGTTTTTGAGCATTTACAACCGTTATGCTGCCCAATTTTGCATTCGGAGCTCTAATGCTTTTGCATTACTCTCTATTTACAGATGCCTGGCCGTTCTTCTCGTCAGGTGGTACGTCTGACCAGGTGCATTGATGTACCGGGTCATACGGCCATGCTGGTCAGGGTGATGTCGGTGTGCGGTTACCGCTGGTACCCCGAGTACACAGTGGAGGAACAATACCGAGACTTCAACCAGAGCCAGTATATCTGCACTGTTAGGGTATTTCCAGACTACCCTGGAGCTGAGGAGCCAATCCATTGGTCCTATGGGTTGGGAGTCACTGTTGACATGGCAGTACAAGATGCTGCCTATTCAATGCTGACCATTATGAGAGCGAGACATGCACTGCTGCAGAATTCAGAGTTCTGCTATGTTCCGGCCTCTCAGCCTGGTGAAGAGGGATACCTCAGCGGAGTCTATTTTGATTCTTCTATGGAGGATCCACTTCTGTAGTCCACTGTTGAGATGCTAGAGAACAGAGACATGGATGCTCGTGCTCTCCGCATGGAGCTTTATGCTACCCGTGCCCGTCTGTGGACGGCTTTGACGCAACTGGCACCGGTAGTCCAGACAGGGTACAGAGATATGGATATGCTGAACCCTATTAGGACCCATCTTCCGACCCACGTTGACTGACCAGCTATAGGAGTGTTGGTGAACGTCGCATGGCAAACAAAAATTTTCCTACGCGCACGAAGACCTATCATGGTGATGTCCATCTACGAGAGGGGATGAGTGATCTACGTACCCTTGTAGATCGTACAGCAGAAGCGTTAGTGAACGCGTTTGATGTAGTGGAACGTCCTCACATCCCTCGATCCGCCCCGCAAACAATCTCGCGATCAGTCCCACGATCTAGTACCGAATGGACGACACCTCCGCGTTCAGCACACGTACAGCTCGACGATGATCTCGACCTCCTTGATCCAGCAAGAGAGACGGAGAGGTAGAAGATTTCTCTGGCAGCGTGACGGCGCTCCGGAGGTTGGTGATGACCTTGTCTCAGTAGGGCTCCGCCCGAGCTCCGCAGAAACGCGATCTAGAGGAAAAACCGTGGGAGGTATGTGGTCGGGCTGCCGTGGAAAAGTCGTCTCAAATCAGCGCTAAAACCTCCGTATATATAGGTGGGAGGTAGGGGACCTTGCCTTGGGGCTCAAGGAGCCCCAAGGGGGTCGGCCGAGTCCAAGGGGGGAGGACTCCCCCCCCAAACCGAGTTGGACTTGGTTTGGTGGGAGGGAGTCCCCCTTCCTTCCCACCTCCTCCTTTTTTTTCTTTTCTCTTGATTTTTTCTTCTTGGCGCATAGGGCCCTTTTGGGCTGTCCCACCAGCCCACTAAGGGCTGGTGTGCCACCCTCAAGGCCTATGGGCTTCCCCGGGGTGGGTTGCCCCCCCGGTGAACTCCCGGAACCCATTCGTCATTCTCGGTAACTCCGAAAACCTTTCGGTAATCAAATGAGGTCATCCTATATATCAATCTTCGTTTCCGGACCATTCCGGAAACCCTCGTGATGTCCGTGATCTCATCCGGGACTCCGAACAACATTCGGTAACCAACCATATAACTCCAATACGCATAAACTAATGTCGAACCTTAAGTGTGCAACCCCTGCGGGTTCGAGAACTATGTAGACATGACCAGAGAGACTCCTCGGTCAATATCCAATAGCGGGACCTGGATGCCCATATTGGATCCTACATATTCTACGAAGATCTTATCGTTTGAACCTCAGTGCCAAGGATTCATATAATCCCGTATGTCATTCCCTTTGTCCTTCGGTATGTTACTTGCCCGAGATTCGATCGTCAGTATCCGTATACCTATTTCAATCTCGTTTACCGGCAAGTCTCTTTACTCGTTCCGTAATACAAGATCCCGCAACTTACACTAAGTCACATTGCTTGCAAGGCTTGTGTGTGATGTTGTATTACCGAGTGGGCCCCGAGATACCTCTCCGTTCACACGGAGTGACAAATCCCAGTCTTGATCCATAGTAACTCAACTAACACCTTCGGAGATACCTGTAGAGCATCTTTATAGTCACCCAGTTACGTTGCGACGTTTGATACACACAAAGTATTCCTCCGGTGTCAGTGAGTTATATGATCTCATGGTCATAGGAATAAATACTTGACACGCAGAAAACAGTAGCAACAAAATGACACGATCAACATGCTACGTCTATTAGTTTGGGTCTAGTCCATCACGTGATTCTCCTAATGACGTGATCCAGTTATCAAGCAACAACACCTTGTTCATAATCAGAAGACACTGACTATCTTTGATCAACTGGCTAGCCAACTAGAGGCTTGCTAGGGACGGTGTTTTGTCTATGTATCCACACATGTAAATGAGTCTTCATTCAATACAATTTATAGCATGGATAATAAACGATTATCTTGATACAGGAATTATAATAATAACTATATTTATTATTGCCTCTAGGGCATAATTCTAACAGTCTCCCACTTGCACTAGAGTCAATAATCTAGCCCTCACATCATCATGTGAATTACATTGTAATAAATCTAACACCCATACAGTTCTGGTGTTGATCATGTTTTGGCCGTGGAAGAGGTTTAGTCAGCGGGTCCGCTACATTCAGATCCGTGTGCACTTTGCATATATTTACGTCCTCTCCCTCGACGTAGTCGCGGATGAGGTTGAAGCGTCATTTGATGTGTCTGGTCTTCTTGTGAAACCGTGGTTCCTTTGCTAAGGCAATGGCACCAGTGTTGTCACAGAACAAGGTTACTGGATTCAGTGCACTTGGCACCACTCCAAGATCCGTCATGAACTGCTTCATCCAGACACCCTCCTTAGCCGTCTCCGAGGCAGCCATGTACTCCGCTTCACATGTAGAATCTGCTACGACGCTTTGCTTGGAACTGCACCAGCTTACTGCACCCCCATTAAGAATAAATATGTATCCGGTTTGCGACTTAGATTCGTCCAGATCTGTGTCAAAGCTTGCATCAACGTAACCTTTTACGGTGAGATCTTCGTCACCTCCATACACGAGAAACATCTCCTTAGTCCTTTTCAGGTACTTCAGGATATTCTTGACCCCTGTCCAGTGATCCACTCCTGGATTACTCTGGAACCTACCTGCCATACTTATGGCCAGGCTAACATCCGGTCTAGTGCACACCATCGCATACATGATAGAACCTATGGCTGAAGCATAGGGGACGGAGCGCATATGCTCTCTATCTTCATAAGTTGCTGGGCACTGAGTCTTACTCAATCTCGTACCTTGTAGAACTGGCAAGAACCCTTTCTTGGACTGTTCCATTTTGAACCTCTTCAAAACTTTATCAAGGTATGTGCTTTGTGAAAGTCCTATCAGGCGTTTTGATCTATCCCTATAGATCTTAATGCCTAGAATGTAAGCAGCTTCTCCTAGGTCCTTCATAGAGAAACTTTTATTCAAGTAATCCTTTATGCTCTCTAAAAACTCTACGTTGTTTCCAATCAGTAATATGTTATCCACATATAATATTAGAAACGCCACAGAGCTCCCACTCATTTTCTTGTAAATACAAGATTCTCCAACCACTTGTATAAACCCAAATGCTTTGATCACCTCATCAAAGCGTTTGTTCCAACTCCGAGATGCTTGCACCAGTCCATAAATGGATCGCTGGAGCTTGCACACCTTGTTAGCATTCTTAGGATCGACAAAACCTTCGGGTTGTATCATATACAACTCTTCCTTAAGGAAACCGTTAAGGAACGCCGTTTTGACATCCATCTGCCAGATTTCATAATCGAAAAATGCAGCTATTGCTAACATGATTCTGACGGACTTAAGCATCGCTACGGGTGAGAATGTCTCATCGTAGTCAACTCCTTGAACTTGTGAAAAACCCTTTGCCACAAGTCGAGCTTTATAAACGGTCACATTGCCGTCAGCGTCCGTCTTCCTCTTAAAGATCCATTTGTTCTGAATAGCCTTGCGGCCCTCAGATAGTACCTCCAAAGTCCACACTTTGTTCTCATACATGGATCCTATCTCGGACTTCATGGCTTCCAGCCATTTGTTGGAATCTGGGCCCACCATTGCTTCTTCATAATTCGCAGGTTCATTGTTGTCTAACAACATGATTGATAAGACGGGATTACCGTACCACTCTGGAGCAGCACGTGGTCTCGTCGACCTGCGTGGTTCGACCGAAACTTGAACTGGAGTTTCATGATCATCATCATTAACTTCCTCCTCAACCGGCGTCGCAATGACAGAGGTTTCCCCTTGCCCTGCGCCACCATCCAGAGGGATGAGAGGTACGACAACCTCGTCAAGTTCTATCTTCCTCCCACTCAATTCTCTCGAGAGAAACTCCTTCTCGAGAAAAGCTCCGTTTTTAGCAACAAACACTTTGCCCTCGGATTTTAGATAGAAGGTGTACCCAACTGTCTCTTTTGGGTAACCTATGAAGACGCACTTTTCCGCTTCGGGTTCCAGCTTTTCAGGCTGAAGCTTTTTGACATAAGCATCACATCCCCAAACTTTAAGAAACGACAACTTTGGCCTTTTGCCATACCACAGTTCGTATGGTGTCGTCTCAACGGATTTTGATGGTGCCCTATTTAAAGTGAATGCAGCTCTTTCTAATGCATAGCCCCAAAATGATAACGGCAAATCAGTAAGAGACATCATAGATTGCACCATCTCTAATAGAGTACGATTACGACGTTCGGACACACCATTACGTTGTGGTATTCCAGGCGGTGTTAACTGTGAAACAATTCCACATTGTCTTAAGTGAGCACCAAACTCGAAACTCAGATATTCACCCCCACGATCAGACCGCAGGAACTTGATCTTCTTGTTACGATGATTTTCCACTTCACTCTGAAATTGCTTAAACTTTTCAACTGTTTCAGACTTGTGCTTCATCAAGTATACATAACCATATCTACTTAAATCGTCAGTGAAGGTGAGAAAATAACGATATCCGCCGCGTGCCTCCACGCTCATCGGACCACACACATCGGTATGTATGATTTCCAACAAGTCACTTGCACGCTCCATTGTTCCTGAGAACGGAGTCTTAGTCATCTTGCCCATGAGGCATGGTTCGCACGTCTCAAGTGAATCAAAGTCAAGTGACTCCAAAAGTCCATCAGCATGGAGTTTCTTCATGCGCTTTACACCAATATGACCTAAGCGGCAGTGCCACAAAAATATGGCGCTATCATTGTTAACTCTAACCTTTTTGGTCTCAATGTTATGTATATGCGTATCGCTATCAAGATTCAATATGAACAATCCTCTCACATTTGGTGCATGACCATAAAAGATGTTACTCATAGAAATAGAACAACCATTATTCTCTGACTTAAAAGAGTAACCGTCTCGCAATAAACAAGATCCAGATATAATGTTCATGCTCAACGCAGGCACTAAATAACAATGATTTAAGTTCATCACTAATCCTGACGGTAACTGAAGTGACACTATGCCGACGACGATTGCATCAACCTTGGAACCATTTCCTACGCGCATCATCACTTCATCTTTCGCCAGCCTTTGCCTATTCCGCAGTTCCTGTTTCGAGTTGCAAATATGAGCAACAGAACCGGTATCGAATACCCAGGCACTACTACGAGAGCCGGTTAAGTACACATCAATAACATGTATATCAAATATACCTGATTTTTCTTTGCCCGCCTTCTTATCTGCCAGATACTTGGGGCAATTGTGCTTCCAGTGACCCATACCCTTGCAATAGTAACACTCCGTTTCCGGCTTAGGTCCAGCTTTGGGTTTCTTCGTCGGATTGGCAACAGGATTGCCGCTCTTCTTCGAATTGCCCTTCTTGCCTTTGCCGTTTCTCTTGAAACTAGTGGTCTTATTCACCATCAACACTTGATGCTCTTTACGGAGTTCAGACTCTGCGACTTTCAGCATCGCAAACAACTCACCGGGAGACTTGTTCATCCCTTGCATGTTGTAGTTCAACACAAAGCCTTTATAGCTTGGCGGCAGTGATTGAAGGATTCTGTCAGTGATAGCTTCTTGCGGGAGTTCAATCCCCAGCTCAGCTAGACGGTTTGAGTACCCAGACATTTTGAGCACATGTTCACTGACAGATGAGTTTTCCTCCATCTTGCAAGCATAGAATTTATCGGAGGTCTCATACCTCTCGATCCGGGCGATCTTATGAAAGATAAAATCCAACTCCTGGAACATCTCAAATGCTCCATGACGCTCAAAGCAACGTTGAAGTCCTGGTTCTAAGCCATACAAGACTGCACATTGAACTATTGAGTAGTCCTCCTTACGTGCTAACCAAGCGTTCTTAACATCCTGATCAGCCGTGGCGGGTGGTTCATCTCCTAACGCAGCATTAAGGACATAATCCTTCTTCCCAGCTTGTAAGGTTAGCTTAAGATTACGAGCCCAGTCTACAAAGTTGCTTCCATCATCTTTCAACTTAGCTTTCTCTAGGAACGTATTAAAATTCAGGATGACTGTCGCGTGAGCCATGATCTACAACACAAATATATTCAAAGTGGACTTAGACTATGTTCAAGATAATTAGAGTTTAACTTAATCAAATTATTCGCTAAACTCCCACTCAAAAAGTACATATCTCTAGTCATTTGAGTGGTTCATGATCCACTTACACTAGCTCAAGTCCGATCATCACGTGAGTTGAGTATAGTTTCAGTGGTAAGCATCCCTATGCTAATCATATCATCTATATGATTCATGATCGACCTTTCGGTCTCATGTGTTCCGAGGCCATGTCTGCACATGCTAGGCTCGTCAAGCTTAACCCGAGTGTTCTGCGTGCGCAACTGTTTTGCACCCGTTGTATGTGAACGTTGAGTCTATCACACCCGATCATCACGTGGTGTCTCGAAACGACGAACTGTAGCAACGGTGCACAGTCGGGGAGAACACAATTTTGTCTTGAAATTTTAGTGAGAGATCACCTCATAATGCTACCGTCGTTCTAAGCAAAACAAGGTGCATAAAAGGATTAACATCACATGCAATTCATAAGTGACATGATATGGCCATCATCACGTGCTTCTTGATCTCCATCACCAAAGCACCGACACGATCTTCTTGTCACCGGCGCCACACCATGATCTCCATCAACGTGTTGCCATCGGGGTTGTCGTGCTACTCATGCTATTACTACTAAAGCTACATCCTAGCAAAATAGTAAACGCATCTGCAAGCACACACGTTAGTATAAAGACAACCCTATGGCTCCTGCCGGTTGCCGTACCATCGACGTGCAAGTCGATATTTCTATTACAACATGATCATCTCATACATCCAATATATCACATCACATCATTGGCCATATCACATCACAAGCATACCCTGCAAAAACAAGTTAGACGTCCTCTAATTTTGTTGTTGCATGTTTTACGTGGTGACCAAGGGTATCTAGTAGGATCGCATCTTACTTACGCAAACACCACAACGGAGATATATGAGTTGCTATTTAACCTCATCCAAGGACCTCCTTGGTCAAATCCGATTCAACTAAAGTTGGAGAAACCGACACTTGCCAGTCATCTTTGAGCAACGGAGTTACTCGTAACGATGAAACCAGTCTCTCGTAAGCGTACGAGTAAAGTCAGTCCAAGCCGCTTCAATCCAACAATACCGCGGAATCAAGAAAAGACTAAGGAGGGCAACAAAACGCACATCACCGCCCACAAAAACTTTTGTGTTCTACTCGAGAAGACATCTACGCATGAACCTAGCTCTGATACCACTGTTGGTGAACGTCGCATGGGAAACAAAAATTTTCCTACGCGCACGAAGACCTATCATGGTGATGTCCATCTACGAGAGGGGATGAGTGATACGTACCCTTGTAGATCCTACAGCAGAAGCGTTAGTGAACGCGGTTGATGTAGTGGAACGTCCTCACGTCCCTCGATCCGCCCCGCGAACAATCCCGTGATCAGTCCCACGATCTAGTACCGAACGGACGGCACCTCCGCGTTCAGCACACGTACAGCTCGACGATGATCTCAGCCTCCTTGATCCAGCAAGAGAGACGGAGAGGTAGAAGAGTTCTTCGGCAGCGTGACGGCGCTCCGGAGGTTGGTGATGACCTTGTCTCAGCAGGGCTCCGCCCGAGCTCCGCAGAAACGCGATCTAGAGGAAAAACCGTGGAGGTATGTGGTCGGGCTGCCATGGAAAAGTCGTCTCAAATCAGCCCTAAATCCTCCGTATATATAGGTGGGAGGGAGGGGACCTTGCCTTGGGGCTCAAGGATCCCCAAGGGGGTCGGCCGAGTCCAAGGGGGAGGACTCCCCCCCCCCAAACCGAGTTGGACTTGGTTTCGTGGGAGGGAGTCCCCCTTCCTTCCCACCTCCTCCTTTTTTTTTCTTTTCTCTTGATTTTTTCTTCTTGGCGCATAGGGCCCTTTTGGGCTGTCCCACCAGCCCACTAAGGGCTGGTGTGCCACCCTCAAGGCCTATGGGCTTCCCCGGGGTGGGTTGCCCCCCCGGTGAACTCCCGGAACCCATTCGTCATTCCCGGTACATTCCCGGTAACTCCAAAAACCTTCCGGTAATCAAATGAGGTCATCCTATATATCAATCTTCGTTTCCGGACCATTCCGGAAACCCTCGTGACGTCCGTGATCTCATCCGGGACTCCGAACAACATTCGGTAACCAACCATATAACTCCAATACGCATAGAATAACGTCGAACCTTAAGTGTGCAGACCCTGCGGGTTCGAGAACTATGTAGACGTGACCCGAGAGACTCCTCGGTCAATATCCAATAGCGGGACCTGGATGCCCATATTGGATCCTACATATTCTATGAAGATCTTATCGTTTGAACCTCAGTGCCAAGGATTCATATAATCCCGTATGTCATTCCCTTTGTCCTTCGGTATGTTACTTGCCCGAGATTTGATCGTCACTATCCGTATACCTATTTCAATCTCGTTTACCGGTAAGTCTCTTTACTCGTTCCGTAATACAAGATCCCGCAACTTACACTAAGTTACATTGCTTGCAAGGCTTGTGTGTGATGTTGTATTACCGAGTGGGCCCCGAGATACCTCTCCGTTCACACGGAGTGACAAATCCCAGTCTTGATCCATACTAACTCAGCTAACACCTTCGGAGATACCTGTAGAGCATCTTTATAGTCACCCAGTTACGTTGCGACGTTTGATACACACAAAGTATTCCTCCGGTGTCAGTGAGTTATATGATCTCATGGTCATAGGAATAAATACTTGACACGCAGAAAACAGTAGCAACAAAATGACACGATCAACATGCTACGTCTATTAGTTTGGGTCTAGTCCATCACGTGATTCTCCTAATGACGTGATCCAGTTATCAAGCAACAACACCTTGTTCATAATCAGAAGACACTGACTATCTTTGATCAACTGGCTAGCCAACTAGAGGCTTTCTAGGGACGGTGTTTTGTCTATGTATCCACACATGTAAATGAGTCTTCATTCAATACAATTATAGCATGGATAATAAACGATTATCTTGATACAGGAATTATAATAATAACTATATTTATTATTGCCTCTAGGGCATAATTCCAACAAGGAGGAGTCACCCCTCTTCGGGGACCCCTCTTACCACCAGTCAGGGGACCAAGGCCACATCCGTGTCCTTATGGATCCCAGGGATCTCAGGCTAGAGTGTTTCCTGATCCGCAGGTTGAGCTTCCAGGTCATGGAGGTAATCTCTATGAGATGTTCTATGCGGATGCCTGAGCTGTGAGCGGAAGGATAGTATGGTAGTAGCCGTACGTTCACAGTCCCGTGTGACTTGTGAAGTATGCGTGTGATGTGAAATGAATTCCGGAGGCCTAGATAAATAGTGTATAGGAAGCTTGTAAGCCTCTGATGAGTAGTTTCATAATTTCAGTAGTTTGCTCTCCGGTTAAGGTTGTACTGAACTATGTAAGGGTGTGTATGAACCATGGTGTATATATAGCAGTTGCTTGTTACCATGTTGTTCGGATATTCATTTCCGCATTCCGTGTGTTCAGTACATTCTTAATCCATAGCTAGTATTGATATGATATTGGTCTAAGCTGTAAGTTTGTTTGTCAGGATGGTGTTCACCAGGTTGAACCGTGCCCCTGCTCATGAGCAAGGTGAGGGTAGTCAAGCGTCGCAGGAAGACCTGCCTCACCCGCCCTCTCTGGCGAAAGTTATGCTTGAGGCAGAGAGGAACAAAAGGGAGACCAACCGACTGTTAGAGCGTATTGAGCAGAATACGGCTCGTCAGCCTAGGAATGCTGCAGTGTCCCTCAACAACTTTGTGAAGCTGAATCCTCCAAAGTTTCATCATTCTGTCGATCCCCTCGACGCTGATGACTGGCTGTGCAGCATCTCACGCAAGATTTGCTCTGCGAATGTTTCTGAGGCCGACAAGGTGACCTTTGCGACGTATTTCCTGGAAGGACCCGCCAATCTGTGGTGGGAGAACTTTGAAGCTATGCGTCCCGCTGAACCAGCAGCCACATGGGCAGACTTCAGTGCAACTTTTCGTCTGCACCATATTCCAGAGGGCCTGATGGACAGAAAGAGAGAGGAGTTTTGTGCCTTCACTCAGGGCAAGTTGACCGTGGATGCCTATAGCCGCGAGTTCGGTAACCTCGCCCGCTATGCAACAGAGGAGGTGTCTATTGACGCCAAGAAACAAGCAAGATTCCGTAAGGGACTGAGCCCTGAGCTTCGTCGTGATCTGTGCCTCCACGAGTGTGCAAGCTTTCAAGCCCTGGTCAACAAGGCGATCAGTGCCGAGACTGGTCATACTGACTTTGAAGCCACAAGGAAGCACTCCCGTGACTTTGGCTCGTCTTCTAGTTCCGCGTTTCCCAAACGCAGGCTGTGGGTTCCGAATAGTTCTCTGCCGCCAAGATACACTCCGAGGCCATCCTACGTGGCGCCTCAGACGAATCAGACCAACCCTCTAGCAAAAACTTGTGGTGGTCCAGCTAACAATGCTGCACCACGTGCCAACCAAGTGATATGCTACAAGTGTGGAGAACCAGGGCACTACTCCCGTGAGTGTCCTCAAAATGTGGGTGCCAAGCAACCAGGAAAGTCCGTCGGGCAAGGCAAGTCGGGCAAAGCTTACTATGTGAAGCCAACTCCTGCACGTGGCCGTGTGAATTATGTCTCAACAGAAGAAGCTGCAGAGGATCCCGACGTCATACTGGGTACGCTTCTTGTTAATCATCACCCAGCGTCTGTTCTCTTTGACACTGGGTCTTCTCATTCCTTCATTTCAGAAAGTTATGCACAGTTGCATAACATGTCTTTTTGTGATATGCCAATTCCATTGGTTGTCCAAACTCCTGGTAGTAAATGGCAAACCTCTAGGATAACCTATGACAATGAAATTCTAGTAGACATGCTAGTTTTTCTAGCCTCATTGATAGCCTTGAAATCTTCAGATATTAATATCATCTTGGGTATGGACTGGATGTCAGCTCACTATGCCAAGATTGATACTCATTCTAGAAATGTCCAGCTTACCCATCCCTCGGGTGAGATAGTAAATGTCTCTACTCGAGTTGCCAAATGCCAACTCTATTCCTTAAATGCCAACCCTCTTCCGGAACTTGAAGACATTCCGGTAGTCCGTGACTTTCCGGATGTCTTTCCAGAGGAACTGCCAGGAATTCCACCTGATAGAGATGTAGAGTTTGTGATAGATCTTGTTCCGGGAACTGTCCCAATAGCCAGAAGACCATATAAGATGGCACCCCTGGAGCTAGCCGAACTTAAGAAGCAACTAGATGAGGCCTTGAATAAAGGTTTCATTTGTCCTAGCTCTTCTCCTTGGGCTTGCCCCGTCCTCTTCGTCAAGAAGAAAGACGGAACGGATCGGATGGTTGTAGATTACCGACCGGTTAATCTGGTCACCATAAAGAACAAATATCCGCTCCCCAGGATCAACGATCTGTATGATCAGCTCGCTGGGTCCTCAGTCTTCTCCAAAATGGATTTGAGGTTGGGATACCATCAAATCAAGATCAAGAACGGGGACATTCCAAAAACGGCTTTTGTTACTCGTTATGGCCAATACGAGTACACCGTCATGTCCTTCGGTTTAACCAATGCCCCAGCCACCTTCTCTCGTTTGATGAATTCAATCTTCATGGAGTATTTGGATAAATTCGTCGTGGTATACCTCGATGATATTCTCATCTACTCGAAGAACGAACAAGAACATGCTGAGCATCTAAGGCTAGTATTGATGAAACTTCGAGAGCATTGCCTTTATGCCAAGTTTTCAAAATGTGAATTTTGGTTACCCGAAGTGACCTATCTAGGTCACGTAATCTCTGGTAAGGGTATTGCTGTCAATCCCGAGAGAGTTCAAGCTATCCTTGATTGGACTCAACCTGAATCGGTTAAGCAAGTTAGGAGTTTTCTTGGTCTAGCGAGCTATTGTCGCCGCTTTGTCGAGAATTTCTCCAAGGTTGCAAAGCCCCTAACTAAACTCCTCAAGAAGGATAAAAAGTTCGAGTGGACACCACAGTGTGAGCATAGTTTTCAGGAACTGAAAAGACGCCTGACTTCCGCACCTGTGTTGCTACCACCAGATTTTTCTAAGGACTTTGTTATCTATTGCGACACCTCGCGACAAGGATTAGGTTGCATTCTCATGCAAGATCGTCATGTGATCGCATACGCATCTCGACAGTTGCGTCCACATGAGGATAATTATCCCACACATGACCTTGAGCTTGCAGCTGTGGTCCATGCACTAAAAACCTGGCGATATTACCTTCTGGGTAATCGTTGCGAAATATTCACTGATCACCAAAGTCTGAAATATATCTTCACCCAGCCGGATTTGAATCTCAGGCAAAGACGGTGGGTTGAGTTGATCTCGGATTACGACTTAGGGATAACTTACACCCCGGGGAAGGCGAATGTTATGGCTGATGCACTAAGTCGTAAATCTTATTGTAACAATTTGATGCTACAACAAGGTCAACCACATCTCTATGAGGACTTTCGGAAGTTAAATCTTCATATTGTTCCTCAAGGATTCCTTTCTACCCTGGTGGCGAAGCCTACCCTTAAGGATCAAATTATAGCTGGCCAAAAGCGTGACAAGGGTATATCACGGATCAAGGAGAATATTTTTAGCGGAAATGCTAAAGAATTTTCCATGAACGATCAAGGTGTTGTGGTCTTCCAGAATCGTCTAGTGGTTCCTAGGAACCCACATCTAAGGCAGTTAATCCTTAAGGAGGCCCATGATTCTCCTCTCACCATTCATCCCGGTAGTACTAAGATGTATCAGGACCTACGCCAGAGGTTTTGGTGGACTAGGATGAAGAGAGAAATTGCTGAGTTTGTTGCTAACTGCGACGTTTGTCGTCGAGTTAAGGCAGAACATCAAAGGCCTGCTGGCACCCTTCAACCTCTAGCTATTCCTGAATGGAAATGGGATAAAGTTAGTATGGATTTCATTACCGGATTTCCCAAGACCAAGAAAGGAAATAATGCTATCTTTGTGGTCATTGACAGTCTTTCCAAAGTGGCTCATTTTCTTCCCGTTCGTGAGAGTATAACAGCTAGCCAGCTAGCAGAGTTATATATCTCTCGAATAGTGTCTCTTCATGGTGTTCCCCTGGAGATTAACTCGGACCGTGGGAGTATCTTTACTTCTCGCTTCTGGGAAAGTTTTCAGAATGCCATGGGGACTCACTTGTCTTTTAGCACTGCTTTCCATCCCCAATCAAGTGGTCAAGTAGAAAGAGTGAATCAAATCCTAGAAGATATCCTCCGAGCTTGTGTTATATCATTCGGTATGAATTGGGAGAAGTGCCTTCCACTCGCCGAATTCGCTTATAACAATAGTTATCAATCAAGCTTGGGCAAAGCTCCTTTTGAAGTTCTCTATGGACGAAGATGTCGAACACCTCTTAATTGGTCAGAAACCGGAGAGAGGCAACTCTTTGGCCCGGATATGATCCAGGATGCAGAAGAGCAGGTTCGCATTATTCGTGAAAAGTTGAAAACAACCCAGTCTCGTCAAAATAGCCAATATGATCGTCATCATAAGGCTGTGACCTTTGAAGTTGACGAGAAGTCTTACCTTCGGGTTACACCTTTGAAGGGTACCCATCGATTCGGTATCAAGGGCAAGTTGGCTCCTCGTTACATTGGTCCTTTTCGCATTCTTGCCAAACGAGGAGAAGTTGCCTACCAGTTGGAACTTCCTTCGCATCTTTCCAAGGTTCATGATGTCTTCCACGTCTCGCAACTCAGGCGTTGCTTTTCGGATCCTATCCGTGAAGTGGACCACGGAACGCTTGATCTCCAAGATAACCTTTCATACCGAGAATACCCCGTGCGTATTCTTGATCAAGCTGAGCGTACCACTCGACGTCGAAACCTCAAGTTTCTTAAAGTTCAATGGTCAAATCATTCTAAAAAGGAGGCAACTTGGGAAAGAGAGGATCGTCTCCGACTTGAGTATCCTGCGTTATTCCCGACGACTTCTAAATCTCGGGACGAGATTCTTTTGAGTGGGGGTGAGTTGTCACATCCCTGACACCTTAAGCAAGTTAGCTTGTGCTCATGTTTTCTTTGCATTGCATCTAGGAAATTATCAACAAGAACAGAGTAAGTGGTGAAGGAAAATTCAACAAACCCTAGCCACTTCTCAAATTAAAGGAAATTCCAAACTAGTTAAAATCAATGAACCCAAAATGGCCTCAAGAAAAGTTCAATCTTTCTGATAATTCTTGAAAACAAATAAGCAATAAAGGAAACCATTTATTTTATACTCCTGGCATTTTAAATAAATGCAAAAGCTATTGTTTTCAAGTTTTAAATTTGAAATCATAAACTTTAAGCTTTCAAAAATGTTGAAAACTTTAGGAATGGTTGGAAATATTCTAACAAATATTCTGGGGTGTTCAACATAGTTTTTATAAACTAATTCGGAGCTGAAATAAATAGTAAATCAATGAAATAGAAAAACAGAAACAAAATAGAAAAAAAGAGAAAAGAAACTACCTGACGCTCACCTGGCCCGGCCCAGCTCTTCCTGTCGTCTTCCTCCCCCGCCAGTGGGCAGCAGGAGGTGGCCACCGCGTACTCCGGCGCGGCCACACACCTGTGCGCCTGCCTGGCCGCCGCCTCGCGCTGGCAAGCATGGGGATATCCACCCCGAGCCCGTCCCTATCCGTTCCCCAGCTCCAGTTCCCCCCTCCTCTCAGGATCTCTCCTCCCTCCTTCTGCCGCCATTGCCAAGAGCCCGAGCTCGAGCCACTGGACCATCGAACCCATACTCCGGCAGCCGCCCCGGCTCATCGCCGGCTTACTCCGGCCACCTATAGCTCTCCCTGAGGCCAGCGCTGGATGAGGTCGAGCCTGGAGATCACTCCAATGCTCTCAGCATCCTTTTCTGAGCACCACAGCACATTTTAGCTCTCTCCGGCTAGCCCTCCGCCGCGCCCGTGGTCGCGCCGGCCATATTCTGGTGGGGGCCGACGTGGCCAAGCTAACCCAGAAGTTTAAAGCCTAAACACTCACTGACAGTGGGCCAAGGCCAAGTCAAACCCAATTAGGGGCTGGTCAGCGCGGGATTAGCCCCTGAGACGCTAACCAGTGGGTCCCCCCTGTCAGGTTTGACCTGATCAGGTCAGTTGACCTGCTGATGTTAGGCTGACGCAATAAAGGGGTTTTCCAGTATAAAAATAATTCCAGAAATGTTTAAAACTTCAAAAATTCATAGAAATTAATCTGTAACTCCAATGAAAATAATTTATATATGAAAAAGTATCAGAAAAATTCAAGGAATCTGAATATGTCATTTTCAAACATGTTTGATAATGTTACAGAACCCAAACATGTAGATTAATGAATAAGTTAATTCTTATAAATACTTTGTAGATGAAATTTGGCAAATATTTAAACTTCACTATAAATGACATGATCAAACACTGTCCTAATTACAAACCAGCAACCTAACATGTCATCCCATGCATGTTAAAAGCAAGTTGATCTAAGCATCAGGTCGAATCAATTAAAATGGTATTCGAGAATACCTCGTTTGAAGTGATATTTGAATTTGATTCAAATCAACTTCAAACCTAATACATGTTAGCCATAAGAGTATACCATCTTGCATTCTCATGCCATGCTCATGCATCAGCTTGATTGCATATGCTTGTTATTGATTGTTGTCATTCCTTTCGGTAGGCTCCGCTCCCCCGGATTCCACCGAATATCCGTCTGACGGATATTGTCACTCCTATGAGCAACAAGGCAAGCAACCATTTTGATCATCCCGATAAATCCCATGTTCTTGCTCCTGCACTTACTTATTGCATTAGGATCAAATGCTTCAAATGCTTTTGCCACGTTAGTTGAACCCACTTCCTTTGCATGACCTATCCTTGTCACAGTAAATAGCCGAACCTTGCAACCTAGCATACCTAGTAGTTGCTTGAGCCATGATGTGTCTTATCCTGCTATGCATGCTATGCTTAGAGTTGTGTATGGTCTGTCATCTGGGAGATGAACATAATTGTGAGAATGTGTTCGGTAAGCAAAGGTTATGTGTTGAACCTGATTTGGTAAAGGTACGGGTGAAAGGTTGTGTAGGAGTACATGGCGGGTTGTTTCATTGGAACCGTCCTTAGGAACTGAGTTCCGTGTATGTAATCCAAGACGAGATACTACCACATGCTGGGCCCTGAAATATGACCCCGCTCGACTTATTAATCGCTTAGTACTCGGTCCAGGAGTTGCAAGTAGTTTCTGGTGTTTATAGTCATGCTGGAGGCCGTGCATGGTCCTGACCTGAGAGGTGGGCTGTGATGCGGTAGGCAGTGGCATGGTGTACCAAGTGGCACCCGGATGGTGGGCTTGGGAACCCTGCGCACATCGTTTGGGGCCATGGCGGAAACCTCGGCCGGACTTCCGTGCAGGTTACCCTCAGCTAGGCGATAGACCTGGACTAGGTACTAATGTGGTTAACGGTCGTGGCCGACTCCCTCGCTGGGCTTCCACTTGAAGGTTGCCGAGGTGCATGACGTGCACATGGCGATAAGTGGCGAGAGCATGTGTGACGAAGTACACCCCTGCAGGGTTATGATCTATTCGAATAGCCGCGTCCGCGGATATGGACTACTTGGAGACATATGTTGTTCATAGATAACTTCAATGGCTACTCATAAAATTTTCAAGATAAGCGTGAGTGTCGTGGATGGCATTTCTGTATGGAGACGGAATGATTCCACGATGGAGTATTGTTGTGGTGTTAGTGGACTCCTGTGCGAGAAATCAAGTTGTCAAAATTATTTAAAAATGCAAGTTGTCTAGCCACGAGTCAAATGCTGGCTTCCGCATGAAACCCTACCATACCTTATTGATACATTGCATGAGTAGTTAGTTATCCTAAAGTCTTGCTGAGTACCTCCGTACTCATGTTTTCTTAATAAATGTTGCAGAGGTTGCTAATGACCCTAATGGAGGGTTCTTCATAGACATCGACGACGACGAGTAGCTGGTGTCCCAGCTACGATCTGGCCCTAGGTTGGGTCTGTAGTATAGTCAGGCCATGTGCCTTCTAGTTGCACCTGTCTGTACTCAGACAATTTTAAACACTTCCGCTGGCTTGTAACTGAATGACTGCTATGATGGGTCGTGAGACCCTTACCGTGTAATATTATGTGTGTGGCTCTTCCGAGCCTCTTAAATAAAGCTTGTATGTTTATGGTTATGTTGTGATGCCATCGATGTATCTATACGTATCGGTATGCCATGCGTACGTGTGTCATACTTGATATGTATGGGGTTCGATTACCTAGCCGTGAACTTTAGTAGCACTCCTTACAGGGAAATGCCCCTTTGTGATCCAATGAGCCATGGTAGCTCGCTACTGCTCCGGACACATTGGTTGACCGGCATGTGTCCTTCTTAGCTACTGTGTCTGTCCCCTTTGGGGAAATGTCACGCGATGTAATGGAGTCATTGTAGCTTGCTACGACTCGTCTACATTCGCTGGTGACCGACACCTGCTTTGTTGGGTCATGTATGTCTGTCCCTGTGCGGTACTGCCACTTTGGTTTTTGACTAGACTTGTCGATCCGGGTTCTTTGACATTGGAATGCTAGCAACACAATTGCATACGTGAGTCAAAAGACGCAAACGGTCCCGGCTAAGGTAAGGCTGCAGCCGTGGGGTTAACCGTGCGTGAGACCGCAAAGGGATGCGATGTGTTATAGGCTGGATTCCTATGGCTTAGGATCGGGGTCCCGACACTTATATCCAATGTGCGTCCTTACGGTAACTTATACTTAAACTGTTTACATTGTTAGGTGCTTGCCCCTTTGCATGTTGTGGTTTTGTACCTTGCATGCGTTTGTATATGTTGTGCTTCCAACTTGCTTATCTTGAGTAATCGAGTATGGGTATGTTGGTTTGCATATCATGTACATGTGAGTCTTGTATTGAGCCTTTTTTTGCATCTTGTTTATATTTTTTTGTTGGCTCTTGTGAGAGATTAATGGATTATCCCATTGTGGGGGAGTGATGTGCTTTGCACACCTCACAATCCTATAAATGTGTATACATGGGGAATACCACTTAGTTTTGATACTTCAAGATTATCTAGTTTCTATGTGGTATGTCTTACTCATGAGAAATTAAAATTCTATATGGTCCATTAAGTATCTCTTGTTGGTGTTAATTTGCCACTTGTTAATGTTGTTGGTTTATCACATTATGGGGGAGTAATATGCTATGTGCATATTACAAACCTAGAAAATGTGTACATTTGACGTGTTGCCACTTAGTGTTGATATTGTAAATTATCTTGTTCCTAGGTGGCATGTTAGCTCTACAAGTTTCATTTGCTTGCGTTTTATGGGTAAAGATGATCTTGGATATATTTGTGATCTACCAATGGGTATCACTTCGAAAATACTTCTTGTCCTTGACAATTGGTATTCCCATCATGTGATAGGAATTGCTAATCATCTTTACATTGGATTTTGTGTTTCGTTTGTCTCCCTTGCCTCTTATGAATCTATTTTAACATGTCTAGTGTTTTTATAGATATAGAGAAAGTGATGATCCCATCGTGTGCGTTTTGTATTCAAATGCAAATTCTATATAATGCACGTCCCTTGGGGGAGCTATCCTATTTTCTTTAGAACACCCTCTTTATTCACCCATCATAAAATGTTTTGATCCCCATCAAGTATGTGTTGATGGGAGGCAAGTCTTGCTCTTTATGATGCTTTGTGCCATCATGAAAATTTGTCGAGGGCTTGGTCTGTTGGAACCTAGCTCTCTTTTGGAAACTAGATACTTCGTGTTTGTTTTCCTTCAATTGGTTTCTTGTTGCCTTCTATTTGGCATGTGTTAATGGATATCTCATTCCTTGAGGTATCTTTTAATTGATATCTCATTCCTTGAGGTATCTTTTAATTGATATCATTAAAACTATTGTTAATGATCATGTGTTGATAAGGACAAGCTCATGTGCTAACAAGGACAAGATCAAGATAAGCATTCCTGAGCACTACATGCTTGATTCTTGTGGATGTTCACATGGTGGACAAATGAAGATGAATACATAAGCTAAGCTCTCCACATTGTGTATGGGAGAGCTACTTGAAGACTTCATCATGTCTTGCTTTCAACTTGAGCCAAGAAGGAACAACAACATCAAGCTCAAGTGAAAGGGCTAACTCAAAGGTATCAGTTCCTTTGATGTCAGTTGTGCGGAGTGATGATCAGCGAATAAAAGTATACACTCAAGTATGGATCATCAGTACCCCTTTTATGATTCTTGAGTCTTTAGGGATCCCGCACTATTAAGAGGGGATCACAGGTTTTGCGATGAACTTGCTCAAACTACATCTCCACTGTTCTGCTCAGACCACATCTCCACTGCTCTGCTGTTATCTGAAAACAGAACCAGTGCCTCGGACATCCGGCTTCCTCCGGACGTCCGAGGGCCGGACGACCGACTGTTTCGGAAATCCGGAATCCTATACCAGAGAAATCAGAGCCATTTAACTCGGACTTCCGGCTCCCTCCGGATGTCTGAGGCCTGGATATCCGACCAGCTTCGGAATTTCGGAACTATGCACCAGAGAAACTTGAACCATATAACCCGGACTTCCGGCTCCCTCCGGACGTCCGAGGGCCGGTCAAGGGTCGGATGACCGACAGGCTTCGGAAATCCGGAGCCCTGCACCAGAAGAACTTGAGTCCTATAACTCGGATTTCCGGCTCCCTCCGGACGTCCGAGGGCCGGACGTCCGTCCCCTTTCGGAAATCCGGAACCTCCCACCAGTAGAAGTTGAGTCGAATAACTCGGATTTCCGGCCTTCTCCGGATGTCCGGTCGCTGTTCAATTCACAGTATTTTCAGTGATATCTACAGGCCTCGGACGACCGACCCCTGTCGGACGTCCGACCCCTCGCGGACGCCCGGACTTCCGGAAACTGTCGGACGTCCGGACCCTGTGTGACTTAAAGTGTCCCCAACGGCTGTTTTTCTCTCCCCACTATAAATACCCCCCTCCCACTTCGTGAGAGGGTTGCCCAACACAGCCTTATCCTCATAAGAACACACTTCTACCTCACACACACTTGCTCACACCAAATCTTAGATCCCAAGAGCATTTGTGAGCCCCTTTGAGAGTTGTTCCAATCAAAAGATAGATCGTCTCCCTCTCCTCCTCTCAACCCAAGCTATTTGAGATTTGAGAAAGTTCTGAGCATTTCCCGTGATCTTGTTACTCTTAGAGGTTGGAGACTCCTAGGTGGTAGGAGTTCTTCGGAGAGGAATCAATCCGTGTGATTACCCCCCGGAAAAGTTTGTGAGGGTTTGGAAGCCACCTCAAAGGCTTACCACTAGTGGTTGAGAAACGCCTTCGTGGTGTTATCTCAAAGGGAGAATAGGGTGAGCCTTCGTGGCGTTGGTGTGCCTTCTCTAACGGTGACTAGCTTCCCTCCAAGGAAGTGAACATCGGGATACATCTTCGTCTGAGTGACCTTGGTTATCCTTAACCCTAACTCCTTACTTGTGGTTTACTTGTGTTACTTGAGCATACATACATTGCATATTGTTTGTGCTCATTATATTGTGTTGGCTATTTCATGTACAAGATTAATCATTCAAGCATACCCTCTATATCCACACTTTCATACTTGTAGCCTTTGATATATCGTGTGATATAGTGTGATCTAGTATCTTGTGTTGTTCACCTACTTGTCGTGTGATATAGCTCAAGTAAGTTTGTGTAACTTACTTGTGCTTGTTAGTAACTGTATTGTGTACATCTTGGTAGATCGTGTTGTTGATAGACGTTGCAGTGCCTAGTACATTTAGGATTTGTGCTTGACAAGTACACTCTTAGTTTATTTCCGCATTAGTTTCAAGCCAAATCCGAAGAAGTTTTTAAATAGCCTATTCACCCCCCCTCTAGGCGTCATCGAGGTCTTTTCAAGGACCCCAATATACCACGACCTAACTAGGACATTTTTAGGGCTGTCTCAAGAGGGAGCGGTACTACCGCCAGGACCCCAGCGGTACTACCGCTGCAACCAGCGGTACTACCGCTGCAACCAGCGGTACTACCGCCAGGTAGCGGTACTACCGCCAGGACCACAGGGGTACTACCGCTGGCCCGTACCCCTTGGGCTATATAAAGGAGGGGATCCCGTTTTTCTTGCCTCTTTCTTCTTCCTCGTGGCTCCTCCCTCCCCAACCCCGAACTCCCCCTATTTGGATCTCTATCCGTGGAGCCCCTTCTCTCCATTGAGTTGGAGGGTTTGCTCCACTTCTCCTTCCTCCTCCAAGTGCCATGGAACCCGGTAACGCTCCTCCCTTCCTTCTCTTGGTTGATGTTTTTGTGTTATAGGGTTAGGATCATTGGTGGTTTGGATCCATGTCTTTGATATTGTGCCTTGTTCTTGGATGGCATGAAGGAGATATTCGAGGGGAGTGTAGGTCCTATGAATCTTTGCTTTTATATTGCCATGCCCTAGGATTTTCATGTTTTAAATCAAGCACTTCTTCTATTTTTGGATTAGATCTAAAACTTGCATTCTCTTGACTAGGCATGTCCTTATTTAGATGGTACTTGTGATCCTCATGTGGTTAGGGCTGTGGTGGAGTTCTTAGTGATTATACACAACCCATAGCCCTCGTAAATTCCATGTAGCCATCTCTATGGGTTCTTTTCATATTCAGATCTGAAAATCAAACCCCAGCGGTACTACCGCCAGGGGTAGCGGTACTACCGCGAGGACCCCAACGGTACTACCGCCAGGGATAGCGGTACTACCGCCAGGGGTAGCGGTACTACCGCCAGGAGGATTCTTTGTTTCTTCTTTTCATTTGCTTGGCAATGAGTGTTTACTTTTATGCCTCTTCTTGTTCATTGCCTTGACTCCTTTTGTCGCTCTTTTTTGGTGTGTGTTTTGTGTCCCAGGTGGTGCTCGCCGCTCGAACCCCCCACGGGACACACAGTCAAAGCATTATCGCAATCTAGAGGCTCCAGAGGGCTCCGCCACTTCAGGTCTGCAACCCAAAAAGAAGGCCTTCAAGAAGACCGCTCACAAGGACAAGGGGGTCAACGTTCGCACCATGCCCCCTAAGGATTTTCTGCGGTTCCGCAACCAAAATCACTATCTCCAAGAGAGGGCTGTGATCAGTAATGTCGAGCATGTTTGGGCAACGGATCACTGCAGGATCTATCGTGACATCATCAAGCATTTCAAGAAGAGTTTTGTTCCAGTTCAGTGGATTGACTTGGCTCACCTTCAGCGGAACCTGGATTACTTTGGTGACGCTCTCTCTCTGATTGACAAGCTGGGCATTAAGGAGATCATCTCCTTCAAGAAAGACTTTGATCCAAATGTTTTTGCCCAGTTCTATGTAACGGTTCACTTCTCGCCCGATGACGAGCGCTCCCTGGTTTGGATGACTCAGACTCAGAAGATGACAGGTTCTTGGCGTGAATTCATGGCATTTCTCAAGGTTGATTTTCAGGGAGCTGACACTCCACTTGGGTCGCGTCCTCATGCTGCAGCTCCCACTGATAGGGCCTCCGCCAAGGACAGGTTGCAGCAACTCTATGTGAAGAAAGGTGTGCTCCCCAGGCATCTGGATATCATGCATCAGATCTTCCGCAACACCCTCTTTCCTCGCATTGGCAACTTCGACGAGGTACACGGCTCTCTAGCTGAGATGCTTGTGCTTTGTGAGGAGGCTATGACTAAGGAGTCTGCCCCACTCGATATTTCTGATGTGATGTTCACTGAGCTCTGGAACTGCATCATGATGCGCAAGGTTCCCATCTACGGGCCCTACTTGTTTGCTTATATCCGTCAGAAGTGGGAAGACACCTATGCGCTTGAGGAGTTCCACATTCAGGCTGACTACTTTGTGCACGATCCTATCAAGCTCCGCATCAAGGACAAATGGGCCAACCCATCAACTTCATCTCAGCACATGGACACTGACACAGAGACTGCTGCTGACAGAGGAACCACTTCTCAGTCCCGCTCTTCTGCCATGCCATCTTGGGCCGTGAAACTGCAGGATAAGATGAAGACTCTCTTCTGTATGCAGGCTAAGGGAAAGTATCAGACGCACGTGGCCAGAAGGAGAACCGTCAGAGGCACAAGCATGTCCTGAGGACACTTGACGTTGACATCTCCAGCGGATCAGAGGACGATATCACTCCAGAGTCTGCTTGGATGCGGGCTCAAGGTTACCAGTGGTCTGATGCAGAGGAGGAGGAGGACAATGAAGAGGAGCAGGACGATCCGGATGCTACGGACGAGTCTGGGGATGATGAGGATGAGGAGTGACCACCTGTGTCGTTAGGTATGCCCCTTTTTAGTGTCTTGTGCCAAAGGGGGAGAGAGTCTAGGAGCTGGATTTGATTTGAGAGTTGAACTTTGCTTAGCTTTGCTTATCTTTCGTGTTTGCTTCGAACTTGGTTTGCTTCTATTTTGCCATCCTTGCTTTGTGTGTCGTGAGACATGAACTAGTGTGACATTTATTTCCATCATATGCTGTGAGTCATATGCTCCTTATTTTCATACATCTCTATCTTTTTGTTCACATGTTATTCACTGTGCAAATCCGGTATTGTCATCAATCCACCAAAAGGGGGAGATTGTTAGGGCATAGTTTATGCCTAAGTAATTTTGGTGATTGATGACAGTACCGCAAAGGACTAACCGTGTGTGTTAAGATTTCAGATAACACACGTCAACGGCACAAGACGACTCGCCCCCTCTTTCATGGAACAGAAGCACGGTGTTCTCTACGATTCTCTTTATTTGAGTCATAGGAAAGCCGTACTATTAAGAGGGGAACCGTAGTGGAAAGGTTTGGGTGGAATCAATCTTGCACGCATATTCTTCACCTCTTTTCCCTCTTGCCGGCAACTTTGGAGTGGCTCCCGCCCTTGTGTGTTTCTCTCTTCTTTGCAAATGGTCCCTCAGCGGTAGTACCGCTAGCCCTAGCAGTAGTACCGCTGGAGTGCTAGCGGTAGTACCGCCCCTGGTCAGCGGTAGTACTGCTCCAGGAGCTTAGTACCGCCCTCCTAGCTGTTGTACTTGGACGGACCTTTTTGCGAAGACTTTCTTGGCGGTGGTAGTGCTTATGCACTACCATGGGCCCAGCGGTAGTACCGCTGCAGCCAGCGGTAGTACCGCTAGGCATGGGCTGTGAGTGGGAAAACGGTTGGATTCCCCCCCCCACTATATAAAGGGTTCTTCTAGCTGTGGAACCTTATCTCTTACCCTCCCAAGCTCCATTGTTGCTCCCTAAGCTCAAAAGTGCCCGATCTCTCTCCCTAGCCAATCAAACTTGTTGATTCTTTAGGGATTGGTTGAGAAGGCCTAGATCTACACTTCCACCAAGAGAAAAGTTGATTCCCCCACCAATCCCTTGCGGATCTTGTTACTCTTGGGTGTTTGAGCATCCTAGACGGTTGAGGTCACCTCGAAGCCACATTCCATTGTGGTGAAGCTTCGTGGTCTTGTTGGGATCCTCTAAGCTTTGTGTGGAGTTTGCCCCAACCTCGTTTGTAAAGGTTCGGTCGCCGCCTTCAAGGGCACCTATAGTGGAATCACGGTACCTTGCATCGTGCGAGGGCGTGAAGAGAATATGGTGGCCTTAGTGGCTTATTGGGGAGCATTGTGCCTCCACACCGCTCCAACGGAGACGTACTTCCTGTCAAAGGGAAGGAACTTCGGTAACACATCCTCGTCTTCATTGGTTCCACTTGTGGTTATCTCTAACCTTTACTTTGTGTATGCTTATGTTGTTGTCTATCTCTTACTTGTCTTAGTAGCTCTCGTTGTTAGCTTCATTACGGTTCACCCCATTGTTGTTATATTTGTGAACCCGTATGTTGTTTACCCTAACTTGCTAAGATTAATTAAAAAGTGGTCGTTGCCTATTCACCCCCCTCTAGTCAACCATATCGATCCTTTCAGCAATCAAGAAAGGTCGTCCATCTTCAGGAAGTCAAGATCATCATCATCTAGCTCAAGTGGACTATGTGCAAGGTATAGTTTTGCCCTTGATAGGTTTTCTATTTTACCGGTCTCATGGTGGTAGTTGGGAGGCTGGGTTATAGGATAGATTGTCATACTACCAAGGGGGGGTCTCAACTGAGTAGCTTGATCGTATCGTTCGTTGAGAGCTCAAACCATTTGCATCCTTAAATCATCTTTGTTTGTTCTTGTTTAGTGTTTCTCTTTGTGAGTTGTAGAGCTTATGGTCATCTTCATGATAAGCTCGAGTTCATCGAAAACGGAGTCCATATGTCTATGATGTTTTCGATGTTGGTGTTTTTGCTGGTTCTTCATTCATAGAGGTTTCACATCTCTATATCACTGGCATTTTCATAACTGCCACTTCTTAAGATAGCTATTGTCATCCCGTATCCAACAAGCTTGAGTTTGCTCAATTTGGAGCTCCTTTGTAGAAATTATGTCAGTTATCGTCTTACCTGTTTTCTTGCCAGCAGTTGACCACTTGTCTGAGTGGGTGTACCACTTGGTCGGTACGTCCAGTGCAACTACCTCCCGAGGGGTGATACCCTAGGGTTTCTTCTCTCAGGTTGTTGCGAGCGGTTGTACCGCTGCCTCCGGGAGGTTGTACCGCAAAAATTTGGCTAAAACCTATGAGGCGGATTCATGCGGTTGTACCGGCCCAATACCGCCCCACCACTCGACTAGTCTCTATTTTGGTGCGGTACTTGGTCGGTGGTGGCCTGGTTGTTCTGGTCAACTCATTTTGAGAGGTTGTACCCGTGTCCAGAGCGGTTGTACCGCTCGGGACTTAGCCACCAGCCCGCCACCCGTGCTCGGTCCTGGCGGTTGTATTGGTACTTATAGCGGTTGTACCGCTCTTATGTTATTCTGCACATAATGTGCAAATTCGCGGGGACATGTAAAAGGGGTTCTTCTTCTCCATTGGTCCCCAACTCTTGAACTCGTATTTGCCCCCCATTGTTGACCTTCTTTGAGCTTGCTAACTCTCAATCGCTCCAATGATTCTTGCTAGTTCTTGAGAGAAAAGAGAGAGGAGATACAAATCCACATTTGCGCCAATCATTTTCTCCTCTTTGTGAGGGGAACCCCTTGGTTCTAGATCTTGGAGTTCTTTGTGAGCTCCTTGTTCTTTCTCTCCTATTCCTCCATATCTTTTGTTGTTGTGGAGAGATTTGAGTGTGAGGGACTTGACCACTTCGTGTGTTCTTGCCATTGCATTATTTGCATCGGTTTGAGTTCTCCATGGTGATATGTGGAAGTGAAGTTTGAGAAGCTTATTACTCTTGGGTGCTTGGTACCCCAGAGCTTGTTCTTCTTGGGTGCTTTGGCATCCTGGAAGCTTGGTGGTGCCTCGTAGCTCGATCATTGTGGTGTAAAGCTCCAGGCAAGCGCCGGGGTCTCCAATTAGGTTGTGGAGATTGCCCGATGATTTGAGGTCATCCGAGAGCCACAATCCATTATGGTGAAGCTTCGTGGTGTTGTTGGGAGCCACCAATTAAGTTGTGGAGATTGCCCCAACCTTGTTTGTATGGGTTCGGTGATCACCCTCAAGGGCCCCTTAGTGGAATCACGACATCTTGCATTGTGGGAGGGCGTGAGATTACGGTGGCCTTAGTGGCTTCTTGGGGAGCATTGTGCCTCCACACCGCTCCAAACAGAGATTCGCATCCGCAAGGGTGTGAACTTCGGGATACATCATCGTCTCCACGTGCCCCGGTTATCTCTTACCCGAGCTCTTTACTTATGCACTTTACTTTGGGATAGCCATATTGTTTCATGTCATAGATCTTGCTATCACTTAGTTGTTTATCTTGCTTAGCATAAGTTGTTGGTGCACTTAGATGAGCCTAGTTGTTTTAGGTTTTGTGCTTGACTAATTAAATGTTAGTTTTATTCTGCATTTGTTCAAGCCTAAACCATAATTATTTTAAAGTGCCTATTCACCCCCCTCTAGGTGACACCACGCCCTTTCAGCAAGTTTTAGCAATTGTAGCAAGTCAAGCACACCCTACACATGCAAGTCTAAGAGTATAGCAGCGGAAAGTAAAGACATGCACATGTAAATAGAGGGTAGGGATAGTAAGATCAAATGTAAATATTGACATGGCGATTTTTGGCGTGGTTCTGATAGGTGGTCCTATCATACGTCCACGTTGATGGAGACTTCAACCCACGGAGGGTAATGGCCATGCGAGTCCATTGAGGGCTCAACCCATGAAGGGTCCATGGAGAAGCAACCTTGCCTATTCCATCACGGCTTACGTCCATGAAAGACTAGCCTCACTTGGGGTAGATCTTCACGAAGTTGGCGATCTCCTTGACCTAACAAACTTCTTGGTTCAACTCCAAAACACGAAGTAGGAGGCTCCCAAGCGACACCTAACCAATCTAGGAGACACCACTCTCCAAAAGGTAATAGATGTGGTAGTATGATGACCTCCTTGCTCTTATGCTTCAAAAGATAGTCTCCTCAACACTCAATCACGCTCTCACAGATTTGGCTTGGATAGAAGAGTGGAAAGCAACTCGGGGAGGCTACAAATCAAGATTCATATGGTAGGATTGGAATATCTTGATCTCAACACATGAGTAGGTGGCTCTCTCTCAGAAAAATGGTATGGCAAATATTGGGTCATTCTGAGTGCTTCCTCTATGAAAGAGAGGCGGTGAAGGGGTATATATAGGCATCTCCAAAAATCCAACCGTTACCATATTATTGCCCAACTCGGTGAAACCAAAGTAAAACTCGGTGGCACCGACTAGTGCAAAATGTGGCAACTTTTGTCTTTTCGGTGAGACCAATATATGAATATTGGTGGTACCGATTTTGGCTGGCCTAGTCAGTTTCCACAACTTGATGAGATCGATTCTCAAAACTCGAAAATTCCAATTTTAATAAGTTGGCTAACACAGTGAGGGGCACTAATATCGCTGGCATCGAAATGAAACTTGGTGGTACCGAGACTCTAGGGTTTGGCATGGGATCTGTCTCATGTAAAACTTGGTAGGGCCGAATGGATAGTTGGTGGCACCGAATTTTGGACATTTAGGGTTTGGACAGAGTATTTGTGGGAGAATTTCATGAGCATTTCTGGTGGCTAACTCTAAACACTTGAGCAACGAGATCATCATAGTCACCTCATCCCCTTTTAATAGTATTGGCTTTCCTATGAACTCAAATGTGATTTCTCACAAAATATAAAATGTAGAGTCTTCAAGCTTGTTGCCAATAGATGTTCCTTGCATCTAGGGGTTCTCCTCACAATCCTTAGCCAATCCATTGAACTTTTCCTAAAATATACTAGATAGTATCATTAGATCAATCACACATATGTTGTTATTAATTACCAAAACCACCTTAGGGAGAAGTTGTGTTTTCACATTTTTAGGCCATGTTATTAGTGCTAGAGGTGTAGCCACAGATGCTGGCAAAGTGTAAGCAATTCACACTTGGCCCACTCCCACTTGTGTCAAATATGTGTGTAGCTTCTTAGGGCCGGACGATCATTGCAGACGCTTGTTTGGACACTTTGGGATCATCAGCAGGAATCTTACCAATTTACTAAAAAGGGGCGTTGTGTCCACTTAGACTTCAAAAGCTGAATCTTCTTTTCAAGCCCTTAAACAAGCGTTGATGTCAGCTCCAGTGCTAGCCTTACCAAATTTCCATGAGGCTTTTGTGATCGAAACTCATGCTAGTAACCAAGGGGTTGGGGTTGTGCTTATGCAAAAGGGCCACCGAGTGGCTTTCTTGGGTCCCAAAAACAGGGGTCTATCCACCTATGAAAAGGAATGCTTAGCCATTCTTATGGCAGTGTATAAGTGGAGACCCTAGTTGATGAATCAAGAATTTGTGATTCGTACTAACCAACAAAGTTTAACCCATTGGAAGATAAAAGGATTTTTCTACATGATGGCAACAAAAAGCTATGGTAAAACTTATGGGATTGCAATATCGTATAATAATGTACAAAAAGGGGCAGGAGTATTGAGTCGCAGATGCACTATCTAGAAGAGAGCATGATTGCATAGATCAACTGTATGCAATTTCTGTCACTACCAGAATAAGGCTAGTTGCCGGCGGCCTAACCCCGTCGGCGTAGGCCCACAGGCCGTTGGCATAGGGCTACGCCGACGGGGGCCGTCGGCGTACCTCCGTCGGCAACTCAGACGTCGGCGTATCCAGTGGAGGCCGTCGGCATAGAAAGGCCGTCGGCGTATATGACTATGCCGACGGTGGCCGTACAACCCTCGGCTTAGATACACCGTCGGCATAGGTTTTTCACCTGACGGCCGTTAACGGCAATGTCGTTAGGCCAGCACCAATACTATGGCAGCACGTGGCACCACCTGGCAGCTCCTGGCGCGGTGCTACGCCGATGGTTAGGCCGTCGGCATACCTCCATCTATGCCGACAGCCTAACCGTCGGCGTAGTGCTGCGCCAGGAGCTGCCAGATGGTGCCACGTGTCCATCTATGCCGACGGCCTAGTCGTCGGCGTAGTGCTGCGCTAGGAGCTCTCAGATGGTGCCACGTGTCCATCTATGTCGACGGCCTAACCGTCGGCGTAGTGCTGCGCCAGGAGCTACCAGATGGTGCCACGTGTCCATCTATGCCGACGGCCTAACCGTCGGCGTAGTTACAAAAAAAATTAATTTTTTTTTGCATTTCCATTTAAATAGACAGGATATACAACATATAAAACACAGGATATAGTTCAGCATAACATTTAGTTCAACATATAGAACACATAATATAGTTCAACACAACATAGTTCAACATAGGGCACCGCTACCGCCAAGTTCAACGCAACAACATAATGACAAGTTCAGGACAACTACATAATAACAAGTTCAACAAAATATAAAGGCGGACACCACCACTAGCATAGTTCAACATAGACCACCGCTAACGCTACCACCACAGCCACCTCCTTGCGAGATAGGAATGATTGGGCTTTGTGGCTCGTGAGCGGAACCATCAGTAGGACCACCACCGGCGAATGATCCATCAGTTACCTGCATTTTTGAAAAGAGATGGGAAAGCAATATATTATTGTATTGAATAAATGCTAAGTTGTGGTTGAATAGTTTGGTGATGTACTAACCGGAGTGCCATAGTATTTTGCCAAGAATTGTTCGAATGTAGGCGGCACTGGTTGAGGTCCAGGAGATGGTGGTGCTGGTGGCAGTGTAGGAACCTCTCCTCTTGACATAGAAGCAACCAGAAGCTCTGTTGTGCGTCTGTTGTGCTCAGTGACTGCTGCAACTCTCTCGTTCCAATCGAACTATTGCCCACGTATGAAGTTCATGTAGGCCTAAAAATATGACATGATGGTACTCATAAAACATAGGAATGCGGAAAATAAAGGTTGAATGAAAGAAGATAAGAGGGAAAATACTTACAGAGTTCTGCTGGGCTAGCAGGGACAGTGCAGAGGACGTGCTGGAGCGGGGGCACGGGCGATTGCTCGTCCTCGGGTCGGTAGCGCGGATCTGCCTGTAGGAGACAGAAGGGGTGATCACAGAATCCAGAATCTTATGCCGACCATGACTCCTCGGCCCTATGCCGACGGTGGCCCTCTCGTCGGTATCCTCAGACATGGGGTCTGATGTCTCAGGATTCCGCTTCTGAAACTCCTACGTGTATGCCATCAGGTTCTCCCCAGTATGGCCGTAGTACTCACTCTCGCCGGCCTTGCGATTAGGCCGCACACGGGCAAGCGTCCACGACTCGATGTCTGAGAGCGACCGCTTCAATTTCTCCTCCTGCAACACCAAACAGAGGTTAGTGATACATAATAATACGGTAAAGAGAATATTAAGAATGTTTCATGTACATAGATATACCTGAAGTTTCTTGTGGCGCCAGTGGTTTCGGTTTCCCTGACGGTGTGTTCCGTCGGTTCCGCGATTAGCCTTGTTTATCATGCTCATGGTAGCAAACTTTGCGTCCTCGCCGACCCACAGATCCACCAATCCCTCCCATCCATCACTTCCATAGCACCAATTAGGACGCACCTACATAAGAAGCATAATGGCATGTGACCACGAAACAATGAAATTTACCACAAACGTCGTAATGAAAAGTCTGTTATACTTACCGACATGTATTGCTCCTTAGTCAAGGTAAGGTCACGCTTCTTCACGTCATCCTTGGTCACCTTCTCGCTACATGCCACGTGATAATATTGCGAGACGGCCAGAAAGCGAACCTCATGACGCCACTGACGGGCCTGCTTCCTCGCAACCCGCAGCAAGACCTCATCGGCCTCGGCCTTGTGCTCCTCGAGAACTCTATAGAATTTCTAGAGTTATTCATGAAACCAGAATGGAACAAGCCATGAGTTAAACGATGTGATGATAAACTATGAAAGTAACTCAAGAATTGTGCTTCACAAGAGAACTTACCCAAAACCTTGATATCACGGCCTTAGCGGCCGTCTTGTGGGTTGGGTGGTAGGCCGCTTTGTAGTGCTCCCAGCACGTGGCCAAAATCTTGTGCTCCTCCTTCTTTCGGTCCGGAGCAAAGATCCCCGGCCAAAACTTCTTCAACAGGATAGTGAGGATGCCGTTTGGAATACGACCACCTTCAGGATATTCCCAGCTACTGCAAAAGAATGAAAATATTAGCATGTGTACAATCAAAATGATGTTATGTGTTAAAAATATTATTAAGGGCCACTTACTATTTCCCTTTGGGCTTAATGAGCCACTTCATCTCCTCGCTAGCAGGAGGATTTGGGAGTCGTGCACCACCACGCAGCCAACCCTTCTGCTTGCCACCCCCCTCCCCACCAGCCAACCCTGTGAGAACTCATCGTCAAGTAGTCGGGAGGGACATTACGGGGTCGACCACTCCGACTAACCTTCGCGACGAGTTTTTTTAGCAAACCAGTACCATCGGCCTTGCCTTTTCCCATACTTAGCGAACCTGCATTAAAAGAGAATAAAACGTTAGTGTAATAATAGAAAATACATATTAATAAACCATATAAAAAAGACATATTAATAAAACATATAAAAAAGACATATTAATAAACCATATAAATAATACATATTAATAAAACATACAAATAAGACATGGAACATACATGTGTTAAAACCCATACGAATCATCACTGTTGTAACCGTTTCCTCGACCGGTCTCATCGTCACTATCACGCATATCATCTTGATTGTCTGACGTAGGTGCAGGCTCTTCCTCGTCTTCAGCGTATTCATTTAATTTCTCTAGCATTAATATGTCTTGGTTGTTCACAATGGTCTCGCCATCATCTCATGCATCGTCATCATTTGGATCCACATCAACATCAACATCATTGTATCGAACCACATCAACATCATCAAGTTGCTCTTGATAGAACACTCCCTCGTATGTCATGGGGTTAATGTAGAAGTAGTCGTCATCGTCCGGGTCCGGTAGCTTACCATGTGGCGCCACCTTGAACACAACTTCCCAACCCTTTAGGTACTCTTTCTGGCATGGGTAGGGCAGATAATAAACTTGTGTGGCTTGGGTAGCCGCAATAAAAAGATCGGCTCCTGCATAAACGGTGGATGGTTTTACTTCGACCAAACCAAGGGAAGGCGTATGTCTCAACCCCTCATATGGGTCAAACCATCGACATTTGAACACAGCTAGATTTAGGTCCTCGCCACCAAGATCGAATGACAGCTCGTATATTTTTCCTACCCTTCCGTAGTACTCAACTTCATTTTCTCCTGGGGTGTACACTCCTGTGTTTATAGTTTTGGGATCAGGCCGGCTATTCTGGTGATCCTCTGTATGGAAGCAATAACCGTTCACATCACACTTTTCACATTTCATGACATGAGCATTAAAACCCATGGAAACCCATCTCAATTCATCATCCATAGAGGTGTTCGGATCTTTGCCCTACAAGTGTAATTGAAATTGATGGGTGCATTAGTTCCATCAAGTCATAAATGTTGAACTAGGAATTAAGTTGAACTAGGGGAATGTGAAAAAATTACTTTATCCATGAACCAAGCAACAAAATTTTTCCTGCCAGAGGCACCGTTCCGTAAAAGAGTAAGTGCCTCCGCTTTAGTAGGAGGAATCATTCCCGTCCACTCCTCATGTAGGAATTGGCTGAAAGAAGATAATCGGTGTTAGAACGGGACTCATCCTCGAAGAATTTCATAAAGGAATGGTGTAGCGGTATTACCTCATCCACTCTTCCTCGACTTCCGTGATGTTGTGCAAGACATAGAACATGATGTCTTCCCACTCTTGTTCTGGCAAGTTATAAGGTTTCGAACCCCCAGCCCTGCCACATTGCCCGTTGAATAGATCGAGCTTGGGTTTATACTTGGGCTCTTCTATATTGTATCGAGACACCTTATTATGCAGAGTGGGAATGTGGTCGGGGTAGTATGATGTCCTAAGGTCTGACACCTCCTCTAGGATAACTGCCTCAGCTATGGAAGCTTCAATCTTAGCTTTGTTTCCACATTTCTTTCTAAGATGCTTGTTCTGTCTCTCAGGGCCGTACTGCCAACGATTCTGCACAGGCCCCCCCCCCCAACAATACCTCCTTCGCAAGGTGCAAAATGAGATGTGTCATCGGAGTAAAGAAGCCTGGCGGAAAGATCTTCTCTAGCTTGCATATCAAGTCTGGTGCCTTCTTATGCAATTGTTCAATCACCTCAGGACATACTTCTTTAGCACATATCGTGCGAAAGAAATGGCTTAGCTCTGCAAGCACTCGCCAGACATGCTCAGGGACATAGCCATGAACCATCACCGGCATTATCCGCTCAATCCATACATGATAGTCATGACTCTTGAGCCCGGTCACTTTGCCCGTTGAAAGATTGACTCCCTTACTAATATTTGATGCATAACCATCAGTGAACTTCACAATGTGTTTGAGCCACATAAGTGCTTCCTTCTTTTCTGGCGGTTTAAGGACGAAGTCAGCATCTGGTTTGAACCAATTTGTTCGACCGTCTGTTGGAGGTCGCATGTTTAGACGTGGTCTATCACAAATTTTTTGTTGATCGGCTCTAGCTTTAACGTTATCCTTTGTCTTATCAGGAATGTTGAGGATCGTGGAAAAAAGGGATTCTGCAACATTCTTTTCGGTGTGCATCACATCAATGTTATAAGGAAGTTTGAGGTCCTTGAAATAGGGAAGCTTCGTGAACGGGGTAATGTGAGTCCAGTTGTGCGTCTCACCATATCCCTCAAAGCGTTTTGCTTTGCCTTTTCCTTTGCCTTTGCATTTATCTGGGCCTTCTCCTTCACTTTCCCCTTTTCCTTTTCCTTTTCCTTTTCCTTTGCCTTTGCCTTTGCCTTTGCCTTTAGGCTTGAGAGCTTTTAGCTGAGCAAGAACATCTGCCCCAGAAAATGTTGGAATTTCGTTTACTTCATGGACAACCCGACCTTTCGTGAAGTTCTTCTTGTCTTCCCTGTCTGGATGGTCTGGAGGGAGGAACTGTCGATGCATGTCAAAGGCTACATACTTGCCACCCTTCTGTAGCCAAATAAAAAGAAGAGCCTGCATGCACACTGGGCATGGCATCTTCCCACTTGTACACCATCCGCAAAATAGATGATAACCGGGAAAGTCATGCATGCAATACATCAACCAAGCTTTCATTAAGAAGTTTTTCTGCAGATGTCGGTCATATGTCAACCTTGGGAAGTACCAACAATGGAGCAAATCAGCCACCAGCGGATGCATAAACACTCCCAAATTCTTTCCCGGGTAGTCAGGCCCCGGAATGATCAGCGACAAGAACATGGTCTTGCGTTGCATTATGACACCGGGAGGGAGATTGAGCGGAATAACAAACACGGGCCAGCAACTGTATGGATTGGATGACATACCATAGGGATTCAACCCGTCACCTGTTATCGCAAGCCTGACATTCCCGGCCTCGGCTGCTTCCTCGGGATATTCTTTATCGAATGACTTCCATGCTTCAGCTTGCGATGGATGTATGATTTTTCTTTTATCGTCCCTTTCCCCTTTGTGCCACTTCATCATTTTGGTAGACTCCTCCGTAATGAAAAGGCGCTGCAGTCTTTCTATGAAATGGAGATACCGAAGAATCTTCACTGGGATGTCTAGTTGCTTCTTGTCACCGTTCTCATCGACCACCTCAAGGTACCGAGAGGAACCACACTCCCTACAGTACTTGTCATCCGCATACTCGTGCCTAAACAAAAGGCAATTCTTCGGACAAGCATCTATTTTCTCATATTTCATAGACAGTGCGTTCATGATTTTCTTCGTAGCATACATGCTTTTCGGCAGTTCATGACCCCCAGGAAGGCTGTTAGCCCATACTCCCAGAAATGTTTCAAAGCAAGCTTGGGTACAGTCGTACTCAGCCTTGACTGCCATCAGTTGTGAGAAGGCATCCAACTGAGAAATTTTGGCACCCGCATAAAGAGGTTTCTTTGATGAGGCCAAGACCTCCAAGAAGGCCTTTGCAATTGCCTCTGGCTCCTCTGGTTCATTCTCTGAAGGTGTTGTATGTGTCGTCTCGGCAGCAAAGACATCATCTAGCATGTCTCTAACCCCATTATCCTCGTAACCACCGATGCGTTGTCGCATCACCTCCTCTCTACCATGGTCCCGCTCGGCAAAGTTTGTGGGCATATTAAAGTCTTCCATATATCCAAACGTGCGAAGGTGCACCGTCATTTCTCCCTTATCTCTACGGTGACGTCTTTCACATTTTGCACAGGGGCATTCTGGGTTAACTATCATTGGACAACGGAATATCTCCTTCAAGAACACATCGGTTTTCTCGACCCACTCTGTTGTCACTTGATTCCGACGGATAAAACCATTGTACATCCACTTATTATCTGTCATCCTTTACTGTATCACGAGCCACACAACAAAATTATGGATTCATTAAATTTAATCACATACAAATTATGGATTCATTAAAGAGGTTTTATTTTCTATCGGGTTAACGAGAAAAGGCACTGAATCCACCTACATCTCTAATAAGTAAAGAGGGTCCTAATCCCACCCGAGGATGTGTAGATTGAGTACGTTCTCCATGCTCTATCCCGTTCCGAGACAAAATTTCGGCAGCACCTCCCCGCTGTTCTCCAGATACAAGTCTCGGCAAAAAGCTGAGAGAATACGCATCCGGAGAACAACGGGGAGGCGCCGCCGAAATCCTATCTTCAAACGGGATAGAGCATGGAAAACGTACCCAATCTACATATCCCCGGGCTGTCCGTGGAAAACGCTGGACAATCCGAAACAATTGCGGTGATAAATATGCAATTAAATGCATATTTTTTGATGCAACCATTTTGGACGGGAGACGCCTAGGTTACGCGACTTGACGTGAAAAGAAAATCTGGCGACATGAAAAAAACCCGGAGAATGAGGTGGGTTTGCATCTCACCCTCGGATGTAGAGGAAGTAGTCCAAAAGCAATAAGATGATCAAGGACCAAAAGTTGCGACAACGCTTATGAGATGCAACACCGCAAAGTCTGCAAATTTCATAGAATAAAAAAAATAGATCATAGAAATCTTGTCAATCCACATTCTTCACATTCAGTAAACCAACATAATTCTTGCACAAATCTGAAACATGATGCACAATCAAAACTTCCGTTTATGCAGTTTGGTACACATTTCTCAGTCAGAAGATAAATAGCTATGAGTTCAAACCTACATGCAAGAACGCATGTCCCTCTGTAAAGAAATATACGAAGTACAATAAAGGAAAAAAAGAGAGATAGATTTTGTGATATAAGAAAATTGCTCTATAAGAAAAAGAGAGACCTGCGACCTGCACAAAAAGAAAGGCTGGGGAGGGGCGGGGTCGGGCCGGGCGGGGCGGAGCAGTGGACGGCCAGGCCGGGGCGGGGCGGAGCAGTGGACGGCGGGGAGGGGCCGGAGCGGCACAGCAGACGGCGGGGCGGGGTGGAGCCGTGGACGGCGAGGCCGGGGCGGGGCGGAGAAGTGGACGGCGGGGAGGGGCCGGAGCGGCGCAGCGGACGGCGGGGAGGGGCCGGAGCGGCGCAGCGGACGGCGGGGAGGGGAAGTGGACGGCGGGGCGGAGCAGTGGATGGCGGGGCGGAGCCGGAGCGGCGCAGCGGACGGCGGGGCGGGGTGGAGCCGTGGACGGCGAGGCCGGGGCGGGGCGGAGCAGTGGACGGCGGGGCGGGGACGGAGCGGCGCAGCGGAGGCGGGGCGGAGTGGAGCCGTGGACGGCGGGGCCGGGGCGGGGCGGGGCCGGAGCACGACTGAGGCGAAGGAGAGGGCCGGCGGTTGCGCCGGGGCGAGGCGAAGGAGAGGGCCGGCAGCGCGCTACTGTGGGGAGCGGGACTGGGATGCGAGAGAGAGATGAGTGGTGGAAAGGATAGGTTGTGGATGGATAAGACAAAAAAAAATTCACTCTAAAATTCAATCTATGCCGATGGTTACCTCGTAGGCATAGTTATTTTCACTCTAAAATTCACTCTATCCCCGCCCAACCCACCCCAATATTCCCTCCGTGTCGGCCCGACGTGGCAGTTTACCCCCTCCGTGGCATGGCGGCAGCGATGCCCATGAGGGGGGGCACACCCTAGAGCCGAGTGTCGGGTGCTTGCACCTGTGACCATGCTTCAACAAGCGTAGGAGGGCCTACCGCAACACCTGGCGGCATTGCTACCCCCCCATGTACCCCGTCGAGTCTAACCTTGACATAGACGACCATCGGATCTAGCCCTTTGACTTTCACCGGACGGGGTTTGACCGGTGGATCTTTTCACCGGTTTGCCATAGCCCAGCCCATAGCTACACCCCCGAACATGGTCCCCGCCCAACCCACCCCAAGATTCCCTCCATGTTGGCCCGACGTGGCCGTTTCCTCCCTCCGTGACACGGCGGGAGCGACGCCCGTGAGGGGGGCACACCCCGATGCCGAGTGTCGGGTGCTTGCGCGTGCGACCACGCTTCCACAAGTATAGGAGGGCGCCCACCGCAACACCTGGCGGCATTGCTACCCCTCATGTACCACGTCCTATCTGACCCTGACACAGTCAACCGCCGGATCTAGCCCTTTGACTTCCGCCGAACGGGGTTTGACTGGTGGAAATTTTCACCGGTTTGCCATGTCCAGCCCATAGCTACACCCCCGAACACGGTCCCCGCCCAACCCACCCCAAGATTCCCTCCATGTCGGCCGGACGTGGTCGTTCCCTCCCTCCGTGACACGGCGGCAGCGATGCCCGGGAGGTGGCACACCCCGGAGTCGAGTGTCGGGTGCTTGCCCTTGCGACCACGCATCAACAAGCGTAGGAGGGCCCACCTCTACACCTGGCGGCATTGCTACCCCCCATGTACCCGTCCCGTCTAACCCTGACATAGTCGACCGTCGAATCTAGCCCTTTGACTTTCGCCGGACGGGGTTTGACCGATGGATCTTTTCACGGTTTGCCATAGCCCAGCCCATAGCTACACCCCCCGAACACGGTCCCCGCCCAACCCACCACAAGATTCCCTCCATGTCGGCCCGACGTGGCCGTTTCCTACCTCCGTGACACGGCGGCAGCGACGCCCGTGAGGGGGGCACACCCCGGAGCTGAGTGTCGGGTGCTTGCGCCTGCGACCACACTTCCACAAGCGTAGGAGGGGCCCACCGCAACACCTGGTGGCATTGCTACCCCCCATGTACCCCGTCCCGTCTAACCCTGACATAGTCGACCGCCGGATCTAGCCCTTTGACTTCCATCGAACGGGGTTTGACTGTGGAAATTTTCACCGGTTTACCATAGCCCAGCCCATAGCTACAGCCCCAAACACGGTCCCCGCCCAACCCACCCCAATATTCCCTCTGTGTTGGCCCGACGTGGCAGTTTACCCCCTCCGTGGCATGGCGGCAGCGATGCCCGTGAGGGGGGGGCACACCCTAGAGCCGATTGTCGGGTGCTTGCACCTGTGACCATGCTTCAACAAGCGTAGGAGGGCCTGCCGCAACACCTGGCGGCATTGCTACCCCCCCATGTACCCCGTCCCGTCTAACCCTGACATAGTCGACCATCGGATCTAGCCCTTTGACTTTCACCGGACGGGGTTTGACCGGTGGATCTTTTCACCGGTTTGCCATAGCCCAGCCCATAGCTACACCCCCGAACACGGTCCCCGCCCAACCCACCCCAAGATTCCCTCCATGTTGGCCCGACGTGGCCGTTTCCTCCCTCCGTGACACGGCGGGAGCCACGCCCGTGAGGGGGGTACACCCCGATGCCGAGTGTCGGGTGCTTGCGCGTGCGACCACGCTTCCACAAGTATAGAAGGGCGCCCACCGCAACACCTGGCGGCATTGCTACCCCTCATGTACCACGTCCTATCTGACCCTGACACAGTCAACCGCCGGATCTAGCCCTTTGACTTTCACCGGACGGGGTTTGACCGGTGGATCTTTTCACCGGTTTGCCATAGCCCAGCCCATAGCTACACCCCCAAACAGGTCCCCGCCCAACCCACCCCAATATTCCCTCCGTGTCGGCCCGACGTGGCAGTTTACCCCCTCCGTGGCATGGCGGCAGCGATGCCCATGAGGGGGGGCACACCCCATAGCCGAGTGTCGGGTGCTTGCACTTGTGACCATGCTTCAACAAGCGTAGGAGGGCCTACCGCAACACCTAGCGGCATTTCTACCCCCCATGTACCCCGTCCCGTCTAACCCTGACATAGTCGACCGCCGGATCTAGCCCTTTGACTTCCGTCGAACGGGGTTTGACCGTGGAAATTTTCACCGGTTTACCATAGTCCAGCCCATAGCTACACCCCCAAACCAGGTCCCCGCCCAACCCACCCCAATATTCCCTCCGTGTTGGCCCGACGTGGCAGTTTACCCCCTCGGTGGCATGGCGGCAGCGATGTCCGTGAGGGGGGGCACACCCTAGAGCCGAGTGTCGGGTGCTTGCACCTGTGACCATGCTTCAACAAGCGTAGGAGGGCCTGCCGCAACACCTGGCAGCATTGCTACCCCCCATGTACCCCGTCCCGTCTAACCCTGACATAGTCGACCATAGGATCTAGCCCTTTGACTTTCACCGGACGGGGTTTGACCGGTGGATCTTTTCACCGGTTTGCCATAGCCCAGCCCATAGCTACACCCCCGAACACGGTCCCCGCCCAACCCACCCCAAGATTCCCTCCATGTTGGCCCGACGTGGCCGTTTCCTCCCTCCGTGACACGGCGGGAGCGACGCCCGTGAGGGGGGTGCCGAGTGTCGGGTGCTTGCGCGTGCGACCACGCTTCCACAAGTATAGGAGGGCACCCACCGCAACACCTGGCGGCATTGCTACCCCTCATGTACCACGTCCTATCTGACCCTGACACAGTCAACCGCCGGATCTAGCCCTTTGACTTCCGCCGAACGGGGTTTGACCGGTGGAAATTTTCATCGGTTTGCCATGCCCAGCCCATAGCTACACCCCCGAACGCGGTCCCCGCCCAACCCACCCCAAGATTCTCTCCATGTCGGCCCGACGTGGTCGTTCCCTCCCTCCGTGACACGGCGGCGGCGATGCCCGGGAGGCGGCACACCCCGAAGTCGAGTGTCGGGTGCTTGCCCTTGCGGCCACGCATCAACAAGCGTAGGAGGGCCCACCTCTACACCTGGCGGCATTGCTAGCCCCCCATGTACCCGTCCCGTCTAACCCTGACATAGTCGACCGTCGGATCTAGCCCTTTGACTTTCGCCGGGCGGGGTTTGACCGATGGATCTTTTCACCGGTTTGCCATAGCCCAGCCCATAGCTACACCCCCGAACACGGTCCCCGCCCAACCCACCACAAGATTCCCTCCATGTCGGCCTGACGTGGCCGTTTCCTCCCTCCGTGACACGGCGGCAGCGACGCCCGTGAGGGGGGCACACCCCGGAGTCGAGTGTCGTGTGCTTGCGCGTGCGACCACACTTCCACAAGTGTAGGAGGGGCCCACCGCAACACCTGGTGGCATTGCTACCCCCATGTACCCCGTCCCGTCTAACCCTGACATAGTCGATCGCCGGATCTAGCCCTTTGACTTCCGTCGAACGGGGTTTGACCGTGGAAATTTTCACCTGTTTACCATAGCCCAGCCCATAGCTACACCCCCAAACACGGTCCCCGCCGAACCCACCCCAATATTCCCTCCGTGTCGGCCCGACGTGGCAGTTTACCCCCTCCGTGGCATGGCGGCAGCGATGCCCATGAGGGGGGCACACCCTAGAGCCGAATGTCGGGTCCTTGCACCTGTGACCATGCTTCAACAAGCGTAGGAGGGCCTACCGCAACACCTGGCGACATTGCTACCCCCCATGTACCCTGTCCAGTCTAACCCTGACATAGACGACCATCGGATCTAGCCCTTTGACTTTCACCGGACGGGGTTTGACCGGTGGATCTTTTCACCGGTTTGCCATAGCCCAGCCCATAGCTACACCCCCGAACATGGTCCCCGCCCAACCCACCCCAAGATTCCCTCCATGTTGGCCCGACGTGGCCGTTTCATCCCTCCGTGACACGGTGGGAGCGACGCCCGTGAGGGGGGCACACCCCGATGCCGAGTGTCGGGTGCTTGCACGTGCGACCACGCTTCCACAAGTATAGGAGGGCGCCCACCGCAACACCTGGCGGCATTGCTACCCCTCATGTACCACGTCCTATCTGACCCTGACACAGTCAATTGCCGGATCTAGCCCTTTGACTTCCGCCGAACGGGGTTTGACCGGTGGAAATTTTCACCGGTTTGCCATGTCCAGCCCATAGCTACACCCCCGAACGCGGTCCCCGCCCAACCCACCCCAAGATTCCCTCCATGTCGGCCCGACGTGGTCGTTCCCTCCCTCCGTGACACGGCGGCAGCGATGCCCGGGAGGTGGCACACCCCGGAGTCGAGTGTCGGGTGCTTGCCCTTGCGACCACGCATCAACAAGTGTAGGAGGGCCCACCTCTACACCTGGCGGCATTGCTACCCCCCCATGTACCCGTCCCGTCTAACCCTGACATAGTCGACTGTCGGATCTAGCCCTTTGACTTTCGCCGGACGGGGTTTGACCGATGGATCTTTTCACGGTTTGCCATAGCCCAGCCCATAGCTACACCCCCGAACACGGTCCCCGCCCAACCCACCACAAGATTCCCTCCATGTCGGCCCGACGTGGCCGTTTCCTCCCTCCGTGACACGGCGGCAGCGACGCCCGTGAGGGGGGCACACCCCGGAGCCGAGTGTCGGGTGCTTGCGCCTGCGACCACACTTCCACAAGCGTAGGAGGGGCCCACCGCAACACCTGGTGGCATTGCTACCCCCCATGTACCCTGTCCCGTCTTACCCTGACATAGTCGACCGCCGGATCTAGCCCTTTGACTTCTGTCGAACGGGGTTTGACCGTGGAAATTTTCACCGGTTTACCATAGCCCAGCCAATAGTTACACCCCCAAACACGGTCCCCGCCCAACCCACCCCAATATTCCCTCCGTGTCGGCCCGACGTGGCAGTTTACCCCCTCCGTGGCATGGCGGCAGCGATGCCCGTGAGGGGGGGGCACACCCCATAGCCGAGTGTCGGGTGCTTGCACCTGTGACCATGCTTCAACAAGCGTAGGAGGGCCTACCGCAACACCTGGCGGCATTTCTACCCCCCATGTACCCTGTCCCGTGTAACCCTGACATAGTCGACCATCGGATCTAGCCCTTTGACTTCCACCGGATGGGGTTTGACCGGTGGATCTTTTCACCGGTTTGCCATAGCCCAGCCCATAGCTACACCCCCGAACACGGTCCCCGCCCAACCCACCCCAAGATTCCCTCCATGTTGGCCTGACGTGGCTGTTTCCTCCCTCCGTGACACGGCGGGAGCGACGCCCATGAGGGGGGCACACCCCGGAGCCGAGTTTCGGGTGCTTGCGTCTGCGATCACACTTCCACGAGCGTAGGAGGGCCCACCGCAAAACCTGGCGGCATTGCTACCCCCCTCCCCATGTACCCCGTCCCGTCTAATCCTTATATAGTCGACCGCCGGATCTAACCCTTTCACTTCCGCCGGACGGGGTTTGATCGGGTTTTCATAGCATGGACTATATATAACCTGGACATAGGGACAAGTTTTTTAAAAAACTGAACGTACGCGATGGTTAATCAAAATAAAGAAATATAGGGAAAAGATTTTAAAAAAAGGACCTACGCCGACGGTTACACCGTCGGCATACCAAAATAAAAAAATATATATAGGTATGCCGACAGTTAAACCGTCGGCATATCGAAATAAAAATATATATAGGTATGCCGACGTTTAAACCGTCGGCGTAGTCAAAATTGGTATGCCCGAGGCTTGTTGCTTCCTCGAATTGATGACGTGGTATGAACCGCGGATCGATGACGTGGAGCATCAGAGCTATGCCGACGGTGTCCGTTAGGGCCGTCGGCATATCTTTCACGGCGTCAAACGGTCGTTGGCCGTCGAGTAGTCGGGCCCGCGGATACACCGACGGGTCTGCTATGCCTACGGCCACCGTCGGCATAAAGAGATATATGCCGATGGCCTTTATACGCCGACGGTGGCCGTCGGCATAGGTGGAGGTACACCGACGGTGTTTTGTACGCTGACGGTCGGCGCAGGCCGTCGGCATAGGGTCACATATGCCTACGGGGGCCGTCGGCAACTGGCTTTATTCTGGTAGTGTGTGAGTGTGCCTACCTGACTCGAGGAGGTTTCTCAAGGATATCTTAATGATCCACAAGCTCAGAAATTACTGTCTCACTTAGCAACAGGAGCATCGGAGGATCCCTTCGTGTTGCTTCAAGGTATATTGTGTCATAAGGGGAGAATTTGGGTAGGCAATAATCTGAATATGCAAAACAAAATTATCGAGGCCTTGCATAGTAGTGCCATAGGAGGACATTAAGGTTTTGCTGTTACCTACCATCGTATCAAGAAACTATTTTCTAGCCAACTATGAAACAATAGATCAAAGTGTTTGTGCAAGAGTGTTCTATCTGTCATCAAGTGAAAACCGAAAGGGTAAAATATCCAGGCTTTTTACAACCATTGCGAGTACCAAAAGGTTCTTGGTAGACAATAACTATGGATTTCATCAATGGCCTACCTCGCTTGAAAGGATTTAATTGCATTATGGTGGTGGTGTATAAGTGCTCAAAATATTCACACTTTATTCCTTTGGCTTATCCATTCATAGCAGCTAGAATTGCTGAAGTGTTCATGAATTTAGTTTACAGATTACATGGAATGCCTGAAGTTATAGTGTCATACTGTGACCCAGTGTTTACAAGCACTTTTTGGAGAGAGCTATGCAAGCTGGAGAAAACTCAGCTCAACTTTAGTACCACAAATCATCCTCAAACCGATGGTCAGACAAAGCGTGAAAATCAGTGTGTCGAAGATTATCTCTGCTGTTCTGTCCAGGGTTGTCCGAGCAAGTGGGCATACTAGATTTATCTTGCAGAAAATTGGTACAATACGTGCAAGCACCCCTCGTTGGGACGTACACCTTTTGAACCGCTATATGGGCAGCCACTAAGACAATTGGGTATTGATCCCAAGTTTGATTATGTTGTACCTGATGTGGAAGAATGGATACAAGAGAGAAATGCAATGAGAGATCAACTACATCAAACTCTGTTGGGAGCAGAACAAAGAGTGAAACCTCAGGCTGACCGCAATCGATTTGAACGACAGTTTCAGGAGGGAGATTGGGTATACTTAAAACTATAGCCTTACATCCAACGCTCCATTGTTACTAGGGCCAATCAAAAGCAGTCTTTTCGGTTCTATGGACCTTATCAAATTTTGCAGAGAGTGGGCGAGGTTACTTATGAACTTCAGTTGCCATCATCCTCTTTGGTCCACTCACTTTTCCATGTATCGTAACTCAAGGGGGCAAAGGGTGCGCTGCCGACAGTGCTTCAATAATTACCCATCAAGGTCAAAGAATCTCAACCAGAATCAGTAATGGATACACGCATGATTTGCAAGGGTGCGAGATTAATGCACCAGTCTCTTATCTAATGGTTAGGTATGTCTCCAGATCTTGCTACTTGTGAGGGTATTGATGAAGTTCCTGCAAAGTTTCCCATGGAGAATCTTGGGGGCAAGCTAAGGATTGTTACGCCCCGGATGCAGCGACGCTAGGAGAAGCTATATACCACACCATGGCGAAACGAGGAGATGCAAAACAGGAAGAGGAGAGCAGCAAAACTGAAGCTGAAGAATTGTCAAGCAACACTAACGTGGGGGAGGCTACTACTACTAACGTCGGAAACATGATTGGGGGCCCCGCAAGTCAGGAAGACCGTATGCTCCGTCCTTACGATACACTGGTGAAGAATGGGTCAAATACTGACAATGGGCCACAACTGTAAGTGTGTGCAAAGTGATATATAAGATCTTTCCATCCTACCTATTGGGGTTATCCCGAGGGATCACAAACTGAACCGGAGGACCCTCGCAAGGGCGACTCCTATCTTCCCCCAAATTCCCCTCCTCTCCAATCCCTCCTCTGTGTTTGTTCCCTTTTGTAATCAGACTTGGGTGCTTAGTGAATTGATTAAGAGAGCAACGAATCCGTGTGTCCGATTGAGTAGTGCAGGTACGTAACAATTGTTGGGGTCAATAAGCCGCGGCGAGGCGTTGGGCACGTCCAGCGCGTGTATGGGCACGAGCTCGATGTGTCGGGCGCGTCGGACCGCGGCGGAGGAGCGCCTGTGCGCGTGCACGGGCCACAACGGATTCGTGGCAGGGTGGGTGCGTGTGTTGCGTTCTGCTAGGGCGTGCGTGGGTGCGTGCGTGTGGCTCACCGCAGTTTTAGGATCGCGACTTGGACCGGGAGTCTACGGCGATCGAGCTGGCTCGACGCGATCAGCGCGCAAGCGTGCGCGAGGTGGCCGCGGTTAGAGCGGGAGCAGTTCGTCCGCGTGGGGAGGCGGGAGCGCAAGGTTGTTGCCGGCGCTGGGCCTGGGTATAAGAACCCGTGTGGGTGTCGTTGTAAGGCTGGGGGAGGAAGGGCGAGTTCGAGCTTGCCAGTAATACAGAGAGCGCGCCGTTCTGGCGGCACAGGTGTTCGAGCATCGGGAAAACCTGTGTGCCTCCTCCTCTCGTCGAACCTTGTCTCAGGTGATCACCGGAGTGCCGAGGTTCCATTTTGTATCTAACATTTGGCATCAGAGCCACGCGCGACCGGGGAGCTCGACATCCATGGCGCTGGTCCCGTACTCCGGCGGGACGGGGACGACGATGTCGACGTCGGTTCCTCTGCTGACGGGGGAGAACTACACCACCTGGGCTATCAAGGTGGAGGCGGACCTCGACGCTGCCGGGCTCTGGGAGGCGATGGTTCCGCCGGAGGAAGCAGCGTCGGCGGTGATCGCGAAGAAGGACAAACCGGCGCGCGCCTATCTGCTGCGAGCGCTCGCCGACGATTTGCTGCTGCAAGTCGCGTCGAAGAAGACGGCGGCGGAGATTTGGGCGAGCTTGCGGGCTAGGTTCGTAGGCGCGGACCGCGTGCGTGCGGCGAGGCTCGGCACACTTCGGGGGGAGTTCGAGCTCCTGCGCATGGCGGAGTCCGAGACCCTGGACGCGTTCGCCGGCAGGCTTGGAGGCATGGCGACGCGGTACGCGGCGCTGGGCTCAACCCTGGAGGACTCTGCGCTCGTGAAGAAGCTGCTCGACTCAGTGCCGGACCGCCTGTACGCGGCGGTGGCAGGGATCGAGCAGTTTTGCGACGTGTCGGAGATGCTCTCCGAGGACGCGCTGGGTCGTCTCAAGGCATTCGACGAGAGGCTGCGGAGGCGTGGGCAAGACGGCGGCGATCGCGGCGGCGAGCAGCTGTTGCTGACCATGGCACAGTGGCGTGCGCGCGAGCGGCGTCGGGGCGGTGCGCATGGAGATGACGACGGCGATGGGGCGCGCAGCGAGGCGTCGGGCTTCGGCGGGAAACGGCGCGGCCGCTGCTACAAGTGCGGTGAACGCAGGCACTTCAAACGCGAGTGCCCGCAGTGGAAGAAGGCGCCGGTGGCGGAGCATGCACTGCTGGTCGACGGCGACGTCGAGGATGCCGGCCTGCTCTGAGCCGCGTCTTAGGACGAGATTGTTGGGGTCAATAAGCCGCGGCGAGGCGTTGGGCACGTCCAGCGCGTGTATGGGCACGAGCTCGATGTGTCGGGCGCGTCGGACCGCGGCGGAGGAGCGCCTGTGCGCGTGCACGGGCCACGACGGATTCGTGGCAGGGTGGGTGCGTGTGTTGCGTTCTGCTAGGGCGTGCGTGGGTGCGTGTGTGTGGCTCACCGCAGTTTTAGGATCGCGACTTGGACCGGGAGTCTACGGCGATCGAGCTGGCTCGACGCGATCAGCGCGCAGGCGTGCGCGAGGTGGCCGCGGTTAGAGCGGGAGCAGTTTGTTCGCGTGGGGAGGCGGGAGCACAAGGTTGTTGCCGGCGCTGGGCCTGGGTATAAGAACCCGTGTGGGTGTCGTTGTAAGGCTGGGGGAGGAAGGGCGAGTTCGAGCTTGCCAGTAATACAGAGAGCGCGCCGTTCTGGCGGCACAGGTGTTCGAGCGCCGGGAAAACCTGTGTGTGCCTCCTCCTCTCGTCGGACCTTGTCTCAGGTGATCACCGGAGTGCCGAGGTTCCATTTTGTATCTAAACAAGTGGAGTACTTGCTAGTAGAAAAACTACTTTACGTCAGATAAATTAGTTCCGATTTGTAAATGGTGCCGGTTCCAACGGTTAGGGGGTTGGGCACCATTAGCCCCCTTTCGTGTTGAACCCCTAGTACCAGTTCGTGTCACAAACCGGTACTAAAGGGGTGGCGGCAGGCTGGTGTCAGGCTGGGGCCCCACTAGAACCTTTAGTCCCGGTTCGTGGCACGAACTGGTTCTAGAAGCTCACATTTATTCCTGGTTTGTGTCTTCAACTAGGACCAAAGGTTCTCCTATATAAACCCTTCGTCCAGCCTGCGTTCGAGCTCTCTGTTCTTCCCCTTTCCTCTCCTCTCTATTCTTCCCCAAAGCTCGAGCTCATGCTTCATTTTGTCCAAAATTTGTCAAGATTTGAAGGCCCCCCATCCATCCAAGTGATCACAAAGGATAGCAACTTTGTCCTTTTATCTCTCATTGCTAGATTAGCTCTTGCAATGCTCTATAAGTATAGTGATTTGTGGATTTTACTTTGGGAGTAATTATATGTGGTAGTTTATTTGATTTATATGCAATTTGAGCTCAAATTAACTCTTAGTTTGCATATGTAGGTGTGGTTTACTTAGTAGCTTCTCGTCCCCGTCCTAACCACCGTCGATCGCCTGCGCCGTCCCGTCGCCGGCAGCACCTTGGTGAGCCTCTTGTTCTTATTATCTTTTTTATAAAAAGAAAATCATGTTTGTGTGATTTAGATATATAGTTACTTGTATAATTTTCTTACCCATACGTTGTTTGTTATACATAGTGGCAAGGTTTTGATATCGGTCCCCGCGGGCCCTCGTCCGGTTTATGATTCGGATGTGGTATATTCTCTTTTATAACTATTTGTTGCATTTCGTGTTTATGACAAATTATGCTCATCAAGTTGACATAGATATTTTTATCTAGGAGGCATGTGAACCAGAAATTCAAACTGACCATCTTGTCGGGAGGTTAAATTTAGTTGAAAAAGAAAACAAGTATTTGAAAGAAAAATTGAAAAGAATTGAAGAAGAGAAGATGAAACTGGAGTTGTATATTGTCGATGTCGTCGATGATCACAAGATCAAGATGGAGAAAATGCGTTTGAAGATTAGAAAGATTAGAAAATATGCCATTGATAGTGAGGCTTGGTATCATTATGCTGTTGGATCAATTGTTATCTTAGTTGCGATCTTGATCGCACTTTTTGTTGCATCTAAATGCTTTAGCTAGAGAGTTTGCATGTTGTTTTATGAGAATAAGTGTGTATGAACTTTTTGTATGAACTTGTATTAATTTGGTCTTTTCGGTGTTGTGTAATGAAGATGAGCCGGCAATGGATGTACGATGACCGATGCTCTCCCAGTTTGTTAAAGGCGTGCATACTTTTCTGATTGCAGCCGAGGGAAACAAGCAAGCAGATGGCTTTATGTGTTGTACATGTGCTGTCTATAAGAATGATCCGAATTACTCTAGGTAAAGAATCATTCACGTCCACCAATTTGAGTCCGGTTTCATGCCCCACTATAATGTTTGGACCAAGCAGGGAGAAAGAAGGGTTATGATGAAATAGAATGAAGAAGAAGAGGACGACGACAGCTATCCCGGCCATGGGTTCCCTTAATAAGATGGTACAACAATGGGGGACGAAGCTAAGCCAACAATGTGGGAAGAAGCTCAAGAAGAGGCATCAGATGAGCCCGCTCATGATCTTGGTCGGGCCATTGCCGATGCAAAGAGAAACTGCACAAGTGAAAAGGAGAGGTTGAAGTTGCAGCGCATGTTAGAGGATCACAAGAAATTTTTGTGCCCAAATTGCGAAGCTGACAAGAAAAAGCTAGGCACCACACTCGAATTGCTGCAATGGAAGGCAGAGAATGGTGTATCTGACAAGAGATTTGAAAAGTTGCTGATAATGTTAAAGAAGATGCTTCCAAAGGACAACGAATTGCCCGACAGTACGTATGAAGCAAAGAAGGTTGTCTGCACTCTAGGATTAGAGCTGCAGAAGATACATGCATGCCCTAATGACTACATCCTCTACCGCGGAGAGTACGGGGATTTGAATGCATGCCCGATATGAGGTGCAATGCGCTATAAGATAAGCCGCGATGACCCTGGTGATGTTGAGGGCGAGCGCCCCAGGAATAAGATTCCTACCAAGGTGATGTGGTATGCTCATATAATACCATGGTTGAAACGTTTCTTCCAAAACAAATAGCATGTTGAGTTGACAAGATGGCACAGAGAAGACCGTAAGAAAGACGGGAAGCTGAGAGTACCCGCTGACGGGTCGTAGTGGAGAAAATCAAGAGAAAGTGGCGAGACTTTGCAGTTGACGCAAGGAACATATGGTTTGGTCTAAGCGCAGATGGCATTAATCCTTTTGGGAAGCAGAGCATCAATCATAGCACGTGGCATGTGACTCTATGTATGTATAACCTTCCTCCTTGGTTGTGTATGAAGCAGAAGTACATTATGATGCTAGTGCTCATCCAAGGCCCTAAGCAACCCGACAACGACATTGATGTGTACCTAAGGCTATTAGTTGAAGAACTCTTACAGTTGTGGAATGAAAAAGGTGTACGTGCGTGGGATGAGCACGAACAGGAGGAATTTGACCTACATGTGTTGCTGTTTGTGACCATCAATGATTGGCATGGTCTTAGTAACCTTTCAGGACAGACAAACAAGGGATACCACGCATGCACACACTGTTTGGATGATACCGACAATATATATTTGGAGAATTGTAAGAAGAATGTGTACCTGGGACATCGTCGATTTCTTTCGAGCAGGCACCCCGTAAGAAAGAAAGGCAAGCATTTCAAATGTGAGGCAGATCACCGGAAGAAGCCTCGCCACCGTACTGATGATGATATACTTGATATGGTCAAGGATTTGAAAGTAATCTTTGGAAAAGGTCCTAGCGGACAACCTATTCTGAATGACGCTGACGGACGCGCACCCATGTGGAAGAATAAATCTATATTTTGGGACCTACCCTATTGGAAAGACCTAGAGGTCCCCTCTGCAATTGACGTGATGCACGTGTTGATAAATATTTGCGTGAACCTGATAGGCTTCTTGGGCGTGTATGGGAAGACAAAAGATACACCGGTGGCACGGGAGGACCAACAACGTATGCACGAAAAAGACGGCATACATCAGGGTCATGCCAGCTACGCTCTTACCAAAGAAGAGAAGGAAATCTTCTTTGAATGACTGCTCATTATGAAGGTCCCGTCTGGCTTCTCGTCGAATATAAAGGGAATAATAAATATGGCAGAGAAAAACTTCCATAACCTAAAGCCTCATGACTGCCACGTGATTATGTCGCAACTTCTTCCGGTTGCATTGAGGGGCCTTCTACCAGAAAACCTTCGATTAGCCATTGTGAAGTGATACGTCCATTTTGCATCATGCTTTTACGTTGATATTTATCGCTTTATGGGCTGTTATTACACTTAACGGTACAATACTTATGCCTTTTCTCTCTTATTTTACAAGGTTTACATGAAGAGGGAGAATGTCGGCAGCTGGAATTCTGGCCTGAAAAAGGAGCAAGTTTGAGATACCTATTCTGCGCAACTCCAAAAGCCATGAAAATCAACGAGGAATTATTTTGGAAATTATAAAAAATACCGGGCGGAACAAGTACCAGAGGGGATCCACCAGGAGGCCACAAGCCTGCTAGGCGCGGCCTACCCCCTGGCCGCGCCTAGGGGGCTTGTGGGCTCCCTGTTGGCCCACCGGCTCCCATATTTTGCTATAAGGAGGATTTCGTTCCAGAAAAAATAAAGAGGAGGCTTTCGGGAGGAATCGCCGCCGCCACGAGGCGGAACTTGAGCAGAACCAATCTAGAGCTCCGATAGGGTCGTCCTGCCGAGGAAACTTCCCTCCCGGAGGGGGAAATCGTCGCCATCGTCATCACCAACAGTCCTCTCATCGGAGGGGACTCATCACCATCAACATCTTCATCAGCACCATCTCATCTCCAAACCCTAGTTCATCTCTTGTAACCAATCTCTGTCTCGCGACTCCGATTGGTACTTGTAAGGTTGCTAGTAGTGTTAATTACTCTTTGTAGTTGATGCTAGTTGGATTACTTGGTGGAAGATTATATGTTCAGATCCTTGATTCTATTCAATACCTCTCTGGTCATGAACATAATTATGCTTTGTGAGTAGTCACTTTTGTTCCCGAGGACATGGGATAAGTCTTGCTATAAGTAGTCATGTGAATTTGGTATTCGTTCGATATTTTGATGTGTTGTATGTTGTCTCTCCTCTAGTGGTGTTATGTGAACGTCGACTACATGACACTTCACCATTATTTGGGCCTAGACGAAGGCATTGGGAAGTAATAAGTAGATGATGGGTTGCTAGAGTGACAGAAGCTTAAACCCTAGTTTCTGCGTTGCTTCGTAAGGGGCTGTTTTGGATCCACTAGTTTAATGCTATGGTTAGACTTTGTCTTAATTCCTCTTTCGTAGTTGCGGATGCTTGCGAGAGGGGTTAATTATAAGTGGTATGTTTGTCCAAGTAAGGGCAGCAACCAAGCACCGGTCCACCTATTGGGTAACGTAGCATAAATTCAAAATTTTCCTACGCATATTCAGATCTTCCTATGGAGAGACCAGCAACGAGAGAGGGGTAAGAGCATCTTCATACCTTTGAAGATCGCTAAGCGGAAGCGTTACTAGAACGCGGTTGATGGAGTCGTACTCGCAGCGATTCAGATCGCGGTGTGATTCCGATCTAGTGCTGAACTACGGTACCTCTGCGTTCAACACACGTGCATCCCGGTGACGTCTCCCGCACCTTGATCAGCAAGGAGGAGGGAGAGGTTGGGGAAGAAATCCAGCAGCACGATGGCATGGTGTCGATGGAGAGACGAGGTCTCATGGCAGGGCTTCGCCAAGCACCGGCAGAGAGGAGGAAGAAGGGCAGGGCTGCGCCGAGGGAGAGGGAGAAGTGTGTCTCCCAAGGGCCAAAACCCCTCTCTATTTATAGGAGGAGGGGAGGGGGTTGCGCCACACCTAGGGTTCACCCCTAGGTGGTGCGGCATGTTGGAATTATGCCCTAGAGGCAATAATAAATATAGTTATTATTATAATTCCTGTATCAAGATAATCGTTTATTATCCATGCTATAATTGTATTGAATGAAGACTCATTTACATGTGTGGATACATAGACAAAATACCGTCCCTAGCAAGCCTCTAGTTGGCTAGCCAGTTGATCAAAGATAGTCAGTGTCTTCTGATTATGAACAAGGTGTTGTTGCTTGATAACTGGATCACGTCATTAGGAGAATCACGTGATGGACTAGACCCAAACTAATAGACGTAGCATGTTGATCGTGTCATTTTGTTGCTACTGTTTTCTGCGTGTCAAGTATTTATTCCTATGACCATGAGATCATATAGCTCACTGACACCGGAGGAATGCTTTGTGTGTATCAAACGTCGCAACGTAACTGGGTGACTATAAAGATGCTCTACAGGTATCTCCGAAGGTGTTAGTTGAGTTAGTATGGATCAAGACTAGGATTTGTCACTCCGTGTGACGGAGAGGTATCTCGGGGCCCACTCGGTAATACAGCATCACACACAAGCCTTGCAAGCAATGTAACTTATTGTAAGTTGCGGGATCTTGTATTACGGAACGAGTAAAGAGACTTGTCGGTAAACGAGATTGAAATAGGTATGCGGATACTGACGATCCAATCTCGGGCAAGTAACATACCGAAGGACAAAGGGAATGACATACGGGATTATATGAATCCTTGGCACTGAGGTTCAAACGATAAGATCTTCGTAGAATATGTAGGATCCAATATGGGCATCCAGGTGCCGCTATTGGATATTGACCGAGGAGTCTCTCGGGTCATGTCTACATAGTTCTCGAACCCACAGGGTCTGCACACTTAAGGTTCGACGTTGTTTTATGCGTATTTGAGTTATATGGTTGGTTACCGAATGTTGTTCGGAGTCCCGGATGAGATCACGGACGTCACGAGGGTTTCCGGAATGGTCCGGAAACGAAGATTGATATATAGGATGACCTCATTTGATTACCGGAAGGTTTTCGGAGTTACCGGGAATGTACCGGGAATGACGAATAGGTTCCGGGAGTTCATCGGGGGGGGGGGCAACACACCCCGGGGAAGCCCATAGGCCTTCAGGGTGGCACACCAGCCCTTAGTGGGCTGGTGGGGCAGCCCAAAAGGGCCCTATGCGCCTAGGAAAGAAAATCAAAGAGAAAAGAAAAAAAAGGGGAGGTGGGAAGGGAAGGAAGGACTCCTACCCACCAAACGAAGTCCAACTCGGTTTGGGGGGGGGGGAAGCCTTCCTCCTTGGACTCGGCCGACCCCCTTGGGGCTCCTTGAGTCCCAAGGCAAGGTCCCCTCCCTCCCACCTATATATACGGCGGTTTTAGGGCTGATTTGAGACGACTTTTCCACGGCAGCCCGACCACATACCTCCACGGTTTTTCCTCTAGATCGCGTTTCTGCGGAGCTCGGGCGGAGCCCTGCTGAGACAAGGTCATCACCAACCTCCGGAGCGCCGTCACGCTGCCGGAGAACTCTTCTACCTCTCCGTCTCTCTTGCTGGATCAAGAAGGCCGAGATCATCGTCGAGCTGTACGTGTGCTGAACGCGGAGGTGCCGTCCGTTCGGTACTAGATCTTGGGACTGATCGCGGGATTGTTCGCGGGGCGGATCGAGGGATGTGAGGACGTTCCACTACATCAACCGCGTTCACTAACGCTTCTGCTGTACGGTCTACAAGGGTACATAGATCACTCATCCCCTCTCGTAGATGGACATCACCATGATAGGTCTTCGTGCGCGTAGGAAAATTTTTGTTTCCCATGCGACGTTCCCCAACAGTGGTATCAGAGCCAGGTTCATGCGTAGATGTCTTCTCGAGTAGAAACACAAAAGTTTTTGTGGGCGGTGATGTGCGTTTTGCTGCCCTCCTTAGTCTTTTCTTGATTCCGCGATATTGTTGGATTGAAGCGGCTTGGACCGACATTACTCGTACACTTACGAGAGACTGGTTTCATCGCTACGAGTAACCCCGTTGCTCAAAGATGACTGGCAAGTGTCGGTTTCTCCAACTTTAGTTGAATCGGATTTGACCGAGGAGCTCCTTGGATGAGGTTAAATAGCAACTCATATATCTCCGTTGTGGTGTTTGCGTAAGTAAGATGCGATCCTACTAGATACCCATGGTCACCACGTAAAACATGCAACAACAAAATTAGAGGACGTCTAACTTGTTTTTGCAGGGTATGCTTGTGATGTGATATGGCCAACGATGTGATGTGATATATTGGATGTATGACATGATCATGTTGTAATAGTAAATATCGACTTGCACGTCGATGGTACGGCAACCGGCAGGAGCCATAGGGTTGTCTTTATACTAACGCTTGTGCTTGCAGATGCGTTTACTATTTTACTAGGATGTAGCTTTAGTAGTAATAGCATGAGTAGCACGACAACCCCGATGGCAACACGTTGATGGAGATCATGGTGTGGCGCCGGTGACAAGAAGATCGTGCCGGTGCTTTGGTGATGGAGATCAAGAAGCACGTGATGATGGCCATATCATGTCACTTATGAATTGCATGTGATGTTAATCCTTTTATGCACCTTATTTTGCTTAGAACGACGGTAGCATTATGAGGTGATCTCTCACTAAAATTTCAAGACGAAATTGTGTTCTCCCCGACTGTGCACCGTTGCTACAGTTCGTCGTTTCGAGACACCACGTGATGATCGGGTGTGATAGACTCAACGTTCACATACAACGGGTGCAAAACAGTTGCGCACGCGGAACACTCGGGTTAAGCTTGACGAGCCTAGCATGTGCAGACATGGCCTCGGAACACATGAGACCAAAAGGTTGATCATGAATCATATAGATGATATGATTAGCATAGGGATGCTTACCACTGAAACTATACTCAACTCACGTGATGATCGGACTTGAGCTAGTATAAGTGGATCATGAACCACTCAAATGACTAGAGAGATGTACTTTTTGAGTGGGAGTTTAGCGAATAATTTGATTAAGTTAAAACTCTAATTATCTTGAACATAGTCTAAGTCCACTTTGAATATATTTGTGTTGTAGATCATGGCTCATGCGACAGTAACCCTGAATTTTAATACGTTCCTAGAGAAAGCTAAGTTGAAAGATGATGGAAGCAACTTTGTAGACTGGGCTCGTAATCTTAAGCTAATCTTACAAGCTGGGAAGAAGGATTATGTCCTTAATGCTGCACTAGGAGATGAACCACCCGCTACGGCTGATCAGGATGTTAAGAACGCTTGGTTAGCACGTAAGGAGGACTACTCAATAGTTCAATGTGCAGTCTTGTATGGCTTAGAACCGGGACTTCAACGTCGCTTTGAGCGTCATGGAGCATTTGAGATGTTCCAGGAGTTGAAGTTTATCTTTCAGAAGAACGCCCGGATCGAGAGGTATGAGACCTCCGATAAATTCTATGCTTGCAAGATGGAGGAAAACTCGTCTGTCAGTGAACATGTGCTCAAAATGTCTGGGTACTCAAACCGTCTAGCTGAACTGGGGATTGAACTCCCGCAAGAGGCTATCACTGACAGAATCCTTGAATCACTGCCGCCAAGCTATAAAGGCTTTGTGTTGAACTACAACATGCAAGGGATGAACAAGTCTCCCGGCGAGTTGTTTGCGATGCTGAAAGTCGCAGAGTCTGAACTCCGTAAAGAACATCAAGTGTTGATGGTGAATAAGACCACTAGTTTCAAGAGAAACGGCAAAGGCAAGAAGGGTAATTCGAAGAAGAGCGGCAAGCCTGTTGCCAATCCGACGAAGAAACCCAAAGCTGGACCTAAGCCTGAAACGGAGTGTTACTATTGCAAGGGTATGGGTCACTGGAAGTGCAATTGCCCCAAGTATCTGGCAGATAAGAAGGCGGCCAAAGAAAAATCAGGTATATTTGATATACATGTTATTGATGTGTACTTAACCGGCTCTCGTAGTAGTGCCTGGGTATTCGATACCGGTTTTGTTGCTCATATTTGCAACTCGAAACAAGAACTGCGGAATAGACGAAGGCTGGCGAAAGATGAAGTGACGATGCGCGTAGGAAATGGTTCCAAGGTTGATGCAATCGCCGTCGGCACAGTTTCACTTCAGTTACCATCAGGATTAGTGATGAACTTAAATCATTGTTATTTAGTGCCTGCGTTGAGCATGAACATTATATCTAGATCTTGTTTATTGCGAGACGGTTACTCTTTTAAGTCAGAGAATAATGGTTGTTCTATTTCTATGAGTAACATCTTTTATGGTCATGCACCTAATGTGAGAGGATTGTTCATATTGAATCTTGATAGCGATACGCATGTACATAACATTGAGACCAAAAGAGTTAGAGTTAACAATGATAGCGCCATATTTTTGTGGCACTGCCACTTAGGTCATATTGGTGTAAAGCGCATGAAGAAACTCCATGCTGATGGACTTTTGGAGTCACTTGACTTTGATTCACTTGACACGTGCGAACCATGCCTCATGGGCAAGATGACTAAGACTCCGTTCTCCGGAAAAATGGAGCGTGCAAGTGACTTGTTGGAAATCATACATACCGATGTGTGTGGTCCAATGAGCGTGGAGGCACGCGGCGGATATCGTTATTTTCTCACCTTCACTGACGATTTGAGCAGATATGGTTATGTCTACTTGATGAAGCACAAGTCTGAAACATTTGAAAAGTTCAAGCAATTTCAGAGTGAAGTGGAAAATCATCGTAACAAGAAGATCAAGTTCCTACGGTCTGATCGTGGGGGTGAATATCTGAGTTTCGAGTTTGGTACTCACTTAAGACAATGTGGAATAGTTTCATAGTTAACACCGCCTGGAACACCACAACGTAATGGTGTGTCCGAACCTCGTAATCGTACTCTATTAGAGATGGTGCGATCTATGATGTCTCTTACTGATTTGCCGTTATCGTTTTGGGGTTATGCATTAGAAACAACTGCATTCACTTTAAATAGGGCACCATCAAAATCCGTTGAGACGACACCATACGAACTGTGGTATGGCAAAAGGCCAAAGTTGTCGTTTCTTAAAGTTTGGGGATGTGATGCTTATGTCAAAAAGATTCAGCCTGAAAAGCTGGAACCCAAAGCGGAAAAGTGCGTCTTCATAGGTTACCCAAAAGAGACAGCTGGGTACACCTTCTATCTCAAATCCGAGGGCAAAGTGTTTGTTGCTAAGAACAGAGCTTTTCTCGAGAAGGAGTTTCTCTCGAGAGAATTGAGTGGGAGGAAGATAGAACTTGACGAGGTTGTCGAACCTCTCATCCCTCTGGATGGTGGCGCAGGGCGAGGGGAAACCTCTGTCGTTGCGACGCCGGTTAAGGAGGAAGTTAATGATGATGATCATGAAACTCCAGTTCAAGTTTCTGTCGAACCACGCAGGTCGACGAGACCACGTGCTGCTCCAGAGTGGTACGGTAATCCCGTCTTATCAATCATGTTGTTAGACAACAATGAACCTGCAAATTATGAAGAAGCAATGGTGGGCCCAGATTCCAACAAATGGCTAGAAGCCATGAAGTCCGAGATAGGATCCATGTATGAGAACAAAGTGTGGACTTTGGAGGTACTACCTAAGGGCCGCAAGGCTATTTAGAACAAATGGATCTTTAAGAGGAAGACGGACGCTGACGGCAATGTGACCGTTTATAAAGCTCGACTTGTGGCAAAGGGTTTTTCACAAGTACAAGGAGTTGACTACGATGGGACATTCTCACCCGTAGCGATGCTTAAGTCCGTCAGAATCATGTTAGCAATAGCTGCATTTTTCGATTATGAAATCTGGCAGATGGATGTCAAAACGGCGTTCCTTAACGGTTTTCTTAAGGAAGAGTTGTATATGATACAACCCGAAGGTTTTGTCGATCCTAAGAATGCTAACAAGGTGTGCAAGCTCCAACGATCCATTTATGGACTGGTGCAAGCATCTCGGAGTTGGAACAAACGCTTTGATGAGGTGATCAAAGCATTTGGGTTTATACAAGTGGTTGGAGAATCTTGTATTTACAAGAAAGTGAGTGGGAGCTCTGTGGCGTTTCTAATATTATATGTGGATGACATATTGCTGATTGGAAACAACGTGGAGTTTTTAGAGAGCATAAAGGATTACTTGAATAAGAGTTTCTCTATGAAGGACCTAGGAGAAGCTGCTTACATTCTAGGCATTAAGATCTATAGGGATAGATCAAAACGCCTGATAGGACTTTCACAAAGCACATACCTTGATAAAGTTTTGAAGAGGTTCAAAATGGAACAGTCCAAGAAAGGGTTCTTGCCAGTTTTACAAGGTACGAGATTGAGTAAGACTCAGTGCCCAACAACTGATGAAGATAGAGAGCATATGCGCTCCGTCCCCTATGCTTCAGCCATAGGTTCTATCATGTATGCAATGCTGTGCACTAGACCGGATGTTAGCCTGGCCATAAGTATGGCAGGTAGGTTCCAGAGTAATCCAGGAGTGGATCACTGGACAGCGGTCAAGAATATCCTAAAGTACCTGAAAAGGACTAAGGAGATGTTTCTCGTGTATGGAGGTGACGAAGAGCTCGCCGTAAAAGGTTACGTCGATGCAAGCTTTGACACAGATCTGGATGACTCTAAGTCGCAAACCAGATACGTATTTATTCTTAATGGCGGTGCGGTAAGCTGGTGCAGTTCCAAGCAAAGCGTCGTAGCATATTCTACATGTGAAGCGGAGTACATGGCTGCCTCGGAGGCGGCTAAGGAGGGTGTCTGGATGAAGCAGTTCATGACGGATCTTGGACTGGTGCCAACCGCACTGAATCCAATAACCTTGTTCTGTGACAACACGGGTGCCATTGCCTTAGCAAAGGAACCACAGTTTCACAAGAAGACCAGACACATCAAACGACGCTTCAACCTCATCCGCAACTACGTCGAGGGAGAGGACGTAAATATATGCAAAGTGCACACGGATCTGAATGTAGCAGACCCGCTGACTAATCCTCTTCCACGGCCAAAGCATGATCAACACCAGAACTGTATGGGTGTTAGATTTATTACAATGTAATTCACATGATGATGTGAGGGCTAGATTATTGACTCTAGTGCAAGTGGGATACTGTTGGAATTATGCCCTAGAGGCAATAATAAATATAGTTATTATTATAATTCCTGTATCAAGATAATCGTTTATTATCCATGCTATAATTGTATTTAATGAAGACTCATTTACACGTGTGGATACATAGACAAAACACCGTCCCTAGCAAGCCTCTAGTTGGCTAGCCAGTTGATCAAAGATAGTCAGTGTCTTCTGATTATGAACAAGGTGTTGTTGCTTGATAACTGGATCACGTCATTAGGAGAATCACGTGATGGACTAGACCCAAACTAATAGACGTAGCATGTTGATCGTGTCATTTTGTTGCTACTGTTTTCTGCGTGTCAAGTATTTATTCCTATGACCATGAGATCATATAGCTCACTGACACCGGAGGAATGCTTTGTGTGTATCAAACGTCGCAACGTAACTGGGTGACTATAAAGATGCTCTACAGGTATCTCCGAAGGTGTTAGTTGAGTTAGTATGGATCAAGACTGGGATTTGTCACTCCGTGTGACGGAGAGGTATCTCGGGGCCCACTCGGTAATACAACATCACACACAAGCCTTGCAAGCAATGTAACTTATTGTAAGTTGCGGGATCTTGTATTACGGAACGAGTAAAGAGACTTGTCAGTAAACGAGATTGAAATAGGTATGCGGATACTGACGATCCAATCTCGGGCAAGTAACATACCGAAGGACAAAGGGAATGACATACGGGATTATATGAATCCTTGGCACTGAGGTTCAAACGATAAAATCTTCGTAGAATATGTAGGATCCAATATGGGCATCCAGGTGCCGCTATTGGATATTGACCGAGGAGTCTCTCGGGTCATGTCTACATAGTTCTCGAACCCGCAGGGTCTGCACACTTAAGGTTCAACGTTGTTTTATGCGTATTTGAGTTATATGGTTGGTTACCGAATGTTGTTCGGAGTCCCGGATGAGATCACGGACGTCACGAGGGTTTCCGGAATGGTCCGGAAACGAAGATTGATATATAGGATGACCTCATTTGATTACCGGAAGGTTTTCGGAGTTACCGGGAATGTACCGGGAATGACGAATGGGTTCCGGGAGTTCACCGGGGGGGGGGGGGGGGGCAACACACCCCGGGGAAGCCCATAGGCCGTCAGGGTGGCACACCAGCCCTTAGTGGGCTAGTGGGGCAGCCCAAAAGGGCCCTATGCGCCTAGGAAAGAAAATCAAAGAGAAAAGAAAAAAAAGGGGAGGTGGGAAGGGAAGGAAGGACTCCTACCCACCAAACGAAGTCCAACTCGGTTTGGGGGTGGGGGGGAAGCCTTCCTCCTTGGACTTGGCCGACCCCCTTGGGGCTCCTTGATTCCCAAGGCAAGGTCCCCTCCCTCCCACCTATATATACGGAGGTTTTAGGGCTGATTTGAGACGACTTTTCCACGGCAGCCCGACCACATACCTCCACGGTTTTTCCTCTAGATCGCGTTTCTGTGGAGCTCGGGCGGAGCCCTGCTGAGACAAGGTCATCACCAACCTCCAGAGCGCCATCACGCTGCTGGAGAACTCTTCTACCTCTCCGTCTCTCTTGCTGGATCAAGAAGGCCGAGATCATCGTCGAGCTGTACGTGTGCTGAACGCGGAGGTGCCGTCCGTTCGGTACTAGATCGTGGGACTGATCGCGGGATTGTTCGCGGGGCGGATCGAGGGACGTGAGGACGTTCCACCTACATCAACCGCGTTCACTTAAGCTTCTGCTGTACGGTCTACAAGGGTACGTAGATCACTCATCCCCTCTCGTAGATGGACATCACCATGATAGGTCTTCGTGCGCGTAGGAAAATTTTTGTTTTCCATGCGACGTTCCCCAACACGGCAGCCACCAGATGGGAAAGGGGGGCGGCGGCTCGGGTGGGACGGGGTGGCGCACCAGCCCACCTGCGCCTAGGGTTGCCCCCTCTCCCACCACTTGCGCATTGGGTTGGGTGTGGGAGGCGCACCAGCCCACCTAGGGGCTGGCTCCCTCCCACACTTGGCCCATCTAGCCTCTTGGGGTCGTTGCCCCCCTTCGGTGGACCCCCGGGGCCACCTCCGGTGGTCCCGGTGGTGCCGGTACGTTACCGGTGACGCCCGAAACACTTCCGGCATCCAAAACCATCCATCCTATATATCGATCTTTACCTCCGGACCATTCCGGAGCTCCCCTTGACGTCCCGGATCTCATTCGGGACTCCGAACAACTTTCGGTAAGCTCGTATAACAATTCCCTATAACCCTAGCATCATCGAACCTTAAGTGTGTAGACCCTACGGGTTCGGGAGACAGGCAGACATGACCGAGACACCTCTCCGGCCAATAACCATCAGCGGGGTCTGGATACCGTTGGTGTCTCCCACTTGCTCCACGATGATCTCATCGGATGAACCACGATGTCAAGGATTCAATCAATCCCGTATACAATTCCCTTTGTCTGTCGGTATAGAACTCGCCCGAGATTCGATCCTCGGTATACCAATACCTTGTTCAATCTCGTTACCGGTAAGTCTCTTTACTCGTTCCGTAGCACGTCATCGTGTGACTAACTCCTTAGTCACATTGAGCTCATGATGATGTTCTACCGAGTGGGCCCAGAGATACCTCTCCGTCACACGGAGTGACAAATCCCGATCTCGATTCGTACCAACCCAACAGACACTTTCAGAGATACTCGTAGCGCACCTTTATAGTCACCCAGTTACGTTGTGACGTTTGATACACCCAAAGCACTCCTACGGTATCCGGGAGTTGCACAATCTCACGGTCGAAGGAAAAGATACTTGACATTAGAAAAGCTTTAGCATACGAACAACACGATCTAGTGCTATGCTTAGGATTGGGTCTTGTCCATCACATCATTCTCGCAATGACGTGATCCCATTATCAATGACATCTAATGCCCATGATCAGGAAACCATGATAATCTATTGACTAACGAGCTAGCCAACTAGAGGCTTGCTAGGGACACATTGTGATCTATTTATTCACACATGTATTACTGTTTCCTGTTAATACAATTATAGCATGAACAATAGACGATTATCATGAATAAGGAAATATGATAATAACCATTTTATTATTGCCTCTAGGGCATATTTCCAACAGTCTCCCACTTGCACTAGAGTCAATAATCTAGTTACATTGTGATGTATCGAACACCCATAGCATTATGGTGTTGATCATGTTTTGCTCGTGGAAGAGGTTTAGTCAACGGGTCTGCAATATTTAGATCCATGTGTACTTTACAAATATCTATCACTCCACTCTGGACATGGTCCTGGATGGAGTTGTAGCGGCGTTTGATGTGCTTCATCTTCCGGTGAAACCTGGGCTCCTTGGCTATGGCAATGGCCCCAGTGTTATCACAGAAGAGTGTCATTGGACCCGACACACTTGGAACCACTCCAAGGTTGGCGATGAGCTCCTTCATCCAAATTCCTTCACGAGCCGCTTCTGAAGCAGCTATGTACTCCGCTTCACATGTAGATGCTGCCACGACTTCTTGCTTGCTGCTACACCAGCTCACTGCCCCACCATTCAACACATATACGTATCCGGTCTGTGACTTAGTGTCATCTGGATCTGTGTCGAAGCTAGCGTCGACGTAACCCTTTACGATGAGCTCTTCGTCACCTCCATAAACGAGAAACACTTCCTTAGTCCTTTTCAGGTACTTAAGGATATTCTTGACCACTGTCCAGTGTTCCATACCGGGATCACTTTGGTACCTCCCTACCAAACTTATGGCAAGGTTTATATCAGGTCTTATACACAGCATGGCATACATTAGAGAGCCCACGGCTGAAGCGTAGGGGACATAATTCATCTTCTCTCTATATGCTGCCGTGGTCGGCGACTGAGTCTTACTCAATCTCATACCTTGCAAAACTGGCAAGAACCCTTTCTTTGAGTTTTCCATATTGAACTTCTTCAATATCTTGTCAAGGTATGTGCTTTGCGAAAGACCTATGAGGCGTCTCGATTTATCTCTATAGATCTTGATGCCTAATATGTATGCAGCTTCTCCAAGGTCCTTCATCGAAAAACTCTTTTTCAAATAGGCCTTTATGCTCTCCAACATCTCTATATTATTCCCCATCAATAATATGTCACCCACATACAGTATGAGGAAAGCTACAGAGCTCCCACTAACTTTCTTGTACATACAGGCTTCTCCGTAAACCTGTATGAACCCAAACGCTTTAATCACCTCATTAAAGCGAATGTTCCAACTCCGAGATGCTTGGACCAACACATAGATGGAGCGCTGGAGCTTGAACACTTTGTTAGCACCCTTAGGGTCGACAAAACCTTCTGGTTGCATCATATACAACTCTTCCTTAAGGTTCCCGTTAAGGAACGCTGTTTTGACGTCCATTTGCCAAATTTCATAATCATAAAAGGCGGCAATTGCTAACATGATTCAGACTGATTTCAGCTTCACTACGGGAGAGAAAGTCTCTTCGTAGTCAACTCCTTGAATTTGTCGAAAACCCTTTGCGACAAGTCGAGCTTTGTAAACGGTTATATTACCGTTTGCATCAGTCTTGTTCTTGAAGATCCATTTATTTTCTATGGCTCGCCGGTCATCGGGCAAGTCCACCAAAGTCCATACTTTGTTCTCATACATGGATCCTATCTCGGATTTCATAGCTTCAAGCCATTTGTTGGAATCCGGGCCCGCCATCGCTTCTTCATAGTTCGAAGGTTCACCGTTGTCTAACAACATGATTTCCATCACAGGGTTGCCGTACCACTCTGGTGCGGAGCGTGCCCTTGTGGACCTTCGCGATTCAGTAACAAATTGATCCGAAGCTTCATGATCATCATCATTAACTTCCTCTTCTGTTGCTGTAGGCGCCACAGGAACAACTTCCCGCGCTGCGCTACTATCCTGTTCGAGAGGGGGTGTAATTACCTCATCAAGTTCTACCTTCCTCCCACTTACTTCTTCCGAGAGAAACTCTTTCTCTAGAAAGGATCCGTTCTTGGCAACAAAGGTTTTACCTTTGGATCTAAGATAGAAGGTATACCCAATAGTTTCCTTAGGGTATCCTATGAATACGCATTTCTTCGCGTTGGGTTCGAGCTTTTCTGGTTGAAGTTTCTTCACATAAGCATCGCAGCCCGAAACTTTAAGAAATGACAACTTAGGTTTCTTGCCAAACCATAGTTCATACGCTGTCGTCTCAACGGATTTAGACGGTGCCCTATTTAAAGTGAATGCTGCAGTTTCTAATGCGTATTCCCAAAATGATAGGGGTAAGTCGGTAGGAGATATCATAGATTGTACCATATCTAATAAAGTGCGATTGCGACGTTCAGACACTCCGTTGCGTTGCGGTGTGCGAGGCGGTGTCAGTTGTGAAATGATTCCACACTTCCATAGGTGTGTGCCAAACTCGTGACTCAAATATTCTCCTCCACGATCAGATCGTAGACATTTAATTTTTTTGTCACGTTGATTCTCAACCTCACTCTGAAATTCCTTGAACTTTTCAAACGTCTCAGATTTGTGCTTCATCAAGTAGATATACCCATACCTACTCAAATCATCGGTGAGAGTGAGAACATAACGATAGCCACCGCGAGCTTCAACGTTCATCGGACCACACACATCAGTATGTATTATTTCCAATAAGTAGGTTGCTCTCTCCATTAGCCCTGAGAATGGAGTCTTAGTCATCTTGCCCATGAGGCACGGTTCGGATGTGTCAAATGATTCAAAATCAAGAGACTCTAATAGTCCATCAGTATGGAGCTTCTTCATGCGCTTAACGCCGATATGAGCAAGGCGGCAGTGCCACAAGTATGTGGGACTATCATTATCAACTTTACATCTTTTGGTACTCACACTATGAATATGTGTAACATCACGATCGAGATACATCAAGAATAAACCATTCACCAGCGGAGCATGACCATAAAACATATCACTCATATAAATAGACCAACCATTATTCTATGACTTAAATGAGTAACCGTCTCGCATTAAGCAAGACCCTGATACAATGTTCATGCTTAAAGCTGGTACTAAATAACAATTATTAAGGTTTAAAACTAATGCCGACGGTAGATGTAGAGGTAGCGTGCCGACGGCGATCACATCGACCTTGGAACCATTCCCGACGCGCATCGTCACCTCCTCCTTGGCCAGTCTCCGCTTATTCCGTAGTTCCTGCTCTGAGTTGCAAATGTGAGCAACAACACCGGTATCAAATACCCAGGAGCTACTACGAGCACTCGTAAGGTACGCATCAATAACATTCATATCACATATACCTTTAACGTTGCCGACCTTCTTGTCCGCTAAGTATTTGGGGCAGTTCCGCTTCCAGTGACCTTTTCCCTTGCAATAGAAGCACTCAGTCTCAGGCTTGGGTCCATTCTTTTTCTTCTTCCCGGCATCTGGCTTACCGGGCGCGGCAACAGCTTTGCCGTCTTTCTTGAAGTTCTTCTTACCCCTGCCTTTCTTGAAACTAGTGGTCTTGTTGACCATCAACACTTGATGCTCTTTCTTGATTTCTACTTCTGCAGACTTGAGCATCGAGTACAACTCGAGAATGGTCTTCTCCATCCCTTGCATGTTGTAGTTAAGCACAAAGCCTTTCTAGCTTGGTGGGAGAGACTGGAGGATTCTGTCAATTATAGCATCATCCGGAAGTTCGACTCCAAGTGAAGTCAGACGACCGTGTAACCTAGACATTTTGAGTATGTGCTCACTGACAGAACTGTTCTCCTCCATCTTACAGCTAAAGAACTTGTCGGAGACTTCATATCTCTCGACACGGGCATGAGCTTGAAAAACTAGCTTCAGCTCCTGGAACATCTCATATGCCCCGTGTTGCTCAAAACGCCTTTGGAGCCCCGTTTCTAAACTGTATAACATGCCACACCTAACCAGAGAGTAGTCATCACTCCGCGTTTGCCAGACGTTCAGAATGTCCTGGGCTGCTGCGGGAGCGGGAGGGTCACCTAGCGGCGCATCAAGGACATAAGTCTTTTTAGCTGCTTTAAGGATGAGCTTCAAGTTGCGAACCCAGTCCGCATAGTTGCTACCATCATCTTTCAGCTTGTTTTTCTCTAGGAATGCGTTGAAATTGAGGTTGACGTTGGCCATCTACAATATTTATAAAGACAACTTTTAGACTAAGTTCATGACAATTAAGTTCATTTAATCAAATTAAGTATGAACTTCCACTTAAATCGACATCCCTCTAGTCATCTAAGTGATACATGATCCATGTTGACTAACCCATGTCCGATCATCACGTGAGATGGACTAGTCACCATGGTGAGCAACTTCATGCTGATCGTATTCAACCATACGACTCATGTTCGACCTTTCGGTCTCTTGTATTCGAGGTCATGTCTGTACATGCTAAGCTCGTCGAGTCAACCTAGGTGTTTCGCGTGTGTAAATCTGGCTTACACCCGTTGTATGCGAACGTTAGAATCTATCACTGTCGTGGGTATAAGCCTGATAGTAGATGTGTAGGGTACGAAAGGATGGGCAGAGCCTTAGCTACAGCGAGGTTGTATGAGTTCAGGCCCCTCTACGGTGGAGGTAAAAGCCCTACGTCTCAGTGCTCTTGGGATCTTGTTGTCGAGTGGAATATGGATTACAGTGAATTGCCAACCCCTGCACCAGTGGGGAAGGGCGGCTTATATAGAGTGCGCTGCCCTTCACAACGGTTCGGTGCACAGGGGTGGAGTAGTGGCGAATAAATGCCTACATTACAGGTAACGTATGTCTTAAATGCTAATAAAGGTACATGGAAACGTATGACCGTTGCCCTCCAGGGGGGTTACGATGTACAGAGTGGAATCCAGTCGGTAAGTTTGATACGCTCTGAATGCTCATCTCCGACTGGATGATGTAGGAATCGTCACCGACTGGATGATGGGAAGTCCTTAATTCAGTCGGAACTGACTAAGGGCCTTATCCCTTATGAAGGGTAGTCCTTGGGTACGACCCATTGGGCAGGCCTACGACCCTACCCTAGGACTATAACCTCATCATTAGTCCCTGAATGGATTGGGGTTGGAACGACGAAGGGATGCTTGGAGTACGGATCCGACTGGTATGGATGCGACTTTGGCGTTGTTTGCCTCGATCCATTTTATCCTCTTGACCAGTGATCCGAGTGGATGTATTTTTGAAACGGATTGTCAGGGACCGAGTGTTTCCGTGGAATCTTTTGACGTGACCAGTCAACTGACAGCGGTGGATTTTTTGGGGTCCTCAAATTTCGGTTGCCGCGCGCTCGGTGGGGATGACGACATCGTAATCGAGTAGTATCTGCCGCCTCGATTTCCGCGCCTTCATCTCCTCCAGTAATATCGCAGCAACCGGTCGGGGGATAATATTTCGGGGCCACCTGCTAGTGACCCAGTCGGAACCTTATTTAAACCTCTTCAGCGAGGGTTTTTAGTTGCACTCGCCTGATAACTCGCACTTGCCCCGCTTCTCTCGTGACCTCCTGCGCATCCCAAGCTCCTTCCTTCCCCTCCTCCCCCGCGGATCTGCAGCCTCCACCATGACAAAGGGGCAGAAAAGCAAGCTCGAGGTGCGGAAGAAGAAGAAAGCGGCGGCTCCTGCTCAGCGGCGGCAGCGAGCACTACCGGCGGGTTGGATCCAGGGGGATTTCCTCCCCTCCACGGTGATGGTGGCGGACATGCTGGAGCTGGTGGAGCAAGGCATGATCGAGCACAAGATGTGGAGGCTGCCAGCGGAGGGCGAGACGGAGCCGGCGCCCCAGGAGGGGGAGCGCGTCCTGCTGCTCAGTCACGTGTACCGAGGATTCTCTCTGCCTCCTCATCCCTTCTTCAGAGGTATAATGAACCACTTCGGGGCGCAGCTCCACCATTTTCCTCCCAACGCAATAGCTCATCTCTCTGCCTTCGTCGTGCTGTGCGAGTGTTTTATCGGCTGTCCTCCCCATTGGGGGCTCTTCAAGCACATCTTCTCTGCTAGATCTCAAACCATCAAAAGACTTAGCCAGTTGGACGACAAAACTCACCTCCTCCAGCTCTGCGGAGGCTTAGGCTTCCAAAAGAAAAGTAAAAGTAGCTATCCCGCTCTTCAGTTGTCTGAATCCGTTAGGAACTGGCAGTCGACTTGGTTCTACTGCCAGGACGTTGCGTGTCCGAATGCTGCAACTAGACTGCCACCTTTTAGCCTAGACCGTCCGGCTCCGCCTAGGCAGCTTGCGCTCACGAAGATGGAGAAGATCCAGATCCAGCCTCTGGTCGATGCACTCGTAGAGGTCGTCCGAAAGGGAGTCACTGGCATAGATTTGCTGGAGATTTTTCTGGGTCGGCGTATCCAGCCTTTGCAAGCTCGACACCATGCCATGTGGCACTACACGGGGCCTGAGGACTCCACTCGGACTAACCCCGAGTGCGTGACCAGGGAGCTTGTGACGTCGTGGGCCCGCAACATCATAGGCGCTAGCGATAACCCCAGAGGAGCCTGGCGAGTGAAGCCCTTCCACGCAGACAACCCTCCTCCGAATGAGGTGAGTATAACTTGTCGAGTGCACACAATTGTCTTAGATTTATCGCTTTTTCTTGTATCACTGTCTGACGTCTGATGTTGTCGACTGTATCTCGTGCAGGCGTGGACCAACTGGTTTTCTCCCGTCTCGAACGGGAATCCCGCTGAGGAAGAGGAAGGCAGCCAGGAGGGCAGCATGGAGAGCGTCGAGTACGTCTCCGACAGTGGGGAGACGGAGGAGGAGTCCGAAGAAGAAGAGGGGGAAGATGAGGAAGAGAACTCGCCACCCCCACCACCAGAGCCTCGAACTAAATGCCACCACGAGCCCGTGGCTCCGTCGGCTCCTCCAGCGACCTCGAGTGCCCCGCCAGCTCCTCATGTGGTTCCGAGTGCCTTGCCAGCTTCTCCCGTGGTTCCGAGTGCTCGGAACACAAAGAGGACCAGGGACTCTGCTGCTGAGCCCGCGGGCCAGCCCTCTAAGGTGGCCAAACCGAGTGGATCCAAGCCTCGGAAGGCTTTGCCGCGGATGAGGATCGCCGTTCCCGTCGCCTCAGCGTAAGTGTATTGTTCTTCTATCTTCTTCCAGTATTTGATTGAACTCATGCTTATTGGTCGAGTGAATTTTACTCGACAGAGCTGCCACCTCCGCCACTTCTCTGCCACGCCAGGGGGACGATCCCATGGATACGGACAACGTCGTCACATCCCAGCAAGGTACGTCGTGGCGACTCCGAGAGCTTACATTATTGTTTCACGAATTCTATCTTTGGTCTTGCCTTTTTTCTGTGGTCTCACGCCGTTTAGTTGGGTTTCCTTCAGAGGTGATTCACGTGGAGGAGGACGACCAGAAGAGGTCCGAGCAAGCTGCGGTGCCTGTCCTTGAGGCTGTTCCATCTGTTACTACTCCTGCCATGGACGCGCCACCAGCCGAGACGATGCCGTCGACTGAAACGGCGCTCATCGCTGCTGAGCCGACTGGAGCAGGACTTGGGATTCCCAAGGAGTCTCTTGTGGTGCCAGGTCCGTCGACCGTCCAGTACGACACCCAACGCCTCCCAGAAGATCAGGTGGGAGCTGCTAAGGGGTCCATGGTGCAGGCGGAGTTGATGGCGGGTGATGCCAAGAGAGCGTACGACTCCATCGCATCTTTGTACAAGCGAAGCTTGGAACTCCGGGAAGATATCCGAGTAAGTGGGCTAGTAAGTATTTACTTTCCTCTTGTAACCCAGTGGGTGTTTAAGCAATATACTCGGATGTAGTATGATTATTTTGCAGTGGGTTCACTCTTAGTGAACCCAGTGGGTGTAGTCCCCGAGACTTCTGTCGAGTGCTTGCACCGGCAGTTGTCTTTATATACATTTTCTTTAAGTTGATCAGATCAAAACTAATCTGTTCGAATGTTACCGGTGGGGGCACTCCGAGTGCACCTACTGGATTAGTCCCCGAGAGTAATTTTACTCAGGTCGGGTAGTAGTAACCTCATAGTCTTGTTTTTGTTATGTATCTCAATAGGGCGGACCTGTTTGAGCTTCATACCAGTAGGGTCACTCTTAGTGAACCCACTGGGTGTAGTCCCCGAGACCGCTGTCGACTGCTTGCGTCGGCAGGGGTCTGAAGAACTTAAAGTTTTATTGTTTTCCTTGCTGAATTTGTCTGATCGTCTCTTCGCGCTGACTTGCAGAAGACTTGCGAGATGGGATCGGCGTACGACACTGTGAAGGCTGGAAAAATTTAGTTTGCTGCGGAACTGAATGCAACAATGCTTGCCTTGGCTGGTCTGAAGGGTGTTCTGGCTGAACGAGAGAAGTCCTTGGAGGAGTCCCGTGAGGCAAACAAGGAATTGGTGGCCGAAATGGAGAAAATGGGGAAACAAAGAACCGAGCTGATGGGGCAGATGAAGGTGATGAACATGCGGTGCATATCACAGGAGAAGTACATCAGTGACTGGGCAAGGAAGATGATTGCGCTTCTCGGTGGTAAGCTCTGTTTTTCCGAGTGCTTCTTGACTGTGTATTTCATTCTGCGCTTACTTTCTGCTCGTCTTGTCTTTGCAGATTTTTGTATGGACGCTGAAGCTGAAGCAGCTGACATTGAGCGGTCGGTTATTCCGAACGTTCCACTCGGCGAGGACGCCAATCGAGACCTGCTGCGAGCGCACATTCGCCTGGCTAAAGTGGGACCTTTCATCGGTCGACTGAGAGAGGTCGTCGGCCGAATCGACAAGGAGCTGTGGCCCGAAGACGAGTCCCGGCAAGAGATGGAAGGGTTGATGACTCGGCTGGAGGACGTCCCGAACCGAGTGCAGGCGTGGAAGAAGTCTGCTGCTCGCTGTGGTGCGGACGTGGCGCTGTCGCTGGTCCGAGTGCACTGCAAAGAGGCTCGCGAAGAGAAGGTGAAGGCGCTGCAGGTCGCAAACACCAAGAAGCTTCGATTCGAAGATTTCATGGAGACCTTCCTTGAGAGCGCCACTCGTATCACGGACGGGATCGACCTCGACACTTTCGTGGAGCCTCCCAGTCCCAATGCCAGTCCTGACGACGCTTGAGAAAATTTTTACCTCGGTATGCCGAGTGTTTCTTGTATCAAACTTTGGTCACTGCTGTTGGCCGTCACATTCGTGGTTCGGTGTGGATAAGCTTGATCTACACCATACCGACTATCTTTAAACCAACTTTGAATTTGAATCGAATCTTTTGCTCTTCCTTTGCCAAAGAGTTGTTGACACGATTTTGGCTCGTGGTATTTGTTTGGTGTTTCTTGGTGAAGCCAATGGCAAACATGCCGAGCATGTAATTGTCAGTTGTCTTGACATCTGCATGAGCCTCACTGAGGGTCTGTTGAGTCTCCGAGTGGATCTGTAGGATACACTCGAAGGCAATTGTGTATTTAGGCGATTCGTGATCGCGGCTAAGTCTTCGAGTGCGACTGTAAGGTCATACTCGGAGCGAGTTGTTACTCATGTAATTGTTAGTTGTCTTGACATCTACATGAGCCTCAATGAGGTTCTGGTACTCATGTGATTGTCAGTTGTCTTGACATTTACATGAGCCTCAATGAGGTTCGTGCTACTCATGTAATTGTCAGTTGTCTTGACATCTACATGAGCCTCAATGAGGGTCTGCTAAGCCTCCGAGTGGTTCTGTAAGATACACTCGAAGGAAGCTTTCTACTTAGGCGATTCTTGGTCGCTGACAAGTCCCCGAGTGCGACGTTTTGTGAACACTCAGAGAAAGTTAATACTTAGGCGATTCTGGATCGTGGCTATGTTCCCGAGTGTTACGTTTAGTGCACACTCGGAGAAATTTATTACTTAGGCGATTCTGGATCACAGCTAAGTTCCCGAGTGTGACGTTTAGTGCACACTCGGAGAAAGTTTGTACTTAGGCGATTCTTGATCGCAGCTAAGTCCCCGAGTGCGACGTTTAGTGCACACTCGGAGAAAGTTATTCCTTAGGTGATTCTGGATCGCAGCTAAGTCCCCAAGTGCGACGTTTAGTGCACACTCGGAGAAAGTTTGTACTTAGGCGATTCTTGATCACAGCTAAGTCCCCGAGTGTGACGTTTAGTGCACACTCGGAGAAAGTTATTACTTAGGCGATTCTGGATCGTAGCTAAGTCCCCGAGTGCGACGTTTAGCGAACACTCGGAGAAAGTTTGTACTTAGGCGATTCTGGATCGTAGCTAAGTCCCCGAGTGCGACGTTTAGTGCACACTCGGAGAAAGTTATTACTTAGGCGATTCTGGATCGCAGCTAAGTCCCCGAGTGCGACGTTTAGCGCACACTCGGAGAAAGTTTGTACTTAGGCGATTCTGGATCGCAGCTAAGTCCCCGAGTGCGACGTTTAGTGCACACTCGGAGAAAGTTATTACTTAGGCGATTCTGGATCGCAGCTAAGTCCCCGAGTGCGACGTTTAGTGTACACTCGGAGAAAGTTATTACTTAGGCGATTCTGGATCGCAGCTAAGTCCCCGAGTGCGACGTTTAGTGCACACTCGGAGAGAGTTATTACTTAGGCGATTATGGATCGCAACTAAGTCCCCGAGTGCGACGTTTAGTGCACACTCGGAGAAAGTTATTACTTAGGCGATTCTGGATCGCAGGTAAGTCCCCGAGTGCGATGTTTAGTGCACACTCGGAGAAAGTTAATACTTAGGCGATTCTGGATCGCAGCTAAGTCTCCGAGTGCGACGTTTAGTTCACACTCAGAGAAAGTTTATACTTAGGCGATTCTGGTTCGCAGCTAAGTTTTTTTTAGACCGGAGTCTGCGAACGTGGAAGGATTTTGAATCTGCAAAAAACTCAATCTGCTTTGTATTACTTCAATCGATACTTGTTCTTTACATTGCTTCAGTCGATGGTCACGTGTAGAAACGCTTCAGGAGATCTCCATTCCATGCTCGCGGCTCGTCCGTTTCCCTGTCGAGGTTGTAGAGTCGATATGCTCCGTTGTTCAGCACCTTGGAGATGATGAAGGGTCCTTCCCAGGCGGGAGCCAACTTGTGAGGTCTCTGCTGATCCACTCGGAGCACCAGGTCGCCTGCTTGGAATGTACGACTCCTGGCGTGTCGCGCGTGAAAGCGCCACAGGTCTTGTTGATAAATGGTTGAGCGAGTCAGTGCCATCTCGCGCTCCTCCTCTAGAAGATCCACTCCGTCTTGCCTTGCTTGCTCTGCTTCAGCTTCGGAGAAGAGTTCAACTCGTGGAGCGTTGTGAAGCAAGTCACTCGGAAGGACTGCCTCTGCTCCGTAAACGAGGAAGAACGGGGATCGCCCTATAGATCTATTTGGGGTTGTGCGGAGACCGCAAAGCACCGAAGGCAGCTCGGTGACCCATGCACCGGCGGCATGTCCCACTTCTCGCAGGAGTCGAGGCTTCAAACCTTGTAGAATAAGCCCATTCGCCCGCTCTGCTTGCCTGTTTGTTTGGGGATGCGTCACAGATGCAAAATCCACTCGGATACCTTGGCCTGTACAGAAACCTTTGAATCTGTCCAAGTCAAAGTTTGTTCCATTGTCAGTGATTATGCTGTGAGGTACCCCGAATCTGGAGATGATGTCCCTGAAAAACTTGATGGCCGTAAGGGCGTCGAGCTTCTTGATGGGCTTGGCTTCAATCCACTTTGTGAACTTGTCGACTGCCACCAACAGATGTGTGAATCCCCCTTGGCCTGTCCTGAATGGATCGACTGTATCTAATCCCCATACCGCAAACGGCCAAACAAGAGGGATTGTCTTCAACGAAGATGTTGGTTTGTGGGACTTGTTAGAGTAGAACTGACAGCCTTCACATCGGTCGACCATATCTTTCGCCATTTCATTCGCCTGCAGCGAGAAGAAGCCAGCTCTAAATGCTTTGGCGACGATTGCCCTTGAGGAGGCGTGATGACCGCAGGTTCCTGAGTGAATTTCTTCTAGGATTAACTGTCCCTCCTCAGGGGAGATGCATTGTTGAAGGACGCCTGAAACACTTTGTTTGTACAACTGGCCATCAATGACAGTGAACGACTTTGACCTGCGGACGATCTGTCTGGCTTGGACTTCGTCTTCTGGTAATTCTTGCCTTAGGATGTATGCAATAAACGACACAGTCCAATCGGGGATGATAGCAAGAATCTCCATGATCAAATCAACCACAGCAGGGACTTCGACTTCAGTTGGATCTGTCGAGCTCTTTGGTTGTACTGGTTCCTCTGTGAAAGGATCTTCTTTAACTGAAGGAAGGTGGAGGTGCTCGAGGCAGACGTCACTTGGGAATGGTCTCCGAGTGGATCCGAGTTTTGCCAACTCATCAGCTGCTTGGTTTTTCAGTCGCGGAACATGGTGGAGTTCCAGACCTTCAAACTTTTTCTCGAGCTTCCTCACTGCATTGCAGTATGTGGTCATGGCGGGGTTCCTGACGTCCCACTCCTTCATCACTTGATTAACCACCAAATCCGAATCGCCATAGACCATCAGGCGACGGACGCCGAGTGCGATGGCTATGCGCAGTCCATAAAGGAGAGCTTCATACTCTGCCTTGTTGTTGGAGGAATCAAAGTGTATCTGCAATGCATACTTGAGTTTGTCACCCTTTGGCGATATGATCACAACGCCAGCGCCGGAGCCATTCAACATCTTGGACCCATCGAAGAACATTGTCCAATGAGCCGAGTAGATGTGGGTCGGTTGTTGTTGTTGTTCTACCCATTCTGCTATGAAGTCAGCCAGAGCTTGAGACTTTATAGCTTTCTTGGCCTCGAACTTGATATCGCAGTATAACATCTCCATCGCCCACTTCGCCACTCGGCCCGATGCGTCCCGATTGTGGAGGATTCCCGACAACAGAGCATCAGAAACGACAGACAACGAGTGGTCTTGGAAATAATGAGCTACCTTCTTCGCAGTCATGTAAATCCCGTAGGTAAGTTTTTCATAGTGGGGATACCTCTGCTTGGAAGGAGTCAGGACTTTGGAGACATAATACACTGGCCGCTGAACCTTGTATGCTTTGCCTTCTTCTTCGCGTTCGACTGTGAGAACAGTGCTGACGACTTGATTTGTAGCCGCAATGTATAGAAGAAGGGGTTCTTTACTGAGCGGAGCAGTAAGAACCGACTGGGTGGAAAGTAGGACTTTGAGGTCGTCGAATGCGATTTGAGCTTCATCTGTCCACTCGAAAGTATCTGATTTCTTCATGAGTCGGTACAGAGGAAGTGCCTTCTCGCCGAGTCAACTGGTAAACCTGCTCAAAGCCGCTAGGCAACCTGTGAGACTTTGAACATCGTGTATTCTGACTGGCCGCTCCATTCAGATGATGGTCCCGATCTTTTCGGGGTTGACGTCGATCCCTCATTCGGAAACGAAGAAACCGAGTAACTTTCCGCTGGGAACACCGAACGAACACTTGGCTGGGTTGAGCTTGATATCGTACCTACGAAGGTTGGCGAATGTTTCTGCCAAGTCAGTCAGCAGGTCGGAACCTTTGCGTGACTTGACTACGATATCATCCATATACGCCTCCACATTTCAACCGATCTGGTCAAGGAGACATTTTTGGATCATGCGCATAAAGGTTGCTCCTGCATTCTTCAAACCAAATGGCATAGTGATGTAGCAGAAGCACCCGAATGGGGTGATGAAGACTGTTTTTAATTCATCGGGGCCATACAGACGGATCTGATGATAGCCCGAGTAGGCATCAAGGAATGACAAACGCTCGCAACCCGCAGTCGAATCGACAATTTGATCGATGCGGGGAGCGGAAAATGGTCTTTCGGGCAAACCTTATTGAGATGCTTGAAGTCGATGCACATTCGGAGCGACTTGTCTTTCTTGGGCACCATGACAACATTGGCGAGCCACTCGGAGTGGTGTACCTCGCGAATGAAGTTGGCTGCCAAAAGCTGAGCCACCTCTTCTCCGATTGCCTTCCTCTTGTGCGCGGCGGACCGACGCAGGAGTTCTCGGACAGGCCGAGCAGCGGGATCCACATGCAGTCGGTGCTCAGCCAACTCCCTGGGTGCACCTGGCATGTCACCGGGCTTCCATGCGAAGATGTCCCAGTTCTCACGGAGGAATTGGATGAGCTCGGCTTCCTATTTAGGGTCGAGGGTGGTGGAGATGTTCGTCGGGGCAGCGGTGTCGTCCGTCGGGTGAATGGTGACCTTCTTCGTCTCTCCCGCCGACTGGAATGCGGACTCCGAAGCTGGCTTCTTCGAACGCATCAAGTCAGCGGGGTCGACTGTCTTCTTATACTCGTCGAGCTCGAGGACAACCATCTGTTGATCGGCGATCCTCGATCCCTGCTGCAGACACTCCTCGGCCCGCTGCCGATTTCCTGTGATAGTGATTACACCTTTTGGGCCTGGCATCTTCAACTTCAGGTACACGTAACATGGATGGGCCATGAAACGCGCATACGCCGGGCGGCCCAGAATCGCGTGGTACGCACTCTGGAAGTCCACCACCTCGAACGTCAGTTTCTCCTTGCGGAAGTTCTTGTCGGAGCCGAAGACGACGTCCAACGCGATCTGGCCGAGTGACTTGGCCTTCCGTCCAGGGACGACTCCATGGAACTGCAAGCTGCTCTCGCTAAGTTTGGACATCGGAATGCCCATCCCCTTGAGAGTGTCAATGTACATGATGTTCTGGCCGCTGCCGCCATCCATGAGGACTTTGCGCAGTCGGACTCCTTCCACCACTGGGTCGATGACCAGGGCCTGCCTCCCTGGGGTGGGTACGTGTGCTGGATGATCCGTCTGGTCAAAGGTGATCGGAGTCTGAGACCATTTGAGGAACGTGGGGTTGGTCGGGGTGGCCATGTTCACCTCCGTGTTCACCAGCTTCAGTCGACTCTTGCTTTCAACGTCAGCAAAAATCATCAGTGTTGCATGGACTTGGGGGAATGGATCCTCCTTGTCCTCCTCATCCTGTTCATTGTCCTTTTCACTCGGCTGCCCTTCGCCGAACCCCTGGATCAGGAGGCGACATTGCCGAGTGGTATGCTTCGGGAGTATGGCGTTGCCCTCTTCATCCATCTTCGTGTGGATTGGACATGGTTGGTCCAGGATGTGGTTTCTGAACTGCTTCTTCTTGGGGGTGAACTGAGCCTTCCCCTTGCCCTTGAACTTGGCATTGGTAACGGCTGTGGCCTCTACCTGCGGAGTGGACGGAGCTTTCTGCTTCTGCTTCCGAGTGTTGTTCCCGTCTCCACCGGCGACTGCTTTGTGCTTACCACTACGAATGCGGTCCTCTTCTTCGCTATTTGCATAGCGTGCCGCTATCTCCATCATCTTACTCATGGAGATGTCGCCTGTTCGACCGAACTTCAGGTACAGATCTCTGTACCGCACGCCTGCCTTGAAGGCGCAGACTGCTTGGTGCTCTGTGACGTTCTCCACCGTGTGGTAGAGGCTCGTCCAACGCTGAATGAAATCGCGCAGGGGCTCATTCTGCTTCTGGACACAGTGCTGGAGCTCCACGAGACCAGCAGGGCGTTTGCACGTCCCCTCGAAGGTCCTGATGAAGACTCGGGCCAGATCTGCCCAGCCGTAGATGCTTCAAGGAGCCAACTGGTTCAGCCACGCTCGTGCCGAGCCGTCGAGCATCAGAGGGAGGTGTTTCATGGCGACGTGGTCGTCCCCTCCTCCGATCTGGACTGCCACTCGGTAGTCGTCCAGCCATGTTTCTGGCTTGGATTCTCGTGTAAACTTGTTGATCCCCGTCGCCAATCAGAAGTTGGGAGGGATGTCAGCCGAACGAATGGCTCGACTGAAACACTCGGGGCCCGAGACGATGGTCCTGCTTCCACTCAGACGGTCTATATCGTGTCCACCGCGGCGGGCCCGGCCCCCGACGACCCTCCTCTGGGCGATATATCCTCTTGCATCGGGCCTTGGATCATAAGTGTCACCGACCGAACGCCGATCATCATGATGTCGGGGCCCGTAGGGCCCACCCCGCGGAGGGGTACGTGAACGGCGACGATCTTCGGCATTCATGGAACGGCTGCCTCCCCTGTGTCGCTGATGAGAACCGGGGCTGTGAACTGACCGATGTGTGTTCGCGCGAACAAAACTATTGTGGATCCTGTTGTGCGACTGGGAGACCGCCGAATTTTGCTGCTGCGCCGTGTGCAGCAGGGCACGGATCTGCTCGATCCCTCTGCCAGCCTCTGAATCAGTCGGCTGGAGGGAATCCGCTATCTTGGCGGCGGCAGCCAGGTTGAGGATGGGTGTGCGGAACACCTCCACGTTGCTGTGGCGAGTGTGCCGACTGGCAGAACGGCGGGGCTGACGGTGAGCGCCGGAGGTTTCGCCGACCTCGTGCTCGTTCCGGCCGGTTTGGCGGGGGCTTTCATGGGAGTTGGCCATGTGGACTTCGGCTGCAGGTCCGCGACCCAAGTACTCGGAAGGAAACTCAGTCGGAACTGAGTCCGAGCGCTGGGACGGCGGCGCCACTACTACCGACTCTAGGACCGCCACTTGTGCGGACGCGTGCTGGCACGGCTGGGCGTGTTGCACCCAACGCTGGAGCCGCGGACGGCGGGACCACTTATTAAGGCGTGCGACGGCGACGTAGGTCGACACCAGAGCCGACTGCTGGAGAAGAAGGATACCGCGGGCGCCGGCACGGAAGTGCGTAGCCCCGCGACTGGCGAGAGCCTCGATGTCGAGAGGGGCGTCCCGAAGCCATGCCGAATGGTCGACGATGAAGGAGAGAGCGCTGAAGAGGATCTCGTGACCCGTGCTCAAATCTCCACCGGATGACATGATGAAAAGATGTAGTCGCAAACTCGCCGGAAGTTGCTTAGACGCCTGCCCCACGGTGGGCGCCAACTTTCGTGGGTATAAGTCTGACAGTAGATGTGTAGGGTATGAAAGGATGGGCAAAGCCTTAGCTACGACGAGGTTGTATGAGTTCAGGCCCCTCTACGGTGGAGGTAAAAGCCCTACGTCTCAGTGCTCTTGGGAGCTTGTTGTCGAGTGGAATATGGATTACAGTGAATTGCCAACCCCTGCACCAGTGGGGAAGGGCGGCTTATATAGAGTGCGCTGCCCTTCACAACGGTTCGGTGCACTGGGGTGGAGTAGTGGCGAATAAATGCCTACGTTACAGGTAACGTATGTATTAAATGCTAATAAAGGTACATGGAAACGTATGACCGTTGCCGTCCAGGGGGGTTACGATGTATAGAGTGGAATCCAGTCGGTAAGTTTGATACGCTCCGAATGCTCATCTCCGACTGGATGATGGGAAGTCCTTAATTCAGTCGGAACTGACTAAGGGCCTTATCCCTTATGAAGGGTACTCCTTGGGTAGGACCCATTGGGCAGGCCTACGACCCTACCCTAGGACTATAACGCCATCAATCACACCCGATCATCACGTGGTGCTTTGAGACAACGATCCTTCGCAACGGTGCACACTTAGGGGAATATGTTCTCGAAATTATAAGAGGGATCATATTATTATGCTACCGTCGTTCTAAGCAATAAGATGAAAAACATGATAAACATCACAATGCAATCATATAGTGACATGATATGGCCATTATCATCTTTGCCCTTTGGATCTCCATCTTTAGGCATCGCATGATCATCATCGTCACCGGCGTGACACCGTGATCTCCATCATCGTGTCTCCGTGAAGTCGTCACGCCAACTACTACTATCACTACTACTATAGCAAACCGTTAGCAATGAAGTAAAAGTAGTAAGCACATGGCGTTGCATCTCATACAATAAATTAAGACAACTCCTATGGCTCCTGCCGGTTGTCATACTCGTCGACATGCAAGTCGTGAAACCTATTACAATAACATGATCATCTCATACAGCATACATGCAACATCACAACTTTGGCCATATCACATCACATGTCAAACCGTGCAAAAACAAGTTATACGTCCTCTAATTGTTGTTGCAAGTTTTAGGTGGCTGATTTGTGTTTCTAGCAATAACGCCTTCTTACCTACGTGACAGCCACAACGGTGATATGCCAAAGCTATTTACCCTTCATAAGGACCCTTTTCATCAAATCCAATCCGACTAGAGTAGGAGAGACAGACACCCGCTAGCCACCTTTATGCACGGTGTGCATGACTGTCGGTGGAACCAGTCTCACGTAAGCGTACGTGTAAACTCGGTCCGGGCCGCTTCATCCCACAATACCGCCGGAAAAGAATAAGACTAGTAGCGGCAAGGAAATTGAGACATCATCGCCCACAACTTTTGTGTTCTACTCGTGCATAGAATCTACACATAGAAAACCTGACTCGGATGCCACTGTTGGGTAACGTAGCATAAATTCAAAATTTTCCTACGCATATTCAGATCTTCCTATGGAGAGACCAGCAACAAGAGAGGGGTAAGAGCATCTTCATACCTTTGAAGATCGCTAAGCGGAAGCGTTACTAGAACACGGTTGATGGAGTCGTACTCGCAGCGATTGAGATCGCGGTGCGATTCCGATCTAGTGCCGAACTACGGCACCTCCACGTTCAACACACGTGCAGCCCGGTGACGTTTCCTGCACCTTGATCCAGCAAGCAGGAGGGAGAGGTTGGGGAAGACCTCCAGAAGCACGACGGCGTGGTGTCGATGGAGAGACGAGGTCTCTCGGCAGGGCTTCGCCAAGCACCGGCTCAGAGGAGGAAGAAGGGCAGGGTTGCGCCGAGGGAGAGGGAGAAGTCTGTCTCCCAAGGGCCAAAACCCTCTCTATTTATAGGAGGAGGGGAGGGGGGTGCACCACCCCTAGGGTTCCCCCTAGGTGGTGTGGCAGCCACCAGATGGGAAAGGGGGGCGGCGGCTAGGGTGGGAGGGGTGGCGCACCACCTGGTGGGCGTAAGGCCCACCTGCGCCTAGGGTTGCCCCCTCTCCCACCACTTGCGCATTGGGCTGGGTGTGGGAGGTGCACCAGCCCACCTAGGGGCTGGTTCCCTCTCGCACTTGGCCCATCTAGCCTCTTGGGGTCGTTGCCCCCCTTCGGTGGACCCCCGGGGCCACCTCCGGTGGTCCCGGTGGTCCCGGTACGTTACCGGTGACGCCCGAAACACTTCCGGCGTCCAAAATCATCCATCCTATATATCAATCTTTACCTTTGGACCATTCCGGAGCTCCTCGTGACTTCCGAGATCTCATCCGGGACTCTGAACAACTTTCGGTAACCTCGTATAACAATTCCCTATAACCCTAGCGTCATCGAACCTTAAGTGTGTAGACCCTACGGGTTCGGGAGACAGGTAGACATGACCGAGACACCTCTCCGGCAAATAACCATCAGCGGGGTCTGGATACCCTTGGTGGCTCCCACTTGCTCCACGATGATCTCATCAGATGAACCACGATGTCAAGGATTCAATCAATCCCGTATACAATTCCCTTTGTCTGTCGGTATAGAACTCGCCCGAGATTCGATCGTCGGTATACCAATACCTTGTTCAATCTCGTTACCGGTAAGTCTCTTTACTCGTTCCGTAGCACGTCATCGTGTGACTAACTCCTTAGTCACATTGAGATCATGATGATGTTCTACCGAGTGGGCCCAGAGATACCTCTCCATCACATAGACAAATCTCGATCTCGATTCGTACCAACCCAACAGACAATTTCAGAGATACCCGTAGTGCACCTTTATAGTCACCCAGTTATGTTGTGACGTTTGATACACCCAAAGAACTCCTATGGTATCCGGGAGTTGCACAATCTCACGGTCGAAGGAAAAGATACTTGACATTAGAAAAGCTTTAGCATACGAACAACACGATCTAGTGCTATGCTTAGGATTGGGTCTTGTCCATCACATCATTCTCGCAATGACGTGATCCCGTTATCAATGACATCTAATGCCCATGATCAGGAAACCATGATCATCTATTGATTAACGAGCTAGCCAACTAGAGGCTTGCTAGGGACACATTGTGATCTATTTATTCACACATGTATTACTGTTTCCTGTTAATACAATTATAGCATGAACAATAGACGATTATCATGAACAAGTAAATATGATAATAACCATTTTATTATTGCCTCTAGGGCATATTTCCAACACCACCCACATATCAAACTATCAAAGTTGCGAACGCGAATCATATTAACATGATGAAAACCAGCTTGACAGAAATTCCCATGAGTCCTCGGGAGCGCTTTACCACCTATAAAAGTTTGTCCAGGCTTGTCCCTTGCTACAAAAGGGATTGGGCCATCTTGCGGCACCTTTGTTTCTATTGTTACTTGCTACTTGCTACGAATCATCTTACCACACAACTATCTGTTACCGATAATTTCAGTGCTTGCAGAGAATACCTGGCTGAAAACCACTTGTCAGATCCTTCTGTTCCTCGTTGGGTTCGACATTCTGACTTATTGAAAGGACTATGATAGATCCCCTACACTTGTGGGTCATCATGAAGCTATGTGCATTCCTCAATGCAATCTCTCAGAAGGTAATCGATCCAGAAATCATACCAAGGTTAGAGAATTATTTGGTGCAATATCTTGTCAGTTTCGAGTTGGTGTTCCCACCATCCTTCTTCAATATCATGACGCACGTCCTAGTTCACCTAGCCGAAGAGATTGCCATTCTGGGTCCTGTATTTCTACACAATATGTTCCCCTTTGAGAGGTTCATGGTCATCTTGAAGAAATATGTTCATAACCGTGCTAGGCCAGAAGGAAGCATCTCCAAAGGCCATGAAAATGAGGAGGTCATTGAGTTTTGTGTTGACTTTATTCCCGACCTTAAGCCGATTGGTGTTCCTGGATTCCGCATGAGGGCAGACTCGATGGAAAAGGCACGCTAGGACCAAAAGCAATAATATGTATGGACGGGCATTCTCTCACTCAAGCACACTACACAGTTCTACAAAACTCCTCCTTGATGGCTCAGTATATTGAGGAACACAAGGACATTCTATGCTCCAAACACCCGGAGTAGTTTGACGACAGGATTACACGTGAACAAACGGGGACTTTAGCCGGTTGGTTGCAGACACATCTCATGCATGACGACGCTGTTGAAGATGAGATGTACTTGCTGTCCAAGTTACCATCTTCGAATATATTGACTTTCAAAGGGTACGAGATAAATGGGAATACATTTTACACGATCGCCCAAGATAAAAAGAGCACCAACCAAAACAGTGGTGTCTGCTTTGATGCAACAAACACCAATAGGCCAAAGGACACATATTATGGTTACATAGAGGAGATATGGGAACTTGACATTGGAAGTGATTCGAAGGTCCGTTTGTTTCGGTGCAAATGGGTCAATCTGACAGGTGGCAGGGTAGCGGAAGACCCGCGGTACGGAATGACAACAGTGGATCTCAACAATCTTTGGTATGTAGATGAACCATTCGTCCTAGCCAATGATGTGGCGCAGGTTTTCTATGTGAAGGACGTGTCTACCAAGCCGAGAAAAAGAAAAGATAAGGAAGCGAGTACATCATACGATGAGCCAAAGCGCCACATAGTTCTTTCAGGGAAAAGAAACATCGTGGGAGTGGAGGACATGATAGACATGTCAGAGGATTATGAAAAGTTTCATGAAATTGCTCCCTTCACAGTGAATATTGACCCAAGCATCTAGTTAAATGGTGAAGATTGTCCATGGTTACGGCTCAAAGGGACACACGCGAAGAAAAAGTTTTACACCCGAAGATCCCACTCTTGATTTTACCAACTTCACTATCATCACTTTCTTCTCTAGTGAGTTTCCACACATATATATCTGAAAGTCCCACTTCGGACAAACCAGAGGGAATCTTTGTAATAGTTAGGGTACTTATGTGTGATTAATTTCTGACATCATTTGGTATTTTTCATGCACTTACTAATTTTTTGAGCTAAATGACCTTGAACTTGAAAAGACCTACAAATGAACTCTGAAAAGGTTGAAAGTTGGCATGGTATCATCATTTCACCCACATAGCTTGTGCAAAAGAGTTGAGAGGGTTACAGCAAAAACAGGATGCACTTTCTATACAAAATGGACAATCTCTTTCAAAGAATGATGGTTTCGGACGAAAACTCATCTCTTACAAAGGCATTTAATTTTTCAAAACTTATTTCAACTCCACACTTTTTGTGCATTCAGTATGCACCATTCGAAGCCACGTCATCAATTTTCAACCCTTTCTAACTTCATTTGGTATTTTTCATGCATTTAGTGATTTTTTTTGAGATAAATGACCCTGAAATAGAAAAGAACTACAAATGAACTCTGAAAGGTTGAAAGTTGGCATGGTATCATCATTTCACCCACATAGCATGTGCAAAAAAGTTCAGGGGGTTACAACAAAAACAGGATGCACTTCGTGTTCAAAATAGACATTCTCTTTCGAAGTATCGGGGTTTTGGACGAAAACTCATCTTTTACAAAGGCATTTCATTTTTTAAAACTCATTTCTCTAGACTTTTTGTGCGTTCAATATGCACCATTCTAATCGACGTCATCAATTTTCAACCCTTTCTGACTTCATTTGGTATTTTTCATGTATTTACTGGTTTTTTGAGCTAAATGACCTTGAAATTGAAAAGAGCTACAAATGAACTCTCAAAAGGTTGAAAATTTTCCATGGTATCATCATTTCACCCACAAAGCATGTGTAAAAAAGTTGAGAGGGTTAGGACAAAAACCGGATGCACTTCGTGTACAAAATGGACAATCTCTTTCGAGGTATGAGGGTTTCGGACGAAAACTCATCTGTTACAAAGGCATTTAATTTTTTAAATAACCTAAGAATTACCAAACCAAATATAATGATAAAACACAGTAATATTAAACAGAAGAAAAAAGAATCACTGAAAAATCTATTATTAAAGTAAAGTTATTCACAAACTAGTGATTCACACAAATTTCAAATAAATAAATTGGAAAACTACTCGCACTAATACAAAGTTTATAGAAAAACTGTTAACACCTACACAATAGAATCAGTATTATTAGATCCATCGAGAAAATTATTTTCATACTATTTTTTACTATTGCAGGCACTGATAAATTCCCAACAAATTTAGTGGAACACAAGAAAAACATAAACTTAGGAGAAAGTAACCTTATAAAAATGGAAGAACAGGGTAGCCAACCTACGCAATGAAATAAGTTTGCTAGCTCTATACAAACCTTTGAACTTGGCTCGTCCGTTGTTTCCATCCAACTACATGCATAACTTTGAACTAAATATGTACTCCCTCCATTCCTAAGTATTATTCTTTTTTACATATTTCACTATGGACTACATACAGATGTATATAGACATAATTTAGAATGTAGATTCATTCATTTTGCTTTGTATGTAGTCCATAGTTGAATCTCTAAAAAGACAAATATTTAGGAACAGAGGGAGTAATTATTAAAATAGTGTTCAAGAAATTCATGTGAAGTGTCAAGATGCAATAGAAATGTCGCAGATAAATATTGTGTGTTAGCATAGCACCGAATCAAGATTGCATGACTTGATAGACCAGTCCCTTGCAATTTTATCCAGTGGTGTATGTAGGGTTTTAGACCAGCTGATGCATTTCAAAATAAGGGTTCAAAAATTAAAAAGTGTGTAGCTAATATTTGTGGCAAATTTTGATTACACCATGAATACAATATAGTTCATTTATTATTTTTGTTTAGTACCCATAGGGTATTTCAGGAAAATAAAATGCATCTGGTCAGGGTAATTAAGCATGCAAAATACTGTTTTAGAAAAAAATTATAAAATGCTTATATTATGTTTCTTAGTTCTTTGTAGAACTACATTCTATTTCCTTTTTTGCGGTATTTTTTGGTGGACTTTCTATTTCTTTACTGGGGGAAATCAAACATACATAGGCCTGACATGGACCTTCGGGCATTGGGGTTTAGTTTGGGAACTAGGTTGTTGCGGGAGTCACTAGCTAGTTAGCGCGCGCCCCTCCCCGGCCCCTCCACACATATATTTTGGATATGTTTAGCAAAATAACCATCATATCCTAATCCTATTGTCCAATTAATTAGTATATGTATGTATACAATAGATTCTCCTAGTCCTTTAATAAGGGATTTATCAAGAACTAAAGCCCCCATTATGGATGTGCACAAGTTGATCCAATTTATTTCTGATCTCATCTACGTACCCTAGCTAGCTTCTATAGGTCACGTTGTCTTGTGTTAAAGTATTGAAGAAATTCATGGCTTCGTCATTAGCCGGAAGTAACAGTCGCATGATGGTACGAAGCTCTTCAAAGTTGTTTTGGAACGGAGTGCCCGATAGGGTAATTTGCTTTTTGGTACGAAGTTCCGCAAAGGTCTTCCAAATAGCGATATTTGGAAGGCTCTTGCTGAACTTCGTACCAAAAAGCTAATTACCCTATCTGGGACTCCGTTCCAAAACAAGTTTGGAGAGCTTCGTACCATCATGCGCTTGTTGCTTCCGGATAATGATGAAGCCATGGTTTTCTTGAATCCTTTGACACTAGACAACGTGACATATAGAAGGGTAGATGAGATCAGGAAAAATATGGACCATTTTCTGTACAACCAGAATGGTGCCATTTTGTTAAATCCCTTAAAGGTGAAGAGAATCTGTTATGATTCTTAATCTAGTTCCTAGCCAGGGACTAAAGGTTCCTTGTATATAAGAAATCACAATCCAAGCATTTAAAAAATGTTAAATTTGGATAGAATTTGTTCTTGAATGCTATGGACAATACCGGCAGAGAAGAAGAAGAGGCCATGTTCGAGATCATACGCTCCTTGATACCAGATGAGAATGAAGAAGATGACGACTCGCAATATGTGAACAATACCGGTGATGGTATGATGTTCGATGAAGACGAACGAATAGATGAAGTCTAGAACAATGATGACGAAGGAAATGTTGTTCTTCAGATAACAAACACTGATGAGGTATATTTATATAAGGCATATGGAGTTCATGACATGTTTTAATTGATTTGTATATATATTAGCAAATCGATCTTTCTTCTTTTAACCCTCAAGATTGAGCAAATCTTCTACAAGCAGCAGGGCAGTTCAAGGCCTAGCCAAAATGTTGCCGACTGGCGTAAAGTACAAGATCGATACCATAAAACTGAATGGAGAACCTGATGAACATAGGAAGAATGCGAAGACGTTCATTCGTCAATGCGGAGTTATTGTCACGGACCAAATCCCGATCATCGTTCAAGAATGGAAAAAGCCAGCAAAGGGAGATCCAAATGTTACTTTTGTCGACCAAAGAGCAAAACATATGCTTTGGGAATCGCTCATGTCACATTTCACCCTACCAGATCATTTGACACATGCAGATTTGGAGAAAATCAAGAACAATGCTCTTAAGAAGATGGCGATAGCATTCAACAACCACAAGAAAACTATATGGGCTGCGTATGTCAAAGGAGGAAAGCAGACTCTAGAATTCAAGGGAACACTGGAGAAGGCAAGAGATCAATGAGAAGCTTTCGTGAACTTCAAGAATCAGAAGTAGCTCAGGAGCGGTCGACAAAAAACAAGATTAATGCCGCGAAAAAGAAGTGACACCATAAGATGGGGCCAGGTGGCTACAAGGTGGCCCGACCTAAGTGGGATCTTGCTGAGCAAGAGATGATGGATGCATGGGTCACTCCAGTTACAAGGAGCTGGGCCCCCAGGTGTAGAACTTGGTTCAATGGGCATGGGGAAACGTTGGACCCAAAGACAGTCGTTGCTTTGGAGCGGACATGTCTTAAAGGAGCAGATGTAAGTTTACTTGTTGCAATAGAAGAGGCTCAAACGGGCGTATTCACGCCCAACCGAGAGAACGATGAGCTTACGCGCGCCCTGAAAAATTCTGAACACCCAGGAAGAACACGAGGCAAAGGCGTCGTTCCATGGTTTGAGGGGTTTGCGGACTAGAACATCGACTATAGAAGCCGTGCGAGAAAGAAGCAGCAGGAGGAGCAGAAGATGAAGCTGGAGGAGGAGCATAGGAAGCAGAAAGAAGACCGCCTTCGCATCGTAGAATCAAAGCACGTGGAGTCAGAACTCGCTTTCAAGCGGCAGCAACAGCAGATCGACTCACTTATGCAGAAAAGGGAGTCTCAGCAGCGGCACAGCTAGCGGATCCAGCATTGGATAACACCATCCCATCCATGCCGAGAAGAAGCGTGGGTTCCTCCAAGGGTGATGATGCACTGGATGGATACCCTGTGAATGATATCATAGATACGAAAACTTGTGAGCTACACATAAAAGTGAAGAACATATCCATGAAGGTGGCGGGCGGCTATGCTTATACAAATCCCCCTGAAGCAACCTTCCATTGCAATCCAATTCTAGCTGGCTATGCTCGTGTCGGGGTTGATGAAGTGGTGGCAGGATATTCGGGGCTAGAGCTTGACATTCCTAGAGGTGACGACGAGCACACACTGGGAGAGGGCATACATTATATCATTCTATGGATAAAGGATTGCATTGTCTTTCCAAGGAAACCGACACCGCGTCAGCCGACTCCTCATTCAAGTCTGCCACCGCGTCATCCCACTCCTCCTCCTCCAAGTCCGGCACCGCATCAGCCGACTCTCCTCCTCCAAGTCCAGCATCGCGTCAGCCGACTCCTCCTCCTCCAAGTCTGCCTCCGCGTCAGCCGACTCCTCCTCCTCCAAGTCTGGCTCCACATCAGCCGACTCCTCCTCCAAGTCAGGCACCGCGTCAGCCGTCTCCGCCGCCTCAGCAACAACGGAAGAGAGGCGCCGGAACTATGTCGGCTAGCGTTACAACAGGAGGCAAGAAATTCACATGTGGTACAAGCCTCAAGCCTCTTCCGAGGTTACCTTAGCACCTGACTCCCGAGGAGAACACAACCGAAGTGCAAGCCCAATTGAAGGCCCGTTTTGGACCAAAACCGCCCCGCTGCCAAAGCAGATCATACCTGAGCATGTCATACAACGCTTTATTGATATTGCTCAACCAGTTGTCAAGCATATCGACTCAGACTATGACCGCTCTATCAAGAAGTCATATCGAGCACAAAAAAAGAAGGAGTAGAGCTCTAGCTTGAGCCAAGCAGCTGGCAAAAAATGCGGGAAAACTGGTCCCCAACTGGGAGAACACGCAATGGGATCGTTCCCCCTGCTACAAACACATGTGATTACCGTCGATCAGCAGCTGGTAATAACAGACGATCGTAGAAGGCACGCTAAAGAGGTCGGTGTCACTATATAACAACTCCTAGGCATCGAGGACTTCCAAATGTTTACAAATGAGCAACTACAACGGAAATATGTCCGCGGCCAACCTATGGTCAAGCCTGAGCAGATCCCACATCTATCAACGAGAATGTATGAATCACATCAATGGTACCTGAGAGTAGTAAATACTACGGATCGAGAGTCCCTCATGGTGAAAGTCGAGGCAGAGCATTACTACCATAAAAAGATTTGTGGGTTGAGTATCAAAAAATGTTTCAGTTACTCAATCAAGACGCACTCGACAAATCTCTCGTCAGTTGCTATTGTGTGTTAGTGATTTCTTTCTGTAATTTAAGTTTCTAGCTAGGTGTAGTGCTCGTTCATTACCTGTAATTATCCTCACTATATATTCTTATCTGTGGTATTATGCAGAATGAGGGTGTATGAAATGAAAAAATCTGGACGCTATGGCATTGGGTTCATCGACCCAAATACCATTAAAGAAGAGACATGGACGCGTAAATGGGAACGAAAAGACACAAAGAAAAGCTTGGTAGAGTTCCTGGTGCGACTAAATGTTGGAAATATGCCCTAGAGGCAATAATAAAGTGGTTATTATTCTATTTCCTAGTTCATGATAATTGTCTATTATTCATGATATAATTGTATTAACTAGAAACCGTAATACATGTGTGAATATATAGATCACAATGTGTCCCTAGTGAGGCTCTAGTTGGCTAGCTCGTTGATCAATAGATGATCATGGTTTCCTGATCATGGACATTGGATGTCATTGACAACTAGATCACATCATTGGGGAATGATGTGATGGACAAGACCCAATCCTAAGCATAGCACTAGATCCTATTGTTCTTCTGCTAAAGCTTTTTCTAATGTCAAGTATCATTTCCTTAAACCATGAGATTGTGCAACTCCAGGATACCGTAGCAGTGCTTTGGGTGTGTAACGACTAAGATGCGGCCCTTTCCTATTTTGGGGGCGTTGCTCCAAAAGGGAAAGAGGTGCATCTAAACGTTTCGCAAGCGAGATAGTCATAGAAATACATAATCGAAGAATGACAAATAGGGCATACATTTGCCATCTCACATAGTATAATATAAGGTTTACATCCACACAATTATTCACACAAGTTAGTCCCGCTACGGACAACATGAAACAAGGAAAAGATTATGATATCACGCATGCTGGCCCACGATCACGACCACGGCCTCAGTCCTCCGGATAGTTCACGAACAGTCGGTCATTCTCCTCATCGTACTGCCACGCGAGCTGCGTGCCATCAGGATCTCCTGCGTCGGGTGTACCTGTACCTGTTGGGGTTTTGTAGTAAACTATGAGCCACGGGGACTCAGCAATCGAATGACCTTGGTACCGAAACTAGTCAAGTTATTAGGTGAGGAAGGTTTAGTGTATAGGTTGCACCATCCTAAGCATATATGGTGGCTAACTTACGAAGATCAGAGTGTTTGATATGGTGTTCTACGCGAGCGGTCGAAGACTAGGTGATCAGTAAGTGATCCTGAACACCTACTTATGCCAAACATAACCCCACCGTGTTCCCGATCGCAGATAAGTCTTCGAAGGAGACAGTCATGGTTACACACAGAGATGGCAGTTTTATTAGAGTTAGGTCAAGTTATCTAGAACCGGATGTTAACAAATTATCCATGTTTGCCACATAACCACGAGCACGGCTTTCTGAAAGATTAAACCCTACAGGGGTGCTCCAACTAGTCCATCACAAAGGGTCACGGGCCGCAAAGTAATCCTCTATCACGAATCTCGTGATCTCGTCGGACTCCTTAGAGGAAAACCTCAACTTTGAGGAGACCCAAAGTTTCACCGAGATTCCTATACACAAGATATATCGCTCAGGTAAGACAAATCTAGCAGGACCTCCCGTCGTGTCAATGACCCCGATAAGAGCCGCGTATCTTAGTCTCAGGACACGACGGATGAGCGATGGTTACCACGCCAAAACACCGAGTTGCCCCGGGGAGCGTAATAAGCTTCTCTGGGTTGGACCAACACTCATGAGGAGCACTCGCCCAGGTTGTTGATTAAATCCTTGGAGTAGCTATTCCCTATGCAAATTATTATTAGGTGATTAGCAAATTAAAACCAATGTTGGGTCCTGCCGGACATGTCTTAACACTACGCGATTTATCAAGGGGGTCCCCATAACAACCCCAAATGTGTTAGGAGTGATCAGTTATGGAATCAAACACCGGTAGCCGAAACTAAGGCGCCAATAACGGAACAAATCACCCGGCAAAACGCTAGGCCTTCCGTCATTTACCAAGTATATAGGTGCATTAATTAAATAGCAGTTTAATCGTAATGATATCAAAATACTCATGTTATCACATGAGACAGCTGGCACCTGAGACTAGCAAAGCTATACATTAGAAGGTGAGAAAGCCTACTTAGCCAAACAACATTAGCTAGGAGGGGAAGGTGTTTGGGTTTCATGGCAATGACATGTGGCATATTTATCAAGTGGTAGGCAGTGAACATATATCAAAGGAAACGTGATTCTAAGCATAACAAAGCTAGATACGTTATCAAGGTCACGGTCATCTTGCCTGTGATGTCTTCAGCTTGGAACTGCTCTTGATCGTCCTGCTCGTACTCTCCAGGATCCATGTACTTGCTCTCCGATCCCGGTGCTACCCAAATAAAAATAACAGCCAATGAGCACCAACACCACATGATGTAACAAACAATATGATGCATGAGATGAGAAGGAAGCATGCACCTCTATTCTAGTCACTTTCATATGCATGAGATGTGAAGATAAACCGGAAACATATAAAGAACGTTGAGAACAGAGCTACGGATCAACCGGAAACTACGAAACAAGATATGGAGTCCTACGGTTCAAATCCACCACAAGCACACTCCAATGGCACTCTTCTGGTGTTCCCAGGTTGCCACATGATCAAACAAACCAAATATAAGTGGGGTGGTGCAAAGAAACACACCACACCATCAATAGTGCTCACACAAGCTTCAAAACAACTAAAACATGCAATCTGTCCTAAACAACATCATAGAAGTTTGTCTACAACATTCAAAGTACCTACATCCACCCAAATGAGCCAAACAAGATATGTGGCAAAAGCCATTCAAAAGATCTACAAGCCTGAGCAAGAAGCTACTGCAAAGGCTTCACACATGGGAAGATCTATGGACACAAACTTGGACAAAAATAACAGATTCTGGGACTTAGTGAAAATCACAGATTTTCACCAGCTTCTTATGCTCTGAAGCATTTTGACAGCCTCCAAAATGATATCTACAAGAAGTGAAAGAGCATGAAATTTCATAGAGAGCTAGAGAAACCTAAAATCCCACAAACCGTAGTTTGTTGCATGGGCTGATTCCCAACACATGAGCTTGTGCAACCACATCAACAAGGGAAGAAAATAACATCAGTTTCTCAGACTTAGTGAAAATCACAGATTTTCACAAAGCTGACAATTTCAGCCAAGTGTCAACTTTGACAAGTCACAACAAGTGCATACAAACTCCTATGTATAAAACAAAGACTCCATGTTGTAGAGGGGTTCACCCACTACTGCCACATCAAGGATTCATCCTCATAGGGCCAACAGACCACATGACACTAAGCTCTAAACATGACATCAAGACAGTAAAATGGCAGTTTATGAAGTTGCTCTAAACTGAAATCTGATTCCACCAGTGGATTCTTGGGATGATTCTACCCCAAAAGCATATATAATACATGGGTACTTGCATGGAACATGCGGGCACCAAGCTAGCTCGAAAAAAAAACATAGATATCAACATGCTTATATAAGACATCATCACATGTGAATAAAGCATACATTACATCTCTATACCTACCTATGCACACAATCAAGGTTCATACACCATCACCTCAACATATTGGCAAGCATGAGGGGTTATCCCTCATGCACAAGTGCATAGGTGCACTCATGCCCACACACACATATGCATGACCACCTACACACAAATACATACCCACACACACACAAGAATGGGCTCATGTGCATGGGTGCACCCACATGCACACACACACATATGTATATCCTCATCCCTTCACATATACACTAAAGCACATACACACAACACGCATGACATACACACCACCTACACACACTAGTGCATGCACACACACTCACACACTCATGAGTTTGTGCAAACTTGCACAGTGGGGGTAACCCACACACATACACACTTGCAGACACCTCCTACACATACTAGTGCACTCACACCTACATACACACATGCACTTGCATACACTCACACATATGCATACACCTAGGTAGTAAGAATAAACCACCACAAACTCTAGCTAAAGGAAGCACTAAGCTTGCTGCCCAAGCAAAGCCAAGTGAAACAACAATGCAAAACAACAACAAAAATAAAGGGGGTGCTCTCGGATCGAACCCGGGATCCCTCTGGTGCACACAACACACCGCCCCACTGGGCTAGCTCAATCTCTTTGACACAGAGGAGGAGGGAAACAGGTTATGCTCTCCTGTCGAGCCACTGTACCACGAAAACAAAGAATAAAAAGGGGCGCCTTCGGGGATTCGATCCCACGACCAACATACGCCAAAACCACCTACACACCACTCTGCCACGCTACGGAACTTAACAAAGAGGGGGAAGTAACTCTTTTGAGTATCCCCTCTAATCCTACTACATATCGACGGCGGGCGGAACAGGGGAAGGTCACCGGCGTTGCTATGCGCAGAATTGGCACGGGAGAACTTGTGGGGAGGAAGAGGGATCATCGAAGGATCCATTCCTGGACGGAGCTCACCGGGAGACGCACCAGATCTACGGATCCACGAGCACCTACTACGGCGACGGTGGCGACAGCAAAGAGCTACGGCGACCTACGCTAGGAGGAGGAAAGGAAGGGAACGAGGTCTTGCTCACCCTAGACGTCACGAAGAGGAGGACGACACGTCGGAGAGGAAGAAGGGGACGAAGAGGCGCGGGATAGACGGCGTGCTGCTCCGGTCTAACAGAGCCGCCGCGGAGGGAGCGCCAGAGAGGGGGAACCACCCCTCTAGCGACAGGAACAGAACGGCGGGACATGCCCCATGCTCGCGGACGCCTCGGACGCCGCGGTGAGAGGCTGCCGGCGATGAGGGGAACGCGGGATCGTCGGCGGTGACTTCTCTAAACTCTCTGCTCACTGGACTTACCTATCAAGGGAGAGGGAGAGAGATGGGAACAAGGGGTGGCCGCAGCTAGGAGGAACCCTAGGCACACTGGCGAAGGGGGAGGCACTAAATAGGGCGGATGGGATGGCCTCGACGTCCGTGAGGGGGACGGCGTGCGCTCTCTCTCTCGGGACTGACGGAAAGCATGCCAGGACGACAACGCCGTCACAGAAGAAGAGAGGAACGGGGGAGATGGGCTGCGCTGCGAGGAGGAGAGGTACTGGGCATGCGGGCAGGAGGAGGCCCACCTCGCTGGCGCGAGATAACAGGGAGAAACCCAAGTGGGCTTTTCCATTTAAAACAAATACCACAACAAATAAATCACCTAGGGAAATCTAGGTGTCCACAAATTAAAATAAAATAACCCTGGTCATAAGGGAATTTTGACCCAATTAAATAAAATACAAAGATGATTTCTGGAGCAAATAAATTAATTACGAAACAAAATTAAATAATCTTTTTTGTAAATAAAACCCCATTTAAGCAAAGTTTTGAAAACCCCTAGTCACACCTCCACATCCACAAGAAAAAGCACTAAATGATCTACATTTTTAAAACAGGAGAGCAAGTAAAAGATGAGCTCAAAAGAATAAAGAAGAAGGGGCCTTTTGAAATCTAGTTTGAAAACTAACATAGTTTTAAACCCAAGCTTGCAAACACCACATCACACCACATGCACTCATCACACCACACATATGGATCAACAACACCAACAACACAAGAAATGGCATGAATGCAATGATGGTATGATACAAAGGAGAAGACATGAAATTCCCACATGAAATGACAACTCTCATATAGCATGACCACATGGATCCAACAAGAAAGGTTTCCAATTATGGCAAGGTTACATCTGGGGCATTACAAACTCTCCCACACTACAAGAAGATCTCGCCCCGAGATCTAGGACTGAAAGAAATCTGGAAATTCGGAACAAAGGTGATCCTCGCGCTCCCAAGTGGCCTCTTTATCGGAATGATGTGACCACTGCACCTTGAGAAACTTGATTGACTTATTGCGGGTCTTGCGCTCAGTCGTCCCAAGAACTGCAACTGGATGCTCATGATAGGATAGGTCGGGTTGAAGGTCGATATCCTGAAGATCAACTATGCGCTCGGGAGTCTTGAAGCATCTCCGGAGCTGAGAGACATGGAACACGTCATGCACATTTGCGAAGTTTGAAGGGAGCTCAAGTTGATAAGCAAGGTCGCCTCTCTTGCCAACAACTCTGAAAGGACCAACGAAACGTGGAGGAAGCTTGCCTTTGATGCCAAAATGTTGAGTGCCTTCATAGGAGACACTTTGAGATAGACGAAGTCATCGAGCTCATAAGACATGTCACGATGCTTGCTATCATAGTATCTCTTCTAATGGGACTGCGCTGCTCTGAGATTATCCCGAATGACCCGACACATTTCTTCTGCTTCTTCGATCAAGTCATTTCCAAGAATCTGACGCTCGCCGGTCTCAGACTAGTTGAGGGCGGTACGACACTTCCTGCCATAGAGAATCTCAAACGAAGCTTTCCCTGAACTTGCCTGATAGTTGTTGTTATAAGAGAACTCGGCAAAAGGTAGGCAGTCTTCCCACTTCATGCCAAAGGAAATGACACAGGATCTTAGCATATCCTCGAGGACCTGATTGACTCTCTCAACTTGCCCACTAGTGTGAGGATGAAAGGCTGTGCTGAATCGAATCTTCGTACCCATCGCAGACTGAAAAGAGTCCCAGAACTTGGAAGTGAAGATACTTCCGCGATCCGAAGAAATCAGCATTGGCACGCCATGCAAAGAGACTATCCTCGAAGTGTACAGCTCTGTAAGCTGAGCTGCCGAGATGGACTCCTTGACTCGAAGGAAATGCGCTACTTTGCTCAACTTATCGATGACGACGAAGATGGAATCGTTACCCTTCTTGGACTTCGGAAACCCGGCGACGAAATCCATCTCAATATGTGTGACGCCCTCGATTTAATCGTACGCTAATCATACACGCAAGTGCGTACGGTCAAACTCAAGGACTCACGGGAAGATATCACAACACAACTCTAGACACAAATAAAACAATATCAGCTTCATATTACAAGCCAGGGGCCTCGAGGGCTAGAATAAGAAAGCTCGATAAACACACGAGTCAGTGGAAGCAACAATATCTGAGTACATACATAAATCATGGGGTGCCTTAGAGAAGGCTAGCACAAAAGATACAATGGTCGAACGAGGAGAGGCCTCCTACCTGGGAGCCTCCTAACTACTCCTGGTCTTCAGCGGCCTCCACGTAGTAGTAAGCACCGTCGGGGTAGGAGTCGTCGTCGGCGGGGACCTCCATCTGCTGGGCTCCATCATCTGGTCGTAGCAACGGATCAAGGGGACAAGGGGGAGCAAAGCAACAGTGAGTACTCATCCAAAGTACTCGCAAGACTTACATTAGAACTATTCTAAGTATGCATCAGTATCAAAGAAGGGGGTTATATGTGGACTGACTGCAGCAATGCGAGAATAGAGAGAGAAGGCCTAGTTCTATCGAAGACCAGCATCCTCAGGGTCTTGCACCAATAGACGAGAATAGACCAACGTAACACAATTAAGTCATATTGTTGCAGCAATATTAAAGTGAGGTCACGCCCAGAGATCCTCCCTCGACTCCCTGCGAGGAAGCAATCCCGAGGCAACTAATTCTAGTTAAGTAACAATTGTAGTTGTATAAGATCAGGGCACAACTCCAAGTCGTCCTGTAATCGTGGACACGGCTATTCGAATAGTTATTTTTCATCCCTGCAGGGGTGCACCACATGTCCCGTCATGGTCGATAACACTCTGGCCGGACACACTTTTCTAGATCATGCCCGGCCTCGGAATATCGACACGTTGCAGCCCCACCTAAGACTCAACAGAGAGGCCAGCACGCCGGTCTAACTCCTAAGCACAAAGGGTTCGTGGGCCCAGTTCCCCTTCGCGCTCCTGCACGATGCGTGGGCGGCTGTTAGTCCTAGCATCCCTTAATCACAAGCGCGATGCATCTTGGGACCACTCGGGCGCGCGCCGCTACATTCCTGACATCTGAAAAACTTCGGCTGATACCGCGACGTCGAGTACTGCTACTTCTCAAACAACAGCGCCACAAATTGACACGTTCACGGAGATTTGCTTGCATCGGTTTTTCCCTTGAAGAGGAAAGGGTGATGCAGCACAGGAGCAGTAAGTATTTCCCTCAGTTTGAGAACCAAGGTATCAATCCAGTAGGAGAATCTCGTCAAGTCCAGAGTACCTGCGCAAACACAAACGAGCTTGCACCCAACGCTGTAAAGGGGTTGTCAATCCCTTCAAGATTGATTGCAGAGCGAGATCTGAAGGAGGAAAGTGCAACGAAGTAAAAGAGTAAGGCTGAAAATATAGTGTGGAGTAGACCCGGGGGCCATAGTGTTCACTAGAGGCTTCTCACAAAATAGCAAATATTACGGTGGTTGAACAAATTACTGTCGAGCAATTGACAGAATTGCGCAAATTCATGACGATATCTAAGGCAATGATCATACATATAGGCATCACGTCTGAGACAAGTAGACCGATACTTTCTGCCTCGACTACTATTACTCCACACATCGACCGCTATCCAGCATGCATCTAGTGTATTGAGTTCATGACGAACAGAGTAACGCCTTAAGCAAGATGACATGATGTAGAGGGATAATCTCAAACCAGTGATGAAAACACCATCTTTTTACCCTTGATGGCAACAACACGATGCGTGCCTCGCTACCCCTTTTGTCACTGGGTGAGGTCACCGCACGGTATGAACCCAAAAACAAGCACTTCTCCCATTGCAAGGATATGAACCAAAACCCACAACTCGAAGAGAATTACAAGGATATGAAATCATGCATATAAGTGATCAGAAGAAACTCAAATAAGATTCATAGATAATCTGACCATAAATCCACAATTCATGGATCTCGACAAACACACCGCAAAATAAGATTACATCGGATAGATCTCCACAAAGATCATGGAGAACTTTGTATTGAAGATTCAAGAGAGAGAATAAGCCATCTAGCTACTAGCTATGGACCCGTAAGTCTATGGTGAACTACTCACGCATCATCGGAGAGGTCATGGTGTTGATGAAGAAGCCCTCCGTATCCGAATCCCCCTCCGGTAGGGCACCAGAAGGTGCCCCAGATGGGACTTGCGGAGACAGAAGCTTGCGGTGGTGGAAAAGTACTTTCAACGATCTCCTGATTTTTTCTGGAATTTTTGGGAATATATAGGCGAAAGACCTAGGGCAGAGTTGGCCCAGGGAGCCCACAAGCCTGGGAGGCGTGGGCCCCCTGGCTGCGGCTAGGGGGCTTGTGGGGTCCCTGGTGCCCCCCTGCCCTGATTCTCAGGTTCCCCGGTCTTCTTCTGTTTCGGAAAAAATCTTTTTGGAAGTTTCGTTCCGTTTGGACTCCATTTAAAATCCTCCTCTGAAAAGGGTCAAAACACAGAAAAAACAGGAACTGACACTTGGCACTGAGTTAATAAGTTAGTCCCAAAAAAGATATAAATGGCATACAAAACATCCAAAGTTTGACAAGATAATAGCATGAAACCATAAAAAATTATTGATAGGTTGGAGACGTATGAAGCATCCCCAAGCTTAACTCCTGGTCGTCCTCGAGTAGGGAAGTGATAAAGACTGAATTTTTTATGTGGAATGCTACCTAGCATAGTTGTCCTTTGTAACTTCTTTCATGTGACATGAATGTTCAGATCCTTATGATTCAAAACAATAGTTTTCTATTGACATGAAAACAATAATACTTCAAGCATACTAGCAAGGTAATCATGAACTTTCAAAATAACAAGTCCAAGGAAAGTTATCCCTACAAAATCATATAGTCTGGCTATGCTCCATCATCCTCACGCAACTAATGTAAATCATGCACAACCCCGGTATTGGCCAAGTAATTGTCTTGGCACTCTTACTTTCTCAAACCTTTTATAACTATCACACAATACAGGAGCGTGAGCCATGGATATAGCACTATAGATGGAATAGAGTGTGGTGGTGGTTGTGAGACAAAAAGGAGGAGATGGTCACATTGACTCGGCGTATCAAAGGGCTATGGGGATGCCCATTAATAGATCTCAATGTGAATGAGTAGGGATTGTCATACAAAGGATGAACTAGAGCTATTAAGTATGTGAAAGCTCAAAAGAAGAACTAGTGGGTGTGCATCCAACTTGCTTGCTCACGAAGACCTAGGGCAATTTTGAGGAAGCCCATCATTGGAATATACAAGCCAAGTTATATAATAAAGATTCCCACTAGTATATGGTGGTGACAAAACGAGAGGCTCTCAATCATGAAGAACATGGTGCTATTATGAAGCACAAGTGTGGAAAAGAGATAGTAGCATTGTCCCGTCTCTCTTTTTCTCTCTTCTCTTTTTTTTGGGCTCTTTGGCCTCCCTTTTTTTATTTCCTCACATGGGACAATGCTCCAATAATGATGATCATCACACTTTTATTTACTCACAGCTCAATGCTCAGAACAATGATGACTCTATAGGTGAGAGTGACGGCACAAGTCATGAGACGGAACGGTGGGAGTTGCATGGCAATATATCTCGGAATGGCTATGAAAATGCCATAGTAGGTAGGTATGGTGGCTGTTTTGAGGAAGGCATATGGTGGGTTTGTGTACCGGCAAAATTTGCGCGGCACTAGAGAGGCTAGCAATGGTGGAAGGTGAAAGTGCATCTATACCATGGACTCACATTAGTCATGTACTTGTTGCGAAAGTTTTTATTAGTAATCGAACAAAGTGCTAAACGCATACTCCTAGGGAAGGGTTGGTAGGTGTTAACCATCACACGATCCCGACCTCAACACAAAGGATGAAAATCAATATATCAATTATGCTCCGACTTCCTAACATAGCGGTTCACCATATGTGCATGCTACGGGAATCACTAAGTTCAACACAAGTATTTCTTGATTCACAACACCCTACTAACATAACTCTTAATATTACCAAATCCATGTCTCAAAACTAATTGAGAGGAATCAAGACTTCTCTTTCTACTCAATGCACATGAAGATGGAAGTTTTTGTATCCTCTTTGGTTACCTATCACCTTTGGGACTACTTTCATAGCATAAGCCCACTACCAAGTCACGCACCGCCGTGCTCTAAAAGATCTAAGTGAAGCACATAGAGCAAACTTATCTAGCTCAAAAGATATAATTGAAGCACGATGAGCATTCTAGCAAAATCACGATGAGTGCATGTATCTCTCTCAAAAGGGTGTGAAGCAAGGATTATTGTGACACAACAAAAAGAAAAGACTCCTATGGTACAAGACGCTCCAAGCAAAACACATATCATGTGATGAATAAAAATATAGCTCCAAGTAATGTTACCGACGGATTGAAGACAAAACAAGGGATGCCTTCTCGGGGCATCCCCAAGCTTAGGCTTTTTGGTGTCCTTGAATTTGGCTTGGGATGCCTTGGTCATACCCAAGCTTGAGCTCTTTCCACTCCTTGTCTCTTTGTCCATAAGAACATCACCCAAAACTTGAAAACTTCACAACGCAAAACTTAAACAGAAACTCGTGATAACATTAGCACAAGAAAACAAACTACCACTTCTTTAAGTACTGTAGAAATCTTTATTTCTATTTATATTGATGCTATATTACTGTATTATCACTTTTCCATGGCTAGTACCCCCGATACTATCCATAGTTTCATCAAAACTAGCAACCAACTCAACAAAAACAGAATCTGTCAAAAACAGACCAGTCCGTAGCAATCTGTATACTTTGTATACTTCTGGTACCTCAAAAATTCTGAAACATTATGACTGCCTGGGAAAATGTATATCAACCAGCAGAAAAAAGAACCAACTCAAAAGCTCTTTCTGAATAAAAATGAAAAATCATCTCGTGAGCGAAAAGTTTCTGTCTTTTTTCAGCAGGATCAAACAACCATCACCAAGACTAGTCATAAAGGTTTTGCTTGGCTCAAACACAAAAAGAAACACAAAAAACACAATCATAACAGAATTATCATGGTTTGGACGCAACAAAATAGAAAGAAAAGGATAAATTCATTGGGTTGCCTCCCAACAAGCGCTATCGTTTAACGCCCTTAGCTAGGCATAAGGCGATAAAATCATGTATCGTCATCTTTGCTGCTCAAACCATATGTAGCCCTCATCATGAATTCATAAGGCAATCTTATTTTATTTCTATGAAAGTGCTCCATGCCCTTCTTTAAAGGAAATTGAAATCTAATATTCCCTTCCTTCATATCGATGATAGCACCAATAGTCCTTAGGAAAGGTCTACCAAGAATAATAGGGCATGTAGGATTGCAATCAATGTCAAGCACAATGAAATCCACGGGTACATAGTTCCTATTTGCAATAATAAGAACATCATTGATCCTTCCCATGGGTTTCTTGACAGTAGAATCCGCAAGATGCAAATTAACAGGACACTCTTCAATCTCATTAAAACCCAAAACATCACATAAAGACTTTGGAATCGCGGAAACACTAGCACCCAAATCAAACAAAGCATTGCATTCATAGTTTTTGATTTTGATTTTGATAGTAGGTTCCCACTCATCATGAAGCTTTCTAGTGATAGAGACTTCCAATTCAAGTTTCTCTTGAAGAAATTTTATCATAGCTTCGATGATATGAGCGTGTGGAGAGTTTAGCATGGATTGCATCAAGGAAATGCATTCAATCAAGGAGCAACTATCATAATTTAATTCCTTGAAATCCAAAGTAGTAATTTCATTACTACTCAAAGTTTTAATATCTTCTACTCCACTTTCAATGCTTTTAGCATCAAGATAGATGACTCTGAATCATTGGGGCGTTTTTCAACCAAAGTGGATTCATATCCAGCCCCATCATCATTGGGTTTGACACAAGAAAAAAAGATTCAATGGGAGTCACACAAGGCACTTTAAGATCTTCGTGATTCTTATCATGAGAACACGCATTTTTAAGCCATTCAGGTCTAGCACGAATTTGGGCGGTTCTTTCTTTGCTCTCACTCATGGAAACACGCATAGATTTCAAAGTTTCTTCCATACTGATCTTGGGAGGAGCACATCTAACTTTCAAAGCATCAATATCACTAGACATTCTATCAACGCTCTTAGCCAAATCGTCAATTTTGAGTAGTTTTTCCTCTATGGACGCATTGAAGATCTTTTGCGAGTTGATAAACTCTTTGATATTACCCTCTAGATCAGAGGGTAATCTATTGTAATTTCCATTAGTATTGTTGTAGCAGTTGCCAACGTTATTAGAGGGGTTACTAGGAAAAGGCCTAGGAACATAGTTTCCTTTAAAACCATTGTTGTTGCCAAAATTATTCCTACCAACAAAATTAACGTCCAAGCTAGCGTTGCTACTCTCAATCAAGGAAGACAAGGGCATATCATTAGGATCTAAAGGATCACTTCTACTAGCAACCAAATTCATTAACTCATCCATCTTAGCACTCAACGAGTTAATTTCTTCTATAGCGTGTACCTTCTTACTAGTAGGTGACCTTTCAGTGTGCCACTGAGAGTAGTTCGCCATGATATTGTCTAGGAGTTTTGTGGCTTCTCGTAACGTGATTTCCATGAACGTTCCACCTGAGGCGGAGTGCAAGATATTTCTAGAAGCGAAATTCAAGCCAGCGTAGAAGACTTGTATAATCATCCAAAGACTCAAGCCATGAGCGGGACAATTTCTAATCATCAATTTCATTCTCTCCAAGATTGTGCAACATGTTCATGATCAAGTTGCTTAAAATTCGTGATATCATTACAGAGAGAGATAATCTTAGCCGGCGGAAAATACTTGGATATATAAGCATCTTTGCACTTATCCCAAGAATCAATACTATTTTTGGGCAAAGACGAAAACCAAGTTTTTGCTCGATCTCGCAACGAGAAAGGAAAAAAGCTTCAATTTAATCACATCATTATCCACATCTTTTTTGCATATCGCAAATCTCTAAGAAGGTATTAAGATGGGATGCGTCATCTTCACTAGGAAGGCCGGAAAATTGCTCTTTCATAACAAGATTCTGCAAAGCGGCATCGATTTTGCATGACTCCTCACTAGTGGCGGGAGCAATCGGAGTACTAATAAAATCATTATTATTAGTATTCGAGAAGTCACAAAGTTCGGTGTTTTCAGTCATGGTGACTTCAGCAAGCAAGCAAGCACACAAGCGAACAAGGAGCAAGCGAGAGAAAAGGGTGAACGAAAAGGCAAACGAAAAAAGGCAAACGAAGAAAAGGGCAAATATTTTTGTAAATTTCTGTTTTTCAGAAGTGGGGGAGAGGAAAACGAGAGGAAAAAAGTAAATGCAAGGGATGAGTTTGTGACACTTACTTGGATGAGTTCTTGACTTGATCTACCCCGGCAACGGTGCTAGAAATTCTTCTTGCTACTTTTCAAACAACAGCGCCAGAAATTGACACGTTGACGGAGACTAGCTTGCATCGGTTTTTCCCTTGAAGAGGAAAGGGTGATGCAGCACAGGAGCAGTAAGTATTTCCCTCGGTTTGAGTACCAAGGTATCAATCTAGTAGGAGAATCTCGTCAAGTCCAGAGTACCTGCGCAAACACAAACGGGCTTTTACCCAACAGTGTAAAGGGGTTGTCAATCCCTTCAAGATTGATTGAAAAGCGAGATCTAAAGGCGGAAAGTGCAACGAAGTAAAAGAGTAAGGCTGAAAATATAGTGTGGAGTAGACCCAGGGGCCATAGTGTTCACTAGAGGCTTCTCTCAAAATAGCAAATATTACGGTGATTGAACAAATTACTGTCGAGCAATTGATAGAACCGCGCAAAGTCATGACGATATCTAAGGCAATGTTCATACATATAGGCATCACGTCCGAGACAAGTAGACCGATACTTTCTACATCTACTACTATTACTCCACACATCGACCGCTACCCAGCATGCATCTGGTGTATTGAGTTCATGACGAACAGAGTAACGTCTTAAGCAAGATGACATGATGTAGAGGGATAATCTCAAACCAATGATGAAAACCCCATCTTTTTACCCTTAATGGCAACAACACGATGCTTGCCTCGCTACCCCTTCTGTCACTGGGTGAGGTCACCGCACGATATGAACCCAAAACCAGGCACTTCTCCCATTGCAAGAATCATAGATCAAGCTGGCCAAACAAAACCCACAACTCGAAGAGAATTACAAGGATATGAAATCATGCATATAAGAGATCATAAGAAACTCAAATAAGATTCATAGATAATCTGATCATAAATCCACAATTCATCGGATCTCGACAAATACACCGCAAAACAAGATTACATCGGATAGATCTCCATGAAGATCATGGAGAACTTTGTATTGAAGATCCAATAGAGAGAAGACGCCATCTAGCTACTAGCTATGGACCCGTAAGTCAATGGTGAAATACTCACGCATCATCGGAGAGGTCATGGTGTTGATGAAGAAGCCCTCCGTATCCGAATCCCCCCTCCGGCAGGGCACCAGAACATGCCCCAGACGGGATCTTGCTGAGACAGAAGCTTGCGGCGGCGGAAAAGTACTTTCGATGATCTCCTGATTTTTTGTGGAATTTTTGGGAATATATAGGCGAAAGACCTAGGGAAGAGGTGGCCCAGGGAGCCCACAAGCCTGGGAGGCGCGGGCCCCCCTGGCCGCGGCTAGGGGGCTTGTGGGGTCCCTGGTGGCCCCCTGCCCTGATTCTCAGGTTCCCCGATCTTCTTTCGTTTTGGAAAAAATCTTTTTGGAAGTTTCGTTCCGTTTGGACTCCGTTTAAAATCCTCCTCTGAAAAGGGTCAAAAACACGGGAAAAACAGGAACTGGCACTTCGCACTGAGTTAATAAGTTAGTCCCAAAAAAGATATAAAAGGCATACAAAACATCCAAAGTTTGACAATATAATAGCATGAAACCATAAAAAATTATAGATACGTTGGAGACGTATCAAGTACCCATAATTCTTTCCGCGTAGCCGATTAGTGCGAAAAGGTCTCGAACCAACCCATATCAAATACCCAAACCCATTATCATTTTAATTAGGCCATCAACACAATCTCGCGGGAATCCACCCGTCTAACATCTAATCACCAATGATCCCAGTAACATGGTCGATTAACTGTGTGGTTGTAACATCGGGGGGAATCTGAGGTATCACCCTAGTTGGACTCCGAACAATGTATCCGTCAAGGTGGGCTTAGAGGAATCACCCTCGGGGGTCACACACTTGAGGGGTTGCACGACAGAGGCATCGCCGGGAATGGTGAAAGAGGAATCACCCTCGATAACCACGACCGTCTAGCGGTACTATAGAGATATCATCAGGAGTACTTAGCGAGGGGTCACCCTCGGTACCCGATAGTATCTCTATAGCGTCATACAACTAAGGGGGGCGTATGTGCTATGTCGGGTCTGGCTCGTCGATCAGGGATCGAGATTTGAAAACAAAGCGGGGCAACTGGACTACAGGGTCAGAAGGGATGACTGCTCCACCTATACTAAGCAGATTAAAAGATATAGTACTAAAAGTAGAAGTTCATCAAAAAATAGGCTATGCATCAGATATTAGGAGCTAACTTCAACAGTAGCAAAATACTAATGCAAGAAGTAGGAAGAAGACATAGGCGATATAGAATGATCAAGGGGGGGGGGGGGTTGCTTGCCACGCTGCTCTGCGGCAAAGGACTCATCGGCAGGGTCGTAGATGTACCCGGCAGCAGCGTCAGTCTCGGGGTCTATCGATAAGAAGAGGGGAAGAAACAATAAATAATAGAAACGGTGCAACACAATGCATGACATGACAAGATGCAAGCTAGACATGAGCTAACGCAGCAACATCCGTCATAGACGGGTCGGAAGAATACCTCACGATATTTTCCGGGTCTCGGGCTACTACCGGTCAGATGGAAAACGTTGGAAAAGTTCTACATTTGCTATGCTAGGGACGCGTGACACACGAATGGACCGTGTATCCCGGTTCGTCTTGCTCTGCTAATCAACTTTCATGTTGAAAATATTTTGATCTGGCTTACGGATTATTTTATATTAATTTTTAAAGTTTTATTCAATAATTAGGAAATAAAACAGATTTAATTAATTTAATTAGAAGCTATTATGACATCAGCATGATGTCATGCTGACATGAGCAGATTAGGTTTAATTATTAATTAACGAGATTAATTTAGTGGGGGCCCACGTGTCATACTCTAATTATTCTAATTACCCATTTAATTAATTAACTAATTAGTTAAATGATATCTCTATTTATTTATTTAATAAAAACATATTTTTATTTTTATATTTTAATTTTCATTTTTCTTCAAAGCGTGTCGGGCTTCCCTCTAAGTGGGTGAGGAGGTATGGCCCCACCGGTAAGTGGCAGTAGCCACACACACATATTAAACATAAAGTATTTCTCCCTATACCTACATACATATATACATACATACGTGCATCTCATACATACAAAATACATACGACATCTAATACATACATACATACATCTTTTTATTTTTTACTTTTTCTCAAATCTCATCTCCAACCTCACTCGCATCTCTCTGTACATCTCTCTCATCTCAACAGGGAGAGAGGGGGCTATCTACACCTACACCTACACAAGCACCACGACATTGGAACCGAGTGTCGTTTGCCGGAATGGAAACGGGACGACGCAAGGAAGGAGACGGTGGGAGGAGCCCGAAAAGGGGCTCACCGGCGTTGAGGTGAATGCCCGGTGAAGCCGGAGTTCTCGGGAGGCGCGGAGGAGACGGCGTGGAGGAGGACGAGGTGGTGGCGGTGGGAGTCACGCGGTGAAGTTGGTGACGAGGAGGGCCGGCCGGTGGAGGTCGCCGGACGGACTGGACGGTGGAGGTCGTGGGAGAGGCCGGCGTGACCAGAGGGGACGGCCGGTGAGGAGAGGGCCGGGGACGGCGCCTTGGTTGAGGCTGGCGGGGAGAGGGCAACCTCCCTACTCGATCCCTCCTGGATCGAGCGGGAGGGATGGTGCCGCAACGGGAAGAGTTGTAGGGTGGTTCGGCTAGGTGTGGGTGCCGGCCGGCGGGGAGGTGAGGTGGGGTCGCCTGCGGGGATGGGGCTCCTAGGGATGGGGAGGGCCGACGGGATATGGCGGGGCTCTACGAGGGAGGAGGAGGCGACGGGAGGTGGGGTCTCTCGTGGGGAGGGAAGGTGTCATGGGGAGGAAGGGAGACCGAGAGAAGGAGCCTCGATGGTGTGGAGGGAGCCAAGAGGGGAGGCTCTCGTGAGGAGAGCGGTAGGTGGGGTGGTGGGGTTGGTCGTGCGGTTGGTGAGCAAGAGAGGTGAGGGTGCGGGGTGGCGGCGGCCAGTGGGATGGGGAGCAAGGCTGGGGAGATTAGGGTTTTCCCCCTGGGGTTATATACCCCAAGTGGGTGGGCCGAACAGGGGTGGCCTCGCTGGGCCAATTTTGACCTAGTTGGGCCAGGTTTTTTTTGATACGTCTCAAACGTATCTATAATTTTTGATGGTTTCACGCTGTTATCTTGCCTTCTCTGTATGTTTTATGTACGCTTTTCATAACTTTTTGGGACTAACTTATTAATTCAGTGCCAAGTGCCAGTTCCTCTTTTTTCCGTGCTTTTGACTCTTTTCAGATCTAATTTTGGAACGGAGTCCAAACGGAAGAAAAACCCCAAAATGATTTTTTCCCGAACGGAAGAAGTCCAGGGGGCTTTTGGGCCAAGCGAGGTGGGCTCCAGGGAGACCACAAGCCCCCACTCCACCACCAGGGGGGAGGCAGCCGTGGGCAGGCTTGTGGCCTCCCTGGCCGCCCCCTGACCTAGGTCTTTGGCCTATAAATTCCCAAATATTCCGCAAAAAATCAGGGGATCCTCGAAAATACTTTTCCGCCGCCGCAAGCTTCCGTTTCCGCGAGATCTCATCTGGAGACCCCTCCCGGCACCCTGCCGGAGGGAACTTTGGAGTTGGAGGGCTTCTTCATCATCATCATCGCCCCTCCAATGACTCATGAGTAGTTAACTTCAGACCTACGGGTCCTTAGTTAGTAGCTAGATGGCTTCTTCTCTCTATTGGATCTTCAATACAAAGTTCTCCATGATCGTCATGGAGATCTATCTGATGTAATCTTCTTTGGCGGTGTGTTTGTCGAGCTCCGATGAATTGTGGACTTGTGATCAGATTATCTATGATATATATTTGAGTCTTTGCTGATTTCTTATACGCATGATTTGATATCCTTGTAAGTCTCTCCGAGTCTTCGGTTTTGTTTGGCTAACTAGATCTATGATTCTTGCAATGGGAGAAGTGCTTGGTTTTGGGTTCTGCCATGTGGTGACCTTTCCCAGTGACAGTAGGGGCAGCAAGGCACACATCAAGCAGTTGCCATCAAGGGTAAAAAGATGGGGGTTTTATCATTGGTTTGAGATTATCCCTCTACATCATGTCATCTTGCTTTAGGCGTTACTCTGTTCTTATGGACTTAATACGCTAGATGCATGCTGGATAGCGGTCGACGTGTGGAGTAATAGTAGTAGATTCAGAAAGTATCGGTCTACTTGTTTCGGACGTGATGCCTATAGAAATAATCACTGCATAGATATCGTCACGACTCTGCACAGTTCTATCAATTGCTCAACAGTAATTTGTTCACCCTCCGTCTACTTGCTTTCATGAGAGAAGCCACTAGTAAACACTACGGCCCCCGGGTCTATTCACATCCATCATTTACAACTCCACTTTTACTTTGCTTTGTTACTTTGTTGCTTTCAGTTCTCACTTGGCAAACAATCTATAAGGGATTGACAACCCCTTCATAGCATTGGGTGCAAGCTTTTGTGTTTGTGCAGGATCTTGAGATACTCTTCTGCCAGATTGATACCTTGGTTCTCAACTGAGGGAAATATTTACCGTCGATGTGCTACATCACCCTTTCCGCTTCGAGGGAACACCAACGCAAGGATCCAAGGCCACGGGGGAAATCCTTTGCATACTTGCCTAGGAAGTCCCTTAAGGTGTAGCCGTAGCTGAAGGATTCCTCGTGCCGTCGACACAACTATTTCAGGCGCCGTTGCAAGGGATACACAACAAACATCAGTTTTTCTTTTGTGTTTGTTGTTTTTCTGTTTTTTTATAATCTTTTATTATTATTTTTAATTACTTTCTTTCCTTTATTTATTTTACACAAAGCTTTTCTTTTAAATATGTAGGGATCACCTAATAATTTTAATAGTGCCCGATTCCCATTTATAATTCGTTAGAGAATTTTTATAACTGCCCGACGTTTTTATTTTAACAACATAAAATCTTTCTCGTTTGACTTTAAGTTTAAGTTTCGAACTTTAATCCGGTTTCAACTAACAATCGCGAGAGCAACGATAATAATCACCGTGGCATGGCATCATTAGCGTGTGATCGCTGTAGCTTAATTACAATCATCACTATAGCAAAAGTTAAGGATGTCACAACTCTCCCCTACTAACAAGAATTCTTGTCCCTATAATTAAGAGGTAGAAGGAAAGACCTCGGGGTATTCATCACGAAGATGATTCTCGCGTTCCCAAGTGGCTTCAGCTTCAGAATGATTTGACCACTGCACTTTAAGGAACTTGGTGACTTTGCGATGCGTCTTACGTTCAGCTTGGTCGATAATGCGGACCGGATGCTCTTTATAAGAGAGGTCTTGTTGCAGGTCAAGCATATCATGATCCACTGCTCGAATAGGATCCTTGAAGCAGCGGCGGAGTTGAGAAACATGGAAGACATCGTGAACCTAAGAAAGGTTTGCCGGCAGTTCCAATTGATAAGCCACTCTTCCACGCCTTTCGAGAACAGTGAAAGGACCAATATAGCGAGGAGCTAACTTGCCCTTGATCCTAAAACGGTGTGCACCTCTCATTGGTGTGACACGAAGATAAGCCTTTTCGCCAGGTTGATAGACCATATCTTGATGATGACGGTCATACTAACTCTTCTGACGAGACTGAGCAGCCTTTAGATTCTCATGAATAATGCGGACTTGATCTTCGGCATGTTGAATAATATCCGGACCGAAGAGTGACCGTTCCCCAGTTTCTGACCAATTCATAGGAGTTCGACACCTTCGTCCATATAATACTTTGAAAGGGGCCATCTTTAGACTAGCTTGATAGCTATTGTTGTAAGAGAACTCGGCATACGGGAGAGATTCCTCCCATTTCTTACCGAAAGATATGACACAAGCTCAAAGCATGTCCTCGAGAATTTGGTTGACTCGTTCAACTTGTCACTGGGATTGAGGATGAAATGCAGTGCTGAAAGATAGATGAGTCCCCATAGCCTTCTGAAAACTTTCCCAGAATTTTGAAGTGAACAAGCTGCCACGGTCCAAGCTGATTACCAATGGAATACCATGAAGTGAAACAACCCTTGACATATAAATATCTGCCAGTTGACTAGTATTAATTGTTTCTTTGACGGTTAGGAAATGTGCACCTTTGGACAGTCGATCAATGACGACAAGAATAGCATCATTACCTTTCTGAGATTTGGGAAAACCAGTGACAAAGTCCATTTCAACATGGTCCCAATTCCACTCAGGAATAGAGATAGGTTGCAGAGTTCCAGCGGGCTTTTGATGTTCTGCTTTGATACGCCGGCATCTATCACATTCTACCACATAGCGTGCAATGTCTTGTTTCATATTGGGCCACCAGAATCTTTGCCGGATGTCTTGGTACATGTCGGTACTACCCGGGTGAATAGACAATGGTGTGTCGTGAGCTTCTTTCATCACCTCTTCGGTCATTCTGAGATTTTCCTTCTTATTTGGGACAAATAGGCGACCCTTGAAGTACAAGGCGCCATCTTCAGCAACAGTGAAAAAGGAGGGTTTACCCTTCGCAATATAGGTCTTAATGCTGTCGACATCATCGTCAAAGCCTTGCAGATTCTTTATGGTGCCCACAAGATCTGGTTCAACAACTAGGTTACTGAGGGCACCCTGATTAACAACACGAAGGTTCATCTTTTGACACTCTTCAAGAGGGGGAAGGAGGTAACCCTGAGGAACAATATGGAGGTTCGGCTTACGGAATTCCTCTTGCAGACGATCGTGAACCTTATGAACCTGGAGGTGGTTGCACTATGACTTGCGACTCAAGGCATCAGCCATTACGTTAGCGTTGCCAGGGGTATATGATATACTACAGTCAAAATCTGCTATACGCTCCATCCATCTTTGTTGTCGTACATTCAACTTCGGTTGAGTGAACAAGTACTTCAGACTTTAATGGTCGGTGTAGATTTCACAAAGATTACCGACAAGGTATTATCGCCATTCTTTCAGTGCATGAACAACTGCGGCAAGCTCAAGATCATGAATTGGGTAGTTCTCTTCATGAGCACGCAGTTGACGTGAAGCATAAGCAATCACCTTGCGATCCTGCATCAGGACACAACCTATTCCTTGACGAGAAGCGTCACAATATATGACGAAATCCCTTTTTGTATCCGGAGGAGCAAGTACTTGAGAGGATGTCAGTTTGTCCTTGAGCACCTGGAAACTTTCTTGACATTTATCAGTCCACTCATACTTAACACCTTTGTGAAGCAGGTTGGTTAAGGGCTTCGCAATCTTAGAGAAGTTCTCGATGAATCGACGGCAATAGCTGGCGAGTCCGAGAAAACTTCTGACTTGCTTGACATTCTTCGGGGGAGTCCAGTCAAGAATAGCTTGAATTCGTTCGGGGTTGACTGCAATACCATCCTTGGAAATCACATGACCATGGTAAGTCACTTCGTCTAGCCAGAATTCACATTTGGAATACTTCGCGTAGAGTTTATGCTCCCGAAGTTTATCCAGTACAAGGCGAAGATGTTCAACATGCTCTTCTTTATTCTTCGAAAATAATAGAATATCATCTAGATATACCACGACGAATTTGTCGAGGTAGTCCATGAATATATAATTCATCAATCGAGAGAAATTTGCCGGTGCATTGGTTAAGCTGAAGGACATGACGGTGTACTCGTATGATCCATAACGAGTAACAAAGGTGGTCTTTGGAATATCCTCTTTGCGAACACGGATCTGGTGGTATCCCAACCTCAAGTCGAGCTTAGAGAAGATGGTCGAACCAGCAAGTTGATCATACAAATCATTTATTCGAGGGAGAGGATATTTGTTTTGAATAGTGGCCTGGTTGATAGGACGATAGTCTTGAACCAATTGATTTGTCCCATCCTTCTTCTTAACAAAGAGAGAAGGTGCTCCCCAAGCAGAGGAACTCAGACGAATGAAACCCAGACGAAGCGAGTTGTCAATTTATTGCTTAAGTTCAAGGAGTTCATGTGGCGGCATTTTATAAGGACACTTAGCAATAGGAGTGGTACCGGGTACCAAGTCAATGACAAACTCGACAGCTCAAGCAGGGGGAATCCCCGAAGTTCTTCTAGAAAGACATCTTGGAATTCTCGGACCACTGGAATGTTTTCAATCCCTTCAAGAGGCGACACATTTAATGCATTCAAGGCATATAGCCGTGCCTCAACATTTCGAATGAGATGAGCATGGTAGCTTATTAATTCATCTGAAGGGTGTAGGAGGTGCATGGTCTTGGTGGCACAAACGATCGATGTCGTATGAGCTTTCAACCAGTACATCCCCAGTATGAGATCAATGTTGGATGACTTTAGTAGGATGGGGTTGGCAAGGAATTCTAATCCTTCAATTTCAACCGAAACATGAGGGCAAACCACAGAGGTTCGGCATTCGCCCCCAGGGGTGTTTACCACTATCGAGATGTTCATCTCTTCGCTTCTAATGTCATGCATGTATGCAAAATTTTCCGACATAAAGGAATGTGATGCTCTTGTATGAAACAATACAGAAGCGGATACTGAGTTAACGAGAAGTGTACCCATCACGGTAGCAGGTTGGTCTTGAGCTTGACCCATATCAATGTTGTTGGCCTCACCACGAACATAAGTAGGCTTAGCGTTGAAGTTGCGGTTCTGGTTGTTGCCACTGCCAGTTGAGGGAAGTGTTAGCTGATTCGGATTCTACCTATAGTCTCTAGCACGGTGACCTGGACGGCCACACTTGAAGCACAACCCGTCCTCGGGACGGGAAGGAGGAACTCGAGGTGGAGGAGCTGGAAGCCTCGGCTGCCTAGGTGGTGGAAGAGGCATGCAAGGTGCAACATAGGACGGCGTCGGAGCAGGAGCAGGTGCATGGTACATGTTGTTGGGAATCCAGATCTTCCGCTTATTTGCAGATGAGCCCGAAGATGAGCCCATGTCACGGTTGCGCTTGCTGCTATCCTTGTATTCCTGTAGACCAGTCTCACCCTGAATAGCCTTGTTCACCAGGGTGGCGAAATCAAGATAGTCCTGAACGAGGAGTGTCATCTTGATATCAGGGTGAAGGCCTTCACGAAACTTCTCCTGTCTGCGTGCATCAGTTGCAATGTCTTCTTCAGCATAGCGATATAAGTCCAGAAATTCCCGCTGATAAGCATCCACAGTCTTGTTGCCCTGGACCAGGTTGCGGAACTCACGCTTCTTCCGGTCCATGATTCCCTGAGGAATGTAGCGAGCACGGAAAGCAACCTTGAACTCTGCCCAACTGATGACAGTTCCATCGAGCTGAGAGCGTCTGTGGCTATCCCACCATTGAGCAGCGGGACCCTTCAGGAAGTAGGCGGCAAAGTTGACATAGCTCGCCAGGGGCACATTGGCAGACTCCAGCTCATAAGCAATGTCACGGGGCCAGTCATCAGCATCAAAAGGCTGAGTTGAGCTGCGGTAGATCGCAAGGTTGAGGCGGCACAAGTCTTGAAGTGTCACGCCTTGCTGTTGGTTCATGTTCGGCCTTTGGAACTGATCCATGAGCCCTTGCATAAACTGGCGGTTCATCTCAAATTGTTGGATCATCCCCGCCATATACTCAGGAGGCGGGGGTGGTGCATCATTGGCAGGGCCACGCGGGCGGCCAGCTGGTCTAACCATCCTGATAAAATTTAACAGGAGTAGTTTAGCTTAAAGTAATTGCAAAGGCATCGCACGCATTCATGAAGTAATCAAGCATGATGAAAGGGAAATGCGATAGATACTTCATAGTAGTTAAGTTCGACATACAGACCCATACATAAGTTTGATTACAGACCAACGATTACAGATTCGAAATTTGGCAATAGCCTAGCCGCATTAGACGATACCCTAGACTCACTAGGCGGCATGCATGCACGCGGTGGAAGAGTACCACAACGAGATATAGCGATAAGGCTACATCAATGTCGGAGTGGACGAACGAATCCTGGTAGCTGGTGGTGATAGAAGGTAGGAACAGGACCCTGTGTCCCATTGTGACTCTGGTGAGGGTACCGCATCCACTCGAGGAGCTGAGGTCCAAGTGCAGGGGTTCTACCCCCAACATCGGTCCACTCGAGACCTGATGGTAGCTCTGTCCTGCTCGGCTCGTGGATGTGCATAGGGGGAACCCTCGGGTGGTGTGTTGGCTGCAGCTCTGTCAACGCGTCGTAAAGACGAGCACGTGTAGCGTACAACTCCATAGTCAGAGCTCGAAAAGCACGATCCAGTGCCTCAGTGTACTGCACCAGAACCCGCGCGTCATAGCGACCCATCACGTAGGGGGAGCAGACAACGACGTAGGATCGGTCGCTGCGCTCCCGAATGCTAGCAGTGTAGGCAGTGAGATCAGACCTAGTCTCATCCCCAGCAGGAGCATGCGGGATGTATCTAAAAGAGCTCTCCTCCAGGTGAGGGTACGCTCCACGGAGATGGGTGATCGCGATGTAGGCCGCATCATGGACGGCCATCTCGACCGACACTCCAATACCACAAAAGACGTGGTGCTCGAGGGTGTCGCCGCCCATCTGGTCAAAGATGAGAACCTCAGCCTCGTACTGGTACTTGTTGTACTCGCGGAAGTCCTCGTACAGAGTGTACTTGGGGTACCAGCGATATCCCAGCCTGGTCAGGAGGTCGACCAAAATGGCCGGGAACCCAGTCATCTCAGTGGCCTGTGTCATGCGCACGTGCTGTCTTGCGGGACGCCTCTGAAAATAAGATTGACGGATGTCAAATGGCAGTGTGTGTAATATGTATTCAGAAGTACAGAGTAGATAGTCCAGCGCTCCGGGTCGATGTGATTATGAGAACCTAATGTTAGAGTTAGTAAAATCTTTAACCCGAAAGAGAAGAGAGAGTAGAGCCTAGAGTATAGGAAAGGAATAAAAGATACTAATACCACCCAATTGAGATGTGGGCCCGTAAGCCACAACATCAGTGTTAGTAAAGTTTTTCAAACACTAGACTCAACTTCGGCCAAGGAGTTGGAAAGGGGGCTACCTACAAGCAGTCGGCTCCGATACCAACTTGTGACGCCCTCGATTTAATCGTGCGCTAATCATAAACTTAGATGCGTACGGTCAAACTCAAGGACTCACGGGAAGATATCACAACACAACTCTAGACAAAAATAAAACAATACCAGCTTCATATTACAAGCCACGGGCCTCGAGCGCTAGAATACGAAAGCTCGATAAACACACGAGTCAGCGGAAGCAACAATATTTGTGTACATACAGAAAACATGGGGTGCCTTAGAGAAGGCTAGCACAAAATATACAACGATCGAACGAGGCGAGGCCTCCTGCGTGGGAGCCCCTAACCACTCATGGTCTTTAGCGGCCTCCACGTAGTAGTAGGCACTGTCGGGGTAGGAGTCATCGTCGGCGGGGACCTCCATCTCCTGGGCTCCATCATCTGGTCGTAACAACGGATCAAGGGAACAAGGGGGGAGCAAAGCAACGGTGAGTACTCATCCAAAGTACTCGCAAGACTTACATCAGAACTATTCTAAGTATGCATCAGTATCAAAGAAGGGGGGTTATATGTGGACTGACTGCATCAATGCGAGAATAGAGAGAGAAGGCCTAGCCCTATCGAAGACTAGCATCTTCAGGGTCTTGCAGCAATAGACGAGAATAGAGCAAGGTAACACAATTAAGTCATATTGTTGCAGCAATATTAAAGTGAGGTCACGCCCAGAGATCCTCCCTCGACTCCCTGCTTAGAAGCAATCCCGAGGCAACTAATTCCAGTTAAGTAACAATTGTAGTTGTATAAGATCAGGGCGCAACTCCAAGTCGTCCTGTAACCGTGGACACGGCTATTCAAATAGTTAATTTTCATCCCTGCACAGGTGCACCACATGTCCCGTCACGCTCGATAACACTCTTGCCGGACACACTTTTCTGGGTCATGCCCGGCCTCGGAATATCGACACGTCGCAGCCCCACCTAAGACTCAACAGAGAGGCCAGCCCGCCGGTCTAACTCCTAAGCACAAAGGGTTCGTGGTCCCAGTTCCCCTTCGCGCTCCTGCACGATGCATTGGCGTCCGATGTCTGTCCTAGCATCCCTTAATCACAAGCGCGATGCATCTCGGGACCATTCGGGCGCGCGCCGCTACATTGCTAACATCTGAAAAGCTTCGGCTGATACGCGACATCGAGTACCCATAATTCTTCCCGCGTAGCCGGTTAGTGCGAAAAGGTCTCCAACCAACCCAGATCAAATACCCAAATCCATTATCATTTTAATTAGGCCATCAACACAATCTCGCGGGAATCCACCCGTCTAACATCTAATCACCAATGATCCAGTAACATGGTCGAGTAACTGTGTGGTTGTAACATCGGGGGGAATCCGAGGTATCACCCTCGTTGGACTCCGAACGATGTATCCGTCAAGGTGGGCTTAGAGGAATCACTCTCGGGGATCCCACACTTGAGGGGTTGCATGACAGAGGCATTGTCGGTAATGTTAAAAGAGGAATCACCCTCGATAACCACGACCGACTAGCTGTACTACAGAGATATCATCAGGAGTACTTAGCGAGGGGTCACCCTCGGTACCTGATAGTATCTCTATAGCGTCGTACAACTAAGGAGGGTGTATGTGATGTGTCGGGTCTGGCTCGTCGATCAGGGATCGAGGTTTGAAAAAAAAGCGGGGCAACTGGACTACGGGGTCAGAAGGGATGACTGCTCCACCTATACTAAGGAGATTTAAAGATACAGTACTGAAAGTAGCAGTTCATCAAAAAATAGGCTATGCATCAGATATTAGGAGCTAACTTCAAAGTAGCAAAATACTAATGCAAGCAGTAGGAAGAAGACATAGGCGATATAGGAATGATCAAGGGGGGAGGGGTTTGCTTACCTTGCTGCTATGCGGCAAATGACTCATCGGCAGGGTCGTAGATGTACCCGGCAGCAGCATCAGTCACGGGGTCTACCGGTAAGAAGAGGGTGAAGAAAACATAAATAATAGCAACGATGCAACACAATGCATGACATGGCAAGATGCAGGCTAGACATGAGCTAACAGAGCAACATCCATCATAGACGGGTCGGAAGAATACCTGACGGTATTTTCCGGGTCTCGGGCTACTACCGGTCACATGGAAAACGATGGAAAAGTTCCACGTTTGCTACACTAGGGACGCGTGACACACGAATGGACCGTGTATCCGGGTTCGTCTCGCTGTGCTGATCAACTTTCATGTTGAAAATATTTTGATCTGACTTACGAATTATTTTATATTAATTTTTAAAGTTTTATTCAATAATTAGGAATTAAAAACAGATTTAATTAATTTAATTAAAAGCTATTATGACATCAGCATGATGTCACGGTGACATCAGAAGTTGACTGGTCAACTAACCAGTGGGTCCCATGCGTCATAGACACACATTTTTAATTAGGTTTAATTATTAATTAACCAGATTAATTTAGTGGGGGACCCACGAGTCATACTCTAATTATTCTAATTACCCATTTAATTAATTAACAAATTTGCTAAATAATATATCTATTTATTTATTTAATAAAAACATATTTTTATTTTTATATTTTAATTTTCATTTTTCTTCAAAGCGTGTGGGGCCTCCTTGTAAGTGGGTGAGGAGGTATGGCCCCACCAGTAAGTGGCAGTAGCCACAAACACATATTAAACATAAAGTATTTCTCCCTATACCTACATACATATATACATACATACGTGCATCTCATACATCCAGAATACATATGACATCTAATACATACATACATACATACATCTTTTTATTTTTTTACTTTTTCTCACATCTCATCTCCAACCTCACTCGCATCTGTGTGTACATCTCTCTCATCTCAACACGGAGAGAGGGGCCTATCTACACCTACACCTACATGAGCACCACGACGTCGGAACGGAGTGCCGTTTGCCGGAATGGAAACGGGACGACGCAGGGAAGGAGACGGTGGGAGGAGCCCGAAAAGGGGCTCACCGGCTTTGATGTGAATGCCCGGTGAAGCCGGAGTTCTCGGGAGGCGCGGAGGAGATGGCGTGGAGGAGGACGAGGTGGCGGCGGTGGTGGTCACGCGGTGAAGTTGGTGACGAGGAGGGCCGGCCGGTGGAAGTCGTCGGAGAGGCCGGCGTGACCGGAGGGGCCGGCCAGTGAGGAGAGGGCCGGGGACGGCTACTCGGTTGAGGCCGACGGGGAGAGGGCGAACTCCCTGCCCGATCCCTCCTGGATCGAGCGGGAGGGATGGTGTCACGACGGGAAGAGTTGCAAGGGGGGTTCGGCCGGGTGTGGGTGACGGCCAACGGGGAGGTGAGGTGGGGTCGCCGGCGGGGATTGGGCTCCTGTGGATGGGGAGGGCCGGCGGGATCTGGCGGCACTCTGCGAGGGAGCAGGAGGCGACGAGAGGTGGGGGCTCTCGTGTGGAGGGAGGGTGTCATGGGGAGGGAGGGAGACCGAGAGAAGGGGCCTCGATGGTGTGGAGGGAGCCGCGAGGGGAGGATCTCATGAGGAGAGCAGTAGGTGGGGGTGGTGGCGCTGGTCGTGCGGTTCGTGAGTGGGAGAGGTAAGCGTGCGGGGTGGCGGCGGCGAGTGGGATGGGGAGCGGGGCTGGGGAGATTAGGGTTTGCCCCGTGGGGTTATATACCCCAGGTGGGTGGGTCGAATAGGGGTGGCCTGGCTGGGCCAGGGGTTTTTTCTTTTCTGCTTTTTTATATTCTTTTATTATTATTTTTAGTTACTTTCTTTCCTCTATTTATTTTACACAAAGCTTTTCTTTTAAATATGTAGGGATCACCTAATAATTTCAATAGTTCCCGATTCCCATTTATAATTCGTTAGAGAATTTTTATAACTCCCCGACGTTTTTATTTTAACAACATAAAACCTTTCTCGTTCGACTTTAAGTTTAAGTTTCGAACTTTAATTCGGTTTCAACTAACAATCGCGAGAGCAACGATAATAATCACCGTTGCATGGCATCATTAGCGTGTGATCACTGTATCTTAATTACAATCATCAGTGTAGCAAAAGTTGAGGATGTCACAATATGGTCGAACTTCCACTCGGGAATGGGCAAAGGATGCAAAAGACCTGCTGGACGTTGATTCTCTGCTTTCACCCTTCGACATACATCACATTCATTTACGAACTGAGCAAATTCACGCTTCATGCGAGTCCACCAGAAGGTCTGTTTCAAGTCCTGATACATCTTGGAACTTCCTGGATGTATGGAGAGAAGAGAGTTATGAGCTTCTTCCATGATTACCTTTCTGAGATCCCCTTTTGGAATGACAAGACGATCCTCAAAGAATAATGTATCTCTAAACATTGAAGCACTTATATTTGGGAACTCCCTTTGCCAAGCCAATCTTAACTTTCTTCACCATTGCATCAAGAAGTTGAGCTTGTCGGACCTGGTCTTCCAAGGTAGGAGAGATCTGAAGATTTGCAAGAAATCCCTGAGGAACTAACTGAAGGTTGAGCTTTCTGAAAGATTCACAAAGGTCAGGCTAGAGAGGCTTCAGAACGAGACTGTTGCAGTAAGCCTTCCTGCTCAAAGCATCTGCCACGACATTAGCTTTGCCTGGAGTGTACTCAACGCTCGGATTAAAATCTTGGAGCATTTCCACCCAACGAGTTTGCCAAAGATTGAGGTTAGGCTGGGTGAAGATGTACTTGAGACTCTTGTGATCGGTGAACACTTCAACCTTTCATTCCAGCAAGAGGTGTCTCCAAGTCATCAGAGCATGTACCATTGGCGCTAACTCAAGATCATGAGTGGGGTAATTCTTCTCACTTGGCTTCAACTGCCTCGAGGTATAAGCTACCACTTTCTTGTCTTGCATCAACACTGCACGAAGACCTTGAACAGAGGCATCGCAGAACACTTGATAAGGTTTGGAGTCATCAGGAGGAACCAAGACTGGAGTAGAAGTGAGCTTCTCTTTGAGTGTGTCGAAAGCCAACTGACACTCTGGAGACCAGACATACTTCACACCCTTCGGAAGAAGACTTGAGAGAGGCTTAGCAATCTTGGATAAATTTTCAACGAATCTTCTACAATAGCTTGCAAGCCCGATAAAGCTTCGAAGTTGCTTCACATTTTGCGGAGGCTCCCATTCAACAATGGCCTGCACCTTCGACGGATCAACTTTGATGCCCTCGGCAGAGATGATGTGCCCAAGGTAGAAAACTTCTTTCATCCAGAACTCACATTTGGAAAACTTGGCATAGAACTTATGCTCTCTTAGCTTATCAAGCACCAGCGTGAGATGTTCTTCATGCTCTTCCTCAGTTTCCGAAAAGACCAGAATATCATCAAGATACAACAAGACAAATTCATTATTGAATGGGGAGAAGATATAATTCATCATACGACAGAAGGTCGATGGAGCATTGGCCAGACCAAAAGACATCACTGTATACTCATACGAGCCAAAGCTTGTTCTGAAAGCAGTCTTTGGAATGTCCTCTTCGCGAATGCAAATCTGATGATAACCCATTCTGAGATCATGCATCAAGAAGATCTTAGCCCCTTTCAATTGCTCGAACAAATCATTGATGTTAGGAAGTGGGTACTTGTTTTTAATCGTCTTCTTATTCAATGGGCGGTAATCGACACAGAGTCGTTCTGTACCATCCTTCTTCTTGACGAAAAGAACTCCACAACCCCAAGGAGATGAGCTTGGTCTGATCAGACCGAGACGCTCTTGCTCATCAAGTTGTTTCTTCAGCTCATTCACCTCTTCTGGACCCAGTTTGTACGGCTGTTTGCACACAGGCTCAGTACCCGGTTCAAGCTCAATTACGAACTCAACTGCTCGGTGCGGAGGCATTCCTGGCAGTTCTTCCGGAAAACCATCTTCATATTCGCAGACCACTGGGACTTGCAAAATAGGAGAGATCTCACCTTTCTCATTCAAAGAAAATAGACGGACCGTGTCATCACGCGCTGCGAAGATAATCACGTCCTCCGAACAATGAGTTAGCTTCACTTCTTTAGCTTCACAATCAATAGACGCCTTGTTCATAGCCAACCAATCCATCCCAAGGATCAAATCAATATGGGAGTTGCCAAGGACAATAGGAGAAGCTAGAAAAGCATAATTACCCATCTTGACAGAAACATCCGGAACCATCATATGAGAACTCATACGCATTTTCGGAGAAACCACGCGGAAAGAACTATCCAAGTGAATTGCGGGAATGTCATGCTTAGCAATAAAAGGCCTTGAGATGAATGAATGCGATGCACGAGAATCAAATAAAACCTTAGCAGGAATATCATTAACTGAGAGATTACCCATAATCACGTCTGAGGAGTTCTCTGCTTCAGCTGCATTCACCATATTGACTCTCGCAGACCTGGGGTTGAACTTCACTATAGCATTGCTTGGAGGCTTGCCTGGAGGAGGAGGCGGAAGACGCAGCTGAGAGGTGCACTTGTTGGCATAGTGACCCTTCTGCCCACACTTGTGAAAATTAACAGCTGCCGGCCGACGGAACTGTGACTAAGGATTCCCTTGCTTCTGCTGCTGAAACCTCTGCTGGAAAGATGGGTTGGGTGGGTGGGAAGAACCACGACCACCTGATTGCTTGAACTGCTGTGTGTGCCAAGGAGGAGGAGGAGACACCCAATATTTCTGTTGCTTCTGAACCACCTGAGTTGAGGAAGACGAGCTGGAATCTCTGAAACGCTTCTTCGAATTCTCCACCCTGAGCAAAGCTGCCTCAGCCCTGAGAGCCAAGTTGTAGAACTTATCAAACTCATCAGGATCGTGGAAGGCGAGGGCCAGCTGCAAGTCCTCTTTCAGACCACCTCCGAATTGATAGATCTTGCTCTTCTGATCTGGAATGTCCTGCAAGGCATATCGGGCTAGCTCGTGGAACTCGATGTTGTACTTGTACACGGAGGAACCACCTTGCTTCAAGCGCCTGAACTTCTCACACATTTCCTCCACAAAGCTAGACGGGATATAGTGGGACCTGAAATCTCTGCAGAACTCATCCCAAGTGATCACTCTGGCACCCCTGGAGTCGTTCAACTGCTGCCACCAAACTGCTGGCTGCCCCTTGAGTTGGAATGTTGCAAACTTGACGAAGTCCTCTGGACGGACATTGCTGCACTCAAAGTGTTTGTTCATGTCCCGAATCCAGTCCTCAGCGTCAAACGGCTGATCACACGACGTGAAGGTCTTCGGCTGGTTTGCCAGGAATTGACTCAGAGATGCAAAATGATTACCACCATGGTTGAAGTTGCCCTGCTGCTGATTAGTCCTCTCTTGCAACAGCTGGATCAACATCTAAGTGTTAGCATTTGTTGCAGCCATCACCGCTTGCCAAGCCTCTGCAGGAGGAGGCTGCGGCGGAGGAAGTGGTGGAGGGGGTGGTGGCGGCATCTCAGCACCCTCACGACCCGGATTCTGATGAGTTGGTGGAGCCATCCTGAAGACGGACAACACATTAGCCCATAGAAAAAAATTGAAGGTAAAGCTGAATCAAAAGGGAGGAATATCTGAACAGGAATATTAGCAATTGCACTCGAGCAAAATAGTAAGAATGCTTCCTCAAAGTGTGTGTCGACAAAATCTGATTAAGACCACTTGCAAACCAAGTATGAGCTAGAACTGCTCGGAACAAACTTATGATCGAGATTCCATCCGATATCTTCGTGGATATGATCACACGGGCTCGAATTTACAAATGCCATCCTGTGCAAGGCAGTGCACATGACTTACGAAGCGTCCCCGAGTCGTAGCAAGCTACAAGGACTCTTTAAGATACAACGAGAACCGCTGTAAGACGATCGTGAACATACGTACCCACTGAATGTTGAATCCCAACCTCACATCATGCATCTGTAGGAAGATTGCCCTATAAGTCACTACTTGGTATCCCACCTATGAATTCCCGAAATATCTGGTCATGCAATCTGGTATACGGATACAAGGAGTAATATTTCACACAACTCCTATACTAACTCGTCCAGTGTATCATATCCGTCAACACATAACCAGAATCTCGGACCTTCATGTACTACGGACCCTCATAATCACAACGATACAAAGTATGGCAGTACTCCCGAACAATCTGCACCAGTACTGGGGACATCAGGTTATCTCGCCACTACTAGTATTGAAGCAATTTCGAACATCCTTCATTTTGAGATACTAAGAAATCTGAATGATGGTGATGTGCACAAGAATCCCCTGGAGCTCGACTGCCCGGAAGAAATCAAGTCAGACAAGAGGCACCAAGACAAACCTCCGTCACATCGATATCATATAGATTTCAAAATACCCGCGTGATCCTAAAAAAATTGAGCGAGAAGAGGAGTAGAATTAAGATTTCCTAAGTCGAGAACCTCACCAGAGCATATAAGAGGAGAAAAAAGAAACCTACTCTCCGATATAACTAAGACTCAAAACATTTTACTAGATTCGACTCGGCGAAGTTCGATCACACAAAGGCTCCCATGGTCGTAAGGCTCTAATTACCAACTTGTAACGACTAAGATGCGACCCTTTCCTATTTTGGGGGCGATGCTCCAAAAGGGAAAGAGGCGCATCTAAACGTTTCACAAGCGAGATAATCATAGCAATACATAATCGAAGAATGACAAATAGGGCATACATTTGCCATCTCACATAGTATAATATAAGGTTTACATCCACACAATTATTCACACAAGTTAGTCCCGCTACGGACAACATGAAACAAGGAAAAGACTATGATATCCCGCATACTGGCCGACGATCACGACCACGGCCTCAGTCCTCCGGATAGTTGATGTACAGTCGGTCATTCTCCTCATCGTACTGCCACGCCAGCTGCATGCCGTCAGGATCTCCTGCGTCGGGTGTACCTGTACCTGTAGGGGTTTTGTAGTAAACTGTGAGCCAAGGGGACTCAGCAATCGGATGACCTTGGTACCGAAACTAGTCAAGTTATTAGGTGAGGAAGGTTTAGTGTATATGTTGCAACATCCTAAGCATATATGGTGGCTAACTTACGAAGATCAGAGTGTTTGATATGGTGGTCTACGCGAGTGGTCGAAGACTAGGTGATCACTAAGTGATCCTGAACACCTACTTACGCCAAACATAACCCCGCCGTGTTCCCGATCAAAGATAGGTCTTCGAAGGAGACAGGCACGGTTACGCACACAGTTGGCAGTTTTATTAGAGTTAGTTCAAGTTATCTAGAACCGGATGTTAACAAATTATCCATGTTTGCCACATAACCGCAGGCACGGCTTTCCGAAAGATTAAACCCTGCAGGGGTGCTCCAACTAGTCCGACACAAACTGTCATGTGCCGCAAAGTAATCCTCTATCACGAATCTCGTGATCTCGTCGGATTTCTTAGAGGAAAACCTCAACTTTGAGGAGACCCAAAGTTTCACCGGGACTTCTATACACAAGATATATCGCTAAGGTAAGACAAATCAAGCAGGACCTCCCGTCGTGTCGACGACCCCGATAAGAGCCGCGTATCTCAGTCTCAGGACACGATGGATGAGCGATGGTTAACACGCCAAAACACCGAATTGCCCCGGGGAGCGTAATAAGCTGCTCTGGGTTGGACCAACACTCATGAGGAGCACTGGCCCGGGTTGTTGATTAAATCCTCGGGGTAGCTATTCCCTATGCAAATTATTATTAGGTGATTAGCAAATTAAAACCAATGTTGGGTCCTGCCGGACAAATGTTAACACTACGCGATTTATCAAGGGGGTCCCCATAACAACCCCGAACGTGTTAGGAGCGATCAGTTATGGAATCAAACACTGGTAGCCAAAACTAAGTCGACAATAACGGAACAAATCACCCGGCAAAAGGCTATGCCTTCTATCATTTACCAAGTATATAGGTGCATTAATTAAATAGGAGTTTAATCATAATGATATCAAAATACTCATGTTATCACATGAGACAGCTGGCACCTGCAACTAGCAAAGCTATACATTATAAGCTGAGCAAGCCTACTTAGCCAAACAACATTAGCTAGGAGGGGAAGGTGTTTGGGTTTCATGGCAATGACATGTGGCATATTTATCAAGTGGTAGGCAGCGATCATATATCGAAGGAAACGTGATTCTAAGCATAACAAAGCTAGATATGGTATCAAGGTCACGGTCATCTTGCCTCTGATGTCTTCAGCTTGGAACTGGTCTTGATCGTCCTGCACGTACTCTCCAAAATCCACGTACTCGCTCTCTGATCCCGGTGCTACCCAGATAAAAGTAACAGCCAATGAACACCAACACCACATGATGCAACAAACAATATGATGCATGAGATGGGAAGGAAGTATGCACCTCTATTCTAGTCACTTTCATATGCATGAGATGAGAAGATAAACTTCTGGACAGAACTTCACACTAAGCTATCTTGACATGCATGGGAATGGCATGAACAGGTGCATCACGAGAAAACGATGCAAAAACATATAAAGTACATTGAGAACGGAGCTATGGATCAACCGGAAACTACGAAACAAGATATGGAGTCCTACGGTTCAAATCCACCACAAGCACACTCCAATGGCACTCTTCTGGTGTTCCGACGTTGCCACATGATCAAACAAACCAAATATAAGTGGGTGGTGGAAAGAAACACACCACACCATCAACAATGCTCACACAAGCTTCAAAACAACTAAAACATGCAATCTGTCCTAAACAACATCATAGCAGTTTGTCTACAACATTCAAAGTACCTACAGGCACCCAAATGAGCCAACCAAGATATGTGGCAAAAGCCATTCAAAAGCTCTACAAGCCTGAGCAAGAAGCTACTGCAAAGGCTTCACACATGGGAAGATCTATGGACACAAACTTGGACAAAAATAACAGATTCTCGGACTTAGTGAAAATCTCAGATTTTCAATAGCTGCTTATGCTCTCAAGCATTTTGGCAGCCTCCAAAATGATATCTACAGGATGTGAAAGAGCATGAAATTTAACAGAGAGCTAGACAAACCTAAAATCTCACAAACCTTAGTTTGTTGCATGCGTTGATTCCCAACACATGAGCTTGTGCAACCACATCAACAAGGGAAGAAAATAACAATAGTTTCTCAGACTTAGTGAAAATCACAGATTTTCACAAAGTTGACAATTTCAGCCAAGTGTGAAATTTGACAAGGCACAACAAGTGCATACAAACTCCTATGTATAAAACAAAGACTCCATGTTGTAGAGGGGTTCACCCACTACTGCCACATCAAGGATTCATCCTCATAGGGCCAACACAACACATGACACTAAGCTCTAAAGATGGCATCAAGACAGTAAAATGATAGTTTATGAAGTTGCTCTAAAGTGAAATCTGATTCCTCCAGTGGATTTCTGGGATGATTCTACCTCAAAAGCATATATAATACATGGGTACTTGCATGGAACAAGTAGGCACAAAGCTAGCTCGAAAAACAACATAGAAATCAACATGCTTATATAAGACATCATCACATGTGAATAAAGCATACATTACATCTCTATACCTACCATTGCACACAATCAAGGTTCATACACCATCACCTCAACATATTGGCAAGCATGAGGGGTTAGCCCTCATGCACAAGTGCATAGGTGCACTCATGCCCACACACACACATGCATGACCACCTACACACAATTACATACCCACACAGACACACATATGTATATCCTCATCCCTTCACATATACACTAAAGCACATACACACAACACTCATGACATACACACCACCTACACACACTAGTGCATGCACAAGCACTTGCACACACACTCACACACTCATGAGTTTGTGCAAACTTGCAAACCCATACACATACACACATGCACACACCTCCTACACATACTAGTGCACTCACACCTACATACACACATGCACTTGCATACACTCACACATATGCATACACCTAGGTAGTAAGAATAAACCACCACAAACTCTAGCTAAAGGAAGCACTAAGCTTGCTGCCGAAGCAAAGCCAAGTGAAACAACAATGCAAAACAGCAAAAAAAAGGGGGGTGCTCTGGGATCGAACCCAGGATCCCTCTGGTGCACACAGCACACCACACCACGAGTAAAGAGACTTCCGGTACTGAGATTGAACAAGGTATAGGGATACCGACGATTGAATCTCGGGCAAGTATCATAATGATAGACAAAGGGAATTGCATACGAGATTGATCGAATCCCTGACATCGTGGTTCATCTGATGAGATCATCGTGGAACATGTGAGAACCAACAAGGATATCCAAACCCCGTTGTTGGTTATTGGCTGAAGAGGTGTCTCGGTGATGTCTGCATGCTTCCCGAACCCGTAGGGTCTATACACTTAAGGTTCGATGACGCTAGGGTTATAGGGTAATAGTGTATGTGGTTACCGAAGTTTGTTCGGAGTCCCACATGAGATTCAGGACATCACGAGGAGTTCCGGAATGGTCCGGAGGTAAATAATTATATATAGGAAGTGAGGATTTGGTCACCGGAATTGTTTCCGGCGACACCGGTAATGTGCCGGGACCACCGGAAGGGTTCCGGGGTCCACCGGGAAGGGCCTACAGCCACGAAAGGGTATTTGGGCCAAAAGGTGGATGGGACCAGCCCATATGTGGGCTGGTGCGCCACCACCAGCAGCCCAAGGCGCAAAGAGAGAGGGTGGTGGGCTAACCCTAGGCGTGGTGGGCAAGCCCACCCTAGGGCGCCACCACCTCTCCACCCTTGGTTGCCGCCCCTTGCCCTAGATGGGCTACCACACTCGTTAGGGTGGGAAACCCTAAGGGTTGGCAGCCTCCTCCCTCTCCTACTATAAATAGTGGAGGGTTTGGGGCTGATTTCACAAGAATTCTCTCTCTCTCTCGGCGCAGCCCTACACCTCCTCGTCCTCGTCCTCCGTAGTGCTTGGCGAAGCCTTAACGGAGTTACCACGCAGCTCCACCGTCACCACGCCGTCGTGCTACCAGAGCTCTCCCTCAACCTCTCCTCCCTCCTTGCTGGATCAAGGCGTTGGAGACGACACCGGGCTGCACGTGTGTTGAACGCGGAGGCACCGACGTTCAGTGCATAGATCAGAATCCACCGCGATCTGAAACGCGGCGAGTACGACTCCATCAACCGCGTTCTAGCAACGGCTTCCGCTTAGCGATCTTCAAAGGTGTGAAGATGCTCTACAACCTTGCTAGCAGTTCCCCGGCAACGGCGCCAGAAAAATGCTGCTGACGTGCAACTATTCGTGACTTGATGCCTCCACATCAACGGAGCCAGAAAAGAGCTCGTCTCAGTTGCTCAACAATTAGCAATTGTCTTGCAATGGCCCACCAGCGCGTGGGTACGCGACAGTTTTTGAGGGTAGAGTATTCAACCCAAATTTGTTGGTTCGCGCAACGTGAAGAGAAAGAATATTCTCACGTATTAGGACCTGAATGTGTCAGATTCAACCACACCTGAAAGATTAGTATCTGCAAGCAGGGTATCAATAGCAAAGTAGTATAATAGCAATGGTGCCAGAAACGATATATTGACGGCAGACTATTCTAACGGTTGTATCAATGGCGTCAGAAGTTGCCCGTGGACGGGAAATATGCTTTCCTGACAACGGTGCCAGAAAAGTATTGTAGCAGGTAGCAGTAGTGTAACGAGTAACAACAGTGGCAAGGAACAGCAGTAGTGACAGCAGTAGCAAATAGCAGCAGTAACGAGTAACAGCAGTAGCAACAGTAGTAACAGCAATAAGTAACAGTAGTAGCAACAATAGTAACAGCAACAGAGCAAAGCAAGTAACAACAGCAGTGGGACAAACTCGTAGGCAATGGGTCGGTAATTCGTTGGATGACATTCATCATGCAACAGTTATAACACGGAGAGATATGTGGCTAGCTCCCGTTCGTTGATGTGATGTAGGCATGCATTCTGTGTGTCGTCATACGTTCTAAGGGAAAAGAACTTGCATGACATCTATTGTCCATCCCTCCCGTGGCAGCGGGGTCCAAATGGATACTACAGGATATTAAGGTTCTCCTTTTAATAAAGAACCGGACCAACGCATTAGCACTTGGTGAACACATGAACTCCTCAAACTATGGTCATCACCGGGAGTGGTTCCGGTTATTGTCACTCCGGGGTTGCCGGGTCATAACACATAGTAGGTAACTACAACTTGCAAGATCGGATCTAAAACACACATATATTGGTGACAACATAATAATTTCAGATCTGAAATCATGGCACTCGGGCCCTAGTGACAAGCATTAAGCATGGCAAAGTAGTAGCAACATCAATCTCAGAACATAGTGGATACTAGGGATCAATCCCCATCAAAACTAACTCGATTACATGATAGATCTCATCCTACTCATCACCGCCCAGCGAGCCTACAAATAGATTACTCACGAATGATGAAGAGCTTCATGGAATTGGAGAGGGAGGAAGGTTGATGATGACGATGGCGACGATCTCCTTGATCCGGATGAAAAGCTTCATGGAATTGAAGGGACGAATAGATTACCCCAGATCTGCCCTCTAGATGAAGAACAGGATGTGGCGGCGCCTCCATCTCGCAAACGTGATGAAATCTTCTCTCTTGATTTTTTTCAGGACGGAAGGGAATTTATAGAGCTGAGTTTGGGGGCGGCAGAGCCACGTGGGCCCCACAAGCTTGGTTGTCACGGCCAGGGGGTGCGGCAACAAGGCTTGTGGCCCACTGGCCCGTCCCCTCCGGTGGATCTTTGCGTAGGTATTTTTCATATTTTCCAGAAATATTCTCCGTAAATTTTCAGGACATTCCGAGAACTTTCATTTCTGCACAAAAACAACACCATGGCAATTCTGCTGAAAACAGCGTCACTCCGGGTTAGTTCCATTCAAATCATGCAAATTAGAGTCCAAAACAAGGGCAAAAGAGTTTGGAAAAGTAGATACGATGGAGACGTATCAAACTCCCCCAAGCTTAAAACCTTGCTTGTCCTCAAGCAACTCAGATGACAAACTGAAAGAGAAAGAAAAAGTTTGACAAACTCTGTTTGATCTTGTTGTTGCAACTATGTCTAACTCATAACCAGAATTTCACCAAGATCACAAGTTAACCACATAAGCAAGTGACACAAAGGTCTCACGGTAAACTAATATCAATGGCATAATCAGCTAGCGAGCAAATAATAATGAGTTTTAGATACCAACAAGTCAATCAAAACAAGCATGAAGCAATATGAATAGGTGGTATCTCGCTAGCTCTTTTTGAGACCGCAAAACATAAATGCAGAGCAGTTTCCAAGATCAAGGCCTGACTAAACATTGTAATTCATGGCAACGAAGATCCAGTCATAGTCATACTCAATATCAATCAAAAGCAAAGCATAAGAATGACAGAGGTGCTCCCTAATTGGTGCTTTTGTAAGAGGAGGATGACTCAACAGGAAAATAAATAGACAGGCCCTTCGCAGAGGGAAGCATTGATTTGCAGAGGTCCCAGAGCTCAAGCTTTGAAAACAGAGATAATAATTTTGGGTGGCATGCTTTCATTGCCAATGCAATGACCAAGAGTTCTCAATATCTTCCATGCTATTCAGGCTATAGGCGGTTCCCAAACACAAAAGTAAAGGTTTAACTCCCCCACCACCAATAAATCACACTCCACGGCTAGCCGAATCCTCGGGTACCGTCCATACTAACATCAATCCGGGGGGAGTCTTGTTTTATAGTTATGTTTTCGATTTAAACGTGGAACTGGGCATTCCAATTAGCGGCCCCTTTCTGATGAATGACAGTGAATAAACACATGTCAAGGATAACACGGCTAACACGGAAGATACCAATAGCCCCCTGTCACCACATGAGCGATTCGGGCATGCAAAACAGATTATTTATTGAAGGTTTGGAGAATGGCACATGCAAATTTACTTGGGACGGCAAGTAGATACCGCAAATAGGTAGGTATGGTGGACTCTCGTGGAGAACCTTTTGGGTTTATGGAAGTGGATGCACAAGCAGTATTCCGCTTAGTACAAGTGAAGGCTAGCAAAAGACTGGGAAGCGACCAACTAGAGAGCGACAACAATCATCAAGATGCAATGAGTTTGACTAACATGGAGTGCAAGAATGAACATGATATAAATCACCATGAACACGAACATCATAGAGGCTATCTTGATTTTGTTTCAACTACATGCATGAACATGCGCCAAGTCAAGCCACTTGAATCATTCAAAGGAGAATACCATCCTATCATACTACATCATAGTCATCTCAAAATCTATGTTGGCATTCAAGACAAACCATTATAAGCTCCTAGCCAAATAAGCATGGCATCAGAAACTATGATCTCTAAGTTGTCATTGCAAACATGGTTCTCTCTCAACAAAGCTGAATCTGGAACGACAAGCTAGTCATATTTACAAAATAAAAATAGATAGAGTTCATACCAGCTTTTCCAGTCTCAGTCACTTCAGCATATATCGTCATTGTTGCCTTTCACTTGCACGATCGAACGATGTGAACAATAATAAGAGTGCTCGTGCATTGGACTAAGCTATAATCTGTAGGCAAACAGAAAGGAGAAGACAAAGTAATATAGCTCTTTGAAAGCTAAACAGGTATGCATGCAAGAGCCACTAAACATTGTAACCAATATCTTCTACCTTAACCCAAAGAAAAAGAAAACTATTTACACGGGAAAGCTCCCAACAAGAAAAATAAGAAAGGAAAATATTTTTGGGTTTTCTCAAAAGGACACAAAACAAGAAAACAAGAAAACGAAAAATAAAAGAAACTAGCATGGATAATACAGTGGAAAAGTGTAAACACCGGCTAATAAAGTGAAAGCATAAGCATGAATGTAAAGTCGGTGAGAACACGTACTCCCCCAAGCTTAGGCTTTTGGCCTAGCTTGGTCTACTCCCAAGGAGGGAAATAACCAGCTCCCAGATACTCCGGAGCGGACTGTGGATACCACTGCTGTGTGAGCTCCTCTGGCTCCCATTGATAAACTGGCGTCTGGTACTCGACTGGCGACTCGGGCACGGGCACGTGTGGTTGGGCCAAGCCCCAATATGCGTAGATGTCCGAAGGCATAATAATGTACCTTCCTGCATGAAGATCAAACAAAGAAGGAAGAGGCAAAGTAATAGTCTCTCGAGTACCCTGACTAAATACCAGGTTATAAATCATCCGTCTACTAGCATCTCTATCCAGAAAATCATGGCGAACCATGCTGTTATAATCCAGATATTTCTCAGGAAGAAGCATTTCTTCTTCCTCGCAAAGTCTAATAGGTATCTCAAAGTGTCTAGCAAGATGAGTAGCATAGATACCTCCATAGACGACACCTTTAGCGCGGTTGGTGTTCAACCGCTGAGCTACTATAGCACCTAGGCTATAAGTCTTATTGCTATAAAGGCCTTTGCGCAAAACCGCAAGGTCTGGAGAGCTAAGTGATCCAGCCTCCCCACGGCCAATCAAACATTTTCCCACAAATAATGAGAAGTACCGAAGCACAGGAAAATGTATGCTAGCAATTCTAGCGTGATACACTCCTCTCTCCTCTCCAACAGCAATAGTACCTATGAAATCCTCCAAGTCCCGTGGACGAGGATCATGAATATCCCCAACATAAGGTAATTTGCATACATTGCAAAACTCCTGTAGTGTCATGCACTGGGGGATATTGTACAACATGAACTCAACCATAGGAGGATTCTTCCTCGGATAAAAGTTGAAGCTTTGAACTAAAATATTGGTGAGTAGGAGGTATTGTGAGCACTTATCTTCAACGAACGCAGTAAGACCTGCGTTCTCCACCAACTAATAAAAGTCTTCATAAAGCCTGGCGGCGCGCAAAAATTCATTACTTGGCCACTCGCACGCTCGAACTTCTGTGACTCGAGGAACCACGTACTTGGGGTGGTTCTTCTCATCCTCCTTGGGGTTACGGCTTGAAGAGCCTCTCAAGAACCTCCTCATCTTTTCCTTTTTCTAGCTTTTAAAAGTTCTGAAGTTTTAGAGACTTCGAAAGAAAAGTGAGTAAAGATTAATCCAACTCGTAGCAATTACTCCTACTAGTGCCTAGGGACCATATCACGCGCTACAACTACTTGGGACCAGCTAAAATCAACATTTCAAGCTCAAGAACAGGGTCACCAAGGTGGCAAGAATACGTGAAGGATATAGCACTAGAGAAAAAACTAATTGGACCAATGGAGGAGTCACTTACCAAGGAGTAATTTCCCCAAAACGGTTCGGAGAATGGTGCTTTGAGCAAGGAGATCGAAAATCACAGCCAAATGAGCAAGAACACGGGTTTGAGCTGCGAAACGATTTTTTCTGGAGGTAGAAGAAGAGGATGGGAGCTGGAATGAGTGGAGGGGGTCCCCGTGGGCCCCAGAAGCTTTGTTGCCGCGGCCAGGGGGTGGCCGCAGTGACAGGGCTTGTGGCCCACTGGTGTGGCCCCCATGCCAGCTCTCAGTCCGAGTATTTTTCAAATATTCCAGAAAAAATCATACTAGATTTTCAGGACCATTGGAGAACTTTTATTTTTGGGGTACTTTTCTCCGGGACGCTAAAACAGGAAACATGGAAAACTAAACTAAATCTATCATTTTTCTTCCAAGCAAAAAAAAGTGAAAGCTTAAAACACAGGTATGTGACTCTTTAATTCATCCATTTCATGGTCATCGAAAGAAATCCGTCAATGGGGTTGATCAAATCCTCCTGACAAAACTTTTCTGAATCACAAAACAGAACGGAGAATTTTCGAATAGTCACTAAGTCACCTCAATGGGGATATGAATCTCCCCAACAAGCAAATCATACTTCATCTTTACACGAGGAACAGGGCATTCAAAGCTCCCAATAAGAATCGATGATGTTTTTTCGATAGCATTGATGCAATGTACTTGATATCGTTTCTTTGGAAAGTGCACCGTATGCTCATTACCATTGACATGGAAAGTGACATTGCCTTTGTTGCAATCTATAACAGCCCCTGCAGTGTTTAAAAAGGGTCTTCCGAGGATGACAGCCATGGCATCGTCCTCGGGAATATCCAAGGTAACAAAGTCTGTTAAGATAGTGGTGTTAGCAACCACAACAGGCACATCCTCGCAAATGCCGACAGGGAAAGCAGTTGATTTGTCGGCCATTTGTAGAAAAATTTCAATGGGTGTCAACTTATCCAGTTCAAGTCTACGATAAAGAGAGAGAGGCATAACACTAACACCGGCACCAAGGTCACATAAGGAAGTTCTTACGTAGTTTCCTTTAATGGAGCAAGGTATAGTGGGCACTCCGGGATCACCAAGTTTCTTAGGAGTTCCATCTTTGAAAGTGTAATTGGCGAGCATAGTGGAGATCTCAAGATCTGGTATCTTTCGTTTATTAGTCACGGTATCTTTCATGTACTTGGCATACGGAGACATTTTGAGCATATCAGTTAACCTCATCTGCAGAAAGACGGGTCTTATCATTTCAATGAAGCGCTCAAAATCCTCGTCATCCTTTTTCTTGGATGGCTTAGGAGGAAAGGGCATAGGTCTCTGAACCCATGGCTCCCTTTCTTTACCATGCTTCCTAGTAGTGAAGTCATTCTTCTCGTATCTCTTAGGTTGTGGGTTATCAGGATTAACCGTAGGTTCAATCTCCACATCCTCATCATTGCTAGGTTGAGCAGTATTATAAACATCGTTGTCCATATTGTCACCAAGTTCATGTCCATCACTAGATTGTGTTTCTGCATCAGACACAGAAATATTATTTGGTTCTTCAGGTGTGACGGTATTTGGTGAACTGACATGTAGGTTTCTATCATCCTTCTTCTTAGGATGACATGGTGTATCACCATTAATTCCTTGAGAATCTTGATCAATTCTCTTAGGTTGGCCTTCAGGATACAAAGGTTCCTGGGTCATTTTGCCTCCTCTAGTAATGACTTTGACAGAGTTGTCATTTAATTCATTGAGAAAGTCATTCCGAGCTTTAAGTACTTGTTCTACCTGAGTAGTAATCATAGAGGCATGTTTACTCAGAAGCTTCAGATCATTGATATTTATGTCTACACAAGCACTTAAATGACTAAGCATACGAGTACATTGTTCCAATTGTCTGCTAACATAATCATTGAAACTCTGTTGTTTGGCAACAAAGTTGTCAAATTCATCAAAGCATAGGCTAGCAGGTTTGTCAAAAGGAATATCACTCTCATCAAACCTACGCAGAGAATTTAATTCTACTACTTGTATCGGGTTATCGAGACCATGGATTTCTTCGATAGGCGGTAGATTTTTGACATCTCAGATCTGATGCCTGATACGTCTCAAACGTCTATAATTTTTTATGGTCTCTCGCTGTTATCTTGTCAACTTTGGATGTTTTGTTTACCTTTTATATCTTCTTTGGGACTAACTTATTAACTCAGTGCCAAGTGCCAATTCCTGTTTTTTCTCTATTTTTGACTCTTTTCAGATTTGATTTTGGAACGGAGTCCAAACGGAATAAAATCCCCGAAATAAATTTTTCCAGAACGGAAGAAGATCGGGAGGCTTTTCAGGGCCAAGGAAGTGGGCCCACAGGGGGCACACAAGCCCTGTTGCCGCGGCCAGGGGGAGGCCGCGGCAACCAAGCTTGTGGCCCCCCTGGCGCTCCCCTGCCCTAGGTCTTTGGCCTATATATTCCATAAAAATCCAGAAAAAATCAGGGGATCCATGAAAACACTTTTCCGCCGCCGCAAGCTTCCGTTTCCGCGAGATCTCATCTGGAGACCCTTCCCGGTGCCCTGCCGGAGGGGACTTTGGAGTTGGAGGGCTTCTTCATCAACATCATCGCCCCTACAATGACTCGTGAGTAGTTCACTTCAGACATACGGGTCCGTAGTTAGTAGCTAGATGGCTTCTTCACTCTCTTGGATCTTCAATACAAAGTTCTCCATGATCTTCATTGAGATCTATCCGATGTAATCCTCTTTGGCGGTGTGTTTGTCGAGATCCGATGAATTGTGGATTTGTGATGAGATTATCTATGATATATATTTGAGTCTTTGCTGATTTCTTATTTGCATGATTTGATATCCTTGTAAGTCTCTCCGAGTCTTGGGTTTTGTTTGGCCAACTAGATCTATGATTCCTGCAATGGGAGAAGTGCTTGGTTTTGGGTTCTGCCATGTGGTGACCTTTCCCAGTGACAGTAGGGGCAGCAAGGCACACATCAAGATGGGCTTTTATCGTAGATATGTTATTTTCCATCTACATCATGTCATCTTGCTTAAGGCGTTACTCTGTTCTCATGAACTTAATACACTAGATGCATGCTGGATAGCGGTCGACGTGTGGAGTAATAGTAGTAGATGCAGAAAGCATCTACTACTTGTTTTGGACGTGATGCATGTAAATATAATCATTGCCATAGATAACTTCACGACTTTGCGCGGTTCTATCAATTGCTCGTCAGTAATTCGTTCACCCAACGTCTACTTGCTTTCATGAGAGAAGCCACTAGTGAACACTATGGCCCCCGGGTCTATTCACACCTATCGTTTCCACTTTTGCTTTTACTTTCCTTTGTTTCTTTGTTGCTTTCAGTTCTCACTTGGCAAACAATCTATAAGGGATGGACAACCCCTTCATAGCGTTGGGAGCAAACTCTTTGTGTTTGTGCAGGTACTTGTGATATTCCTTCACTAGATTGATACCTTGGTTCTCAAAACAGAGGGAAATACTTACCGTCGCTGTGCTACATCACCCTTTCCGCTTTGAGGGAACACCAACGCAAGGCTCCAAGGCCACGGGGGAATCCTTTGCATATTAGCCTAGGAAGTCCCTAAAGGCGTAGCCGTAGCAGAAGGATTCCTGGTGCCGTTGCTGAGGAGTATCAAGACAAGAATAGTCTCCCGTCAGCACGATTGTTTCTGGCGCCGTTTGAAGGTCTTTTGTTGCAGTAGCAAGAAGTATTTCTGGCGCCGTTGCCGAGGAAGGAGAGATCTATCCAAGTAGGTCTCAGAAACTCATCTCTTGCATTTACTTTTTTTTTGCTAGTTGCCTCTCGTTTTCCTCTCCCCCACTTCACATTTGCCGTTTTCATTTGCCTTTCTCCTTTGCCGTTTTCATTTGCCTTTTGCCTTTTTGCCGTTTTCCTTTGCCGGTTTTCTTGCTTGCTTGTGTGCTTGTTTGTTTGTTGAAGTCATCATGGCTGAAAACACCAAACTTTGCGACTTCTCAAGTACCAATAGTAATGATTTTATTAGTACTCCGATTGCTCCCGCCACTAGTGCGGAATCGTATGAAATGAACGCAGCTTTGCTGAATCTTGTCATGAAAGAGCAATTATCTGGCCTTCCTAGTGAAGATGCTGCATCCCATCTCAATACCTTCATTGAGCTTTGCGATATGCAAAAGAAAAGAGATGTGGATAATGACGTGATTACGTTGAAGCTTTTTTCCTTTCTCGTTGCGAGATCGTGCAAAAACTTGGTTTTCTTGTTTGCCTAAAAATAGTATCGATTATTGGGATAAGTGCAAAGATGCTTACCTATCCAAGTATTTTCCACCGTCTAAGATTACCTCCTTACGTCACGATATCATGAATTTCAAGCAACTTGATCATGAACACGTTGCACAATCTTGGGAGAGGATGAAGTTAATGATTACAAATTGTCCCGCTCATGGCTTGAGTTTGTGGATGATTATACAAATCTTTTACGCTGGTTTGAATTTCGCTTCTTGCAATATCTTGGACTCCGCCTCAGGAGGAACGTTCATGGAAATCACATTAGGAGACGCTACAAAACTCCTAGACAATATCATGACCAACTACTCTCAGTGGCAGACTGAAAGGTCACCAGCTAGCAAAAAGGTACACGCTATACAAGAAATTAACTCGCTTAGTGCTAAGATGGACGAGTTGATGAATTTGGTTGCTAGTAGAAACGCTCCTTTAGATCCTAATGACATGCCACTATCTTCCTTGATTGAGAATAGCAACGCTAGTTTGGACGTTAAATTTATTGGTAGGAACAATTTTGGCAACAACAATGCTTTTAGAGGAAACTATGTTCCTAGGCATTTTCCTAGTAACTCCTCTAACAATTATGGAAATTCCTACAACAACACTTATGGAAATCACAACAAATTACCCTCTGATTTAGAGAGTAATATCAAAGAGTTTATCAACTCTCAAAAGATTTTCAATGCGTCCATAGAGGAAAAACTACTCAAAATTGACGATTTGGCTAAGAGCGTTGATAGGATGTCTTGTGATATTGATGCTTTGAAAGTTAGATGTGCTCCTCCCAAGGTCAACTTGGATGAAACTTTAAAAGCTATGCGTGTCTCCATGAATGAGAGCAAAGAAAGAACCGCCCAAATTCACGTTAGGCATGAATGGTTTAAAAGGGTGCGTTCTAGTGATGCAAATCACGAAGATCTTAAAGTGCTTGGTGTGACTCCTCTTGAATCTTTGTTTTCGAGTGTCGAACCTATTGATGAAGGGGCTGGATATGAATCCACTTTGGTGAAAAACGCCCTAATGATTCGGAGTCCACCTATCTTGATGATAAAGGTGTGGAGAGTGGAGTAGAAGAAATCAAAATTTTGGGTAGTAATGAAACTCCCACTTTGGATTTGGAGGAATTCAATTATGATAGTTGCTCCTTGTTTGAATGCATTTCTTTGATGCAGTCCATTGAAAACTCTCCACATGCTTATAGCCAAAGCAAAGCCTTTACCGTGCATATCGTAGATGCTATGATGAAATCTCTTGAAGAGAAGCTTGAACTAGAAGTTTCTATACCTAGAAAACTTCATGATGAGTGGGAACCTACTATCAAAATCAAGATCAAAAACTATTAGTGCAATGCTTTGTGTGATTTGGGTGCTAGTGTTTCCGCGATTCCAAAGACTTTATGTGATATTCTTGGTTTTCATGACATTGAAGAGTGTTCTCTTAATTTGCATCTTGCGGATTCTACTGTCAAGAAACCCATGGGAAGGATCGATGATGTTCTTATTGTTGCAAATAAGAACTATGTACTCGTGGATTTCATTGTACTTGACATAGATTGCAATCCTTCATGTCCCATTATTCTTCGTAGACCTTTCCTAAGGACTATTAGTGGTATCATCGATATGAAGGAAGGGAATATTAGATTTCAATTTCCCCTAAAGAAGGGCATGGAGCATTTTCCTAGAAAGAAAATAAGATTGCCTTGTGAATCTATGATGAGGGCTACTTATGGTTTGAGCACCAAAGATGACTATACGTGATTCCATCACCTTTTGCCTAGCTAAGGGCGTTAAACAATAGCGCTTGTTGGGAGGCAACCCAACGAATCTATCCTTTTTATTTCTGTTTTGTGTTTTCCAAAATTTCATAATTCTGTTATGATTGTGTTTTTTGTGTTTCTTTTTGCGTTTGTGCCAAGCAAAACCGTTATGATTAGTCTTGGGGATGATCGTTTGGTCATGCTGGAAAAGACAGAAACTTTCTGCTCACGAAAAGAATTCTCATTTTTTTATCTAAGAGATTTTGAGTTTACTCTTTTTGCTGCTGATTGCTACGCAAATTCTTCAGAATGTGGTAATTGTTCTGAATTTGTGAAGTACCAGAAGTATACAAAGTACACAGATTGCTACAGATTGGTCTGCTGTTAACAGATTCTGTTTTTGTTGTGTTGGTTGCTTATTTTGATGAAACTATGGATAGTATCGGGGGGTATTAGCCATGGAAGATTGAAAATACAGTAACTCAACATCAACATAAGTAGAATTTAAGTTTCCTATAGTACCTAAGGAAGTGGTGGTTTGCTTTCTTATACTAATGTTATCACGAGTTTCTGTTTAAGTTTCGTGTTGTGAAGTTTTCAAGTTTTGGGTGAAGTTCGTATGAAAAAAAGATAATGAGTGGCAATAGCTCAAGCTTGGGGATGCCCAAGGTACCCCAAGATGATTCAAGGATGTCGTAAAAGCCTAAGCTTGGGGATACCCCGGGAAGGCATCCCCTCTTTCGTCTTCAATCCATCGGTAACGTTACTTGGGGCTATATTTTTATTCACCGCATATTATGGGTTTTGCTTGGAGCATCTTGTATCGTAGGAGTCTTTTATTTTTGTTCTGTCACAATCATCCTTGCTGCACACCTAGAGAGAGAGACATGCACTCACCATGATTTTGTCGAGCTTCACTTATATCCTTTGGTTAGACAATTCAGCTCACATGTGCTTCACTTATATCTTTTGAGCTAGTTGATTTTGCTCTATGTGCTTCACTTATATCTTTTAGAGCACGGCGGTGCGTGGCTTGGTAGTTGATCTATGCTTTAAAGTAGTCTCAAAAGGGGTAGTTATCGAAAGGGATACAAAAACTTCCACCTTCATGTGCATTGAATAGTTAGAGAAGTTTGATTCATCTCAACTAGTTTTGAGTTGTGGTTATGGTAATATTGAAGTTATGCTAGTAAGGTGTTGTGGATCTAGAAATACTTGTTTTGAAGTTAGTGATTCCCGTAGCATGCACGTATGGTGAACCGCTATGTGATGAAGTCTGAGCATGATTAGTCTATTGATTGTCATCCTTTGTGTGGCGGTCGGGATCGCGCGATGGTTTATATCTACCAACCCTTCCCCTAGGAGTATGCGTCGAATGCTTTGTTTCGATTACTAATAAAACTTTTGCAACAAGTATATGAGTTCTTCATGACTAATGTTGAGTCCATGGTTTAGATGCACTTTCACCTTCCACCATCACTATCTTCTTTAGTGCCGTGCAACTTTCGTTGGTGCACAAATCCCACCGTTAGCCTCCCTCAAAACAGCCACCATACCTACCTACTATAGCTTTTTCAAAGTCATTCTGAGATATATTACCATGCAACTACCACCATGACATGTGCCACCACTTCTACATTTCCATTGCATGATCGTAAGATAGCTAGCATGATGTTTCCATTAATGTCCATGCCATGCTAGATCATTGTCATGGTACACTACCGAAGGTATTCCATATAGAGTCATTGTTGCTCTAAGTTTTGAGCTGTAAGTGTGATGATCATCATTGATGGAGCATTGTACCATGTGAGGAAATAAAAGAGGCCAAAGATGGCCACCAAAATAAAAAAATAAAACATAAAAAGAGGCCAAAGAGCCCATCCAAAAAATGAGAGAAAAAGAGAGAAGGGACAATGCTACCACTTTTCCACACTTGTGCATATTAAGCACCATGACCTTCATGATTGAGAGTCTCTCGTTTTTTCACCACAATATAGCTAGTGGAAATTTTTCATTATATAACTTGGCTTGTATATTCCAATGATAGGCTTTCTCAAATTTGCCTTAGGTCTTCGTGAGCAAGCAAGTTGGATGCACACCCACTAGTTTTCTTTAAGAGCTTTCGCATACTCTTAGCTCTAGTGCATCATTTGTATGGCAATCCCTACTCATTCACGTTGATATCTATTGATGAGCATCTCCATAGCTCATTGATATGCCTAGTCAATGTGATCAGCTTCTCCTTGTTTTGTCTTGCAACCTCCACCACACTCCGCACCACTTATAGTGCTAAAACCATGGCTCAAGCTCATGTATTGCGTGAGAGTTGAAAAAGTTTGAGAAAGTAAAGGTGTGAAAACAATTGCTTCTCCAATACCGGGGTTGTGCATGATTTAAATTTGTTGTGCAATGATGATAGAGCATAGCCAGACTATATGATTTTGTAGGGATAACTTTCTTTTGGCCTTGTTATTTTGAAAGTTCATGATTACTTTGCTACTTTGCTTGAATTATTATTGTCTCCACGTCAATAGCAAACTATTGTTTTGAATCTAATGGATCTAAACATTCACGTCACATAAGAGGAGTTACAAAGGACATCTATGCTAGGTAGCATGAAAGCATCAAAAATTCATTCTTTATCACTTCCCTACTCGAGGACGAGCAGGAGTTAAGCTTGGGGATGCTTGATACGTCTCAAACGTATCTATAATTTTTGATGGTTTCATGTTGTTATCTTGTCAACTTTGGATGTTTTGTTTACCTTTTATATCTTTTTTTGGGACTAAATTATTAACTCAGTGCCAAGTGACAGTTCCTGTTTTTTCTGTGTTTTTGACTCTTTTCAGATCTGATTTTGGAACGGAGTCCAAACGGAATAAAATCCCCGAAATGAATTTTTTTCTAGAACGGAAGAAGATCGGGAGGCTTGAAGGCCAAGCAAGTGGGCCCACAGGGGGCCCACAAGCCCTGTTGCCGCGGCCAGGGGGAGGCCGCGGCAACCAAGCTTGTGCCCCCCCTGGCGCTCCCATGCCCTAGGTCTTTGGCCTATATATTCCCTAAAAATCTAGAAAAAATCAGGGGATCCACGAAAACACTTTTCCGCCGCCGCAAGCTTCCGTTTCCGCGAGATCTCATGTGGAGACCCTTCCCGGTGCCCTGCCGGACGGGACTTTGGAGTTGGAGGGGTTCTTCATCAACATCATCGCCCCTCCAAGGACTCGTGAGTAGTTCACTTCAGACCTACGGGTCCGTAGTTAGTAGCTAGATGGCTTCTTCTCTCCCTTGGATCTTCAATACAAAGTTCTCCATGATCTTCATGGAGATCTATCGATGTAATCCTCTTTGGCGGTGTGTTTGTTGAGATGCGATGAATTGTGTATTTGTGATCAGATTATCTGTGATATATATTTGAGTCTTTGCTGATTTCTTATTTTCATGATGTGATATCCTTGTAGGTCTCTCTGAGTCTTGGGTTTTGTCTGGCCAACTAGATCTATGATTCTTGCAATGGGAGAAGTGCTTGGTTTTGGGTTCATACCGTGTGGTGACCTTTCCCAGTGACAGAAGGGGCAGCAAGGCACGCATCGTGTTATTGCCATCAAGGATAACTAGATGGGCTTTTATCATAGATATGAGATTGTCCATCTACATCATGTCATCTTGCTTAAGGCATTACTCTGTTCTCATGAACTTAATACACTAGATGCATGCTGGATAGCGGTCGACGTGTGGAGTAATTGCAGAAAGTATCGGTCTACTTGTTTTGGACGTGATGCCTATAGATATAATCATTGCCATAGATAACGTCACGACTTTGCGCGGTTCAATCAATTGCTCGACAGTAATTCGTTCACCCACTGTCTACTTGCTTTCATGAGAGAAGCCACTAGTGAACACTACGGCCCGGGGTCTATTCACACCTATCGTTTCCACTTTCGCTTTTACGTTGCTTTGTTTCTCTGTTGCTTTCAGTTCTCGCTTGGCAAACAATCTATAAGGGATTGACAACCCCTTCATAGAGTTGGGAGCAAGCTCTTTGTGTTTGTGCAGGTACTTGTGATATTCCTTCACTGGATCGATACCTTGGTTCTCAAAATAGAGGGAAATACTTACCGCCGCTGTGCTACATGACCCTTTCTGCTTCGAGGGAACACCAATGCAAGGCTCCAAGGCCACGGGGGAATCCTTTTCATATTTGCCTAGGGAGTCCCTAAAGGCATAGCCGTAGCAGAAGGATTCCGGATGCCGTTGCTGAGGAGTATCAAGACAAGAATAGTCTCCCGTCAGCATGCTTTTTTCGGGCGTCGTTGGAAGGTCTTTTGTTGCAGTAGCAATGCCTTTCTCTTGCATAGATTTCTTGGCTTCTTGCATATCTTCGGGAGTGAGGAATAGAATACCTCTTTTCTTAGGAGTTGGCTTAGGAGGTGGTTCGGGAATAATCCAAGCATTATCGTTGATCAAGATGTTATTCAGTAGAGTCTCAGCTTGTTCTACAGTTTGTTCCCTAAAAACACAACCGGCACAACTATCTAGGTGGTCTCTAGAGGCATCTATAAGTCCGTTATAGAGGATATCAAGTATCTCGTTCTTCTTAAGAGGGTGATCAGGCAAAGCATTTTGTAGCTGGACGAGCCTCCCCCAAGCTTGTGGAAGACTCTATTCTTGGAGTTGAGCAAAGTTGTATATTTCCTGCAAGGCAGCTTGCTTCTTATGGGCAGGAAAATATTTCTCACAGAAGTAATAGACCATATCCTGGGGACTACTCACACATCCAGGAGCAAGAGAAGTGAACCAGGCTTTAGCGTCATCCTTTAGAGAGAAAGTGTTGGGGATATTATATGTCAAGTAACCCACCCTAGTTGGGCCGGGTCACTTGGCGGGCGACTCATCCTTTGGCAATGCAAGCTTTGACCCAATAAGCCCAGGAGACGGATGGCGGTTCAAGGTCTTCGGGGGGATCCATAATTGGGACGATCTTCAAGTCTTGGAAAGATGGCGACTTAGAGATAGAGAGAATCACGACTTATGTAAAGGCAAGGACTCTTGTAAACCCTAAGGGCTCGTCCTGTATATAAAGGCGAGTCCCAGGGAAGGAGAGGGCAGGTTAGAAATCATCGAGAGCTAGGTCAGGCGAGTTACGCCCTCCTTGTAATCGAAACATCATCAATACAACACAAAGGAGGACGTAGGCTTTTACCTCCTCACGTGGGGCCGAACCTGGGTAAATCTCTGTCCCGCTCCCGTTCAACCCCTTTGAGTCGCCACCAAGGTGCGAGGGCTCCAACATTAAGTCCTTTCACGAGGACATCTGCCGTGACAAAACCACGACAGTTGGCACCACCGTGGGGCGTACGCATGGTGGAGTTGAGTTCTCAAAGGGAGCCCTACCAGGGTCAGGGAGCTACGCGACTGGGCTCATGACCCAGAACCGCCACGGAAAGTACTACATCAACAACTCGCTGTGGGGGCCCAAGGCCGATTCAATCGAATCTGGCTACAGAGTCCCCTTCGGTAAGATCAACATCTTTGTCGGCATGGTTGGATTGCGTGCACCTGAGTCGGACATCTCCACCGACATCGTCGAGCCGGCCAGGTATGTCCGCCCTGTTGCGATGCCAAACCTAACGCACCCGGTCTTCGTTGGCTTCACACCGGGATCTGATGAACCAGAGCGGTCGGCGACTCAGGAGACTACGCTGGTCAACACTGATGAAGAATCATCCATGGGCGAGACAGATTCAATTCAGTCTCTATACGGGGGCTGCCTCGGAGACCTGTCACTGGCAATGGATCCCGAGGTCCTCGACTGGACCCGCCGTCAGATCGCCATGTACATGGCAGGGGCGACTCAACCCCAGCAAAACCCTGCACGCAACGACGGGGCTGGCGAAACATCCAAGAGCCCAGCTGCGATCTTGGTGGACTTGACGGCGGAGATAACAAAGATCATGGCGACCCCTGTAACAGCAGAAAACCAGGGCACGATAAATGTCGAGTTGGCAAAGCTAAGAGATGAGATGGCAAAAGCTCAGCGAGATGCTGAAGCAGAAGCCGCCAGGATCGAGACCCGACAAGCTCAGATCACCGCTGAGACAGCCCGCTTGAACACTAAAAACTGGCGACTCGAGAGGCATCAGCGCACATCCGACGTTGTTCATCACAGGAGGCACTACCCGCCTTTTCGACACTCCACGCACCCCCGGGGCAGGAAACGCTCCAGGGGGAGGGCCGGGTCAGCCGCCAAACCCGCCACTTCAGCCAGCAGTTGATCGCGTTCCCCGTTTCCAGACGCCTCAGGGCCACTTTTCAAACCCCGTGGACAACATGCTCGCCGCAACTCACCATTTAGAATCCCTTCCGATTTATGGCAACACTCCGGCTGAAATAGAAGCAAGAAACGCCACTGAGATGTTGAAGACGGCGGTGGTTCAGAACACACAATTCTCGCACAGCCTCGATCGGCTACACTCCAACCCCCAAGCGAGCCCCACCAGGAGCCGGCCAGAGGACCAACCCGCCATAACCAGCGGACCGCGACACCTGCCTTAGGTTAACCCGCCTGACCATCGGGACCCGCCGGGCCGGGATCACCCGGACATTCAAACCGGCCCAGCGCCGCTTATTGGAGGCGGCAGGCAAGTAGGGGTGCCATGCTTGGCCCCCGCCCTTCGCAATGAGCGGATGCCGAAAGATTTTAATGACCAAGGAAGGTGCCCAATTACACCCCGGACCTTGAGCCGGCGTCACGGGTTGAGAGTTACGAAATCGCCATGGACATGCTTGATGTAAATGAAGCGGTGTGTGCCAGGTACTTCACAATGATGCTCGAAGGGACGGCACGCACTTGGTTCAAAAACCTGCCACCCAACTCCATCCAGACTTGGGCAGAATTGAAAGATGACGATAGTCAATTTAGAGCATTGTGTTCAGCGCCCCGATGAGTCGGCACACCACTGGACGCGGCGGGTCACAGAAATCATCCACTCGTCAGACAGCATCACGGCGGCTCAGGCTGTGTTGATCTTGGAGCAAAACTGCCACTATGAGCCCTTGGTGCAGAAGCTAGGGCGACTCAAGTGAAAGGTCCATGATATGGGAGAATTGATGGACACCCTCACTAGGTATGCCAAAGCAGATGATACTAAAGATCCAGGAGAGGATAGCAGCAAAGCTAACTCGCCGAGGAAAGGCGAGTCATCCAAAAATCACACCCGGCTCCAGGGACACGCCCACCATAATCATGGGGGGAACGGCAAGAGAAGGCAGTAGGAAGGGTCCACGGACTTCCTCGCCAACACCAATGCTAATAACGGCAACCAGCGCCAGAAAAAGAGGGGTTACAGTGGCAAGAAGCCACACAATTATAATGAGATACTTAAGGGCCCCTGCCCACACCATGCCATGGCGGACGGACCGGCGACTCACTCTTGGGAGGATTGTTACGTGATGCAGGAATTCCGGGCGGAGGCAATCAAAAAGGGCCAAAACGGTGACCAGGGCCAACGGCAGGAACAGTTCGGTGCACCTAATCAACGTCAGAACCCGTTCGGCGGCTTCCCCGAACCAGGGGCTCAGGGCGACTCGCAACCAAGCAGCGGCCAGTATCCGGTGCATAACCAACAGTGGTATAACCCGCCCGGAGTGTTTCAGCAGCCACCCCCGCAGGGGCTTCGCAGGGGCAGGATGATCATGGCGGGTTCCGCAACTATCCCAAACAATTAAGCAGCGGGCAATACCACATGCTCACCACCAATGCCTGCAAGAGAGATAAGAAGGTGAAGCATCGAACGTATAGTGTATCTGAGCCGGCGCTCCCCAGGTACCTCCACTGGTCCGAGAAGACTATCTCGTGGAGTAGGGAGGATCACCCGCCCAGAATTGACAACCCCGGCGACTTAGCATTGGTCGTGGCCCCTCAAGTTGGAGGATATACCCTATTGAAGGTGTTTATGGATGGTGGCAGCACCATCAACATATTATACTTTGACACCTTTCGAAGGATGAACCTGCTGGAGAAAGACCTAATGCCGTCAACCACGGTATTCCACGGTATCGTCCCAGGTAAGTCGGCATACCCAATTGGCCGGGTCAAACTCACTGTGGCTTTTGGAACAGCATCCAACTAGAGGAGCGAGTCACTTATATTTGAGGTGGTCAAGTTAAAGAGGCCTTATCATGCGTTGTTTGGGCGACCGGCTTACGCCTGTTTCATGGCTCGCCCCTGCTATGTTTACCTTAAACTCAAGATGCCTAGTCCTAACAGACCCGTCACGGTTGATGGTGATAGGAGGATAGCAAGAGAGTGTGAGGAAGGAGATGTGGATTACGCAGAGATCGCTTGTGCTGCAGAAGAGCTCAAGTATCACCAAGCCAATGTTGATCCGGTAGATATGTCACCCCTCAAGAAGCCAACAACAGATGCTGAGCCGCCCCTCAAGTTCAAACCAATGGATGACACTAAGATGGTGGATTTCGTTCCTGGCGACTCAACCAAGCAGTTTATTATCGGGGCGGGTCTTGATCCCAAATAGGAAAGCGCGCTCATCGAATTCATCCCTGAGAATCGGGACATCTTTGCATGGAAACCTTCTGACATGCCTGGTGTACCGAGAGAATTCGCTGAGCACCATCTTAATGTTGACCCTAAAGCAAAGCCGATTCAGCAATATCTTCGCAGGTTCAATGAGGAACGACGCAAGGCAATCGGGAAGAAGTCGCCCGTCTTTTGGCCGCCGGATTCATCGTAGAGGTCTTCCACCCCAAGTGGTTGGTTAACCCGGTCCTGGTACTCAAGAAGAACGGCACCTTCCGCATGTGCATTGACTACACTGACCTTAACAGAGCTTGTCCAAATGACCCTTTTGCCCTTCCCCGCACTGATCAAATCATTGATTCAGTGGTAGGCTGCGAGTGTCTGTGTTTCCTGGACGCCTATTCCGGATATCACCAAATCAAGATGGTTGTGGAAGATGAGGAGAAGAAAGCTTTCATAACGCCATTTGGGGCTTTTTGTTATGTGTCCATGCCGTTCGGGCTCAAGAGCGCCGGGGCGACTTACCAGCGCTGCATCCAAAACTGTCTCCGTGGACAAATCGGACGCAACGTCCACGCTTACGTTGATGACATTGTGGTTAAAACTCGTAGGAGGGAGACGCTCTTGGAGGATCTAAAGGAAACTTTTGGCAACCTGCGGGTGTATCAGATGAAGCTTAATCCTACCAAATCTGTCTTTGGCGTTCCCGCGGGAAAATTGTTGGGTTTCTTGGTGTCCGAACGCGGCATTGAGGCCAACCCGGACAAAATTGAGGCAATTACTTCGCTTGGGAAACCAGCGAATATCAATCAAGTTCAACGCATGGCGGGTCGTATCACGGCTTTAAGTCGCTTTATAAGCCGCCTGGGGGAGAAAGCCATTCCCCTCTATCAGTTGCTTAAGAAATCTGACCGTTTTGTTTGGACAAACGAGGCTAATGAAGCTTTTGAAGCCCTGAAGCAGCAGCTGGTTAACCCGCCAGTTTTGGTCGCCCCGACTGAAAAGGAACCTATGCTTCTGTACATCGCGGCGAACTCCAAGGCGGTGAGCGTGGCAGAAGCTGTCGAACGGAAGGAAGAAGGAAAGGAATATACGGTACAACGCCCGGTGTACTTCATTAACGAGGTGTTAACCCGCTCCAAACAACGTTAGCCGCACTGGCAGAAGCTGTTCTATGGGGTCTTTATGGCGAGTCGGAAGCTCAAACACTATTTCCAAGAGCATCCCATCACGGTGGTTAGCTCCGATCCTCTTGGGGACATCATCCAGAACCGAGAAGCAACGGGGCGAATTGCCAAATGGGCAATTGAACTTGGGCCGCACCACGTGCGGTACACCCCTCGTACGGCCATCAAATCCCAGGCATTGGTCAACTTCATCAATGATTGGACCAAATTGCAGATTCCGAAAGACAGGCCTGACCTCACGTACTGGACTATTTATTTTGATGGGTCTAGGCAATTGGAAGGCTCGGGGGCTGGCGTGGTGTTGGTTTCACCCCAGGGAGACAAGTTCTGTTATGTTCTCCGACTCATGTTCCCGTGCACCAACAACGCTGCAGAGTATGAAGCCTTGCTTCATGGTTTGCGACTCGCCAAGGAGATGAACCTCACGCGTGTCGGATGTCTTGGCGATTCTGATCTGGTGGCTCAATAAGTTTCAGGTACTTGGAACTCTCGGGACCCCCTGATGGCGGCATACAGAAGGGCTGTGTCTGATGTGGCGGGTCATTTCCATGGCTATCAAGTTGATCATATCAAACGGCGACTTAACGAAGCAAATGACGCCCTTTCACGTCTCGGTTCGCAACGTAAGCCATTTCCTCCCAATGTTTTTCTAGATATTTTGCATAATCCTTCCGTGAGGTTGCCTTCAGAAGAGGAGTTGGTGATACCAGACCCTGAGTCCCAGTTTGTGGCGGCTCTCCGTGTTATGCCCGATTGGGTTCTTCCTTATTTGGCATACCTTGCACGAGGCGATTTACCTTCGGATGAGGTGTTGGCTCGCCAAATCGTTCGTCGGAGCAAATCCATGGTCATCATCAATGGCGAATTATATAAGCGAAGCACTTCTGGGGTATTCCAACGATGCGTTTCTTCCGAAGAAGGGTGCATAATTCTGAACGACATCCATGCCGGAGATTGTGGGCATCATGTTGGGTCACGTTCCCTGGTCTCAAAGGCGTTCCGTCATGGATTCTTTTGGTTGACAGCTCATGCGAACGCAGAAGAGATAGTTCGTCGATGTGATGGCTGTCAACGTTATGGACGACAGGCTCATGTGCCGGCTCAAGAACTAAGGATGATACCTATCACTTGGCCTTTTGCGGTCTGGGGGCTAGACATGGTTGCCCCTTTAAGATGTCATCCAACAAAAAAACTCATCTACTTGTGGTGGTTGATAAATTCACCAAGTGGGTCGAAGCAGAACTTGTTGGCGCCTGTGATGCAGAAACAGCAGTTAAATTCTTGAAAAAACCGATCTTACGGTTTGGATATCCACACAGCATTATCACTAATAATGGTACCAATCTATCACAAGGAGCAATGCAGGAGTTTTGCCACCATGAGCACATTCGGCTCGATGTATCTGCGGTCGCTCATCCACAATCTAATGGGCAAGAGGATCGGGCGAATCAGTAAGTATTGCGAGGAATCAAGCCCCAACTTATGGTTCCCGTGCAGCGCACCCCGGGGTATTGGGTTGAGGAGTTGCCTTCAGTATTATGGAGCATCCGAACCACCCCAAACCGTTCTATGGGTTTTACTCCCTTTTTCCTGGTATATGGAGCAGAAGTCGTTCTTCCCAGCGACATTAGGCATGACTCGCCCAGAGTTGCTGCTTATGTGGAACAGGACAACCAGTTGGCACGTCAGGATTCTTTGGACGCTTTGGAGGAAGCACGCGACTTGGCTGCCGCCCGATCGGCGATTTATCAGCAGGACTTGCGGCGTTATCATAGCCACCGGGTCAAGAGCCGAACTTTTCAGGAGGGCGACTTAGTGCTCCGATTGATCCAAGATCGCACTGGCATGCATAAGTTGTCACCACCATGGGAAGGACCGTTCGTCGTCAGCAAAAGCCTTTGCAACGGGTCATACTATCTGGTGGATCTTCGGCCTGATCGGCCAACGACGGAGGCTGAGTCAACTGGCCCGTGGAACATAGCCCACTTGTGGCCTTATTACACTTGAGCTATTGGCTCCGATTTTTCTTCTCTTAAAAATTGTAAGTCTTTCATTCATATAAAGCAATAAAGTTGATGCCCACGAATTTTGGGGCTTTCCTGCCACTTCATCTTATTGAAAGCATGGATCTTTATTGCTCTTCGACAAGTCGCCCAAGCATGGACGCTATCCATACCAGAGAGCATAAGTCGCCATGCTGTGCTTATTACAACACTGGGTATCGATAATCCAAAGAGGATCAAGTCGCTACAAGCGCGCGATTCAAACATGGGCGCCTTATATGATTCTGTGGATTAGGCCCGCTTACTTGGGGCTATTTGCTCCCAAGTCGTTTTGTGGTAAGAGCGTATACGCTTCTACAATCCTATGACCAGTCTTTCCCCTAATCATAGGTCACTTGAGGGCTTCCTCTCACTGAGATCAACCTTACTACCCATTTGGCTAGCGAAAAATTACCGCATTACAAATGGTTATACTGGACTGTGTGTTGGCCGAATCGCCATATGGACCCATGAACTCTTGGGGAGTTACTCCGCTTTATGGACCCTGAACTCGCCTTGGTTAAAACATGCATGGTACCGGCTAGCGCCCCACATGGAGAATAGAGAAACCATTCGTTCACTGAACCTGCTTCACTGAAGCTTGACTCGTGCCTGATCAGCCGGTCTAAATACTTAAGCTTTTTTACACAAAAAGTCTCCCTCGGGTAGCACTTGAGTTTATCTAACTCGTCCTATCCTATCGCGACTTGAACGAGCCGAGGAAATTCTTACTTTCACCTTCCTGGCACTGCCACAAGGTTTCGCAAATTTTTACGACTCGCCGGATCTTTTTTGAACCAGGCTCTTCTGCACATAATTCACCAGAACATCTTGAGTCGGTTATCATTTATTATCATCCATTACTCAGTGAGGTGGTTTGATGTATGTTTTTAGCCCAACAGGTTGATGATCAAAATCTCTACTGACATGGCGGGTCAAGCATCATAAGGCGCCCCGAGGGCGACATAAGGATTTTAAAAAAAATCTTAGAACATGATTGTTTTCTACAATAACCTATTACATGGCTCGGATGGCCAATTCACTAAAGATCTACTCTGCTGGTGCCCCCGGGTCAGCTTGCCTTGAGCTCTGGCCGACTTCAAGTTGTAAGTCGCCCAACACCCAATTGCACTTGGATAGGGCAGCAAATTCATCTTCATCATTCAAAAATGACGAGAGATCCGCCTCCAAATCAAAAGGGTTCTTGGGCCGACGAGGAGTCAAGCTGGTTGTCACAAAGGTTGGCGGATTTATTTTCTTGTTCTTGTCATCATAAGCAGCTTGATACTTTGACAAATCCAAGCTTGCTGCAAGCTGAGTCGCCGCCGAGCGTGATTCTTTGACAACACGCTGATAATCATCTTGAGTAAATTCTGACCCGTCGTCCTTGAGCTGGGGAAAGCCTGTTGCTACTTCTTCGGGTTTCAGCTCTGTAGCATATGCTAAACACCGACTCAACGTAGTCAGCACCCCTTTTTGGGCGGCTGATCGGGTTAGCTCACCTATCTGAGGCGGAATGGTAGATAAGCAGCCAAGCATCTTTTTGATTGATGTTATGGGTTCCTTGGTGCCCATTACTGCCTTCACGGTCAGCACACTTCCGGTATACAGCTGCTCCGTCAACGTGTAAATCGCCTTTAACCTCAAGATACAGTCATCCTGAAGGTTGGCGGCTCTCGGACCAATATAAGGGATAATAATGGTCAGTAACTTCTTCACACTAAGTTTTTTTTTACAAAGTACAAGATCAGGGGTTGTTTCTTACCAAAGATAGCCTGTGCCATGTTGGAGATATGTTGCTTTAAGCCGGCCAGCTCTTGTTGCATGGTTTCCAGTTTTGTTTCATCCTTTTCCGCTCGCTTTAGCACGGCGGCTTGATCAGCTTGAGCCTTCTTGTGGGCAGACTTCAGCTTCTCCATCTCACTTGATATTTTTCTTCCGATTTAGCCCGCGCGTCTTGCTGGCGGCTAAACTTTTCTTTAAGTCGCCCAACGTCGACACAGCTTGGGCAAGAGATTCCTGTCAAGTATATTATCAAGGGGCAAGTCTCAGAATTATTGCAAGCAACATCTCTGACACTTGGGGGCTAATGTATAATTTTTTAGACAAAATTATACAACATTAAGACCCAGCTCATCTTTCAACAGATGACCCGGCCCTTGGGGGTTACAGGTCAAAAGTTTTTTCTAAAATTAAGACCCGGCTCATCTTCCAACAGATGACCCGGCCCTTGGGGGTTACAGGTCAAAAGTTTTTTCTAACATTAAGACCCGGCTCATCTTCCAACAGATGACCCGGCCCTTGGGGGTTACAGGTTGAAAGTTTTTTCTAACATCAAGACCCGGCTCATCTTTCAACAGATGACCCGGCCCTTGGGGGTTACAGGTCAAAAGTTTTTTTTTCTAATATCAAGACCCGGCTCATCTTTCAACAGATGACCCGGCCCTTGGTGGTTACACGTCGACATTTTTTCTAATATCAAGACCCGGCTCATCTTTCAACAGATGACCCGGCCCTTGGTGGTTACAGGTTGAAAGTTTTTTCTAAATATCAAGACCCGGCTCATCTTTCAACAGATGACCCGGCCCTTGGGGGCTAATGACGAGGGTATGCATTAAGGCATACCTCATGTTTATTCTTCATCATAAGGAGCAGATTCTTCTCCATTTCATAACTTGTCACCAGGCTACTTGCGAAGCCGGAGCAGAGCTCTTTAAATTCAAGATTCTCATACTGGGGAAGTTTGGCTTTGGAAATTTCATGTCCAGTAGAAGGCTGGGTTGATGTTGATACATGCTTCAACAAGACTGCCGAAGTCGGCTTAGAGAAGCCAGTACCATGATGATTACAGCATCCGGATCTTCTGTCGTTTTCAACGGACTCGGCGGGTTGGGCGTTTTCGTGCCTTCCTTGGGAGAACTTGGGAGGTCTGCTTGGTCATCAGGTTTATCCTTTGCCGGGTTAGCCTGAGTCTGCGCCGGTTTTTCTTTAGGTTCTGGAGACGGAGTGGAAGTTGATCTGCCAGTTTTCCTTTTCTTCGCTTGTGCTCTAAGAAGAGAAGGGGTTATGCTTAAAGGCAAGCATCATCATCATCAGGACAAATGTAAGTATTATAAGGACCTACCCTTGAACGCGGATCATTGGCGGAAGGGCTGACATCACTGAGTCGCCCGACGAAGGGGGAGAATTCTGCAAAAGTAATACCTCAAAATATGGGCAAGTTATAAGTATGATCCAAAAGGAAGCAAAGGGGGACGCTGCTAAAGGATACCTCATTCTGCCGCTTCTTGATAGGAGTTTTCGCTGGTAACCCGGACACCAAATCTCCAGAGTGGCTCCGAGTCTTCCGATAGGAAGCATGTTGCGCTTTCTTCAAAAGGAAATTAGGATCCAGACAAGCATTTGGGTGAGACATGGGAACCTTCCCACAAAATCGCGTGGCCGGCTTAGGCGGAGGAGAAGATGAGTCGGAGGAAATAGAAATTACCTCTACGGAGTCTTCTTGGCTTTCGTTACCATCATTCTATACATAAGAGATGCAGAGGTGTAAGCACAAATTATAGCAACGGATGTCAAGACAAAGAAGATATAATTTTACCTCTGAAGATACGTCGCCGATTTGGGATTCATCCACATCGGACGATTCAGTGATGGCGGCTTTGCTTTTGCTCTTTGTTTTATTTTTTGGAGGCGTCCTGGCTTGCTTCAGGGCCATCTTTTTCGGCCTCTTGGACCAGAATCGGTCGCCTTTCTGAAGTGGAATTTTTATTATGCGAATCAGAATTCAAGTAAGTCGGAAAGAATAAATCAAAGGCGGGTTAAGTTATTTACCTTAGGAGCCGGGTTAATCTTGCAGAATGGCTTAAGCCCTATTTGGCTACACTTGGCCATGGGCTCGCCAGTTAACTTCTTGATGATGGTCACAATATCATTCTCTGTGAGTGTTGTGCGGAAGTAGCATTGGGGGTGGTCCAAAAGGCGAGTCCCAGGGAAGGAGACGGCAGGTTAGAAATCATCGAGAGCTAGGTCAGGCGAGTTACTCCCTCCTTGTAATCGAAACATCATCAATACAACACAAAGCAGGACGTAGGCTTTTACCTCCTAACGAGGGGTCGAACCTGGGTAAATCTCTGTCCCGCTCCCGTTCAACCCCTTTGAGTCACCACCAAGGTGCGATGGCTCCAACATTAAGTCTTTTCACGAGGACATCTGTCGTGACAAAACCATGATAGAAAGGAAACAACTTAAGGATATAGTAGTAGCGGATCTTCTCCTCACTAGTGATAAGGGTGGCTATATCGTGTAGTTTGGTAAGATGGGCTACGACCGTCTCAGACTCATAACCGTGGAAAGGATCAGATTTGACTAGAGTGATTATCTTAGGGTCGACAGGGAATTCATAATCCTCATCGGTGATAAAGATAGGTGAAGTGGCACACTTCGGGTCGTATTTCATCCTAGCTTTCAGAGATTTTTCGTTCCACTTGAGAAGTAATTTCTCAGCGTCATAGGCATCCTTACACGCAAGAAAATCCTCAGCTATCTCTTCCTCCATAACATAACCCTCAGGTATATCAGGCAATTCATATCTAGGAGAGCTAGATCTAGCAGGAGCAAAAGCAGGTTCTATCTCAATAGTATCGGTAGTTTCAGAAGCATAGCAAGCATTGCTAGTAACTCTAGCAATATGAGCATCAAGGAATACCCCTAGTGGCATATTAGGCAAAGTAGTATCTCTAGCAGTATCAAGCATAGCATCATCAGGCAAAATAGCACCTCTAGCAGTATCAGGCATAACATCTCTAGCAGTATCAGGCATAACATCTCTAGCAGTCACTACAGGAATCAGCTTCTTTGCTGTCTCCCATAGCGGACGGCAAAGAGATCTCCACGGACGGCAAAGGTCTTTGCCGTCAGTCTCCGGTCGCCAAAGATTCCGCGTCAGCCTACGACGGCATTATAACTTCTTTGTCGTCAGCCTCCCCGAAGCGGACGGCAAAGAGCTTTGCCGTCATCTTTTGACAAGAACAGTCGGCAAAGATATCGAGACGGCAGCCGACAGGCCTTGCCTCCGTTAGGGGCTAACAGAGGCTTTGTCGTCTGCCTCCGGTCTTCTTTGGCGTCTGCCTAGCCCTCTTCTTTGCCGTCTGCCTGGCCTCCTCTTTGACATCTGCCTACCCTGTATAGCCTTTGCCGTCTGCCGAGAGCCCTTTGCCGTCTGCTCGCTGATGGCAAAGAGCCTGCATTGCTCATTTTTTTGTCTATTTTCTATTATTTCCCTGCATTTTCATATCACATTTTCAACAACATATAGTTTCAGACATCTTCAACACATATATTTCATAGCATATATATTTTCAACATCATCACGAAATATTTAACAAGCTAGAGAACACATAGGCTAGCACAATACATAGTTTCACATAGTTCATCTATATATACATACATAAGTTTTACATTGTTCGTCAACACAAATGGAAAAAAACTAAACACTAACAGTCCATCGATTCCAGCTTCAATGAAATGAATAAAGTCTGCAAAAATGGGAGTAATTAAGGAAGTTAGAAGAAGAAGAAGAAGAAAAGACTAACTATTATCACTATTCGATTTAGAACTTTCAGTAAAAAATACTAACATTTTTTGCATACAATTTAGTATACCAAGAGCGGGAGCACTAACCAGGGGAATAAACTTAATTTGGGAGTGGATTTTAGTAGCTGAAGGTTAGCAGTTATGTTAACCACTTAGACCACTAACTAAATTAGGGACTAATACAAGAGCGTTACTTCGAGGAGTAGAATCCTAACTACAAGAGCATCAAACAGGAACAGGTCTATAGGAACCACACCATGTCCAGGAAGGAAACAAAACATGGTACAAGGAAATTATAAACAGAAGTGTAGCTTCAAGTATGTTTGGGCTGTTTTTTTGGCCCAGAAATCTTATCAAATAGACCAACCAATCATGTCTTAATACCAAAAAATAAACACAAGTGTTGCGGCAAGTAGTCCAGAAGGATTATTTAGTTTAATATGATTTTAATAGCTGAAACTTAGAAGTTTAGTTAACCACTTAGAGCACTAACTGAATTAGGAATCATAGCAATAACATATCATCAATTGAGGAGTAGAATTCTAATTAACCACAAGATCATCTAACAGCAACAAACAAGTCTATATATAGCTACCCCAAGATCATTTACTTTACAAGCAAGCACCACATAATAAACCGTAACGGAGCAGGGAGAGGAGCTCAACATTCGGGTTTTGTAGCCGATGTCGTCATCCACCATTGTCACATGGCGTACGAGTATACCTCAGGAAGCGCCCATTCCATCGCAAACTCTACTGCATCAAAGCAATAGTTTGTTAGTCACTCCGACAGGCGTGAGTAACAAGCCAATTGATAGTGTGATTCATTCATATAAAAATACACTCAGCAAAATAAATCTCAAACCAGACAAAATTACACTGATAAAACATCAGTAATTTCGGTTCAGAGATAGCCCAAGTCACCTTTTACCCAACGCAACCTTGTATATGCTAAAAATAGCTTGTTTGGCATGTGTCGGTTTTCACTTTCAGTTTTGGAAATATTTTAGCAACAACCAAAATCACCAAAAGAAAATTTCAGTGATTTTGATTTGCATTTCCACCATAGAGCCAAACCATTCACTTGTGAAATTACTGAAATATTCTGAACGGAAGGGAAATATTTCAGTGTCTACTGAAATTCAGTGGATTTCATTGAAATCCCACTAAAAGTGAAAACCAACTGCTACCTAATTCCTAGTATAGAGTGCAATGAAGCACCCAGATTTTGATTCAGACTCAAGTGCATCCATTTGCCCAAGTACAGAGTGCAATTTAATTTTGTGCAAGCACGAACCCACTCCCAGGTCCAATTGCCCAAGATCCAACTTCCTAATTTACTTTGCGACAAGAGAACATCAAATATCTGAATTGACAAAGATGTTCAGCTGCCAAGCCAGAAAGATAGCACACTTACAACATTGAACACGACATGAGCCCCAAGGCGTGTACACCAAAAAACGCAATCAGCATATGCTTATTTATTTTTATCAAGGCATCCGGTAAATCCAGAAACAGAAACTGAGTCCTCATCGATCTCAAGATCATGCCACGGATGCGCGGCCACTGCCCTCCTCGACAAGGACGACATGATCCTCTCGTTGAGCTTCGATGCCGGCCGGCTCATCGGCTGCTGCGCAGCGGCGGCGGCGGCACTCGTCGACTCCTCTTGGTTCATCTTGTTGCCTGCCTACCAAGATGAACCCACATATTAGACCTCGTAAGAAGACTCAATCCCCTTACAGGATGATGAAACAGCACGCATGTCAGAAACATAACATCACATAGTAGTTAAACATAGAGTATAATTGTTTCAGGTCACAGACATCACCAAAAGGGTCACACTAATAGTTCAACATAGAGAAGTACCAATTGCATTTCTCACTTAGTTCTCACAAGCAAATGGACTAAACTTGTTTAAGAGGGCTAGCATCAGTAGTTTTGCTTCTTGTAGATGCACTTGGAAGTGAAGAAGCACTTGCAATGGCTGGTGCCCTCAACCTTGTCATTGGGCTTGAAGTTGCAATAGCAGGTTGAGTACCTTGCTTAGTTGGTGTCTTAGGAGAAGAAGTAGCTGCAATGCTTGCTTCAGCCTTTGATTTTTTCCTACAATTCAATACAACATTGTTTGCAATTAATGTGAAGTTTTAGATGATGACCCACTAAGTTCATTTTGGGACCATACTACTGTGAAGTTTCTGAGAAAAAAATTGTTTAGGTTAAGTTAAACTAAGAAAGTAACAAACAAGTGCATAAATAAATCCTATAAAAATTGGCTAGCTTAGTTTTATAAGCATTTATAGTTTAGACAAAGTATTTAAGTAGAAAAAACTACAAATGATCTCTGGGGTAAAACCAAGGAATTGATGAGCAACTACAAACTTAGAGCTTGTTGTTAAAAAAGAAAGACTTCCAGGATTGGCTGCTGCATAGTAATGGGAGTACTACAAATAATTGAGCAAGTGTTGTCCATCAGATCTTTCGAAAAAAAAACTAAAGTATATCAACATAGACAGTAGCACTTGGGATGTATTAGAGAAGCTTACAAAATATATCTCAGCTGCTCCATGAACCATACCCAATTGCTGCTGCATAGTAATGGTTTGTATTTCTAAGAAAAAAGTGAAGTTTGATCCCAGATGACATAAGCTGATGATTATAATGTATGACATGCTACTGAAGCAAAAATCAACTCCTGACTTATTACTACTAAGAAAATAGTTCTTGCAAAGCCTCTACTTTAACCATGTATAAATCTGCATAGGCATATACTGTTATGTCATTGCCTCCTAAGTACTCCCTCCGTCCTGAAATACTTGTCCTAGGAATGGATATAATGAATATTGAACATGTAACTCCTCGCCTGGTTCAGTAGCCAGCTTAGTTTTCCTCCAGTTAGCAGAATAAACGACCAAGTCGCTTGTGCATATACACAATGAGGTCGATCCTAGTTTTCAGTTAGTAGTTAGCTACCTGAATGGAGGGAGCATATAGTGATAGCCAATTTAAATTCAGCATACAAAGTTTAATACACGCTGGACTGGAATATGCCTTGGTCACCAAATATTAAAACACATTTAGCACATGAACATGAACTGGGCTGCATAGCGCTACATCACTAACTTGAATCGCTTTTCTCCGGTGACTCTAAGACCAAGATGATCACACGGAACAAACAACCATCACAGGAACCACACAGACCACCTAGAGGACATTGGAATGGCCAGAGCAAAATGGTGCCTGCACCAACCATATTCTGCAATTAATCGTCGGACTTAACCCGGAGGGAAGGGTACGTGCTCACCTGCCTAAGAAGAAGGACCAAAGCCTGGGGCGGGGCAGGGCAGGGGCTTGGGTCCGTGGGCTTGCGCCGAGACAGCTCCGGTGGAGCTCGAGGGAGAGGAGGGGGTGGTGGAGATGGCGACGATGGATGGGAGGGGCGTCCGTGGACGGCGGGGTCGGGCGGCGTGCGGCGCCGATGCTACCGTCGTGTGGCAGTCGTGACGGCCCCGTCGAGGTCGCCCATCTCCCACGAATCCAGCAGTCGCGACCGTGTCCTCCTCCATGCATATCCGCTGTCACGTGGCCCGATCTGCTCTTCTCGCGGGTAGCTGGCTGGCTAGACGGCGGCAGCGAGGCGGGGGGCGGGCGTGGCCATGGGTGGTCGGGGACGAGCTCGTCGGCAGGAATGGGATCTAGGGAGGAGCGCGATGGCGGAGCGAGCCGCACGGACGGGAGGGAGAGGCAGATGGATATGGATCTGGGAGAGAGGGCAGATGGGAGGGGGAGATGGGGCGTTAAAAGGCCATCCCCTTTGCCGTCCGCGTGGGGATCAAGCTTACGGCAAAGGGGTCGAGGCAGACGGCAAAGGGGCCCTACGCTGATGGTAAAGAAACCCTTAACGGTAACGGGAACGACTTGAGCTGCGGTGACCCTTTAACGTCTGCCAAATCATTCTTTGCCATGAGTCTTGTCTTTGCCGTCTGTCTATTTCATCTTTGCCGTCCGCCAGCAGATGGCAAAGAAAGCACTGATGGCAATGAGTATCTTTGCCATCAGCCATTCCTTTGCCGTCTGTTTGCTCGCAGCTGACGGCAAAGAGGCTCTTTGCCATCAGCCAGCGGACGGCAAAGATCAGGCAGACGGCAAATAACTGAATTCCAGTAGTTGAGTATCAGACATAGCATCTCTAGCAGTATCAGGCATAGTATCTCTAGTAGTATCATCATAAGCATCATCAAGCACATGCGACATATCAAGATTTCTAGCAGGAGGTGGTGTCGCAAACTTACTCATAACTGAAGGTGAATCAAGTGCAGAGCTAGATGGCAGTTCCTAACCTCTCCTCGTAGTTGAGGGCAAGACTTTGGTTTTTGGGTCCTTCACATTCTTCATAGTGATCAGCGGATATAAATCCCAAGTGACTCAGAGAATATAGAAATCCTTCCCCGGCAACGGCGCCAGAAAAATGCTGCTAACAGTTCCCCGGCAACGGCGCCAGAAAAATGCTGCTGACGTGCAACTATTCCTGACTTGATGCCTCCACAGCAACGGAGCTAGAAAAGAGCTCGTCCGAGTTGCTCAACAATTAGCAATTGTCTTGCAATGGCCCACCAGTGCGTGGGTTCGCGGCAGTTTTCGAGGGTAGAGTATTCAACCCAAATTTGTTGGTTCGCGCGACGGGAAGTGAAAGAATATTCTCAAGTATTAGCAGCTGAATGTGTCAAATTCAACCACACCTGAAAGATTAGTATCTGCAAGCAAGGTATCAACACCAAAGTAGTATGATAGCAATGGTGCCAGATACGATCTGTTGACGGCAGATTATTCCTAACGGTTGTATCAATGGCGCCAGAAGTTTCCCATGGACGGGGAATATTCTTTCCCGACAACGGTGCCAGAAAAGTATTGTAGCAGGTAGCAGCAATGTACCGAGTAACAGCAGTGGCAAGGAACAGCAGTAGTGACAGCAGTAGCAAGTAGCAGCAGTAACAAGTAACAGCAGTAGCAACAGTAGTAACAGCAGCAAGTAACAGTAGTAGCAACAGTAGTAACAGCAGCAGAGAAAAGTAAGTAACAGCAGCAGTGGGACAAACTCATAGGCAATGGGTCGGCAATTCGTTGGATGACATTCATCATGCAACAGTTATAACACGGAGAGATATGTGGCTAGCTCCCGTTCGTTGATGTGATGTAGGCATGCATTCCGTGTGTCGTCATAAGTGCTTAGGGAAAAGAACTTGCATGACATCTATTGTCCATCCCTCCCGTGGCAGCGGGGTCCAAATGGATACTACGGGATATTAAGGTTCTCCTTTTAATAAAGAACTGGACCAACGCATTAGCACTTGCTGAACACATGAACTCCTCAAACTATGGTCATCACCGGGAGTGGTTCTGGTTATTGTCACTCCGGGGTTGCCGGGTCATAACACATAGTAGGTAACTACAACTTGCAAGATCGGATCTAAAACACACATATATTGGTGACAACATAATAATTTTAGATCTGAAATCATGGCACTCGGGCCCTAGTGACAAGCATTAAGCATGGCAAAGTAGTAGCAACATCAATCTGAGAACATAGTGGATACTAGGGATCAATCCCCGTCAAAACTAACTCGATTACATGATAGATCTCATCCTACTCATCACCGCCCAACGAGCCTACGAATAGATTACTCACGAACGATGAAGAGCTTCATGGAATTGGAGAGGGAAGAAGGTTGATGACGATGGCGACGATCTCCTTGATCCGGAGCCCAAAACGGACTCCAGATCTGCCCTCCAGATGAAGAACAGGATGTGGCGGCGCCTCCGTATCGCAAATGCGATGAAATCTTCTCTCTTGCTTTTTTTCGGGACGAAAGGGAATTTATAGAGCTGAGTTTAGGGGCGGTAGAGCCACGTGGGCCCCACAAGCTTGGTTGTCGCGACCAGGGGGCGCGGCAACAGAGCTTGTGGCCCACTGGCCCGTCCCCTCCTGTGGATATTTGCACAGGTATTTTTCATATTTTCCAGAAATATTCTCCGTAAATTTTTAGGACGTTCCGAGAACTTCCATTTCTGCACAAAAACAACACCATGGCAATTCTGCTGAAAAAGCACAGTCCATGTTAGTTCCATTCAAATCATGCAAATTAGAGTCCAAAACAAGGGCAAAAGAGTTTGGAAAAGTAGATACGATGGAGACGTATCAAACCTCTCTCGTTGCTGGTTTCTCCATAGATAGATCTTTGCATGACGTAGGATTTTTTTGAAATTACTACGATCCCCAACAGTGGTACCAGAGCCAAGGTTCTATGCGTCGATTCTATGCACGAGTAGAACATAAAAGTTGTGGGCGCTGATTTTCTCAATTTCTTGCCATTACTAGTCTTATCTTGATTCGTCACCATCGTGGGATGAAGCGTTCCGGACCGACCTTACATGTAAGCTTACATGAGACTGGTTCCACCGACTAACATGCACTTGGTGCATCAGGTGGCTAGCGGGTGTTTGTCTCTCCCACTTTAGACGGATCAGATTCGATGAAGAGGGTCCTTATGAAGGGTAAATATCATTGGCATATCAACGTTGTCGTTGTCACGTAGGTAAGAAACGTTCTTTCTAGGAACCCTAACTAGCCACATAAAACTTACAACAACAATTAGAGGACGTTTAACTTGTTTTTGCAGGGTATGGTATGTGATGTGATATAGCCAAAAGGATTTGATGTTACATATGTGATGTATGAGATTTATTATGTTCTTGTAATAGGATTCAGGATTTCCATGTCGATGAGTATGACAACTGGCAGGAGCCATAGGAGTTGTCTTAATTTATTGTATGAGATGCAACGCCATGTTGATTACTTTACTTTATCGCTAACGGTTAACTATAGTAGTAGAAGTAATAGTTGGCGTGACGACTTCACGAAGACACAATGATGGAAATCATGATGAAGGAGATCATGGTGTCATGCCGGTGACAATGATGATCATGGTGCCCCAAAGATGGAGATCAAAGGAGCAAGATGATATTGGCCATATCATGTCACTATATGATTGCATGTGATGTTTATCATGTTTTTCATCTTATTGCTTAGAATGACGGTAGCAAAGTTAAGATGATCTCTCGTTAAGAATTTTGAGATATGTATTCCCCTAAGTGTGCACCGTTGCAAAGGATCGTTGTCTCGAAACACCACGTGATGATCGGGTGTGATAGATTCTAACGTTCGCATACAACAGATGTAAACTAGTTTACACACGCAAAACACTTAGGTTGACTCGACGAGCCTAGCATGTATAGACATGGCCTCGAATATGGGCGACCGAAAGGTCAAACATGATTCATATGGTTGATACGATCAGCATGGAGATGCTCACCATCGATGACTAGTCCGTCTCACGTGATGATTGGACACGGGCTAGTCAACGTGGATCATGTAACACTTGGATGACTAGAGGGATGTCAATCTAAATGGGAGTTCATTAGTAATTTGATTAGATGAACTTAATTATCATGAACTTAGTCTAAAATCATCGTTACAAATATTGTAGATCCAATGGCCAACGCAAATGTCTCATTCAACTTCAACACGTTCCTAGAGAAAACCAAGCTGAAAGATGATGGGAGCAACTATCTGGATTGGGATCGTAACCTAAAGCTCATCCTCACTACTTCCAAGAAGGCATATATCCTTAATGCACCGCTAGGTGATCCTCTCATTCCCGCGGTAGACCAGGATGCTAGGAACGCCTGGCAGTCACGGAGTGATGACTACTCTCACATTCAGTGCGGCATGCTTTACAGTTTAGAACCGGGGCTCCAAAGGCATTTTGAGCAACACGGAGCATATGAGATGTTCGAGGAGCTGAAACTTGTTTTTCAAACTCATGCCCGGGTCGAGAGATATGAAGTCTCAGACAAGTTATTTAGCTGTAAGATGGAGGAGAATAGTTTTGTCAATGAGCACATACTCAGAATGTCTGGGTTGCACAACCACTTCACTCAGCTAGGAGTTAAACTTCCGGATGATGCGGTCATTGACATAATCCTCCAGTTGCTTCCACCTAGATATAAAGGCTTTGTGATGAATTACAACATGCAAGGGATGGTGTCATGGTTTTGTCATGGAAGGTGTCCTCGTGAAAGGACTTAGTGATGGACCCATCGCACCTTGGGGGCTACAGGTTGAAGCTTTTCATCAAGTACAAACTAAAGACCCGGCTCATCTTTAAAAAGATGACCCGGCCCTTGGGGGCTACAGGTTGAAGCTTTCTTCAAATACATGCTAATAGATCTGGTTCATCTTTAAAAAGATGGCCCAGCCCTTGGGGGCTACAGGTTAAAAGTTTATGCAAAGCACGGTTCGTCACAGATGACTCGCCCTTTGGAGGGCTAATGGGAGGACATGTCAAGAAGGTTAAGAGGTATCATACGTCATGTTTTCTTTGCATCATGTTAACCAAGCTTTTTTCCATTTCATGGCTCGTCTCCAGGCGGCTCATAAAACCATAGTACAATTCACCAAACTCTAGTTTCTCATAATTGGGAAGCTTCAGTTTGGTGATGTCCTTCTCTGCAAAAACTGGGGCATCTTTGGGTACATGCTTGGTTAAAACAGCCGATGCAGGTTTGGAAAAACTGGTACCAGTGACGTCGACTAGATCTGGGTCAGGTATCACGTCTTCAGCCACCTTGTGAGAACTTGGCGGATTGAGGTCTTCAGTTAACTCCTTCTGAGGACTTGGAAGCTCGTCTCGGATGTCAAGGAAATCATCAAAGGCCTCGGCATGAGTTTCAGCCGGCTCGTGTTGAGCTTCTGGGATGGAAGTACTCATTCCAAATATTTCAGCCGCCTTGGGAGTAGATGATGACTCGCGAGTTTTCCTGTTCTTCGCTTGAGCCCTGCGGAACGATGGTAAAAATGTTAAAATAGAAACATTGGCACCCAAAAGAGCATGTTAATGAAAGACTTACCCCTGAAGGCGGATCAATGGGGGAAGAGCTGAGGCAGCTGAGTAGCCAGATGAAGGAGGTGAAACCTATTGGATGTAGGATTTAAAGATTGAGTACATCGCGAGAATGATTTACACATGAAGAAAGGACGTTTAAGAAGTGTTGATACCTTGTTCAGTCGTTTACGACCAACCATTTTCTCGGGCAAGCCGGACAAGAGGTCCCTAGAGTGGCTTTGAGTATGACGTTTGGGCGTAAAACTTGCCTTCTTCAAAAGGAAACTGGGATCCAAATAAGCATCCGGGTGAGACAGGGGAACTTTCCTACAAATTCACCTTGCTGGCTTGGGAGGAGAAGAGTTTGAGTCGGAAAAAATGGAAATTACCTCGACGTCTTCATCTTGGCTCTCAATGTCATCGTCCTATAAATTGAAGCGGCAAAGCATGAGTACAAATTAGATTAAAATAATAAAGACAAAGAGCGGTTACCTCTGATTGTTCCTTGGCGATCCGAGACTCGCCCACAACGGATGACTCCTTTGTGGAGGCCTTGCCCCTGGTTTTCTTCTTCTTTGGGGGGGGGGGTTCGGTGCTTTCTTGATGACAGTTTTCGGTCTTCGGTTCCAGAAGGCCGAACCCCTCTGATTGACGTAATTAAAGCCCGGATCAGAGACAAGCCTGAGTATGCTAAAACTAGAAGGGCGAGTTGGGATGTTTTACCTTTGGAGCCGGATTAGAAACGCAGAAAGGTTTTAACCCAATCTTGGAGCAGTTTTCAACAGACTCGCCACTTAACTTCTTCACAATTTCGATAATGTCTTCTTCTTCAAGTCTTACGTTGTAGAAGCATTGTGGATGGTTTAAGTCGCCATTGAACTCACACATTAAGCCATCCCAGCGGCTCAAGGGCATGATTCTCCACTCCACCCAACAGCGGATCAGATCAATGCCAGTAAGACCATTGACGGTTAAGGCCGTGAGCTTTGCAAAGATAGGGAAGAATGAAACTTCTTCCTCCTCAATTAGCTTTTCAGGCAGTTTGAAGTCCATGGGTAGACAATCCTGCCTAAAGCCTGGTAAGGGGTTCTCATTGGATGGAGAAGTGTCACGGCAGTAAAACCAAGTTTTTGCCCAACCCTTGGGGTGACTAGGCAGTGCAGTAGCTCGGAACCCGCATTCTCGTCTCCTATGGATATTAAGTCCTCCAAACTCTAGGAAGGTGATAACCCACAAGTATAGGGGATCAATTGTAGCCTTTCTCGATAAGTAAGAGTGTCGAACCCAACGAGGAGCTAAAGGTAGGACAAATATTCCCTCAAGTTCTATCGACCACCGATACAACTCTACGCACACTTTACGTTCGCTTTACCTAGAACAAGTATGAAACTAGAAGTACTTTGTAGGAGTGATAGGATAGGTTTGCAAGAAAAGAAAGAACACGTAAATAAAAACTAGGGGCTGGTTAGAATTATGTTAGTTTAACGAGTGTGGAAAAGTGGTGGTAGGAGTTGTGGAATTGTCCCTAAGCAATTGACTACGTTACTACACCGATAGCATGTTCTATGTGGGAGAGGCCACTGCTAGCATGTCATCCCTTACTTGGAATTCTATGCACTTATGATTGGAACTATTAGCAAGCATCTGCAACTACTAACGTTCATTAAGGTAAAACCCAACCATAGCAATAAGATATATCGGTACCCCTTCAATCCCGTATGCATCAATTTCTATGCTAGGCTAAAGCTTCTGTCACCCTTGCCCTCCAATACATAGTCCTATCAACATACTACTAACCCTATGGTGTGATCCACGCGCGCGCTCATATGATGGGCACCAAAGGACAGCAACATAACCGCAAGCAAATTAAACCAATCATAGCAATTCATCAATCACCGATAGGACAACGAAAATCTACTCAGACATCATAGGATGGCAACACATCATTGGATAATAATATGAAGCATAAAGCACCATGTTCGGGTAAAGGGTACAACAGGTTGCGGGAGAGTGGACCGCTGAATATAAATGGGGGAAGGTGATGGAGGTGTTGGTGAAGATGACGAAGGTGTTGGTGTAGATCGCCGTCACACGATGATGTCCCAGGCGGCGTTCCGGCACCGCCGGGAGAGAGGGGGAGAGATCCCCCTTCTTCTTATTCTTCCTTGACCTCCTTCCTAGATGGGAGGAGGGTTTCCCCTCTGGTCCACGGTCTCCATGGCGGCGGAGGGGCGAGAGCCCCTCCGAGATTGGATCTCTCTCTCAGTGTCCTTCTGTTTCTGCGCTCCCAGATTCTGCCTTTCACCGTTTCTTAAATTCTCGGAGATCCGTAACTCCGATTGGGCTGAAATTTTAACACGATTTTATTCCGGATATTATCTTTCTTGAGGCAAAATAAGGGCCCCAACCGCCTTAGGGATTGGTCACAAGACTGCCAGGCGCGGCCCCACCCCCAGGCCGCGGCTAGGGGGCTTGTGACCCCCTCGAGCATCGTTTCGCGTTGATTCTTCTTCCCAAAAATCATAAATATTCCAAAAACAATGCCCGTAGGTTTTTTATTGTGTTTGGACTTCGTTTGGTATGGATAATCTGTGAAACAAAAAACATGCAACAAACAGGAACTGGCACTAGGCACTGGATCAATATGTTAGTCCCAAAAATAGTATAAAAAGTTGCCAAAAGTATATGAAAGTTGTAGAATATTGGCATGAAACAATCAAAAATTATAGATACGACGGAGACATATCAGCATCCCCAAGCTTAATTCCTGCTCGTCCTCGAGTAGGTAAATGATAAAAAATATAATTTTTGATGTGGAATGCTACCTAGCATAATCTTGATCATATAATCTAATAATGGCATGAATACTAAAACATGAGTGATTCGAAGCAATAGTCTATCATTTGACATAAAGACAATAATATTTCAAGCATACTAACAAAGCAATCATGTCTTCTCAAAATATCATGGCCAAAGAAAGTTATCCCTACAAAATCATATAGTCTCGCTATGCACCATCTTCCCGACACAACGTATTTAAATCATGCACAACCCCGGTTTTAACCAAGCAATTGTTTCATACTTTAGTGTTCTCAAACTTTTTCAACTTTCAGGCAATACATGAGCGTGAGCCATGGAAATAGCACTATAGGTGGAAGAGAATATGGTGGTTGTGGAGAAGACAAAAAGGAGGAGATAGTCTCACATCAACTAGGCGTATCAACGGGCTATGGAGATGCCCATCAGTAGATATCAATGTGAGTGATTAGGGATTGCCATGCAACAGATGCACAAGAGCTATAAGTGTATGAAAGCTCAAAAAGAAACTAGTGGGTGTGCATCCAACTCGCTTGCTCACAAAGACCTAGGGCAATTTGAGGAAGCCCTTCATTGGAATATACAAGCCAAGTTCTATAATGAGAATTTCCCACTAGTATATGAAAGTGGCAACATAGGAGACTCTCTATCATGAGGATCATGGTGCTACTTTGAAGCACAAGTGTGGTAAAGTATAGTAGAATTGTCCCTTCTCTCTTTTCTCACATTTTTTTGGTGGGCTTCTTTGGCCACTCTTTTTTATTTGGGCTTCATTGGCCTCTTTTATTACTTCCTCACATGGGACAATGCTCTAATAAGGATGATCATCACACTTTTATTTACTTACAACTCGATATTTAGAACAAAATATGACTCTATATGAATGCCTCCGGCAGTGTACCGGGATGTGCAATGATCTAGCATAGCAATGACATCAAAAAACGGACAAGCCATGAAAACAACTTGCTAGCTATCTTACGATCATGCAAAGCAATATGACAACGATGGTGCATGTCATAATAAACGGAACGATGGAAGTTGTATGGCAATATATCTCGGAATGGCTATGGAAATGCCATAATAGGTAGGTATGGTGGTTGTTTTGAGGAAGGGTATATGGTGGGTGTAATGCACCAGCGAAAGTTGCGCGGTACTAGAGAGGCTAGCAATGGTGGAAGGGTGAGAGTGCGTATAATCCATGGACTCAACATTAGTCATAAATAACTCACATACTTATTCCAAACGTCTATTAGTCATCGAAACAAGGTACTACACGCATGCTCCTAGGGAAAGGGTTGGTAGGAGTTAAGCCTAGCGCGATCCCGACTTCCACACAAAGGATGATAATCAATAAATAAATCATGCTCCGACTTCGTCACATAACGGTTCACCATACGTGCATGCTATGGGAATCACAAACCTTAACACAAGTATTTCTACGAATACACAATTACTCACTAGCATGACTCTAATATCACATCTTCATGTCGCAAAACTATTGCAAGGAATCAAACATATCATATTCAGTGATCTACAAGTTTTATGTAGGATTTTATGACTAACCATGTCAATGACCAACTCTTGTTAACTCTCTAAATAGGTATAAGTGAAGCCTGAGAGTTTAATTCTTTCTACAAAAGATAGTCCCCGCTCTAACAAATATAAGTGAAGCAAAAGAGCATTCTACAAATGGTGGTTTTCTATGTGTAGGGAAACAGGCAATCCAAACTTCAAATGATATAAGTGAAGCACATGAAGCATTCTATAAAGCCACCAAGGACTATCTCATACCAGCATGGCGCACAAAATAAAAAGGAAAAATAAACACAAAAGACGCTCCAAGCATTTGCACATATCATGTGACGAATAAAAATATAGCTCCGAGTAAAATTACCGATAGATTGTAGACGAAAGAGGGGATGCCTTCCGGGGCATCCCCAAGCTTAGGCTCTTGCCTCTCCTTATTCCTTCATCCATCGTGGTCTCACCCAAAACTTGAAAACTTCAATCACACAAAACTCAACAAAACCTTCCTGAGATCCGTTAGTATAATAAAGAAAATCACCACTTTAAGTACTGTTGTGAACTCATTCCAAATTCATATTAGCATTATATCTACTGTAATCCAACTTCACCATGCTTCATACCCCCCGATACTACCCATAGATTCATCAAAATAAGAGAACAATGCAAAGAAAACAGAATCTGTCAAAAACAGAAAAGTCTGTAGTAATCTGAACTTATACCATACTTCTGATTCTCCAAAAATTCTGAACAATTATGAAAAATAGGGAAATTTGCATATCAATCAGCAGCAAAAATAATCAACTCAATATCTCTCTGTGTATAGAAATAAGAAATGATTTCGTGAGTGCAAAGTTTCTGTCTTTTTCAGCATGATCAAACAACTATCACCCAAACTAATCATAAAGGCTTTACTTGGCACATTATTTTTATAATACAATGGATTTTTACAAGGGGGTAATTATTTTTGCGAGAAACTTCCATGAAAAGTTCTACATTGTTTCCATGAGCATGAACACAAGTGTTCAAGGTCGACCCTCACTTCCGCAATGCATCACCTTTCAATCGCTTCTCTTTTTGAAAAAGTTTTAAGTTCCCCTCTATATTTTTTGTTTTAAAACTAAATAAAAGCACTCAACAGAAATAAATGACTCTCTAAAACTTCCGGGTTGTCTCCCAGGCAACGCTTTCTTTAAAGCCATTAAGCTAGGCATAAAGTGCTCAAGTAATGGATCCACCCGGATCCCAATGTATATCAAAGCCAATTTTAATTAACAATGATTTGTAATTTAGTAGTGAGCACAAGGTAACATATATCATGCAGTGATGAAGTCTAACTCTCTTCCTATGCATTGGCATGTCATAAAAGAACAATTCATGCACATCAAGTAAAGGCCAATACATAGCATAAGCAGTTTCTTGCAATTTTATCGTATTGGAAACATAAAGAGGTGGAGATGTAGTTCCTCTCTCATAATAATTGCAAGTAGGAGCAGCAAGCACATGCATATTATATTCATCAAAATCATCATGTGTAATAGTAGAAGGAAACCCATCTATGTAATCCCTAATAAGAGCAAACTTCTCTGATATAGTGTAGTTGGGAGAGTTCAAAAAGATAATAGGACTATCATAAGTGCGTGCGATAGCAACAATTTCATGTTTAACATAAAGAACTATAGCAAGTTCATCTTCATAATCATCATTCATATTGGCATCATGGCCACAAGCATAGCAAGCATCAAGTTGATCAAAAAGGGATATTTCAAACGAATCCACGGGATCATAGCAATCAACATAGCATTCATCCTTCGGTAAGAACGAAGGGAAATTAAACAATGTATGAGTTGAAGAGTTACTCTCATTAAAAGGTGGGCACGGGTAGCTAGTCCGCTCTTCCTCCTTTTGTTCTTCACTCTCCTCGTCATCTTTTTCATCTAATGAGCTCAGAGTTTCAGCATTTTCTTCTTCCATAGTTTCCTGCAAAATATTAGTCTCTTCTTGGGCAGCATAGAATTTCTCCATAAATCAATAAATATTGGCATTATATTCATAATTAGTATAACAATAACAAAGCATAACCAAATTTTCATATCGGTAAGCAGCATCATCATTATCATCACACCCTTTAAATAGAGCTTCAATTTCATAAGCACCCATAAAAGCAACAAAATCTTCTATTTGTTCCACATCATAGTAATCATATATACCATTAGCATAAGAAGCCGAGGTTTCAGTAGCATTAAATTTACAAGAAAAGGGAAGGTGGTTAGCCTTCATCCTAGAGCAACAAGTAATATCATATCTCGAGCATAGCTCCCAAGCATACCATTTCAACAAATGAATTTGATCCCATAATAGTTTCCCTTTTTGAGCCAAGCGATAATCTCAAAAGTATTCATGTTGATCCAACATGTATCCCATTATATAATTTAATGGGGTTTTCTCAGGATTATTAAAGAAGTGCATAATATTTTCCACATAACGAGCATCGAGGGTTTTAGGAGGTTCCCCATCTCCATGAGTAGCAAGTACACCTATTTCTTTGGTATTTCGTATTCCATATCCATAACTAAACATAGAGAACAACTTCGAATAGCAAATAAATCTACTTAGTGATAAAGCAAACAAGCACACACGAGAATATTCACCCCACGCTATTGCTCCCCGGCAACGGCACCAGAAAAAGGTCTTGATAACCCACAAGTATAGGGGATCAATTGTAGCTTTCCTCGATAAGTAAGAGTGTCGAACCCAATAAGGAGCTAAAGGTAGGACAAATATTCCCTCAAGTTCTATCGACCACCGATACAACTCTACGCACACTTTACGTTCGCTTTACCTAGAACAAGTATGAAACGAGAATTACTTTGTAGGAGTGATAGGATAGGTTTGGAAGAAAAGAAAGAACACGTAAATAAAACTAGGGGCTGGTTAGAATTATGTTAGTTTAATGAGTGTGGAAAAGTGGTGGTAGGGGTTGTGGAATTGTCCCTAAGCAATTGACAACGTTACTAGACCGATAGCAAGTTTTATGTTGGAGAGGCCACTGCTAGCATGTCATCCCTTACTTGGAATTCTATGCACTTATGATTGGAACTATTAGCAAGCATCCGCAACTACTAACATTCATTAAGGTAAAACCCAACCATAGCAATAAGATATATCGGTCCCCCTTTAATCCCGTATGCATCAATTTCTATGCTAGGTTGAAGCTTCTGTCACCCTTCCCTCCAATACATAGTCCTATCAACATACTACTAACCCTATGGTGTGATCCACGTGCGCTCTCATATGATGGGCACCAAAGGACAGCAACATAACCACAAGCAAATTAAACCAATCATAGCAATTCATCAATCACCGATAGGACAACGAAAATCTATTCAGACATCATAGGATAGCAACACATCATTGGATAATAATATGAAGCATAAAGCACCATGTTCAAGTAGAGGGTACAGCGGGTTGCGGGAGAGTGGACCATTGAATATAGATGGGGGAAGGTGATGGAGGTGTTGGTGAAGATGACGGAGGTGTTGGTGTAGATCGCCGTCACACAATGATGTCCCGGGTGGCGTTCCGGCACCGTCGGGAGAGAGGGGGAGAGAGCCCCCCTTCTTCTTCTTCTTCCTTGACCTCCACCCTAGATGGGAGAAGGGTTTCCCCTCTGGTCCATGGTCTCCATGGTGGCGGAGGGGCGAGAGCCCCTCCGAGATTGGATCTCTCTCTCAGTGTCCTTCTGTTTCTGCGCTCCCAGATTCTGCCTTTCACTGTTTCTTAAATTCCCGGAGATTCTTAACTCCGATTGGGCTGAAATTTTAACACGATTTTCTTCCAGATATTATCCCTTTTGTGGCGAAAGAAGGGCCCCAACTAACTTAGGGATTGGTCACAAGCCTGCCAGGCGCGGCCCCACCCCCAGGTCGCGGCTAGGGGGCTTGTGACCCCCTCGGGCATCGTTTCGCGTTGATTCTTCTTCCCAAAAATCATAAATATTCCAAATAAAACTGTAGGTTTTTTATTGCGTTTGGACTTATTTTGGTATGGATAATCTACGAAACAAAAAACATGCAACAAACAGGAACTGGCACTGGGCACTGGATCAATATGGTAGTCCCAAAAATAGTATAAAAAGTTGCCAAAAGTATATGAAAGTTGTAGAATATTGGCATGAAACAATCAAAAGTTATAGATACGACGGAGACGTATCAGCAGGGCCCGTTGGCAAACTCCGTTTGGCAGTTCAAATAAAAGAACTTCCTGAACAAAAGTACAGTAGGCTCTATCTGCAGATACGCCTTGTAGAACACTTGGAACTGGCAAAGGTTGTTGATCGAGTTTGGACCTAAGTCTTGGGGATGGAGGTTGAAGAAATGCAGGGCATCCCTGAAGAACTTTGAGCCGGGTGGTGTAAAGCCTCGCTCGAGGTGATCAGCAAAAACGACTTCCTCCCCTTCGGCGGGTTGGGGGTGTTGCTCTCCTAGGGCGGTTCGCTAGCTGATCGTTTCTTTCGGTGCAAGATTGCCCACTTTCACGAAGTTCGCAAGGTAGGCATCATCAATTTCTGTTGGTAACCAGTTGCACTTGGAGATGGAACCCATAACTGCAAGCTTAAAGGATGGGGATGGAGATCTGCATAAGAAGGATTGGCGGGTCGTAAGGACCTACAAAATGGGGGGAACAACAGATCTACCAAGGAGTGTTGATGGACTACCGCAGTTCTTTGCTAGAGTGAGAGATCTAAAAATGGTGCCAATACGGATCGATGGCGCGACGCGCAAATGCTCAAGAAGCTCCGATGCCGCCCTAAGAACTAGGGGAGTTCGAGATTTGGATCTACTAGAGGAGAAAAAAGTTAACTTTTGAGTGGAGGCGGTGACGAAAGCAGGCCGCGGAAGTTTGCATCAAGACCACGCACAAATCAGTCCGGGAAACAGTCGGTCCGAAGCGGAGGTTCGCTGACGGCGCGACGTTCGTGGCGCAAGCTCGAGGAAGAAGATGCGGTGGGGTGATGGAATAGAGGTAGGTGAGGATACCCCTTTCCTCCCTGCGGCGATTTAAAGGCCTAGGGCAAGAATTGAAATGCTGGGCGCCGGAGTCAAGGAGGTGCATTGAAAATCAAAAATGATGACGCCTAGATTCTCGGGATGACAGGATAAGACAAAAGATCCATTGGACATGACGTCATCGAGATCCCTGGACTAGTGGAGAAGATGACATCACCCATAAAGACCTGGCGATTCAGGCGAATCATGAAGACTGGCGGCTTGTCACTTGTTGAAGGAGAAAGGTCAAGAGATCATGTGTGAGTCGCCGTGGACATGTATGAAAGTTTATTGGCGTGAATAAATTCAAGTCAATCTGGGGCCTAATGTTGGGGATATTACCCCCGGTATTACCCACCCTATTGGGCCGGGTCAGGAGCACGGCGATTCAATATTCATAATCAACAAAGGCCTTGGACCTGAGAGGTGCAAGGAGAACTTGAGCGGGGAGTCGGCTGGGCCCATGAGCCTAGATGGCGGTTCAAGATCTATGGAGAAGATAAGTCGTTGTGGATGTTTCCTAGCTTGGGAGACACGGTGGTTTAGAGATACGGCAGGCCACGATTTGTAATGTGGCCTGGACTTTTGCAAACCCTAGGACCTCGACCTATATATAAAGGCGAGTCCCTAGGGCAGATAGGTTAGGTAAAAATCTGTCGAGAGCTAGGTCACGCGAATTACGCCCTCCTTGTAATCGATCCCACCATCAAAATACACAAAGCAGGACGTAGGTTTTTACCTCCATCGGAGGGGCCGAACCTGGGTAAACCCGAGTCTCGCTTCCGCTCAACCCCTTTGAGTCGCCACCAAGGTGTGATGGCTCCATCACTAAGTCCTTTCACGAGGACATCTGCCGTTACAAAACCACGACAGATGGAAAAGACTATTCCCGAGTTGTATTCAATGCTGAAATCTGCGGACGTAGAAATCAAGAAAGAGCATCAAGTGTTGATGGTCAATAAGACCACCAGTTTCAAGAAGGGCAGGGTAAGAAAAGCTTCAAGAAAGACGACAAAGCAGTTGCCACGCCAGGTAAACCAGTTGCCGTGAAGAAGCCAAAGGAAGGACCCCAAGCCTGAGACTGAGTGCTATTACTGCAAGGGAACCGGTCACTGGAAGCGGAATTGCCCTAAGTACTTAGCGGACAAGAAGGCCGACAACGTCAAAGGTATATGTTATATACTTGTTATTGATGTGTACCTTACCAGCGCTCGTAGTAGCTCCTGGGTATTTGATACACGTGTTGTTGCTCACATTTGCAACTCTAAGCACGAACTGCGGAACAAGCGTAGGTTGGCTAAGGACGAGGTGACGATGCGCGTCAGGAATGGTTCCAAGGTCGATGTGATCGTCGTGAGCACACTACCTCTACATCTACCTTCGAGATTAGTTTTAAACCTTAATAATTTTTATTTAGTACCAGCTTTGAGCATGAACATTGCATCGGGATCTCGCTTGATGCAAGATGGCTACTCATTTAAATCTGAGAATAATGGTTGTTTTATTAATAATCTCATTGTATGTTTTATGGTCATGCCCCGCTGGTCAATGGTTTATTCCTGATGAATCTCGATCGTGATGTTACACATATTCATAGTGTGAGTACCAAAAGATGTAAGGTTGATAATGATAGTCCCACATACTTGTGGCAATGTCGCCTTGGTCATATCGAGGTGTCGCTTTGGAGTCTCCTGATTTTTAATCATTTGACACATGCGAACCGTGCGTCATGGGAAAGATGACCATGACTCCGTTCTCCGGAAGAATGGAGCGAGCAACCAACTTATTAGAAATAATACATACCTATGTATGCGGTCCAATTAGCGTTGAAGCTCATGGTGTTTATCGTTATGTTATCACCCTCACTAACGATTTGAGTAGATATGGGTATGTCTACTTAATGAAGCACAAGTCTGAAACCTTTTCAGTGAGGTGGAGAATCAACGTGACAAGAAAATAAAGTTTCTACGATCTGATCGTGGAGGAGAATATTTAAGTCACGAGTTTGGCACACACCTAAGGAAATGTGGAATAGTTGCACAACTCACGCCGCATGGCGCACCGCAGTGTAAGGTGTGTATGAACATCGTAATCACACTTTATTGGACATGGTGCGATCTATGATGTCTCTTACCGATTTACCGCTATCAATTTGGGGATATGCATTGGAACTGCCACATTCACTTTAAATAGGGCACCGTCTAAATCCGTTGAGACGACACCGTATGAATTATGGTTTGGCAAGAAACCTAAGCTGTCGTTTCTCAAAGTTTGGGGTTGCGATGCTTATGTGAAGAAACTTCAACCAGAGAAGCTCGAACCCAAAGCGAAAAAATGCGTCTTCATAGGATACCCTAAGGAAACTATTGGGTACACCTTCTATCTTAGATCCGAAGGCAAGATCTTTGTTGCCAAGAACGGATCCTTTCTAGAGAAAGAGTTTCTCTCGAATGAAGTAAGTGGGAGGAAAATAAAACTTGATGAGGTAATTGTACCTCCTCTCGAACCAGAGAGTAGCGCAGCGCAAGAAAATGTTTCTGAGGCGCCTGCTCCGGCTAGAGAAGAAGTTAATGATGATGATCATGATACTTCAGATCAAGTTGCTATTGAACCTCGAAGGTCGACAAGGGTACGTTCCGCATCAGAGTGGTACGACAACCCTGTCATGGAAATCATGTTTTTGGACAACAGTGAACCTTCAAACTATGAATAAGCGATGGCGGGCCCGGATTCCAACAAATGGCTTGAGGCCATGAAATTCGAGATATGATCCATGTATGAGAACAAAGTATGGACTTAGGTGGACTTGCCCGATGATCGACGAGCCATAGAAAATAAATGGATCTTTAAGAAAAAGACTGACGCGGATGGTAATGTGACCATCTGTAAGGCTCGACTTGTCGCTAAGGGTTATCGACAAGTTTAATGGATTGACTGCGATGAGACCTTCTCACCCGTAGCGATGCTGAAGTCGGTTCGAATCATGTTAGCAATTGCCGCATTTTATGATTATGAAATCTGGCAAATGGGCGTCAAAACGGCATTCATGAACGACTTTCTTAAAGAAGAATTGTATATGATACAGTCGGAAGATGTTGTTGATCCTAGCAATGCTAACAAGGTATGCAAGCTCGAGCGCTCCATCTATGGGCTGGTGCAAGCATCTCGGAGTTGGAACATTCGCTTTGATGAGGTGATCAAAGCGTTTGGGTTTGTACAGACTTATGGAGAAGCATGTATTTACAAGAAAGTGAGTGGGAGCTCTGTAGCATTTCGCATTTTATATGTGGATGACATATTGTTGATGGGTAATGATATAGAACTATTGGAAAGCATCAAGGCATATTTGAATAAGAGTTTTTCAATGAGGACCTTGGAGAAGCTACTTACATATTAGGCATCAAGATCTATAGGGATAGATCGAGACGCCTCATAGGTCTTTCACAAAGCACATACCTTGACAAGATATTGAAGAAGTTCAATATGGATAAGGCTAAGAAGGGGTTCTCGCGTGTATTACAAGGTGTGAGGTTGAGTACGACTCAATGCCCGACCACGACGGAAGATAGAGAAAAGATGAGTACCGTCCCCTATGCTTCAACCATAGGCTCTATCATGTATGCCATGTTGTGTACCAGACCTGATGTGAACCTTGCCATAAGTTTGGTAGGGAGGTACCGAAGTGATCCAGGAGTGGATCATTGGACTGCAGTCAAGAATATACGAAAGTACCTGAAAATGACTAAAGAAATGTTTCTCGTATATGGAGGTGCTGAAGAGCTCATCGTAAAGGGTTACATCGATGCCAACTTCGACACAGATCCAGATGACTCGAAGTCACAAACCGGATACGTGTTTGAATAATGGGACAGTTAGCTGGTGCTGTTGCAAGCAAAGCGTCGTGGTGGCATCTACATGTGAAGCGGAGTACATAGGTGCTTCGGAAGCAGCACATGAAGGAGTCTGGATGAAGGAATTCATCACCGACGTAGGAGTTATTCCAAGTGCGTCAGGCCCGATGACTCTGTTATGTGACAACACTGGAGCTATTGCTGTTGCAAAGGAGCCCAGGTTTCACAAGAAGACCAACCACATCAAGCGCCGCTTCAACTCCATTCGTGGATACATCAAGGATGGAGATGTAGATATTTGTAAAGTACATACAGATCTGAATGTCGCAGATCCGTTAACTAAACCTCTTCCACGAGCGAAACATGATCAGCACCAGAACTCTATGGGAGTTCGATTCATCACAATGTAACTAGATTATTGACTCTAGTGCAATTGGGAGACTGTTGGAAATATGCCCTAGAGGCAATAATAAAGTGGTTATTATTATATTTCCTAGTTCATGATAATTGTCTATTATTCATGCTATAATTGTATTAACCGGAAACTGTAATACATATGTCAATATATAGATCACAATGTGTCCCTAGTGAGCCTCTAGTTGGCTAGCTCGTTGATCAATAGATGATCATGGTTTCCTGATCATGGACATTGGATGTCATTGATAATGAGATCACATCATTGGGGAATGATGTGATGGATAAGACCCAATCCTAACCATAACACTAGATTGTGTTGTTCGTCTGCTAAAGCTTTTCTAATGTCAAGTATCATTTCCTTAGACCATGAGATTGTTGAACTCCCGGATACCGTAGGAGTGCTTTGGGTGTATCAAACGTCATAACGTAAATGGGTGATTATAAAGGTGCACTACTGGTATCTCCGAAAGTGTTTGTTGGGTTGTACGAATCGAGACTGGGATTTTTCACTCCGTGTAACGGAGAGGTATCTCTGGGCCCACTCGGTAACCCATCATCATAATGAGGTCAATGTGACTAAAGAGTTAGTCACGGGATGATGTGTTACGAAATGAGTAAAGAGACTTGCCGGTAACGAGATTGAACAAGGTATAGGGATACCGACGATTGAATCTCGGGCAAGTATCATACCGATAGACAAAGGGAATCGAATCCCCGACATCGTGGTTCATCCGATGAGATCATCGTGGAACATGTGGGAACCAACATTGACATCCATACCCCGTTGTTGGTTATTGTCCGGAGAGGTGTCTCAGTCATGTCTGCATGGTTCCCGAACCCGTAGGGTCTACACACTTAAGGTTCGATGACGCTAGGGTTATAAGGGAATAGTGTACGTGGTAACTGAAGGTTGTTCGGAGTCCTAGATGAGATCCCAGACGTCACGAGGAGTTCCGGAATGGTCCATAGGTAAAGAATTATATATAGGAAGTGAGGATTTGGTCATCGAAATTGTTTCGGACGACACCGGTAATGTACCGGGACCACCGGAAGGGTTCCGGGGCCCACCGGGAAGGGCGTACAGCCACGAAAGGGTATTTGGGCCAAAAGGTGGATGTGAACCACCCCATATGTGGACTGGTGCGCCACCGCCAACAGCCCATGGCGCAAGAGAGAGGGTTGTGGGCTAACCCTAGGCGTGGTGGGCAAGCCCACACTAGGGCGCCACCACCTCTCCACCCTTGGTCGCCGCACCTTGCCCTAGATGGGCTGCCGCACCCCTTAGGGTGGGAAACCCTAAGGGTTGGCACCCTCCTCCCTCTCCTCCTATAAATAATGGAGGGTTTGGGGCTGATTTCACAAGAATTCTCTCTCTCTCGGCGCAACCCTACACCTCCTCCTCCTCGTCCTCCGTAGTGCTTGGCGAAGCCGTGTCGGAGTTACCACGCAGCTCCACCGTCACCACGCCGTCGTCCTGCCGGAGCTCTCCATCAACCTCTCCTCCCTCCTTGCTGGATCAAGGCGTTGGAGACGTCACCGGGCCGCACGTGTGTTGAACGCGAAGGCACCAACGTTCGGTGCATAGATCGGAATCCATCGCGATCTGAATCGCTGCGAGTACGACTCCATCAACCGTGTTCTAGCAACGCTTCCGTTTAGCGATCTTCAAAGGTATGAAGATGCTCTACAACCTCTCTCATTGTTGGTTTCTCCATAGATAGATCCTTGCATGACGTAGGAATTTTTTTGAAATTACTACGATCCCCAGCACTAAATACCCAACCAGAAATACTACTTCCTTACAACTTCGGGTGAGTGACACTGTCTTGTACTACAAATTCATTTTTTGCTTACTAGATTTTAATAAGTGTAGTTGATGAGTTATATATGCACATGCCCGCTTAATTATACAAACGTGTGCGCATGCAGTTTTCACTGGATCCTGCTAATCATTGAAGTTGACGAGGGAAAAGTTCTAGTACTGGACTCACTATTTAAAGACGATAGAGACTACACAATCGTGAGGGGGATGGTCGATAGGTAATTTCAAACATTATCGAACTATATGTCGGCCTCTTTAGTTCATTTCCTGATATCGACTAATTAATAACTCCTTTATTCATTTTCTTTGCCGACGGGTAGGGCTTGGGAAAAGTTCATCAAACAGGTTGAAGGCCCATGAAAACAAAAACTGAAATGTGTGCGACCCAGGGTAATTAATTAAGTAGTACTACTTAGCTACCATCTCTTTAATTTTAGTTTCAATACCATTATCATGCTTGATTAATTATTACCTGATTGAATTCAATTATGGTAAAGTGCCTCATGCGGGCACCGAGGAATAATTTATGTGCATACTACGTTTGTGACAACATTCGCATGATGACGTCTCAAAGGTCCAAAATGATAGACAACTTTGGGTACGTTTGCGAAAACACTATTCACAATTCTTTTTATCATGATCTTATATATATATATATATATATACACACACACAATTAATATATTCATATTGATCTTCTTTTTTAATAAAGATGCAAGACACGCGGGATCAACTCCTACCAACGGATCGCGTACGAGCAATTCAAGATGAAATAAGCGGGATTTTTGCTCGACCGGGTCATAGATCCCAAAGAAAAATATCATTACAAGTTGTAATGCCTCCATGTAATGATCTGCAAATTGTAGTAGAAATTCATATATGTGTGTGTGTGTGTGTGTGTGTGTATACATATACATATATATATGTATGTGTGAATGGTTGTGCGAGAAATTCGATGATATATATATGATCTGTTCTACAAGAAATTCTATTTTTATATATGCATAACATGTACAATATGTAGTAGCGTAAAATATGTTTGAAGTGAAAAATAATTAAATGGAAAACATAAAATTAAAAGAAAAAATAAACCATAAACCCAAAACTCCTAAATCTTTTAGTCCCGGTTGGTGTAAATAACCGGGACTAAAGGCCCCGAGCTCCCCGACATAGGCTCGTGCCACGTGGTGGACATTTAGTTCCGGTTCATGATGAACCAGCACTAGGAGGGTTTTAGTCCCCACCCTTTAATACCGGTTGCAGAACCGGCACCAAAGGTCCTTACGAATCAGGATCATTGCCTGCACTAGTGACTTGTGAATGCCTGCCCTATTTGGTCAAATTGAATCTCATCAAGTAGCAGCTACTAGCTGCATCGCTGCACGACGGATCCACGCATCCATGACACGCTTAGCCGTGGTACTTAGTTCACTATTCATCATCAACTAGCTAAACCCGATGCGCGTCCTGTGCGGCTGGTTAGCCTGAGGACACATAAGCTAAACGAGTAGGGTTTGATTGTCCGCTTGCGCATAATTTTATTTTCGCTATGCTTATTTCTTTCACCCACTTACAAGTAGAACCCACATAAGCAAAGAGAGAAAGTGAGCTAACGAGATTGTTTAACTGGTCAAATAGATGAAATACGGAGCTATACGATCTACTAGCGACCGTATAACCACCTCAACACGTATATAGTGATCATATTTTTGAGTAGAGTGATCAAAGTGAGCGTATACGATAAGTCCAATGATATAATGCATTTTACTCACTCTCAAACACCTGAAACTAAAAATTTAGGCGAAAAACAGCTGAAGAGTAGCAAGCTTGAATATATATGTTTACAAAAGCTACACCACCGAACCAAAAAATGGCCCCGCAAAAAAGACTAACAAGTGGGGCCAGCTACATAGAGGGACAGATGACTGGGCCCACACCACAACCTTTCCACTAACCTAGCACTAACTGCGCCGAGAACGACTTAAAAAAAACTGCACCTACGCAGGCCGTTGCAGCTCATCCACGTTCATGGGAGTTGGGACATCATGGCTTGGTGGATGGATCACCAGCACTGGTCCGTCTCCCACCTCCGCACCCGCATCACGCCGCCGCCGCCGCCGCCGCGGAACACCCCGAGCGAGCTGTCGTATCGCGCCCTGGCCGCCGGGTCAGACAGCGTCTCGTACGCCCTCCGGATCTCCAGGAACGCCTCGGGCCCTCCGTACCCGTGGCCGCAGGAGGCGACGTCGGGGTGGAGGCGCTTGGCCATGGAGCGGTACGCGGTCCTGATCTCCACCTGTGTCGCCGAGCGCCCCACGCGCAGCGCCTCGTACAGCGACCCCGCCGCCGGCCTCGCCGCGGATACCATCGGCGGCGCCACAGGCGCTGCTCCCGCCATTGGCTAGAGTAGACCTTCGGCTTGGTCGTGGTCGAGTTGGGGGTTGGGGGGTCGAGTGGGCTGGGAGTTGAACACTTCGGCTGGGTGTGCGCGAGGGCGGGGAGCTGAAGCTTGTGATTATGAAGGGTTCTTGCATGCCAGCGATTCGAGATAGGTTTGGATGTAAGGTGGTGGAGAGGTGGGGACATGACATCGATCACTTGCTATTTAGGTTGGGGATGGGACGTCACTGTCGACTGTCGGAGTAGAAGGAAGGAGGGCGGGAATGGTTTTCCGTTGGTGTCGCACCATGGGTCGGCCGGTTCTGAGGCGCCGTCGGTGTGGGCCCTCGCTGCATCTGCCTTCTAGAACGACATCATCACTCTAGCAGTCTAGCTTGCCAGGTCACGACATTTCGATCTTTTATTGATCTGATCCACATCAAGCAACGATGTGGTAAAGTCGTCAGCTTCCCGCTCAAGAGTGTAATTTCTTTGTTATCCAAAAAAAAAAGAGTGTAATTTCTTTCTTCATAGTTACCCCATCCATATCAAATATAAGAAGTTTTGCAGTTCAAATTGAACAGCAAAAAGGTCTTATATTTCGTGTTATATTTTGATAGAAAGGTAATACTATTGAATTTAGTTAATTTTTACTTAAGTTTATACTAGCAAAAGGGCCCATGCGTTGCAACGGGAGAAAAAAATACAACACGCTTTTAATCTTTTTATAATCATTTTGATTTATTAAAATAATAAGCTAACTAACTAATGTAGTCAGTCCTATCCTATTTTGTTGAGAAATCAACCCGTCCATTGTTAATTCCACCATGCTGAGAAATTGAGCGGGACAAGTAAAGCAAAACATAGAGGCTACGTGAATTGATCAATGTACTGTTATTTTATTTCACTCATGGGGTAGAGAATGTGGGATCAGATGACAAACTGAAGGTGGTGTTCCATTCTCTGTCTCTACAACAATACAATCTTACATTCAATACATTCATTCATCAGCAAACAAATCCCCACAAAACAAAATTTCTTGCCGGTGCTTGGCACATGGTTGGAGGCATGGGGAGGGGATCTCACCAAATGATGAGTTCCTGCCGGAGGAGGGGATACGATGAGGGGAGCAAGGGTTAGGCGCCTCTATCTGGCCATAAGGAGTCGCCGTTGCCGCGCCATAACCTCGGAGTTCCCCGTGTGAGCCATAGAGGACCGCCTCCACCTGCAAGTACTTCGCTCCGTCGCGTTGCCGCCGTTCTGCATCGAGCAGACGCATCATCCCAAGTCACTGTAGTTGCCGCGTTGATTTGATCCAGAAGCTGTGCTCGAGCGCCGAAACGGGGGCAGCAAGCGGGCAGAGGTACGGCCGTGGAGGCGGGTGGGTTGAGATCGACAACAGTGGTGGTTGAGGTCGGCCACGGCGGCGAGTGGTGTGGCAGCGGCCTGGGCACAGGACAGGGTGGACCAGGGTCGACGCGATACTCTCGAGCGCCGCAACGGGGGCAGTGAGCGGGGAGAGGTACGGTCGCGGAGGCGGGTGGGTTGAGATCGACAGGGGTGGCGGTTGAGGTCGGCCGCGGCGGCGAGTGGTGTGGCGGCGGACTGGGCACAGGCCAGGGTGGCCCAGGATCGACAGGAGGAGGCAATGCGTACGGATATAATTTTTGCAGCGAATTGTTTTTTTCTTTTGCGTTGCAGATAAATGATGGAGCGCGGGTTGAATAACAAAAATTAAGGGGATTTTTTATAAAAATACCGCGATGAGTTTTCCGACGAAAGCAATAGCCGCTTTATTATTATTAGGTATAGATTGAGCTCATGGACGACATGACTTCCATAGGTTAGACCCATCAGTCTTATTTTTTGAACTCTCATACCCATCAGTCTTGGTACCCGTAAGATGAACTTTTTGATACGTCCTTCATTCATTGGGAGTTTTGGGACTTGAGGATCGGTGGGGGTGTATCTGATACCTCCACTCTGGTCGGCGGCGTTTGCATGTTTTGGCGTCAATGAGAAATTTGGAGTGGGATGCCCGGGCGGCGGCCTTGGATGGCGGTGGTGGTTGTGCCTCTCAGTCATGTGGGCGGGGAGAGATGCGACGGTGGGTGACCTTGGCGCCGTGTTTGTCTTGCAAGGGACGGGCCTAGATGTAATTTTGGAGGTCTCGGCTTCATCACGTTGGCTGACTTTGTTGTTCCTTCGTGGCATGGGGAAACAACTAGATGAAAGCTCTGCGTGTGAGCGCTGATTCTTGATGATGTTATCGCAATTTCACTTTCCCTATTATAGTTCGAGGTGAAAACCTTTGTTCATTCCGTTGGACGCGGCAATATGACGGTTTACGTCGTTTCCCTCTCAAGGGCATGGCCGTTGAACTCATGCACCGTTGGTCGTGTTGTGATGTTAGTAGATTTTAAGTCCCCATGTATTCATGCTCAAGAACGTCGTTGTTTCGATGTAGTATGTTTTGCTTCTTTCTTTTTTATTTTCTGCTTCTTTGAGGGTTTTCTCACCATTATATATCGTTTGGTCATGTATCTATATTTATGCTTTATCTATAAAGCGGTTGAAAGCCCTGTTAATGGTTTGCACATTCTATATGGCTAAGGATGGATGAAAATGCCAGCTCAACAACTAACGTACGGTGTCAAGTCCTTTGCTTACTTCATGGCCATGCTCTGCACGTTAGTTGTTGTGATCATATATATACTCCCTCGAGTCCTAAATATAAATCCTTTTAAAACTTAATTACGAACTACATATAAAATATAATAAATAAAAATATATGCATTAAAATATGTCTATATACATCCGTATATAGTCTTTAGTAAAATCTCTAAAATATTTATATTTAAAAACTGAGGGAGTAGGATGCTTTGTATTTTGAGCAATGGGGCCTACCTTCTAGAAGATAAGGGAGATTCTCTAGAACTATATCTTTTGTAGCTCAAAAAAAAAGTTTACATAAAAGTATGACTGTAAACACGTGTGTGTCTGTATTGAAAAAGAAAATTAATAAATAGCAAAAAAATTGAAATATATTTCTGCAAGAAAATAGTCTATTGTTATAGTGCATGTATAAAGTTTCACCAGAAAAAGACTTCCCTGCTATTATGTACAGATCTAAAATAAAATTAAAACTACATAACCCTGTGTCGTCCCCGCTAGGGTGACTCGGGCGGCGCCCAAACCCTAGCTATTGGGGACGCAAACTCCCTCCTCTCCTTCCTCCGTCGCCACCACATGACACCTTCAGGCTACGCCCGGGGCGGACCCTGATGGCGGGGGACTCCCTCCCTCCCGCGTCTCAGGGGTGGTGCGGGGCCCCTACACGTGTGGAGGCGCGATCGATCTATTGGAGCGGCGACGGTGGCTGCGATGATGACGGCGGTGGTCGGCCCTGCCTCGGACGACGACGACTGTGGGCGCGTCTGGTAGCCTGGTCACGGGCAGCGGCGTGTAGCGACTGGCCCGGTTTGGGCCGCGACGACTGGCTATGCTGCGGCAGCACACCATTTGGCTTAGGATCGGCGGCGGTGTGGCGGGCGTGGTGGACTGCTCGACGACATCTACAGTTAGATTTGATCTAACCGGTGCAACCGACATTGGTGGTCATCTTCTCCATCAGAGGTGGTCGGCCCGAGCCTCGATGTTCGTATCTTGAAATTTGTCATCTAGTCCCGACTGCTAGTCGGGGAGACACAATTGCTGGTAAAAACCGAGTCGACGACAGGCTATTGCGGCGTTCTGTGTCGTTACCTTGATGAAGGCATCATCGTGTAACTACTGTCGACCCACTCGTGCTGCTCCAGGGGAATCCCTAGGATCTGGTCTTTTAGATCGGACAATGGTGGCACTACAGTGTCGCTTCCCTCTTGGAAGCATTGGTTTGTGAAGTTGTGCTGAAAGACAGAGGCGGGAGGTGGAGCGGCTTCGTCTTGAACAGATGTCAAGTCATGCCTGGCCGACACATGGTGCGCATTGTCATGCCTGTTCGACAGGTGCTACACGTGGCAGGTCTTCCCAAGTCTCTGTGTCGGGATAGACGAGCGCAGGGCGGTAGCGTCGTTGGGCGCCATTGTGGCGTCGACAGATAGCTGGACTGGCAAGGATGATGCGGATCTCTCTCCTAAAGATGGGACAATGGTTCGATGATGAGGGCGGTTTCTAAAACATGTGCATGTGGTGTACGCTTTAGGTCTGCTGCACCGGTTATTGGTTCCGATACGTTGCATGGATGGATCAACGACGACATCGATTTTAGAAATGAAAAGTGAGAGCACTCTACATTATCAAATTTATAGATGTGACTGATGACTTTGGATAGTAAATCAAGATGGTTGCATGTATCGATCGATGCAGAAGCCCGGGGTTTACCTCCTTTTCTAGAAAAACCCATAAAAGTTACTGTGCACGTTTTCGTAGCTGCAATTTGCTTTGCCAAGAAGTCCCCATAAGTTCTAGTTCACGAAACTTTATACCCGAGTACAACACTAGACCATGTTTGTTGCAAAAAATAGATCAAAAATATTTATTTTTTTAACACTTTCCTTTGCTAAATTTAGTTCACGTAGACCCAAGTTTAAAAATTCCACACCGAAGATTTATGAGCTCTATAAAAATAGCACACATTACACATATGTTCTAGCACACAAATCGTATATTTTGGTTCAAGTTTTATAGGTTTCCTACTCGAGTGCAAGAGCTCGTTCTTACTCGTGCATGTACTGGGGAGCTGCCCTTGCTTTCAGTGAAAGGTGGCAAACATTTTCAATGCCACATTGTGTGCACATGTGATAGATCAAACAAGCACCAGAATCTTTAGTGCACGATCTATTATTCCAGCCTGGCCTGAAATATGAGTGAACAAAAATTCCTTCAACCAACCTCTACCCCTTACGCTTCATATATGTGAGCAGACAACCTAGGTCCATTCAACAGATCCCAGTTTGCTTAGCCATGGAACAAGACGGTAAGATGGAAGAAAACGATGAAAACGAGAGGGAAGAGATGGGAAATCCACAAAAGCATGAACAGAGCACTAGGAATGAGAGACATCGTAGAATAAGCTTGTTACACTTTTTGGGATGAATTCCCTTGCATCTGCAGATGTGCTGGCAAAAGTGTGCGTAGCCGGTCGAGGACTCCATGCTTAATTAGTTCATTTGTTAACGTCTGTACATCAAGCCCAGCATTACTCAATATATGGATGCATGTTTTTCTCTTGAACGGGATCCTAAGTGCACTTCATTGTGAGCAGAAGATAACACCAGGATGTCGGAAGCTTTACAAGCGTGGGAGACAGAAAAAAAATACTACTAATAACCAAAAGGAAATGCAGAGGGCCCGTGGGGAGGAAGGATCTGGTGCTCGAGGTACTCCCTGCACCGCTAAAACGTTGGATTCGGAATGTAGGTACAGGATGAACCCGAATGCCACAGGCTTCGAAGTTTGCAAAAAAATCCCCTCAAATACAGAACAGCTGTAACGTTTCTCCAACCTGTGCTAAACAGCATCTGAAAAATTCCTAGGTGTTACGTTCCACATCAAATTCCAGTAACCAACTTGTAATATACTTCCCTGTCCCATAATATAAAAGCATTTTTGACACTACACTATGTCAAAAACGTTCATATTATGAGACAACGGAGTAGAACGCTTCCTATGTTCTCCGGAGAACATGCAACGACAAAGATACATGTCGCTGTTGATACGCTGCCATAGTTTCACTGTTGCAAAAACAACAACTTTTTTCGAAACGAAGGCAAAAGAATTGCCTCATCGATTAATTAAAAAGAAAAAAATTGACCAGTTAATTAATAAAAAATCAGGATAAAACTGATACTATTATATCATAATTAAACTATTCATCAATCATGAGGCCTCATGAGCACACAAGCAACCCGTCAAAACCCTCCTAACACATAAAACCATAAGTCTGATGTTTGTACAACATAATGAAATCCGACGAAAATATCTCAACAAAAGATAGTGCACCACGTCAAAACCATAAAGTGACCCAAACCATGAAGATGAGCCGAGGGATCGAGAATCATTCATTAAGTAGTTGTGCGCGCCTTACCTATGATGTCATTCTTCTTGCCTTTGCACCTTAGTAACTTCGCCTTCAGTATACATGTCTGAGGGCAATCAATCACCTTCTTGCACTTGCCCTTGAATGTCGTTCCCATCAAGAGGCAAGCAGTCGCCCTTTCAGTTCCACGACTAATAGCCTACACGCTAGCAAGCAAGCCACAAAGCTCTTTTGCAAAGAGAGCATTTCAATTATCCATCGGTGGGGGTGGAACGAGTGCCAAAGCCATATCCGAGCGCCCAGGTGAGTTCACCTCATGCAACTCGCATGTCAAGGTTGAATCATATCCCTCACACGTGGTTTTCTACGTCCCACCGTATGCTCTATTGATAGCGGCGAATCAAAACTAGCACAGAGCACTTGAAGTTCGGGCATCACTTGCAGCATCGGAGGTACAACCACGGCATTGGCCCCGTCCTCAGCGGTAGACAACACGGTGGGAAAGGAAAATGACGATGATGAGTTCCCCACAGCTCTAGGGGAGAAACAACCATAGAGCTCCACAACCCTGTTCTCCACCGAGCCACCAACATCAACCTCACTAGGAGCACATGGCGTAGGAGCAGACTGCAAGACAACCGATACAAGAGAGAGCTTTCCCAGAGCAGCCTCCGCTGGCTCCAGAAATCTTCCAATGCGTTCTAGGAGCTCGGCCTGGGCTGTTAGAGTGGACTGGAGCAGTACATTCGATGGGGTTGCCGGATAAACATGAGCGGAAACGACCGATGCCCGCGACTTGTAATGAAGCACCTTGGATGGCAGTTGGGATTTCATCGGACCTTCACAAGGAGCTAGAGCTTGGCAATACTCGGTGATGGGACGAGGCCGTGACAGTATGGGAAGGCATGCAAGTGAGCTGAATGGATGCCAAGCATTGCAACAGCCACGCACCAACTAGTCGTTCTCCAAACAGCGGGGGCATCTCACGGGATCTCTGCAATCGGAAGCTCGAATCCCAGGAACAAGACATCTGCAACACCTACCAAAGATCCAAGCCGGGATGGGATGACGGGGCAGTGCTGGTGTTGGTGGGCGCTTGCTACTGCAACAAAAGACCTTCCAACGGCGCCAAAAATATGAGTGTTGCTTGATACTCCTTAGCAACGGCACCAGGAATCCTTCAGCTGCAGCTACGCCTTAAGGGACTTCCTAGGAAAGTATGCAAAGGATTTCCCCCGTCGCCTTGGAGCCTTGCGTTGGTGTCCCCTCGAAGCGGAAAGGGTGATGTAGCGTAGCGGTGGTAAGTATTTCCCTCAGTTTGAGAACCAAGGTATCAATCCGGCGGAAGAGTATCTCAAGATCCTGCACAAACACAAAAGCTTGCACCCAACGCTATGAAGGGGTTGTCAATCCCTTATAGATTGTTTGCCAAGTGAGAACTGAAAGCAACAAAGTAACAAAGCAAAGTAAAAGCGGAGGTGTAAACGATGGATGTGAATAGACCCGGGGGCCGTAGTGTTTACTAGTGGCTTCTCTCATGAAAGCAAGTAGACGGAGGGTGAACAAATTACTGTCGAGCAATTGATAGAACTATGCAGAGTCATGACGATATCTATGCAATGATTATTTCTATAGGCATCACGTCCGAAACAAGTAGACCGATACTATCTGCATCTACTACTATTACTCCACACGTCGACCGCTATCCAGCATGCATCTAGTGTATTAAGTCCATAAGAACAGAGTAACGCCTTAAGCAATATGACATGATGTACAGGGATAATCTCAAACCAATGATAAAAACCCCATCTTTTTACCCTTGATGGCAACTGCTTGATGTGTGCCTTGCTGCCCCTACTGTCACTGGGAAAGGTCACCACATGGCAGAACCCAAAACCAAGCACTTCTCCCATTGGAAGAATCATAAATCTGGTTGGCCAAACAAAACCCAAGACTCGGAGAGACTTACAAGGATATCAAATCATGCATATAAGAAATCAGCAAAGACTCAAATATATATCATAGATAATCTGATCACAAGTCCACAATTCATCGGATCTCGACAAACACACCGCCAAAGAAGATTACATCGGATAGATCTCCATGAAGATCATGGAGAACTTTGTATTGAAGATCCAAGAGAGAGAAGAAGCCATCTAGCTACTAACTACGGACCCGTAGGTCTGAAGTGAACTACTCACGAGTCATTGGAGGGGCGATGATGATGATGAAGAAGCCCTCCACCTCCAAAGTCCCCTCCGGCAGGGCGCCGGGAAGGGTCTCCAGATGAGATCTCGCGGAAACGGAAGCTTGCGGCGGCGGAAATATATAGGCGCAAAACCTAGGTCAAGAGGCGGCGAGGGAAGCCACAAGCTTGCCCACCGCCGCCTCCCCCCTGGTGGCGTGGTGCAAGCTTGTGGGCTCCCTGGGGCCCACCTGGCTTGGCCCAAAGGGTCCCTCCTCTTATTTCGTTCGGGAAAAAATCATTTCGGGGATTTTATTCCGTTTGGACCCCGTTCCAAAATCAGATCTGAAAAGAGTCAAAAACACGGAAAAAAGGAACTGGCACTTGGCACTGAATCAATAAGTTAGTCCCCAAAAAGATATAAAAAGGTACATAAAACATACAAAGAAGACAAGATAACAGCGTGAAACCATCAAAAATTATAGATACGTTTGAGACGTATCAGCGCTGACCGCACCAAGGCAACACCTCTTGCCATCCTTCATTCGTCCCTGAGGCATGGATCATACACATCTCAGTCGATAGAGCTGTCACGAGAGAGCTTTTGACAGCTAACGGCGATGATAGGGCAAATCCTCCTAGTCCCCATCGTCGGCATCCACATCAGCAAGAGAGGCCCATGACACGGGCCACCCTATGTCCAAGCTCACGCTTGTCTCACCCAAAGGACGGGGTGAGCACTCGCACGACGGTGAGATGAGCTCTAGATGGAGACACGCCGCTGCCAGGGCCGAGTCGGAGACGGGCGCTGCCGTGCATGACGATGGTAGTATGGACGTCGCACCAGCACATGGAGCAAAAGCGAAGGACCTGCCATTGTCGTAGAAATCGTCGCCTCCTTCCCGAGGAGCGTCCGGGTCACCCTCCGCCCCATGGACTACTGGGTCGGAGTGGCAGGATGCATGGGCAGCAGCGGCGAGAGCGACGTTCGGAGCTTGGGCAGCTGGTAGCGGGGAGCCGACGCACGACATGGCTGAAGGGGCCGACGCAGTTGTGGCCGCCACCGACACGGCCAATGCGGATGCGGCCCGAGGTCGGGAATGGGTAGCCATGCCCTCACCCTGGGAGGAGAAGCACGTTGGCTAAAAGAGAGCGTGGAGAGGGTGCTGGATTTGAACGGGGCAGGTGCAGGTGTCAGCACCCCTGCTGGTACTGAACCCAGCACAAGACGACGCGGCGAAGCAGAGACCCACAATGCAGAAGGCGATGGAGAAGCAGATGAAGCCCAGGAGGGAAGACCAAGATCCACTATGCTGAAGAACCTACCCCAATGGCTTGCAAGCCCAAACTGGGCCCTCTAAGGGTTGTAACGATATTTAGTTGTGTTATCTCTTTAGGTAGGAGGCGGCTAGGATTTGAACGGCACTGTCGTGTCTGGACAGAGAGGTGTGAGACGCGATGGTGTTATTACTCAAAATGAAAGGTGGTGAATGGAGGTTAGTAATTGATTACAGAATGTTAAATGCCATCACTATTAAAGGGAAATTTCCAGTACCTGTGATTTATGAATTGCTAGATGAACTTGCTGGAGCTACTTGGTTCACTAAATTAGATATGAGAGTTGGTTACCATCAGATAAGACCGGCTGAAGGTGGAGAATATAAAACAACATTTCAAACTCATTTGGGACATTATGAGTTCTCAGTCCTAGCTTTTGGTCGAAGTGGTGGTCCTAGAACATTTCAAGGTGCCACGAATACTTCCCTTGCTCCTGTTAACAGAGAAAACACACTAGTATTCTTTGATGTTATTTTGATCTGCAGCAAGACTTATCAGGAACATTTAGCTCATGTCAGGGAGGTTTTGGCTATTCTCAGAGCTTATCACTGGAAAGTGAAACTGTCCAAATGTGCCTTTGCTCAAGAACAAATTGGTTACTTAGGCCATACCATTAGTACTGTTGGGGTTGCTACTGATTGCATTAAAATTCAAACAATGGAGAGTTGGCCAACTCCTACTAATGTGAAGGAAGTCAGGGGTTTCTTGGGTTTGAGTGGCTAATATAGGAAATTTATGAGACACTATGGTATGATTAGAAAGCCCTTGACAAAGTTTCTCAAAAAGGGAGTTCCCTTTGTGTGTCCTGAGGTCACTAACACAACCTTTTGCACCTTGAAGAAGGATCTAGTTGAAGCACGAGTTCTAGCACTGCCCCAGTTTGACAAGCCTTTTGTTATAGAAATAAATGCATGTGAGTTAGGAATTGGAGTTGTTCTCATGCAGGAAGGTCACCCTCTAGCTTATGTCAGCAAAGCATTGGGCCCCAAGAACAGAACATTGTCAGTGTATGAAAAGGAGTATCTCACTATTTTTTTAGCAATGGATCAATGGAGGTCTTATTTTCTCTTCCAACAATTCACCATCAGAACTGATTAGAAGAGTTTGGTTCATTTGCAAGACCAAAACTTACACACTATCTGGCAGCAGAAAGCTCTTACCAAACTCATGGGGTTAAACTATTCTATAGTGTATAAGAAAGGTGTTGAAAATTATGCCGTTGATGCTCTCTCTAGAAGGCCACATAATGACCAGATCTTCCATATATCCAAAGCTCAACCTGTGTGTATGGATGATATATTAGCCATCTATGCTTGTGATGATAAAGCTACTCAGATTCTGCAGGCTCTTGTTATTTGTGACATCCTCGACTTTTGCTACAGTGATGATTGTAGTTAAGCGACTGTGATCCCGCGCTAATGATGCCACGTCATCGTGGATTATATCTATGTTCTCATGTTGGTTGAAACCGAATCAAAATTCAAACCTTGAGATTAAGTCAAGCGAGAAAAGAATTCGGTTGTTGAAATGAGAATGTCAGGGGAGTTATAAAGATTACCTAGCGAAGTATAAAAATGAATCACACACTTTTGGAATAATTGATAATCCCAATATATTTAAGAAAAGGAGCTTTAAAAAAAGAAAAAGAAAGATATTAAATGAAAACAAATAAATAAAAGAAAGAATTAAAAGTACATATAATAAATTATAAAAGAAAGTAAATAGAATTGAATAATAAAAATAATTAGAATTAATAAATAAAAGAAAGTATTAAAAGAAAAAAAAACACCCCCTGGCCCAACTAGGCCTAGTGGCCCAGCCGGCCAGGCCTCGAGCCGCCGCGCTGGGAACCCTAGCGCTTCCCCTGGCGTTTCCCTCGCTACCCCGTGGCCGCCGCCGCCAGGGCGCACGTCTCGTGCACCAACCCCCTCGCGGGGGCCCCCTCCCACTGATCTCCCATCTCTCTCTCTCGTCTTCCCCCCTCCCCCACGCACAGACCCCCCCCCCCCCATCGTCCCCTGCCGCCCTGCTCGCCCGACCCGCCCTGCTTGCCTGAGGACCGAGCCCCTCTCCCCTCTGGAGGCCGACCCCCCCAGATCCACCCTCGCCCCGAGGTCGCCCTGCCTCTCCACCCCTCCCGATCCCTTCTCCCACACGAGGCCGAGGGCTCTCCTCCTCCCACCCCTTCGGCCCCTCCCTCTCCCGGATCCCAGCAACCCCCCAGATCGGCGAGCCCTTCTCCTCGTCCTCAACCGGGACCGAGCCCCCCCCCCTCCCTGGTCACCCCGTCGGCCGGGCCCCACCCCGTCTCGCCGGCACTGCACCACCGCACCTCCGTTCGTCGTCGACGTGTAGCTCCACCGAGCCCCCCTCGAGCCCACGTTGCACACCTACAAGGCTCGGTGAGCTACCCCCCCCCCCCCCCCCGTTTCCTTCTTCACGTTCCGGTTTGGTTCCGACGCCCCGCACCACGGTCTCTCGCGACCTCCAACTCGCCCCTGCGTTGTTTCCCTCCTGCTGGTCAGGAGGAGGAGGGGAGTAACCCTATGAGTTGTTAGAAGAAAGAAGATAATATGTAGTATGCATATGAGATGTATGTATTTGTGTGTATAATAGTGTATGTGAATGCATGTACAGATGTATGTATGTATGAAGGAATGTATGGACATATAAAATATGTATGAGTAGATATGTGTGTGCACATAGTGTATGTGTGTGCTCGCTGTTCCAATGACACGCGGAGCCACACCCTTAAAAATAATAATAATAAAGAAAATGAATAATTAGTTATATTAATTAATTAGTTAATTACCTAAATAGATATATAAGTTAATCTGTTAATTAGAATAAATATTTAACCAAATTAGAGTATGACACGTGGGTCCCCCACTAAATTAATTTGATTAATTATTATTTAATCTTAATTTAAAACTTGTGTCTATAACGTTCGGGACCCACTGGTCAGTTGACCAGTCAACTGTTGATGTCAGCATGACATCATGCTGATGTCATATTTGCTTTATTTAAATTAATTAATCTGTTTTTAATTCCTAATTATTGAATAAAACTTTAAAAATTAATATAAAATAATCCGTAAGTCAGATCAAAATATTTTCAACATGAAAGTTGCTCAGCAGAACGAGACGAACCCGGATACACGGTCCATTCGTCTCTCACGCGTCCCTAGCATAACAAACGTGGAACATTTTCATCGTTTCCAATCTGACCGATAGTAGCCCGAGACCCGGAAAATATCGTCAGATATTCTTCCGACCCGTCTATGACAGATGTTGTTGCGTTAGCTCATGTCTAGCCTGCATCTTGCCATGTCATGCATTGTGTTGCACCGTTGCTATTATTTATTGTTTCTTCCCCCTCTTCTTACCGGTAGACCCCGAGATTGACACTCGTGTCGGGTACATCTACGACCCTGCCGATCAGTCCTTTGCCGCAGAGCAGCAAGGCAAGCAAACCCCCCTTGATCATTCCTATATCGCCTATGTCTTTCTTCCTACTGTTTGCATTAGTATTTTGGTACTCTTGTAGTTAGATCCTATATATGATGCATAGCCTATTTTTGATGAACTGTTATTTTCAGTCCTGTACCTTTAATCTGCTTAGTATAGGTGGAGCAGTCATCCCCTCTGACCCCGTAGTCCAGTTGCCCCGTTTGTTTTCAAATCTCGATCCCTGATCGACGAGCCAGACCCGACACATCACACAACCCCCCTTAGTTGTACGACGCTACAAGGATACTATCGGGTACCGAGGGTGACACCTCGCTAAGTACTCCTGATGATATCTCTGTAGTATAGCTAGTCGGTCGTGGATATCGAGGGTGATTCTGTTGGGGAACGTCGCATGGGAAACAAAAAATTTCCTACGCGCACGAAGACCTATCATGGTGATGTCCATCTACGAGAGGGGATGAGTGATCTACGTACCCTTGTAGATCGTACAGCAGAAGCGTTAGAGAACGCGGTTGATGTAGTGGAACGTCCTCACGTCCCTCGATCCGCCCCGCGAACAATCCCGCGATCAGTCCCACGATCTAGTACCGAACGGACGGCACCTCCGCGTTCAGCACACGTACAGCTCGACGATGATCTCGGCCTTCTTGATCCAGCAAGAGAGACGGAGAGGTAGAAGAGTTCTCCGGCAGCGTGACGGCGCTCCGGAGGTTGGTGATGATCTCGTCTCAGCAGGGCTCCGCCCGAGCTCCGCAGAAACGCGATCTAGAGGAAAAACTATGGAGGTATGTGGTCGGGCAGCCGTGAGAAAGTCGTCTCAAATCTGCCCTAAAAGCCCCATATATATAGGAGGAGGGAGGGGGACCTTGCCTTGGGGTCCAAGGGATCCCCAAGGGGTCGGCCGAGCCAGGGGGGAGGACTCTCCCCCCCCCCCAAACCGAGTCCTACTTGGTTTGGTGGGAGGGAGTCCTTCCCCCTTCCCACTTCTTCCTTTTTTTTCTTTCCTTTGATTTTTCCTTCCTTGGCACATAGGGGATTGGTGGGCTGTCCCACCAGCCCACTAAGGGCTGGTGTGACCCCCCCAAATACCTATGGGCTTCCCCGGAGTGGGTTGCCCCCCTCCGGTGAACTCCCGGAACCCATTCGTCATTCCCGGTACATTCCCGGTAACTCCGAAAAACTTTCCGGTAATCAAATGAGGTCATCCTATATATCAATCTTCGTTTCCGGACTATTCCGGAAACCCTCGTGACGTCCGTGATCTCATCCGGGACTCCGAACAACATTCGGTAACCAACCATATAACTCAAATACGCATAAAACAACGTCGAACCTTAAGTGTGCAGACCCTGCGGGTTCGAGAACTATGTAGACATGATCCGAGAGACTCCTCGGTCAATATCCAATAGCGGGACCTGGATGCCCATATTGGATCCTACATATTCTACGAAGATCTTATCGTTTGAACCTCAGTGCCAAGGATTCGTATAATCCCGTATGTCATTCCCTTTGTCCTTCGGTATGTTACTTGCCCGAGATTCGATCGTCAGTATCCGCATACCTATTTCAATCTCGTTTACCGGTAAGTCTCTTTACTCGTTCCGTAATACAAGATCCCGCAACTTACACTAAGTTACATTGCTTGCAAGGCTTGTGTGTGATGTTGTATTACCGAGTGGGCCCCGAGATACCTCTCCGTCACACGGAGTGACAAATCCCAGTCTTGATCCATACTAACTCAACTAACACCTTCGGAGATACCTGTAGAGCATCTTTATAGTCACCCAGTTACGTTGCGACGTTTGATACACACAAAGCATTCCTCCGGTGTCAGTGAGTTATATGATCTCATGGTCATAGGAATAAATACTTGACACGCAGAAAACAGTAGCAACAAAATGACACGATCAACATGCTACGTCTATTAGTTTGGGTCTATTCCATCACGTGATTCTCCCAATGACGTGATCCAGTTATCAAGCAACAACACCTTGTCCATAATCAGAAGACACTGACTATCATCGATCAACTGGCTAGCCAACTAGAGGCATGCTAGGGACGGTGTTTTGTCTATGTATCCACACATGTAAATGAGTCTTCATTCAATACAATTATAGCATGGATAATAAACTATTATCTTGATACGGGAATTATAATAATAACTACACATTTATTATTGCCTCTAGGGCATAATTCCAACAGTCTCCCACTTGCACTAGAGTCAATAATCTAGCCCTCACATCACCATGTGAATTACATTGTAATAAATCTAACACCCATACAGTTCTGGTGTCGATCATGTTTTGGCCGTGGAAGAGTTTTAGTCAGCGGGTCTGCAACATTCAGATCCGTGTGCACTTTGCATATATTTACGTCCTCCTCCTCGACGTAGTCGCGGATGAGGTTGAAGCGTCGTTTGATGTGTCTGGTCTTCTTGTGAAACCTTGGTTCCTTTGCTAAGGCAATGGCACCAGTGTTGTCACAGAACAAGGTTATTGGATCCAGTGCACTCGGCACCACTCCAAGATCCGTCATGAACTGCTTCATCCAGACACCCTCCTTAGCCGCCTCCGAGGCAACCATGTACTCCGCTTCACATGTAGAATCTGCTACGACGCTTTGCTTGGAACTGCACCAGCTTACTGCACCCCCATTAAGAATAAATACGTATCCGGTTTGCGACTTAGACTCGTCCGGATCTGTGTCAAAGCTTGCATCGACGTAACCTTTTACGACGAGCTCTTCGTCACCTCCATACACGAGAAACATCTCCTTAGTCCTTTTCAGGTACTTCAGGATATTCTTGACCGCCGTCCAGTGATCCACTCCTGGATTACTCTGGAACCTGCCTGCCATACTTATGGCCAGGCTAACATCCGGTCTAGTGCACAGCATCGCATACATGATAGAACCTATGGCTGAAGCATAGGGGACGGAGCGCATATGCTCTCTATCTTCATCAGTTGCTGGGCACTGAGTCTTACTCAATCTCGTACCTTGTAACACTGGCAAGAACCCTTTCTTGGACTGTTCCATTTTGAACCTCTTCAAAACTTTATCAAGGTATGTGCTTTGTGAAAGTCCTATCAGGCGTTTTGATCTATCCCTATAGATCTTAATGCCTAGAATGTAAGCAGCTTCTCCTAGGTCCTTCATAGAGAAACTTTTATTCAAGTAACCTTTTATGCTCTCCAAAAGCTCTACGTTGTTTCCAATCAGTAATATGTCATCCACATATAATATTAGAAACGCCACAGAGCTCCCACTCACTTTCTTGTAAATACAAGATTCTCCAACCACTTGTATAAACCCAAATGCTTTGATCACCTCATCAAAGCGTTTGTTCCAACTCCGAGATGCTTGCACCAGTCCATAAATGGATCGCTGGAGCTTGCACACCTTGTCAGCATTTTTAGGATCGACAAAACCTTCGGGTTGCGTCATATACAATTCTTCCTTAAGGAAACCGTTAAGGAACGCCGTTTTGACATCCATCTACCAAATTTCATAATCGAAAAATGCAGCTATTGCTAACATGATTCTGACGGACTTAAGCATCGCTACGGGAGAGAAAGTCTCATCGTAGTCAATTCCTGGAACTTGTGAAAAACCCTTTGCCACAAGTCGATCTTTATAAACGGTCACATTACCGTCAGCGTCCGTCTTCTTCTTAAAGATCCATTTGTTCTGAATAGCCTTGCGGCCCTCAGGCAGCATCTCCAAAGTCCATACTTTGTTCTCATACATGGATCCTATCTCGGATTTCATGGCTTCTAGCCATTTGTTGGAATCTGGGCCCACCATTGCTTCTTCATAATTTGCAGGTTCATTGTTGTCTAACAACATGATTGATAAGACGGGATTACCGTACCACTCTGGAGCAGCGCGTGATCTCGTCGACCTGCGTGGTTCAACAGAAACTTGAACTGGAGTTTCATGATCATCATCATTAACTTCCTCCTCAATCGGCGTCGCAATGACAGAGGTTTCCTCTTGCCCTGCGCCACCATCCAGAGGGATGAGAGGTTCGACAACCTCGTCAAGTTCTATCTTCCTCCCACTCAATTCTCTCGAGAGAAACTCCTTCTCGAGAAAAGTTCCGTTCTTAGCAACAAACACTTTGCCCTCGGATTTGAGATAGAAGGTGTACCCAACTGTCTCTTTTGGGTAACCTATGAAGACGCACTTTTCCGCTTTGGGTTCCAGCTTTTCAGGCTGAAGCTTTTTGACATAAGCATCACATCCCCAAACTTTAAGAAACGACAACTTTGGCCTTTTGCCATACCACAGTTCATATGGTGTCGTCTCAACGGATTTCGATGGTGCCCTATTTAAAGTGAATGCAGCTGTTTCTAATGCATAACCCCAAAATGATAACGGCAAATCAGTAAGAGACATCATAGATCACACCATTTCTAACAAAGTACGATTACGACGTTCGGACACACCATTACGCTGTGGTGTTCCAGGCGGTGTTAACTGCGAAACAATTCCACATTGTTTTAAGTGAGTACCAAACTCGAAACTCAGATATTCACCCCCACGATCAGACCGTAGGAACTTGATCTTCTTGTTACGATGATTTTCCACTTCACTCTGAAATTGCTTGAACTTTTCAACTGTTTCAGACTTGTGCTTCATCAAGTAGACATAACCATATCTACTTAAATCGTCAGTGAAGGTGAGAAAGTAACGATATCCGCCGCGTGCCTCCACGCTCATTGGACCACACACATCGGTATGTATGATTTCCAACAAGTCACTTGCACGCTCCATTGTTCCGGAGAACGGAGTCTTAGTCATCTTGCCCATGAGGCATGGTTCGCACGTGTCAAGTGAATCAAAGTCAAGTGACTCCAAAAGCCCATCAGCATGGAGTTTCTTCATGCGCTTTACACCAATATGACCCAAGCGGCAGTGCCACAAAAATATGGCGCTATCATTGTTTACTCTAACTCTTTTGGTCTCAATGTTATGTATATGCGTATCTCTATCAAGATTCAATATGAACAATCCTCTCACATTCGGTGCATGACCATAAAAGATGTTATTCATAGAAATAGAACAACCATTATTCTCAGACTTAAAAGAGTAACCGTCTCGCAATAAACAAGATCCAGATATAATGTTCATGCTCAACGCAGGCACTAAATAACAATGATTTAAGTTCATCACTAATCCCGATGGTAGTTGAAGTGACACTGTGCCGACGGCGATTGCATCAACCTTGGAACCGTTTCCTACGTGCATCGTCACTTCGTCTTTCGCCAGCCTTCGTCTATTCCGCAGTTCCTGCTTCGAGTTGCAAATGTGAGCAACAGAACCGGTATCGAATACCCAGGCACTACTACGAGAGCTGGTTAAGTACACATCAATAACATGTATATCAAATATACCTGATTTTTCTTTGCCCGCCTTCTTATCTGCCAGATACTTGGGGCAATTGCGCTTCCAGTGACCCATACCCTTGCAATAGAAGCACTCTGTTTCAGGCTTAGGTCCAGCCTTGGGTTTCTTCGGCGGATTGGCAACAGGCTTGCCGCTCTTCTTCGAATTGCCCTTCTTGCCTTTGCCATTTCTCTTGAAACTAGTGGTCTTGCTCACCTTCAACACTTGATGTTCTTTACGGAGTTCAGACTCTGCGACTTTCAGCATCGCAAACAACTCGCCGGGAGATTTGTTCATCCCTTGCATGTTGTAGTTCAACACAAAGCCTTTATAGCTTGGCGGCAGTGATTGAAGGATTCTGTCAGTGATAGCTTCTTGCGGGAGTTCAATCCCCAGTTCAGCTAGACGATTTGAGTACCCAGACATTTTGAGCACATGTTCACTGACAGACGAGTTTTCCTCCATCTTGCAAGCATAGAATTTATCGGAGGTCTCATACCTCTCGATCCGGGCGTTCTTCTGAAAGATGAACTTCAACTCCTGGAACATCTCAAATGCTCCATGACGCTCAAAGCGACGTTGAAGTCCCGGTTCTAAGCCATACAAGACTGCACATTGAACTATTGAGTAGTCCTCCTTACGCGCTAACCAAGCGTTCTTAACATCCTGATCAGCCGTAGCGGGTGGTTCATCTCCTAGCGCAGCATTAAGGACATAATCCTTCTTTCCAGCTTGTAAGATTAGCTTAAGATTACGAGCCCAGTCTACAAAGTTGCTTCCATCATCTTTCAACTTAGCTTTCTCTAGGAACGTATTAAAATTGAGGATGACACTTGCGTGAACCATGATCTACAACACAAACATATTCAAAGTGGACTTAGACTATGTTCAAGATAATTAGAGTTCAACTTAATCAAATTACATGCCAAACTCCCACTCAAAAAGTACATCTCTCTAGTCATTTGAGTGGTTCATGATCCACCTACACTATCCCAAGTCCGATCATCACGTGAGTCGGGAGTAGTTTCAGTGGTAAGCATCCCTATGCTAATCATATCATCTATATGATTCATGATCGACCTTTCGGTCTCATGTGTTCCGAGGCCATGTCTGCACATGCTAGGCTTGTCAAGCTTAACCCGAGTGTTCCGCGTGCGCAACTGTTTTGCACCCGTTGTATGTGAACGTTGAGTCTATCACACCCGATCATCACGTGGTGTCTCGAAACGACGAACTGTAGCAACGGTGCACAGTCGGGGAGAACACAATTTCGTCTTGAAATTTTAGTGAGAGATCACCTCATAATGCTACCGTCGTTCTAAGCAAAATAAGGTGCATAAAAGGATTAACATCACATGCAATTCATAAGTGACATGATATGGCCATCATCACGTGCTTCTTGATCTCCATCACCAAAGCACCGGCACGATCTTCTTGTCACCGGCGCCACACCATGATCATCCATCAACGTGTCGCCATCGGGGTTGTCGTGCTACTTATGCTATTACTACTAAAGCTACATCCTAGCAAAATAGTAAACGCATCTGCAAGCACATATGTTAGTATAAAGACAACCCTATGGCTCCTGCCGGTTGCCGTACCATCGACGTGCAAGTCGATATTTCTATTACAACATGATCATCTCATACATCCAATATATCACATCACATCATTGGCCATATCACATCACAATCATACCCTGCAAAAATAAGTTAGACGTCCTCTAATTTTGTTGTTGCAAGTTTTACGTGGTGACCAAGGGTATCTAGTAGGATCGCATCTTACTTACGCAAACACCACAATGGAGATATATGAGTTGCTATTTAACCTCATCCAAGGACCTCCTTGGTCAAATCCTATTCAACTAAAGTTGGAGAAACCGTCACTTGCCAGTCATCTTTGAGCAAAGGGGGTTACTCGTAACGATGAAACCAGTGTCTCGTAAGCGTACGAGTAATGTCGGTCCAATCCGCTTCAATCCAACAATGCCGCGGAATCAAGAAAAGACTAAGGAGGGCAGCAAAACGCACATCACCGCCCACAAAACCTTTTGTGTTCTACTCGAGAAGACATCTACGCATGAACCTAGCTCATGATGCCACTTTTGGGGAACGTCGCATGGGAAACAAAAATTTTCCTACGCGCACGAAGACCTATCATGGTGATGTCCATCTACGAGAGGGGATGAGTGATCTACGTACCCTTGTAGATCGTACAGCAGAAGCGTTAGAGAACGCGGTTGATGTAGTGGAACGTCCTCACGTCCCTCGATCCGCCCCGCGAACAATCCCGCGATCAGTCCCACGATCTAGTACCGAACGGACGGCACCTCCGCGTTCAGCACACGTACAGCTCGACGATGATCTCGGCCTTCTTGATCCAGCAAGAGAGACGGAGAGGTAGAAGAGTTCTCCGGCAGCGTGACGGCGCTCCGGAGGTTGGTGATGATCTCGTCTCAGCAGGGCTCCGCCCGAGCTCCGCAGAAACGCGATCTAGAGGAAAAACTATGGAGGTATGTGGTCGGGCAGCCGTGAGAAAGTCGTCTCAAATCTGCCCTAAAAGCCCCATATATATAGGAGGAGGGAGGGGGACCTTGCCTTGGGGTCCAAGGGATCCCCAAGGGGTCGGCCGAGCCAGGGGGGAGGACTCTCCCCCCCCCAAACCGAGTCCTACTTGGTTTGGTGGGAGGGAGTCCTTCCCCCTTCCCACTTCTTCCTTTTTTTTTCTTTCCTTTGATTTTTCCTTCCTTGGCGCATAGGGGATTGGTGGGCTGTCCCACCAGCCCACTAAGGGCTAGTGTGACCCCCCCAAATACCTATGGGCTTCCCCGGAGTGGGTTGCCCCCCTCCGGTGAACTCCCGGAACCCATTCGTCATTCCCGGTAACTCCGAAAAACTTTCCGGTAATCAAATGAGGTCATCCTATATATCAATCTTCGTTTCCGGACTATTCCGGAAACCCTCGTGACGTCCGTGATCTCATCCGGGACTCCGAACAACATTCGGTAACCAACCATATAACTCAAATACGCATAAAACAACGTCGAACCTTAAGTGTGCAGACCCTGCGGGTTCGAGAACTATGTAGACATGATCCGAGAGACTCCTCGGTCAATATCCAATAGCGGGACCTGGATGCCCATATTGGATCCTACATATTCTACGAAGATCTTATCGTTTGAACCTCAGTGCCAAGGATTCGTATAATCCCGTATGTCATTCCCTTTGTCCTTCGGTATGTTACTTGCCCGAGATTCGATCGTCAGTATCCGCATACCTATTTCAATCTCGTTTACCGGTAAGTCTCTTTACTCGTTCTGTAATACAAGATCCCGCAACTTACACTAAGTTACATTGCTTGCAAGGCTTGTGTGTGATGTTGTATTACCGAGTGGGCCCCGAGATACCTCTCCGTCACACGGAGTGACAAATCCCAGTCTTGATCCATACTAACTCAACTAACACCTTCGGAGATACCTGTAGAGCATCTTTATAGTCACCCAGTTACGTTGCGACGTTTGATACACATAAAGCATTCCTCCGGTGTCAGTGAGTTATATGATCTCATGGTCATAGGAATAAATACTTGACACGCAGAAAACAGTAGCAACAAAATGACACGATCAACATGCTACGTCTATTAGTTTGGGTCTATTCCATCACGTGATTCTCCCAATGACGTGATCCAGTTATCAAGCAACGCACCTTGTTCATAATCAGAAGACACTGACTATCATCGATCAACTGGCTAGCCAACTAGAGGCATGCTAGGGACGGTGTTTTGTCTATGTATCCACACATGTAAATGAGTCTTCATTCAATACAATTATAGCATGGATAATAAACTATTATCTTGATACAGGAATTATAATAATAACTACACATTTATTATTGCCTCTAGGGCATAATTCCAAAAATTCCTCTTTCACCATTCCCGACGATGCCTCTGTCGTGCAACCCCTCAAGTGTGGGACCCCCGAGGGTGATTCCTCTAAGCCCACCTTGACGGATACATCGTTCGGAATCCGACGAGGGTGATACCTCGGATTCCTCCCGATGTTACAACCACACAGTTACACAGCCATGTTCTGGGATCATTGGTGATTAGTTGTAAGACGGGTGGATTCCCGCGAGACTGTGTTGATGACCTAACTAAAATGTTAATGGATTTCGGTATTTGATCTCGGTTGGTCGGAGACCTTTTCTCACTAACCGGCTACGCGGGAAGAATTATGGGTACTCGACGTCGCGGTATCAGCCGAAGCTTTTCAGATGTCAGCAATGTAGTGGCGCGCGCCCGAGTGGTCCCGAGAAGCATCACGCTTGTGATTAAGGGATGCTAGGACTGACGTCGGCCGCCCACGCCACGTGCAGGAGCGCGAAGGGGAACTGGACCCACGAACCCTTTGTGCTTAGGAGTTAGACCGGCGGGCTGGCCTCTCTGATTAGTCTTAGGTGGGGCTACGACGTGTCGATATTCCGAGGCTCGGCAGGACCCAGAAAAGTGTGTCCGACCAAAGTGTTGTCGAGCGTGACGGGACATGTGGTGCACCGCTGCAGGGATGAAAATCAACTATTCGTATAGCCGTGTCCACGGTTACAGGACGACTTGGAGTTGTGCCCTCATCTTATACAACTACAATTGTTACTTAACTGGATCATTAGTTGCCTCGGGATTGCTTCCTCGCAGGGAGTCTAGGGAGGATCTCTAGGCGTGACCTCACTTTAGTATTGCTGCAATAATATGACTATTAATGTGTTACCCCTGTTCTACTCTCGTCTATTGCTGCAAGACCCTGAAGATGCTAGTCTTCGATAGGACTAGGCCTTCTCTCTCTATTCTCGCATTGTTGCAGTGAGTCCACATATAAAACCCCTTCTTTGATACTGGTGCATACTCAGCATAGTTCTGATGTAAGTCTTGCGAGTACTTTGGATGAGTACTCACCGCTGCTTTGCTCCCCCTTTGTCCCCTTGATCCGTTGCTGCGTCCAGATGATGGAGCCCAGGAGTGGAGTTTCGTGCCGACGCCTGCCATTCCGATGGTGTCTTCTTCATGGAGGTCGCTGAAGATAGGAGTAGTTAGGAGGTTCCCACGCAGGAGGCCTCGCCTCGTTCGATCGTGTTTCTTTTGTGCTAGCCTTCTCTAAGGCACCCCACGTTTCATGTCCGTACTCAGATATTGTTGCTTCCGCTGGCTCGTGTGTTTATCGAGCTTCTGTATTCTAGCCGTCGAGGGCCCTGGCTTGTAATATGAAGCTTGTATTATTTTATTTGTGTCTAGATTTGTGTTGTGATATCTTCCCGTGAGTCCTTGGGTTTGATCGTACGCATTTGCGTGTATGTTTAGCGTACGATTAAACCGAGGGCGTCACAAGTTGGTATCAGAGCCGATTGCCTGTAGGTAGCCCCCTTTCCAACTCCTTGGCCGAAGTTGAGTATAGTGCTTGAAAAACTTTACTAACACTGATGTTGTGGCTTACGGGCCCCCACCTCAATTGGGTGGTATAAGCATCTTTTACTCCTTTCCTATACTCTGGGTTCTACTCTCTCTTCTCTTTCAGGATAAAGATTTTGCTAACTCTAACATTAGGTTCTCGTAAATATTTCCTCCTGGAGAGCCCCGTATTCCAGACGATGGCTTTATCCCTCAGAAGAACTGCAGTTACTCTTCGATGTTCTCTTGAGTTGTTTTGCTCATTGCTTCTGCAATTTTCCCTTCCTTCGTCATCCACTACAAATGACTACATACAAATGTCGTTCATACTTTCTTCTCCAATTTCTCTTGTTTAAAGAGATGCAACGAATTATCTTATTGGGGGTCCGTCCGTCATCAGTTGTCATGGGTTCCGAAAGTTCTTCGAACTGCTATTTGATCTTCCGGAATCCTCAGTAGCCTATTGCTTTTGACCTTTCTCACCTACTTGTGTTATAGTTGAATCCATATGTCTAGCCGCATTCATGAAATTCCTTTGTGAATTTCCTGTGATCTTATTGATTCAACCTCTGTGTGAATGAATACAATCATCTGATGATACTTATTAATTATCTTTCCGACTCAGACGTCCTTTCAAACAGAGCTGGTTCTCGACAAATCAATTGTGGTGGTTGTCCATCTAAATCCATTTAGCTTACTTGTATTTGATCGGAGCATCTGATTATGATACACCAACCTGGAAATCCTAATTCCTTTGGTAATGAGGTATCAATATTTTTCAGATGTTCTATAACCCGATGCATTGCATCCCATCTCCCTCTGATTGAGTACGGACACTCACATGAGGTCCTTTGTGGATTGCCAGACACATTGCTGAGTTATTATCCGACGCCATCCTTTGCATTCAAAAATTCTTGTGATATTGTTCCCTTGATACATAATGCCATTGGTAAATTGTGTCTTCTCCCTCTGATAAAATCTATCCTATACTTTTGTCGGCCATGCTCTCTTGTCAAGCATGTGTTAATTACTCTTGAAGTTTGTGGTATATGTTCCTAATATGCCCCGACTGGTTGAACCTATGCCTTCCTAAATCAATATGAATCGAAAAGTTTTCATGAGTCTTAGTCTTCTGGTATTATGCCGGATCTTCTTTCAAAGCTACAACCTGATCAAAGGCGAGGAATAAATGGAAGGTGATGCATTGATGAAGTGGGAGTTGACCTTGAACCTATCATAGAAACTTCTCGTATCAATAATCATTCAATTTGTGGTTTAAATCTGGTATTGGTCATCTTGTCCTTTGCAATCATGGTTCCGACCATGTTGTCCTACCTTGATTTCATTCTTAGACGAGTTAAAGTACTTGTCTTCTTCAGATCAACACACCGGTCCAAACCTTAAAGTTGATCTACCTTCGCGTATTATTCCTTGTAGCTCGAGGATATCGCGGAGCTATGAAACTTCTTGTGAGCTCCGCGTCAACTATGATGTTTTCCTTAATTCCAGTTGCCTCGTGTTTGAGTTGTTGGACACGCGAGTACATCGATAACTGAATCGAGTCCGCATTGCGATTCAACAACTTTTAGTAACCTTCCTTGTTTACGAGTTTGTACTCGATCATGGCATTCCAAGTTGTTAGGCTACAATATCATCGTCATGCGAAAGCTTGACCATGCTATCTCTGTCCTACATCCGTGGAGCACATTTCCAAATTGTGTGTTAAGCTTACATAGAGGTTCCAACATCATGTTGGTTGTCTGAAAGGCAATCTCAATTCTAAGCTAGCAGTCTTAACTGTGATTCCGACAACCTCTTGCTTCCTCATTCCCTTGCTTGATATCGTCGCTAAACGTTTACGTCCTCATGAAATTTCTCGACAAATGTGTCTTGATCATCATCAGCATTCTGAGCTCTTGCAGGGTATCAATCGAATGCATGTTGTCAAATACCATCGTTGTCCCTCGATGATTGTATTATCATCGGCATCATTGTTTACCTTCCCTCCAACACAAACGTGTTCATGTTTTGTGTTGTCCCTTAAACCCTTGCTATTCAGCTTACGTTATCTTCTACCTTGGAGTATTACTATCTTTTCTGTCAAGAATGTGGTGAGCATCATTGCACCTCTTAAGAATTCTTGATATTGTGATACTTCTTGACATCACCATTCATTTCTTGGTCCCGTGTTGTTTCGAACTACCAACAAGTGAACTCTAAGGTGTGATTCCAATACTTCTGGTAACCCTGTTGCCTTGAGGTTAACAATTGATTGTTTCATTCTTAGTGTGTAGGGTGTTGACTCATCATTTTAGCATTTGTCGTGCTACTCACTCAGTAATTCCGAGTGCACCTTTTTACCAAAGTTTAATTGTTGTTGTTCCCTCGAGCATACGACACTATACCATTTGATTTGACAAATGCTATCTCCTTGATATTATAATTTTGGTAATTCGACCCTGTCAAAATCTTGAGGGATTGTTGCTGAGCCCGTCGGTCGCACCCTCAAGTTCTCCATGGTTCGTGATGAAGCTTTTGAAAGCACTATCTTTGTGCCTAGCTCATGGAGGGTATGTTTGGTATAAGAAGTGTTTGCCCAAAGTTCATGTGCACTCTTTCCGCCGCGAATATGTGAAAGTTTTGTTTCGCTTCCTCTCGGGAAGTACCAATTCATTAACGCATGTGCAAAGTGTTATATGTTTTGAAGATTTGTTATCTTCACTTCATATAACTTCTCTTAGCACGCCAAGCCACTGACTGATTTGATCGAGGGAAAAGAAGTTCCTTCATAAGAGCTAATCCATACTTGCACATGGAGCCTTGTTATCCTCGAAGATGGTTTCCAAATGAGAACTTAGTTGCATTTTGAGATAAGGATTTCACGTTGGCACGAATGTCTTGACATGGTGTTCATGCGCCTTACCATCACACTCGTATTTCAAGGATTGCTTGTGTAGTTCATATCATGAGAATCTTGCGTCTTCATTTTTCTTCTCAGGCATCTTGAGACTGAGGTGTCCCGGCGCCAATCAGATTTGAATCTCGGGCACATATCCCAATAATTATAACCTTGGTCTTTAGGAAAACCGGTACGGTGATGTCTTGTCTGGCACACCGGGCCGAAGGACCTATTGTTATAAGCTCTCCACTACAAGAAATATGCTAATACACGACGCTATATTTTCGTCGCTACATCGTCACGGTTTTTAGTTTACGATGATCTCACGACGAAAAACAAAACGTCAAAAACGGAGCGTCAGAAATGAACAGCAGCGACGTTTTGCTCAAAATTGTCGTAACCTTTACGACGATTCCTGGATCGTCGAAACCTTTACGACGATCCTAAATCGTCGTTGGCAATCCAACCCAGTCCTACGTGGCAGTCCTACGTGGCAATATTACGATGAAATCAAAACGTCATGGTTGAAATCAGCCCAACCCATTTCAATTGATCACATGGGCTCGTTTTGTTTTTTGGGGCTTTTCTTATTGGGCTTCTTTTTGAGCCTTGGCCTATTTACAGCCACTTTAGTATTTTTTTTGAATTTTTTTATCATTCTAATTTGGGCCCTAGCCTTTTCATGCCCAAATACATTTGATCCAGTTTCAGTTTTAGCCTTTTTTCATTTTTGAATTCAGCAACTTTTTGTTCCAGAATTTGTATTCATTTATATTTGTTGGGCCTTTTCAACCCAATTATTTGTCCAGTATTAAATCCAACACTATTTCATATTCAAATCAAGAAAACTCCATGTCGAATTAAAATCATCCATCATATAACATCACAAAATACATATCCCAGGTTTACATAACACAATAAATCATCTCATGAATACATTTTCGTACACAGGAATATAACAAGAATGAACAAAATTGCACAGTAGAACAATGACACATCTGCTACTGTCCCAATAGTACAATGGACTTCATTCCGCTCTCGTATGAGACATGCTCGAGATGCGACAGGATTCTGAGAGATTGCCTCTTCGGGCTGACCAAGGTACGTCAGCCTTCATAAGAGCAGGAGGGGGGCAGCCTGAGATTTGGAGAACAAAATTAGGAGGGATATGATGATCAACTAATATATATATATAGCCACTTGGTAGGGAAAAATAAGTAATGAAAAAATAGAACAAAGCATACCAACACATTAAATCAATCACCACCGAATATATTACTTGCTTCTATTCAAATGCATAACTTGTGCATGTAGTTTCCTACTGAATACTAGTTGCCAGAAAGGTATGTTCATAGTTTTGTAGAATTATAGTATTTAATTAAGCCACAGATAGAAAGACAAGTATGCTTGGCACAAAGATTGATATAGAATGCAATGCCAGTGCATCCGAACCAAATATAGAGAAAGCGGCAATATACCATTTTCCTTGATGCAAATTTGCAAATGGGAAACATGGAACAAACAGCAGCATGCTCATCTCAAATCCATTACGTAAAGGAACTCTAAACATGGTTGTAAAATCAATAGCCTGAACGTGTACTACAATAATCAGCTTTTCCAACAGACAAAGCTATACCACTTCATGAGATACCTTACATGTAACTAGAAGGAACACATTTTTACTGAGTCGGCAGTTTGTCAATGGAAGCCACTCCTATAATTTTATCGTTCCCCTCCTAACCTGTAAGAGGAAAAATGGCAGCTATAGTTACAGCAGAGCAGGTGCTGCAATCACCATATAGTTTGAAAGGAGTGAGCACATAGACACAAATTCATTCGACACAAGAGCACCTAAATGGGAGCATACAGAGAACCGATGTGCCGGCTGACCAATTATATCAGATGTGTAGATATAAATACACAACAGAAGTTGCATTAGTGAAGAAGGGATTCCAAACATGTGTTTTGACCCTGATTTGGCTATAATCTTAGGATTCATGTGTTCCTTTGAATCAACCACCCAAAATTCTCATGCTTTCGCAATCCTCTGTTTTGCACATGCAACCGTGTATTATTTATGTGTTTCTTTTTCTAGCCCTACAGTTTTGGAGCAAAGAAACTCCATGAACACAAGAATCGAATGAATGTGCGAGTGTTGTGCTAATTTGTTGTTATTCCCATAGTGTTAAAAAAGGCCTTACATTTTGAGACAGAGTACACCATCAGAACACCCGCTCCCACCGAATCAACAATGCCAAACAGTAGGCGATCAGAACATCCTGAACCATTTATTTAGTAAAATCGTCATCGGCACACTTCTTGCATTTTACATTTAGTGAAAAAAAGGACAGAGTCTATTTCACACGACAATGGTGCATTGTGGTAGTAAAATCAGCAAGCAGGATGACTGATGAACTAGCATGAACTTACTAAATAAATTAGCAACAGAGATAACTCATAAGAAGTCTTTCAGATCTAAAATGGTGAAGATTTTCAGGTTCAGGCATCAAACAATTGACAAGAAACTGAACGCAAGGCATCCTGATCCATAAGTCAGCAGAGCGCATTATTGCTGGAGGTATGATTCACACATTAGCATGAACACTGGACAGGAGTGAGATGTATGAATCTTACCTCCGACGAACAACCTGGAGCCTGAGGAGAAGACGGCGCTCAAGAGATAAACATGTCAACGTCAGGAGCCGTGATACGATAACAACCATCTATCTATCTATCCAATCTAGTCTAGTGCCGAGCACATCCATGGATTGGCCGGACGTTGACGAGCAGATCGAGCACGCACGACAAGCAGGCAGGGTGGGTGAGGGGGACATGGGAACTGGGAAGAGACGCACCGTCGCGCAGCTGCGCGTGCTGCTCCATGGCCTACAGCCGGAACCTCAGCTCGTTGTTCTGCGTCGCCACCGTCGCCGAGTCGCGTGCGCCATCGGATTGGAACCATGAGTTAACTGAATTTTGAAAAGATTCAGTAAGCTAGATTCATTAATTAACTCCACACACATTCCTCCCGTACCTAGAGCACCACAGAAAGAAAGAAAGAAAGTGTGCAGCAGTACAAAGGGGCTTTTGCAAGTCTTCTTTATCTTCGATCTGAGTCATCACAAGCAAAATCTCTATGATCGACACATGTAAAAGCCACATTATCGCTCCTCCCTTTCCATCCACGCCTTCAGTTATCCAAATAACATTTGCCACCCAGGCAACTCACTCACTCAGCTCAAGCACCGCACAGAGTGAACCCTGAAGCCATGAGCGGCTGTAAATATAACTCTGCAGCCAGCAAGAAGAAGCTACGATCGATCCAATGATGAAGATGTGGTCAAACAAGAAAAACCTTTGCCACACGCTGAACAATCGCTAACAACTGAACTGAATTTTACCTTCATGCGTGAAGCACAGGCGCTTATTCTATGGGGGATAGCTCTCTGTCAGACGATGCGAGGATCGTCGGGCAGACCAAGCAAGCGCGGGTGTGCGGCGGGGGAGACCACCAGCTGCTGCGGTCCCTCACCAACACCGGCCAAGAGGTCATCGTCACCGTCCCTGACTCACATCTGCAGCACATGGCCGAGTTCTGCGACGAGGAGTGGTTCTGGGTCGCCGCCAGCGTGGCGCCCTTCCTCCCGGCCACCATGATCACGCATGTCCTCGTGGGAGACGACGTTCTCTCGCCCGTCTCCCCTGGAGTCGACGCCGCCTACTCGCTGCTCCCCGCCATGGCGAACCTCCACGCCGCCCTCGTCGCAGCCGCGCCAGCGAAGAAGGAGGCCAGCCACACCCGCAGCATGAACCCCATCCTCCTCCGCCGCCTCTGCTTGTGGTCGCTCATTGCCCTTTCTTCTGTGGAGGATGGTGGAGGGGACGCAGCCGGAGTAGTGGGGGTTGCGAGACTGCGTAGGACACGTGGATGGACGGAGTTAGCGCTCGGGGGAGGCGGGGACGACGCGCGAGAGAGGAGAGCTGCGTTCGAAATGGGAAAATGGGATTAGGGTTTCCCTCCCCAGCCGGCTCGCCTCTTTTTGCCCCTCCACGTGGCGCGGTGCACCGACGGATCACGACGAAGGATGGCCAGGATTTCTCCTGTGCCAAACCCTAGGTCTGAATCGGGCCTTTGGGCTGCGAAGGCGGCTCGGCCACAGTAGCCAGGGCGGCTCGAGCCCTTTCCCCAGGCCGGCCCAGGTCGCAACAGGGCACCGGCTCGGGCCGAAAGGCCCCAGGCCGGCTCAGCCGGTCCATTTTCTTTTTTTTCTGCCTAGAGTTTTAGGCGGATTCAAAAGTTTTTTCTAGGAATTCTTTTCCTACGAAAACATGATTATAAAAAGAAAAATAAAATGTGCAAAGTTTATGTAAAAGTAATATTAACTTTTCTAAAAATAAAAATTAATGGTTCCGAAAATAAAAGAAGATTTTCAGAAAAAGAATAGTTCATGGATTTTATAAAGTTCATGAATTTCTTAATTATGACAGAATATTTTTGTGTAATAGTAACATGATTTTTCTGAAAAGAAAAATAAAAGGTTCTGAAAATAAAAGAAACATTTTCAGAAAAGAAAAGTTCATGGATTTTATAAAAGGGATTATAAAGTTCATGAATTTTTTAAAATTTTAACAGAATATTTTTTTGTAAAGGTGCATGAATTTTATATTCACATTTTTCCGCTACAAAGTAAATGTCTAATCCTCCAATTAAATTGGAACCAACGGGAAATTTTAATTGGAAGAACTGTTATTAGCAATGTTTGTTCCCTTGTGGGTGAAATAAGATTCCAATAATTGTTTTGTGAAGGACCTACCAAATATTTGTTGCAAAATTCCAAAGTGAGTTTTTTTGTGAATGACCAATAATTCCAAAGTGAGTTTTTTGTGAAGGACCTACCAAATATTTGTTGCAAAATTGGACCAAATCATTTTTCTAAAATTTTAAGTCTTATTAAATGTACAATTTACCAAATGGTTTGGTGCCAAGAGCTGTTGATCCACCTCTTGTGAAAAAAGACAATTTTTTTTAATTCAGCTGGAAGCAAGTCAAATTTGAACTACAACAATTTGATAGATTGCTCTTTAATTTTGCTAAAAATCATTTCTAGGTACATAATTATCTATTTAATCATAGAAACACCAAAATATTTGCAGGAATCAATCCCTAGCTACGAACGGTCATACCCACCGTTTGAACCGCATTTTGAAACAGGCATGAAATTTTTTTTAAAAATAAAAAATTGAAAAACCTTCGCATTGTGTCATTATATGTGACCAATTTACCAGGAAAAATAATAAAGTTGTAATATGGCAATTATTTAAAAAAAATGTTCTCATAAATGAGCTATCGTGTGTGAAAATTCATGGCTTTCAAGCTAAATGATCAATCTTATGGCCACATCCATGCCATAGTTTGTTCAAATGCTCTAATATTATGCACAAGGGTGTGTATTGGAATGTCAAACAATGTTGCTTAAGGAAGTTTTCATTTTCCTTGTATGAAAAATTCATTTTCCATTTTTCAAGTGCCCAAAATGAGTATTTTTGTGAAGGACCTACCATATATTTGTAGCAAAATTGGACCAAATCATTTTTCTAACATACTACGACATATTTAATGTACAATTGACGAAATAGTTGGGTGTTAAATACTTTTATCGACCTCTCGTGAAAAAGACAAATATTCGTTGAATTAGCTGAAAGGGGGTCAAATTTGAACTGCAGCTACATTATAGTTTGCTCTTTATTTTTTATAAAAATCATTTCTAGGTACACAAGTATCTATTTAATCATAGAAACACCAAAATATTTACAAGATTCAACCACTAGGTAGGAACGGTCATACCCGCTGTTTTGACCGCATTTTGAAATGGCCATGAACAATTCAAAACAAATTCAAAAAAATGGAAAACTATTGCATTGTGTCATTATATGTGACAAAGTTACCAGTAAAAATAATAAACTAGTAATACGACAATTATTTGAAACAAGTGTTATTAGAAATGGGCTATCATGTGTGAAGATTCATGGCTTTCAAGCCAAATGATCAATCTTATGGCCACATTCATGACATAGTTTGTTGAAATTATATAATATTATGCACAAGGGTGCATATTGGAATGGCAAACAAAGTTGATTAAGGAAGTTTTCATTCTCCTTGTATGAAAAATGCATTTTTCATTTTTCAAGTGACCAAAATGAGTTTTTTTATGAAGGACGTACCATGTATTTGTTTCAAAATTGGACCAAATCATTTTTATAAAATACTAGTCCATATTTAATGTACAATTGACAAAATGGTTGGATGTTAAAAACTTTTATCCACCTCTCGTGAAAAAGACAAATTCATGTCGATTCAGCTGGAAGCGGGTTAGATTTGAACTGCAAATGCATTATAGTTTACTCTTTATTTTTCCCAAAAATCATTTATAGGTATATAAGTATATATTTAATCAGAAATACATGGTGTGGTGCCTTGACGTTGAGGTTTGGATTGTGGTCGAGGGCCCCAACTCTAGAGCGCGTGAACTTGCATGCGAGCCGCATGGTCACCGCCTGACCGTTGCGTTGCCACGCGTTCTAGGTGGAATATGCATGTCTGGTGGGTTGGACAATCCCTCGGTAGGTGTTAGCAAGAAGAATACAATAGAACAATCTCACGACGAGACTGAATTAAGCTCAAACATGAATTAGCACCCAAGTGTTTGATTAGCGGTGCAGGTAATTCACATAGACAATGGGCCTAAATTTTAGCTTAGGATGACCATCTACTAAGGAGGCTCTACTGGCAAATGTTTAGCTCAAATGGATGAACCTAGGTGGCACTTGCTTTGCAAAGTAACACATTGTGCAGAAATATGAATGTTGAAGCTGGGATCAAATGAATGAATGTATTGATCTGAAATTTGGTGTATGATGTTAATTTGGGCATATGAAGGCACTGTATAAAAATTATACCATTTGGACATGCCAAAGTGACACTTCCTTCACAATGTGCCAATCTGGACAGAAAATGGTAACTGAAACTGGGTTCCCATAGATGATTGGATTGAGCTGAAATTTGGAGGAGGATGATAATTTGGGCACATTAAGGTACTGTAAAAATTTCATAAATTTTGGATAAACAAAATTGTACTTCCTTCACAATGCTCTCTACTGAACAGAATATTGGGAAAAATATTGAGAGAAACTGGCTGAATTAAATGAGCTAAAATTTGGTGGAGTGAGGTTATATGGTCACTGTCATCCCGTGGTAAATTTTCATCAACTATAAAGCAATATAAAATGTAGTTGCTTCACAAAATGAAAATATTACCAGAAACAAAGATTGGATCATGAGCTCACATGGATTGTTAGATGTGGCTAAAAATTTATGGAGAGCTATGTTTTGGGAACATAGATGATGTGGAAAAAATTCAACTCATCAGGATATTCCTATCTAGTACTTCCTTCACAAAGCTATTAGCTGAACACAAACTTTGGAAATTTGCTGAGAAAGATTTACTAGGAAAATCGTTACAAAAGTTTTCATTGGGCAATGATTTGGATAGGAAAGAGTTCCCAAAAAATATGAGGGTAATCAAAGAAATAGAAATAGCACTTCCTTCACGAAGTGCTATTCTGAACAGAATAGGAAAATGAATATCGCTGAATTATTTTTGAACTATGGAAGGAAGGGTTTTCACATATTTGAGGAATATATGATCCAAAGTATTTATGAGAATTTTTCGAGAATTTTTGGAATGACAGAATAGTAGGTTGCTTCACAAACTAGGATGAGGTGGGATAGAATGGACCCACGAGTGACATGTCAACATAGTTAGAACATGTTACGACATTTTTACAATCGTCATAAAAGTTATGACGATCTCATCTTATGCGGTTACGACGTTTTTGTCTCACATCGTCGTAATATATATGTAGATTTGATCCCCTCAAACGGTTTACGACGATCTCGGATGAAATCGTCATGGATTTATTACGAATTTATCAATGACATCTTAAAAAACGTCATGTATGAGCATATTTCTTGTAGTGCTCCCATATGTAAGATTCGCCACCCTTTCATGTGGAAACTATATGACTTATTTCATAAGTTGACCCTCATGAATCCTCTTTGTGTGCCCATTGGTCCGACCTTTATCGGATGACCGTGTCGATGCTACCTCGAAGCATGGATGTGGTACTCCAAATTTCAACAGGAACATTGGAAGCGCGATGCTAAATTGTTCCTGATCAATTATCCAAACCGCACGGTATGGATAAACATGATGATTCTTCTTGCCTCTTTATCTGAATGGTTAAGTACTTGATGGCATATCAGGTATACCATACTCTATGTTCTCCTCAGGAATGGTATACCTTAATACTTGTGTGTGTGAAACACATTCTCATTCCCATTGGCCTTTTTGGCCTTTCTTGTGGCATAACTTATCTAAGCAGTGTTAATTCCCTGTTTAGGTATAAACCTTGGTGTACAACTCTGTCAGTAAGACCGTGTTACTATTGTGGATAACATTCCGGTAGCCGCCGGTGGACGAGAACTTTGCCTATTGGTCCGCCTCGTTTCAACGAGCAGGAAAATGGTTCTATTCGTCCCCCGCACTTGGTACTGACGTTGTTGCCAACATAACTGACAGGTTGTCCTCTGACATGTCTTGCTACTAATACCATACAAGATGTCACCCCTCTATCTACTCTCGGCCCACATGGTGGTCCCATAACCCAAAGTTCCACAGGATTGAAACCTGACTCTCCTGTACATATTTGACTCCGAAGTATCCTGTGCACTTGGCTTCGTATGAAATTCCAAAGCCATCATTCAATGGACCGATCCCTCTCTGGTGTGGATGTGGCCCAACCCGATGAAGGTCAAGTCCGCATTATTCATGAGAATCTGAAGTCTACTCAGTCTCGTCAGAAAAGTCAGTATGACCGTCATCATCAAGATATGGTCTATCAACCTGGCGAAAAGACATATCTTTGTATCACACCAATGAGAGGCGCACACCATTTTGTAATCAATGGCAAGTTAGCTCCTCGCTATATTGGTCCTTTCACTGTTCTCGAAAAGCGTGGAAAAGTGGATTATCAATTGGAACTGCCGGCGAAACCTTCTCAGGTTCACGATGTCCTCCATGTGTCTCAGCTCCGCCGCGGCTTCAAGGATCCTATTCGAGCAGTGGATCATGATATGCTTGAGCTGCAACAATACCTCTCTTATAAAGAGCATCCGGTCCCCATTCTCGATCAAACTGAACGACAAACTCGTCGCAAGGTCACCATGTTCCTTAAAGTGCAATGGTCAAACCATTCTGAAGAGGAACCCACTTGGGAACGCGAGGATCATTTTCGTGATGAATACCCCGGGCTCTTTCCTTCTACCTCTTAATTCTCGGGATGAGAATTCTTGTTAGTAGGGGAGAATTGTGACATCCTCGACTTTTGCTACAGTGATGATTGTAGTTAAGCGACGGTGATCCCGCGCTAAAGATGCCACGCCATCGTGGATTATATCTATGTTCTCATGTTGGTTGAAACCGAATCAAAATTCGAACCTTGAGATTAAGTCAAGCGAGAAAAGAATTCAGTTGTTGAAATGAGAATGTCAAGGGAGTTATAAAGATTACCTAGCGAAGTATAAAAATGAATCAGGCACTTTTGGAATAATTGATAATCCCAATATATTTAAGAAAATGAGCTTTAAACAAAATAAGTAAAAGAAAGATAGTAAATGAAAACAAATAAATAAATAAAAGAATTAAAAGTATATATAATAAATTATAAAAGAAAGTAAATAGAATTGAATAATAAAAAGAATTAAAATTTATAATTAAAAGAAAGTATTTTTAAAAAAAAACCACCCCTAGCCCAACTGGGCCTAGTGGCTGAGCGGGCCAGGCCTCCAGCCGCCGTGCTCGGAACCCTAGCGCTCCCCCAGGCGTTTCCCTCGCTACCCCCTGGCCGCCGCCGCGAGGGCGCACGTCTCGCGCACCAACCCCCTCGTGGGGGCCCCCCTCCCACCGATCTCCCATCTCTCTCTCTCGTCTTCCCCCTCCCCCATGCACAGACCCCCCCCCCATCGTCCCCTGCCTCCCTGCTCGCCCCCCCTGCTCGCCCGAGGACCGAGCCCCTCTCCCCTCTGGAGGCCGACCCCCCGAGATCCACCCTCGCCCTGCCTCGCCACCCCTCCCGATCCCTTCTCCCACACGAGGCCGAGGGCTCTCCTCCTCCCACCCCATCGGCCTCTCCCTCTCCCGGATCCCAGCAACCCCCCAGATCGGCGAGCCCTTCTCCTCGTCCTCAACCGGGACCGAGCCCCCCTCCCTGGTCACCCCGTCGGCCGGGCCCCACCCTGTCTCGCCGGCACTGCACCATCGCACCTCCGTTCGTCGTCGACGTGTCACTCCACTGAGCCCCCCTCGAGCCCACGTTGCACACCTATAGGGCTCGGTGAGCTACCCTCCCCCCCGTTTCCTTCTTCCCGTTCCGGTTTGGTTCTGGTCACGGTCTCTCGCGACCTTCAACTCGCCCCTGCGTTGTTTCCCTCCTGCTGGTGAGGAGGAGGAGGGGAGTAGCCCTGTGAGTTGTTAGAAGAAAGAAGATAATATGTAGTATGCATATGAGATGTATGTATTTGTGTGTATAATGGTGTATGTGAATGCATGTATAGATGTATGTATGTATGAAGGAATGTATGGACATATAAAATATGTATGAGTAGATATGTGTGTGCACAAGTGTATGTGTGTGCTCGCTGTCCCAATGACACGCGGAGCCACACCCTTAAAAATAATAATAATAAAATGAATAATTAGTTATATTAATTAATTAGTTAATTACCTAAATATATATATAAGTTAATCTGTTAATTAGAATAAATACTTAACCAAATTAGAGTATGACACGTGGGTCCCCCACTAAATTAATTTGGTTAATTACTATTTAATCTTAATTAAAAACTTGTGTCTATGACGTTCACGACCCACTAGTCAGTTGACCAGTCAACTGTTGATGTCAGCATGACATCATGCCGATGTCATATTTGCTTTTATTTAAATTAATTAAATCTGTTTTTAATTCCTAATTATTGAATAAAACTTTAAAAATTAATATAAAATAATCCGTAAGTCACATCAAAATATTTTGAACATGAAAGTTAATCAGCAGAATGAGACGAACCCGGATACACGGTCCATTCGTGTGTCACGTGTCCCTAGCATAGAAAACGTGGAACATTTCCATCGTTTCCAGTCTGACCGGTAGTAGCCCGAGACCCGGAAAATATCGTCAGATATTCTTGCGACCCGTCTATGACGGATGTTGCTGCGTTAGCTCATGTCTAGCCTGCATCTTGCCATGTCATGCATTGTGTTGCACCATTGCTATTATTTATTGTTTCTTCCCCCTCTTCTTGCCGGTAGACCCCGAGACTGACGCTGCTGACGGGTACATCTACGACCCTGCCGATCAGTCCTTTGCCGCAGAGCAGCAAGGCAAGCAAACCCCCCTTGATCATTCCTATATCGCCTATGTCTTTCTTCCTACTGCTTGCATTAGTATTTTGCTACTATTGTAGTTAGCTCCTATATCTCATGCATAGCCTATTTTTGATGAAGTGCTACTTTCAGTCCTGTACGTTTAATCTGCTTACTATAGGTGGAGCAGTCATCCCCTCTGACCCCGTAGTCCTTTTCGCACTAACCGGCTACGCGGGAAGAATTATGGGTACTCGGCGTCGCGGTATCAGGCGAAGCTTTTCAGATGTCAGCAATGTAGCGGCGCGCGCCCGAGTGGTTCCGAGATGCATCGCGCTTGTGATGAAGGGATGCTAGGACTAACGTTGGCCACACACGCCACATGCAGGAGCGCGAAGGGGAACTGGGCCCACGAACCCTTTGTGCTTAGGAGTTAGACCGGCGGGCTGGCCTCTCTGATTAGTCTTAGGTGGGGCTGCGACGTGTTGATATTACGAGGCCGGGCAAGACCCAGAAAAGTGTGTCCGGCCAAAGTGTTACTGAGCGTGACGGGATATGTGGTGCACCCCTGCAGGGATGAAAATTAACTATTCGAATAGCTGTGTCCACGGTTACAGGACGACTTGGAGTTGTGCCCTGATCTTATACAACTACAATTGTTACTTAACTCGATCATTAGTTGCCTCGGGATTGCTTCCTCGCAGGGAGTCGAGGGAGGATCTCTAGGCGTGACCTCACTTTAATATTGCTACAACAATATGACTATTAATGTGTTACCCCTGTTCTACTCTCGTCTATTGCTGCAAGATCCTGAAGATGCTAGTGTTCGATAGGACTAGGCCTTCTCTCTCTATTATCGCATTGCTGCAGTGAGTCCACATATAAAACCCCTTCTTTGATACTGGTGCATACTTAGCATAGTTCTCATGTAAGTCTTGCGAGTACTTTGGATGAGTACTCACCGCTGTTTTGCTCCCCCTTTGTCCCCTTGATCCGTTGCTGCGTCCAGATGATGGAGCCCAGAAGTGGAGTTTCCTGCCGATGCCTGCCGTCCCGATGGTGTCTTCTTCATGGAGGCCGCTGAAGATAGGAGTAGTTAGGAGGTTCCCAGGCAGGAGGCCTCGCCTCGTTCGATCGTGTTTCTTTTGTGCTAGCCTTCTCTAAGGCACCCCATGTTTTATGTCTGTACTCAGATATTGTTGCTTCCGCTGACTCGTGTGTTTATCGAGCTTCTGTATTCTAGCCCTCGAGGCCCCTGACTTGTAATATGAAGCTTGTATTATTTTATTTGTGTCTAGAGTTGTGTTGTGATATCTTCCCGTGAGTCCTTGGGTTTGATCGTATGCATTTGCGTGTATGTTTAGCGTACGATTAAACCGAGGGCGTCACACTATTTCCCCTGATGCTATACCCAAATTTCAATTGGTCCAAGGGCTGCTCGGATACAAAGGTTGTATTTGGATTGGAAATGATGTTCAGCTTCAAACCAAAATTTTCTTAGCCTTTCATGACATTCCTATTGGGGGTCACTGTGGGTTACCCGTCACATATCACAGGGTCCATTCTCTTTTCAGATGGACACGGATGAAGAAGTTCCTCAGGGATAATGTACAATCTTGTTTGGTCTGTCAACAAGCTAAACCTGAAAGAGTCAAGTATCCTGGTCTTCTATCTCCACTTCTAGTACAAAAAAAGGCTTGGGAGACTGTCACCATGGATTTCATTACTGGGTTACCTCCTTTCTATCAGTTTGACTGTATTTTGGTGGTCATTGGTAAGTTCACAAAGTATGGCCATTTTATGCCCTTAAGACATCCATTCACCACTCAGAAAGTGGTTGAGGTGTTCTTAGATCATGTGTACAAATTACATGATATGCCTGAGTATATAGTCTCTGACAGGGATCCTGTTTTCACTAGCAATTTCTAGCACACACTTACTCATAGAATTGGTACACAGTTGAATATGAGTACTACTTATCATCCTGCCACTGATGGGCAAACAGAGAGAGTGAATCAGCAAATTGAGTGCTATCTCAGAAGTTTCATCAGTTCTCATCCTTCCAAGTGGAGTAAGTGGTTGTCCATGTGTGAATTTTGGTATAACACTAGTTGACATTCAGTTGTGGAGAAATCACCCTTTCAAGTCCTTTATTGTCATGCTCCCAGATATTTTGGTATTTCTGCTAGTGATGCTATTGTACCTACTGACATTCAAGAGTGGTTGTATGACAGAGAAGTGGTGACATCATCACTTAGGCAACATTTGCTTAGGGCTCAGCAAAGGATGAAATAAATGGCTGATAAAAGCAGGACTGAAAGATCGTTTGAAGTGGGTGAACAAGTGTTTCTGAAACTACAGCCTTGTGTCCAATCTTCAGTAGTTCACCGAGCTAATCATAAGCTGGCCTTCAAGTTTTTTGGTCCATACAAGATCATTGACAAGATAGGAGATGTTGCATACAAGTTGGAGCTTCCCAGTCACAACAAGATACATCATGTTTTTCATGTGTCTCAACTCAAAAAGGTGATATTGCCAAGTTGTTTTGTTCAGACTGAATTACCTGCCTTTGATAACCATCTGCAGGTGCCTTTCCGTGTGCTACAACAACATGTGCGACAACAGGGCAAATGAACTATCTCTCAAGGGTTGACCCAATGGAGTGGATCATCGCCAACAGAAGCTACTTGGGAAGATCTCGAGTCACTATGTCAACAGTTTCCTCGTTCCATGGCTTGGGGTCAAGCCGTTCCTCATCAGGGGGTATGTCAGCACCCCTGCTGGTACTGAACCCAGCACAAGTCGGCGCAGCGAAGCAGAGACCCACAATGCAGAAGGCGATGGAGAAGAAGATGAAGCCCAACAGGGAAGACCAAGATCCACTAGGCCCAAGAACCTACCCTTGTGGCTTGCAAGCCCAAACTGGGCCCACTAAGGGTTGTAACGATGTAAAGCTTTGTTATCTCTTTCGGTAGGAGGCGGCTAGGATTTTAACAACTCTGTCGTGTCTAGACAGAGAGGCGTGAGACACGCTGGTTGCAGTGGAATTCCTCTTTCCTTCCTGAAATTCAAAATCAGTTTCGATCCAGTTGCAAGTTCGTAGCTATGGCCTCTACTCCCTCCGTTCCTAAATATAAGTCTTTCTAGAGATTTCAATAGTGGAGTACATACGGATGTATATAGACATACTTTAGTGTATATATTTACTCATTTTGCTTCATATGTAGACGTCTAATGAAATCTCTTAAAAGACTTATATTTAGGAACGGAGGGAGTAGTTCGTAGCAATCTCCTCACAGCAGGGGAGGCCCGACCTAGGAGATTAGGGTGGTGCCGCCGCAGAGGCAAGGCGCATGCGCTAGAGCTATGTCCGCCTCGTGAGAACCAGCAAGTGTTGACATTCGTGGTTTTAATTCACATGCGTACCATACGCATTAGATCTAAAAGGTAATCAATCCATCATTAAATATAATTTTTTTAGAGATTCTACAACAAACTACGTACAAATATATATAAATATATTTTGGAGTCTAGATTTACTTATTTTATTCTATATGTAGTTTGTAGTAAAAAAATTAAAAAGTTTTATATTTAAAAAACAAAGGGAGTAAGTTAGGGATTGTTCTCTATCCGTACACATATTTATCTACTATGTCAATTATTCTTCGGAAAATGATTATAATCAACGGCCGATTACGCGTAACGTTTATTTACTCGTGCAGCCGTTAGATCCAAATTCCATCGGACACAATAGGTGTTGCAAACCATCGGATTGAAACACGCTAAATGTTGTGAAACTCTCGAGTCTTTCATCTAAATCGAATCGGGAGTCACGACATCAATTCTTCTGACTCAATTCATGGGCGACGCGTGTCTCTGCCACCTTAACAATTTTTTCGCAACATCCTGTTTATTGCAGAAGTCTTTTCGCAACAATATTCAAGTTGCAAAAAAGTTAAGATCAAAAAATATTCTGCAACATCATTTGTATTGCATAAGTCGTTCCGCAACAACACACATGTTACAAAAAAAAGTTTAAACGAAAAAGTAATAATTCCGTAACAGAATGTCTGTTCTAAATGCACGGCCTATCCTCAGATTTCAGGGTCCCGGGGCAAAACTAAAATTTACGGCCCCTTAGTATAAATAAATAGTGTAGGTTAGCAAAATAAATAACAAAAAAATGGGACAAAAAATTTCTACGTGGAAAACCCTTTCAGAAAATAACTACGGGCGCACAAAGGTGTAATTCCACTATGATATATAAGTTTTACAATTCTAACACGCCCTAAAATTTCCTTCTTGCATTCCTGCATGCAAAATCGTTGATGATGGAATCAATATCAATCTCGTCCAATAACTGCTTCTCGATGCATAGATTTGCCAAACCATTTAACCTCTGTTGTGACATTATGGATCTCAAATAGTTTTTCAATAGCTTCAGCTTAGAAATGCTTCTTTCAGCTGATGTAGCAGTCACGGGCATAGTAAATAAAATATGATAAGCAATAGAAGTATTAGGATAACAATCCGCTTCCCTCACAAAATGAAAAATCTCCATAGCACACATTGTTCTATCTGGTAAAGTAAACTGCATGACACTCAACTCAAAACTCATATCATTTAGCTCGACATCACATTTACCTTGTGTGAAAGTATTTGCAAATTCAGTGCACCTTTCTTTTAGTTGAGAACCATCCAACGACTTCAAATATGTTGAACTCATTGAAAATCCAAATACATTTTTGAATGATTGGAGCTCCTCAAATCTACTCGGCAATGATGTGATTGCCATATCAACCATAACCAAAAAGTAGTTCACTTTAAAATCCTCCTAGGCTTGCAAGATTGCTTCTTGGCATTCAGTTTCATCAAATTGCTTTTTCCTGGAAGCACGACGTTTTACTGGAAATGATGGATCTACACCCAATTCAGTTGCAATTTCCTTGGCACTATCCAAACTAGAAGCAAACCCTTCATTTCTATAGGTGCGGAAGTAATCGTGTATACCTTCTATTTGTTGTATTGTAGACTCAATGCGCATGGATGATGACTGCAACTTCTTGCTCACTGCGTTAACTGCAAATAAAATTGAATGCCAAATAACCATACCAAATATAAATTCAAATTTACCAAGCACTTTATATAATTTTTTTGCACCACTCCGATCCTTGGGTTCGGTATCACCATCTTCGCTTAACTATAGAAGAGTGGATTTGAACTGGGGAGCTTGATACCTAATTGCTTTGACACTTTTAATTCGACTCCCCCAGCGAGTATTGGACAAAGACTTCATAGTTAAACCTTCCACATGATCTAGCGAAACTTTCCATCTTTTGGTAGACCCAGCAAATAAAAGATAAATCTGTTGCACTATTTCAAAAAAAGAAACAACCTTATCACATGATTTAGCCATGTCACAAAGAGTGAGGTTAAGACTGTGACAAGCACATGGCATATACAAAGCCCTTGGATTTATTTTAAGCAACCTACTTTGCACTCCCCTGTGCTTTCCTTTCATATTAGAGCCATTATCATAACCTTGACCCCGAATGTCATCAATAAGAAGACCATATGATTTGATGGATTCAACCAATACATTGAAAAGCCCTTCACCGTATGTGTCATTCACCACCAAGAAACCAAGAAAGTATTCCTCAATTTTTATTTGAGCACCATCCATACGAACACATCGAACGAACAAACTAATTTGCTCTTGGTGACTCACATCAGGGGTACAATCGAGAATAACCAAGAAATATTTGTCCTCTTTAACTTCCTTCAAAATAGTTTCTGTAATGCTAGAAGCCATAAGAGAAATCAACTCATTCTGAATTTTATGACTTAGATAATGATACTGGATCTGTTTATTTTGAAACCATCTAATGTGGTCCTGCATTACCAAGTCAAATTCTGCAACCATCTCAACACAATCTAATAAATTACCATTAAGATCAGTATAAAGTTGCTCATTGGATCCTCTAAAAGCTAAATTTTGTTTACCAAGAAATTTCACAATAGCAACTATTCTTAGCATTACTCGCCTTAAGCGCTCCTTCTCTTTTGTGATCTGATGCTGCAACTCCTTATCAATTGTTTCATGTTTGCCCAATCTATTTTTAAGTTCGTTCCAAGAGATCACGATCGTAATATGCTCCACACTTGCTTCATGTTCTTTTAGACTGTCACTAATATGCTGCCAATCTTTATACCCATCATGCGCCAAACTACTTTTGCAGTTGATAGGATTAAACTACTTACAGGAAAAACAAAATATTTTGTCAACCTGTTTTGAATAAACTAACCGTTTTCGATCACGTACCTCTCCATTGCTCATTGTTCTAGAGTAATGGGCATATGAAAAATGTCTTCTCTTGCCATTTAAAGGAAAAGTAATATCATCTTCTCTGATAGGCCCCTTCTCAACTATTGTATCCCTTGCTTTGTTATCAAGACTAGCCCAATTTGCTGCATCATAAATATCCACATGAACTGGTTCTTCATCAACACTAGAAGATTTCGTGGGAGATGAATTATGGTCACGATCACTCACATTGTTATCGTCCGCTTCGATGTCAACATTGTCTTCTGTATGGATATCATCTTCTAGATTCACATTACTTGGTTCTCCCACAAGAACTAACGCCAACTCGTCTGGATTTTTTGAAGTGGCCGGGTTAATCTTCAAAAACTTATGAAGAGATCCTTTTTGTGAATCTACCAATTTTTTATCTGTTTTCCTCCTTTTTTTCTTTTAGCAGCACCTGATTTAGGCTTCATAATAATTCTAAAAATAAATAAGTACGAATCAAAATTAGGGCATAAACTATCCAAAAATTAAAAAGGAATCACTAAAAGTAATCAATTGACGTACTAGTATGGCAGCGTGTCCAACGGATCTTGGTCTTAGACGACTGTAAAGATATGCGTCCGTGGGATCGATCTATCCGTGCGATCCAACTGTGTCCTGATAAGAGCTCCACTGCTCCGTCCCATTTGTCTCTTGGCCCATGTAGTAACCTGGCACGAAATAGGCCCTAGTTTCCATTTCTTTTCTATATTAATTACTCCCTCCGTTTCTAAATATAAGTCTTTTTAGAGATTTTACTAAAGGGCTACATACGAAGTAAAATGAATGAATCTATACTCTAAAGTATGTCTATATACACCCATATGTAGTCATTTTAGTGAAACCTCTTAAAAGACTTATATTTAGGAACGGAGGAAGTACAATACTTAGTATATGTATATATGCAGGGGGGGCCCAAAAAATTTGGGCCCGTGCAGCCGACCCCGCGGACCCCCCTCCCCCAGGACGGCCCTGTGTAAATGTTTCTGCAACATATGGTCTATTGCATAGAAGGATTCTGCAACAATGTCTTTGTTGTAATGGTAAGGAAATATATGTGTCGTTGGATAATGTTAGATCAAACGGCCGTCGAAGCGACGGATCTTTTTGAAAAATCTGTCGACCAACACGTGATGTCGTCCTTATTCTTCTGCGTATCTGTTAGAAAGCAACAATCTGCAAGGCTGAAATTTTACACGCACTTAGAACTTTTATCAGTATTGTTGAAAAAAAACAGACTCTTGATGATGTTATCGCAATTTCACTTTCCTTGTTATGATTCCAGGTGAAAACCTTTGTTCATTCCGTCGGACGCGGCAATATGACGGTTTACGTCGTTTCCCTCTCAAGGGCATGGCCGTTGAACTCATGCACCGTTGGTCTTGTTGTGATGTAGATTTTAGGTCCCATGTATTCATGCTCAATAATCTCGTTGTTTCGACGTAGTATGTTTTTCTTTTCAAAGATTTAATTACGAACTACATATGAAATATAATAAATAAATCTATGCTTTAAAATATATCTATATACATCCGTATGTAGTTTTTAGTAAAATTTTAAAAAAATTTAAAAACTCAGGAGTAGGATGCTTTGTATTTTGAGCCATGGGGCCTACCTTCTAGAAGATAAGGGAGATTCTTTAGAAGTATATATTTTTAGCTGAAGGTTTACGTGAAAATACAGATGTAAACACGTGTGCGTCTGTATTGAAAATGAAAATTGATAAATAGTAAAAAGTGAAATATATTTCTGCAAGAAATATAGTCTACCGTTATAGTCATGTATAAAGTTTCACGAGAAAAGGACTTTCGTGCTATTATGTACAGAAATAAAACAAAATTAGAACTACATAACCCTGCGTCGTCCCTGATTGGGTGACTCGGGCGGCGCCCAAACCCTAGCCATCGGGGGGCGTACACTCCCTCCTCTCCTCCCTCCGTCGCCACCGCGGGACGCCTTCGGGTTACGCCCGGGGCCGACGCTGATGGCGGGGGACTCCCTCCCTCCCGCGTTTCAGGGGTGGTGCGGGGCCCCTACACGTGTGGAGGCGCGCCCGATCTACTGGAGCGGCGACGATGACATCACTAGTCGGCCCTGCCTCAGGCGACGGCGACTGTGGGCGTGTCGGGTAGCCCCGTCACAGGCGGCGACATGTGGCGGCTGGTCCAGTTCGGGCGGCGGCGAGTGGCTATGCTGCGGCGGCGCACCATTTGGCTTAGGATCGGCGGCGGCGTGGAGGGCGTGGTGGACTGCTCGGCGGCATCTACGGTCGGATTTGATCTAGCCGGTGCAGCCGACATTGGTGGTCATCTTCTCCGTCGGAGGTGGCCGGCCTGAGCCTCGGTGTTCGTATCTTAAATCCGTCATCTAGTCCCGACTGCGAGTCGGGGAGACACAATTGCCGGTAAAAACCGAGTCGACGACAGGCGATTGCGGCGTTCTGTGTCGTTATCTTGATGAAGGCATCATCGCGTAACTACTGTCGACCCACTCGTGTCGCTCCAGGGGAATCCCTAGGATCTGGTCTTTTAGATCGGATGGTGGCGGCACTACGGTGTCGCTTCTCTCTTGGGAGCATTGTTTGTGGAGTTGTGCTGAAATACAGAGGCAGGAGGTGGAGCGGCTTCGTCTTGAACAGAGCTTCGGTGAAGATGTCAAGTCATGTTTGACCGACACGGTGCTACGCATTGTCATGCATGTTCGACAGGTGCTACGCGCGACAGATCTTCCCGAGTCTCCATGTTAAGATGGACGAGCGTAGCGCGGTAGCGCCGTTGGGCGCCATTGTGGCGTCGCCATATAGCTGGACTGGCAAGGATGATGCGGATCTCTCTTCTAAAGATGAGATAATGGTTCGACGATGATGGTGACTTCTACAACATGTGTATGTGGTGTACGTTTTAGGTCTACTGCACCGGTTATTGGTTCCGATACATTTTATAGATGGATCAGCCACGACGTCGATTTTAGATATGAAAAATGAGAGCACTCTACATTATTAAATTTATACTGCCCTTGCTTTCTGTAAAGGTGGCAGCATTTTCAATGTGATAGATCAAACAAGCACCAGAATCTTTAGTGCACGATCTATTATTCCAGCCTGGCGTGAAATATGAGTGAACAACAAATTCCTTCAACCAACCTCTACCCCTTACGCTTCATATATGTGAGCAGACAACCTAGGTCCATTTAACAGATCCCAGTTTTCTTAGCCATGGAACAAGACAGTAAGATCGAAGAAAACGATGAAAACAAGAGGGAAGAGATGGGAAATCCACAAAAGCATGAACAGAGCACTAGGAACGAGAGACATCATAGAATAAGCTTGTTACACTTTTTGGGATGGATTCCCTTGCACCTGCAGATCTGCTGGCAAAAGTGTGCGTAGCCGGTTGAGGACTCCATGCTTGATTAGTTCATTTGTTACATCAATCCCATTCAGAGCATTAGGTTGACCATTATGGGAGTAACTTATATGGTATCATATACTTGGAAGTAGCAAACATGTTAATGTGGTAGATAATTAATAAAAAAAAAGGGTTAAAGTAACATATGTAGATACCATAAAAGCAAGTACAATAGTCCCACTCAGCAGGCTATAAGAGATTCCACCTCACGAAAATTGTGATTTGAAGAAGAGTTAAGGCAAGAGAGAAGGAAGCGAGCGCTTGACGAAGCGCTCGGCTGCAACACAGGACCCGAGGAAGTTCCTCCCGCTTGCAGCACGAAGCTGGCGCTACCCTGGCTGCTTCCGATTCCCTGTGTCCAACCAGCCAATCAACTGTGTTTTTTATTCTTTTCTTGCATGTAAATATTAATTACTCTGACTATCCAGCAGCTCGTATAGAGCCCATCTTATTACACGAGACTTCTTTTACACAGGCTACTGCTGAGATGGCATCCGTATAGAGCTAGCAGCGGGCGGCTCTATTAGCCATGCTCTAACATGTTAAATGTTATGCTACTATGTATCATGCATATTAATAAATAAAGTCATCTATAATACTAGTTTATACTATGCATTATGAAGTTAGTATCGTATAATAGTATCATATGCATGATACTATTATATGATACTTCTCGTTATGGCCAGCCTTACTCAATATATGAATGCATGTTTTTCTCTTGAACGGGATCCTAAGTGCACGTCATTGTGAGCAGAAGATAGCACCAGGATGCCGGAAGCTTTACAAGCGTGGGAGCCAGAAAAAAAATACTACTAATAACCAAAAGGAAATGCAGAGGGCCCGTGGGGAGGAAGGATCTGGTGCTCGAGGTACTCCAGCCTCCGTGCACCGCTAAAACGTTGGATTCGGAATGTAGGTACAGGATGAACCCGAATGCCCCAGGCTTCGGTTTTGCAAAAATCCCCTCAAGTACAGAATAGCCGTAACGTTTCTCCAACCTGTGCTAAACAGCATCTGGAAAATTCCTAGGTGTTACGTTCCACGTCAAATTTCAGTAACCAACTTGTTATATACTCCCTGTCTCATAATATAAAAGCATTTTTATATGTCAAAAACGTTCATATTATGAGACAAGGGAGTAGATCGCTTCCTATGTTCTCCGGAGAACGCGCAACGACAGAGATACATGTCGCTGTTTGATCGCTGTTGATACGTTGCCACAGTTTCACTGTTGCAAAAACAACAACTTTTTTTAAAACAAAGGCAAAAGAATTACCTCAACGATTAATTAAGAAAAAGAAAATTAACCAGATAATTAATGGAAAATCAGGCTAAAATCAGTACAATTTTATCGTAATTAGACTATTCATCAATCATGAGACCCCGCGAGCACACATGCAACCTGTCAAACCCTTCCAACACATAAAAACCATAACTCTCATGCTTGTACAACATAATAAAATCCGACAAAAACATCTCAACAAAAGATAATGCACCATGCTAAAATCATAAAGACGACCCAGGCCATGAAGATGAGCCGAGGGATCAAGAATCATGCACTAAGTAGCTGCGCGTGCCTTACCTATGATGTCATTCTTCTTGCCTTTGCACCTTAGTGACTTCCCCTTCATTATACCTGTGACAGCCCGATGCCGACTCCCTAGAAGATTCCCCCTTTATTTCGTTTTCGTCCTTTGTCTATTTTCTTTTGTTGCATCATCATCGCATCATGCGCATCATCAGCATTGCATCGGCATTTCGTTGCCGCCAGTTTTCAAAAACTTGCATCCGTTGTTAGTTGTCGGTTCGCGTCGTTGTCCGTTCTGAGTCCGACCACACACGCACGCGCCCGCGGCATCGTTAAAACCCTGTTTTAAAAGTGTGTTGAAAACTTTCTCTGATCGGGATGAAACTTGTCATGCGGTCATGATTAGTTATAGCCAGGCCGCCTGTCGAATTTCGTCGCGGTCGGAGTCCGTCTGGTACCCGAACGGTCGACCGTAGCGGCACCGTCTCCGGTTACTCGTCGGACCTTTGCCGGTGTTTTAAAACTCGTTGCCGCGCTGCCCGTTCTCCCTCTCGTCTCCAGTTATCCCCTCTACACGGCTGCGTACCCGTTCCCGCATTCGGAATCGTCCGAATCCGACCGCACGGTTGGATCCGGAACGAAATTCTAGCTAACCTAGCCCCCTCATTTGTTATAAATAGACCTCCCCACTTATTTAGACAGCAAACCCTAGGCCTACCTCGAAATTCGTGCCTCCCCTAACCCTAGCTCTCTCTCCAGCCTCCTCTCTCCCTCTCCAGCCGCCGGGCCCGCGTAGCCCATCTAGGGCCCGCCCGAGCCCGGTTCGTCCCTGAGCCGCCGCCGCCCGCTCGCCCGAGGCAACAGCCTCACCCCGAGCTGCCCCGAGCGGCGCAGCTCCCTCCGCCGCCGGCCTGCTCGCGCCGCTCCGGGGATTCCCTCTTCCCGCCGCCGGCTCTAGCTCGCGGAGAGCCGAGCCCGCAGCTCCTCGTCGCCTCCCTGTCCCGTTTTGCGCCGCCCTCTGCCCGCCGCGTCGCTCCTCGAGTCGCCGGCCGCCTTGTGCACCGCCGGGAACTGATCCCCGGTGCCCGGAACCACCCGAGGCCGCCGGGATCTGGCCTCCCCTTGCTCCCTTCGCCGGCCGCCGCGCGTGGAGCATGTGGCCACCGCCACCCCAAGCCCCTGCCCAGGTGGAGCACGAGGAGGACGACGACCTTCAGCCAGTCCCCTCGCCAGCTGTTGTGGGCCGGCCCAGCTGGATCCCGAGCCGGCCTTCCTCTCCACCAAACGGGTCGGCCCAAAATGAGCCAACACCCGAGCACTCTTTTTTTTTTGCACAATGCGATGTTAAATTATGTTGCGCGCCTCTGTTAGGCCCATTGTGCCTAGATTCGGCCCGTAGTATTTTAGCTATTTTTTTCCCATGCGATTTAGTTAATTTCAGGAATATTAGTTAATTTCTTTCGCCCGTAGATTATTATCCGTAAGTCGGATCGCGATGAATTAGATATGTATTTGGTGTAGAATTTCGCGTAGTATCCGTTTTTGCAACTTGCATAAATGTTTGATGAGGTTTGACCCACTGTTTACCTAGAGTAACGTGTTGTCCCCTTAGAATAGTGCCCGTATTATTTTTCGCGCGTGCCCGGATTACCCGTATACCTTAGATAAAATGCCTATGTTTTAGGGACCATTATGCCATGTATTTTAGAGCGGTCATTGGTTTTTTTACGTGTAGGGTTTGCCGGCAATTTATTTCCCCGCGTATAGGTTATTTTTCTCGCATTTATGTGCGGCATTATTTTGTGTTGCAAACCCACATATTTTATATGTTTCGATTTTTTTGTGCAATTAGTTTTAGCTTTTGAGCAAGTTAGTTCGCGCGATATTTTGCCATGTTGCCCTTTTGTTTAATTCGTAGGATTTATTCCGTGCGTCGTTTGACGGAGTTGCCAACTAGGAAGTTGTTTTTGGATGTTTTGTCTAGCTCCTGGTATTTTTTGTTGCAATATAAAAGCATGTTTAGGTGTGGTTTGATTGCTCTCAAGTTGCTAGAAATAGTGCTGATTTGGAGGTGCTGAAATATTTCTAAGTCTGGAATCTGTTATATTTTGTTGTTGTTTTGTTTTGCTTCTAGCTTGTGATCTGTAGCTCTTTTGAGGTTGGTCCAATGGAGTTAGTTGTACCCCTTGTGTTTCTCTAGCATGCTGTAAATTTTCATGCCATTTAGAGACCTGTATCTTATGATTTTGCTGCTGTCAATATGGCTTCAGATCGAAAACTGCACTTTCATGAAGTGCTATTTTCACTAAGTCTGAAATAGTGTGTGGGAAGCCATTTTGTGACTTCTTTTTCTAGTGTTCCTTGCTGCCATGCTAGTTGTTGTTAGTTGTTTGTTGTAGTGCTTCTTGCCCACTTTCGTGTCATGCCTTGGTTGATTAAATTGGAGTTGTATAGCTCGTAGTTGGGGGGTGTAGAAAATGCTATGTGGCTGATTTTGGCAGATTGCACTGAATTCTCGTTTTGCTCGTAGATGTTGAACCGTAGCTCCGATTTGATCGTGTCCTACATGAAACTTGCTTAGAATCTTGTGTAGTTTCATTTTCTCTTGCTGGTTGTGTGTTTTTAAGTGCTCGTGACCGTCATTGCACACATATTGCATTCATGGCATCATATCTTGCGATGCTTGTAACTTTTGACCCGTAGCTTCGTTGGAGATGTTCTTAATGTGTAAATTGCTTGTATTGACGCGTAGAATCACGTGAACCTATTTGTTTTGCTGTTTAACGACTAATTAAATGCATTAGTTCAGATCTGGACAGAATTGTGAATTAACATGTGAGGTCGTCTCGGAGGTGCTATATGTCATTTCCGACCTCATTTAAAATGTCTAGATAGGTACTTTAATTTCCACTTCACCTCTTGCATGTTTGACAACATTAATATTGCCGTGTAAATAACCGGGAGTGAACTAAATAATTAAACGTTGAGTTTCGTCAATATGCAACTCGTTGCGTATTGAACTTCACTCAATGTGTAGTGTTTGATTGTCTGAATTGTCATGCCGCGACTTGCATATATTCAGCTGCTCATGCATCATATGTGTTGTGCATCGTGTGCTGAATATCGCGTGTTGATTCTTGTTTCCGGCTTCCTTCGTCTCGATAGAGTTCCGCAAGCGTGTCGGAGTGTGAGGACCCGTTCGACTACGTCGGTTCGTCTGCTTCACGGAGTCATTCTTCTTCCAAGCGGGATCTCAGGCAAGATGACCATTTCCCCAGATACCATTACTATCATTGCCATGCTAGTTTTACTGCTTCTATCGTTTATGTCTCGTTGCCTACCACATGTTAAATATCAGCCTCTCAACAATGCCATGAAAACCTTCAACATGTTCAACCTAGCAAACCACTGATTGGCTATGTTACTGCTTGCCTAACCATGTTGTTAGCATTGCTAGTTGCAGGTGCAGATGCTTCCATGTGAAAACATGGGTTCCTTGTCATATCACCATATTAATGCTATTTAAATTAATGCACCTATATACTTGGTAAAAGGTGGAAGGCTCGGCCTTTCTAGCCTGGTGTTTTGTTCCACCTTTGCCCCCTTAGTTTCGGCTACTGGTGTTATGTTCCATAATCGAGCGCTCCTAACACGATCGGGGTTGTTATGGGGACCCCCTTGATAATTCGTTTTAGTTTAAAGCTGGTCTGGCAAGGCCCAACATTGGTACTACATTTGCCCAACATAATAATTTGATAAATTGAAATGCATAGGGAGTTAGCGCTACCCGAGGAGTAATTCTACATAATACAGGGAGGGCCAGTGCTGGTCCAAAACAAAGCACCGTGCGGGGCCACCGTGAGGAAACTCGAGGTTTGGCACTCGTACGCTTCGCTTATCCGTCGTGTCCTGAGAACGAGATATGCTGCTCCTATCGGGATCGTCGACACGCCGGGCGGCCTTGCTGGATTAGTTTTACCTTTGACGAGATATCTTGTGCATCGGGATTCCGGTGATGCTTTGGGTAATCTCAGTGTTGAGGTTTTCCACTAGGGAATCCGACGAGATCGCGAGCTTCGTGATTGAGGATTTCTATGCGGCTTGTGGTAATTTGTGATGGACTAGTTGGAGCACCCCCTGCAGCGTTAAATCTTTTGGAAAGCCGTGCCCGCGGTTATGTGGCAACGTGGAAGCTTTGTTTAACACTGGTTCTAGATAACTTGAAGTTAACTTAATTAAATTTACCAACTGTGTTCGTAACCGTGACTGTCTCTTTCGTGAGCTCCTTCTCTGATCGAGGACACGGTGGGGTTATGTCTGACGTATGTAGGTGTTCAGGATCATTCATTTGATCATCGGTAGCCACGACCGATATGCGTAGATCTTCCCCCTCTTATTCTTGTACTCGTAAGTTTAGCCACCAAATATATGCTTAGCCGCTGCTGCAACCTCACCACTTAACCTTACCTCACCCATTAAGCTTTGCTAGTATTGATACCTTTGGAAATGAGATTGCTGAGTCCCCTGTGGCTCACAGATTACTACAACACCAGTTGCAGGTACAGGTAAAGGTTACTTGACGCGAGCGCGTTGATTGTTCATTTGGAGTTGCTTCTTCTTCTTCTTCTTCATCGATCTAGGATGGGTTCCAGGTCGACAGCCTGGGATAGCAAGGATGGACGTCGTTTTTATTTTTCTCGTTTGTTTTCGTCCGTAGTCGGACCCTGCTCTTACTCTTGATGATTATGTAATGTACTGATGTGACTCTGATGTAGCTTGTGGCGAGTGTAAGCCAATTCTTTATATATCTCTTCTTTTCAGTACATGTACTTGTAACGATATCCATTCTTGCGACACGACGAGATGCGCTTCTATCCCTGACGAGGCCTTCGTGCCAAATTGAGGATAGGGTCGCATCTTGGGCGTGACAATACCGGTACGAGGGAAATCAATCACCTTCTTGCATTTGCCCTTGAATGTCATTCCCAACAAGAGGCAAGCAATCGCCCTTTCAGTTCCAGGGCTAATAGCCTCCACGCTAGCAAGCAAGTGACAAAGTTCTTTTGCAAAGTGAGAATATGAATTATCCGTCGGTGGGGGTGGAACGGTTGCCAAAGCCATAGGATAGAAAGAAGTAGGTTTACTGACTCAACATAAAAGTAAAAGATTAGCCCTTCGCACAGGGAAGTAGGAAAAACTCATGTGCTAGAGCTTTTACAGATTTTGAAATCAACAAGATTGTAAAACAAGTTTTTGAGAGGTGCATAATTCGTCAACGAATGGTAGCAGATAGCCCAATACTTCTCATGTTGGACAAGTTTTGAGGAACGACTCCCAAAGTGGGGACGATCACATCCCCTTAGTCTCCTTTGTTTATCACTACCAAAGTTTTCTGATTTCTCATGAACAAAGTGTGAAGGAGGTTTTGTTTGTTGTTATTATCTTTTACGAGTTGGGCGCACTCATGCCAGTCCCTCCTTGTATTAGGGGTTCGCAGATTAGACATGCAAACCTAGGATAAAGCTTGTACAGTATGAGAAGATCATGGATTATCTACTACTTCCTCATGAGCTGAAACAGAGGCACAAAATAGGGAATAATATTTTGAAGGTTTAAAGATAGAACATGAGTAATATACTTTAGGAGTGGTGGTGAAATACCACATATAGGGAAGGTATGGTGGACTCTTGGGAAGGTTGAGGTTTCAAGGTATGGATGCACAAGCAGTATTCCCGCTTAGTACAAGGGTTGGCTAGCAAAGGCTTTTGAGAGTAGACAAATGATGTTGACTTGGATGCAAAACAATATAAAGTTTAACATAAAGAATTGGCACGAAACATCAAGTTGTCTTCCTTGTCAGCCTAACACTTCAAGCATAAGAATATAAAGGTTTTGCCTATGTCGCTACTAGAAAAACTCATGCTTGTTGTTATGACCAATGCTATGTTTTCCAAGATAAAATAAAGTTTTCGAAGCCATACCTGATATATAAGATCAATACTCCCATAAGAATCAGCATATAAGGTCGATTGCATGAAGAGAATACCAGGTGCAGCGAAGAAACCAATAAACTTCTCATTAATATTCCATCATAGACAACTGCACACTCACGGATACAAGACTCTTTGTGACAGACCTCAATGCAAACACCTATTTCATAAGATAACTTCCATAGACATGATACGACACTAAACTTGACCATAAAAGATAAAGGATAAAGATAAAGATACTGAGCACTCCCCCAAGCTTGGAACAAGCTAAGGGAATGCCATTACCCAAGAAGATTCCACTCTTCATCCTTGTTCTTGTTCCTCAGGTAATCCTTAGCTAAAAGCGTCCATGGCAAAGGTCCTCCCTCCGCACAAGATTCTTCAGTCTCCAGGATCCTGCTTTCGGTGGATAAGCCCATGCGCAAAAACTTTAGTTCATACTCACAGTTCTGGTTTTGAAGGTCATAGATGTGCCCTTGAAGCTCGAACACTTTGGTTTCCAGTGCGGATATGATTGATCGCACTTCCTTCATCTCCTCCTCGTGTCACTTCTTCAGCTCGGCGATGATATCGAAGTTGGCCTCGACACCACGCTCGATCATCAACTTGTACTTGAAAACTTCTTGGTCCACTTCTTCCATCCTAGCCTTGGTGCTCCCCTCCTTGACAGGTCCCTTCAGATCTTATTTGTGGAGGACACCATCCTCCACCCAAAGTGTTTGAGGGTGTCTCTTTGCCTCTGCGAGGTAAGGGTTGATGACGTTGACGAGGAAGTTGTCCTTGGGGGAGTTTGGGGAAGCCATGGCACCTAGGTTTGCTGAAAGTTCTCCTGGCACAAACAGATCGAAAAGAAAATGCACGAAACCACAAGATACAAAACCGGGACGATCCAGAAAATATATAGCAAAAATTTCTGCACCAAAAGGAAGGTAACAAGCCAAAGTGGGGTCCGAGACGGACTCTGGTTGGTTCAGGCAGCCTCCTGGCGTGGCCAGGAGGTAGCCCGCGCCACCAGGTCGGCTGGATCCCCTGGAGCTCCTCTCTGGCTCCACTTTGGCTCAAAATTTTCCTAATTTTGCAAAAACACATAATACAAAACTTTTATTGATGTTCGCGAAGTATCCTTACCGTATTTCGTACCTATTCTTATTCTGCTTCTGCTAGTGTCTGACACAGTGTTGCAATGTGTTCTTCATGAGTAGCTACGTGTATCACATCCACCTCTACATTAATGGGGTCTCCAGCCATGTAATGCTTGAGTCTTTTCCCATTCACAACATGTGGTTTGGTGCCTTCAAAATTGTTAATCTTGATTGCACCGGAGCGGTAGACTTCTTTGATATGGTACGGTCCTTCCCACTTGGAAAGTAATTTACGTGGAGAAAACCTGAAACGAGATCTATACAACAAAACTTTATCACCACCATTAAATTCACATTTCAAAATTCTCTTGTCATGCCACTTCTTTACCTTTTCTTTTTTACATTTTTGCACTCTCATAAGCTTCACTTCTCCACTCATCTAGAGAAGTCAAGTTCATGAGGCGCTTTTCACCAACAAGCTTTGGGTCAGCATTAAGCTCTCTAACAGCCCAGAAAGCTTTGTGCTCTAACTCTAAAGGTAGATGGCATGCCTTGCCATAGACCATCTTATACGGAGACATTCCCATGGAATTTTTGTAAGCAGTTCTATATGCCCACAAGGAATCTCCTAACTTTTTGACCAGTCCTTTCTAGAACTGTTCACTGTCTTTTGCAAGATCAACTTGATCTCTCTATTTGTGAGCTCAACTTGCCCACTTGTTTGAGGGTGGTAAGGTGAAGCAATTATATGATTAACATCATATTTGGCTAGAGCTTTTCTAAAAGCACCATGTATAAACTGTGATCCTCGGTCGGTCATGAGGTACCTAGGTACACCAAACCTAGGGAAGATTACATCCTTGAGCATTTTCAAAGATGTCTTGTGATAAGCACTTTCATTGTGGATTGCTTCAACCCACTTGGTTACATAATCAAGTACCACTAAGATGTGAGTGTACTTGTGTGAAGGAGGAAAAGGACCCATAAAATCAAAACCCCAGCAATCAAAAGGCTCAATGACTAGAGAATAATTCATAGGCATCTCATTTCTCCCACTAATATTACCAACTCTTTGACACTTATCACAAGATAAAACATAATTTCTAGTGTCTTTAAATAGAGTAGGAAAATGAAAACCTCACTGGAGAACTTTGTGTGAGGTCCTCTCACCGGCATGATGTCTTGCATAAGGACTGTTATCACATTGTCTCAAGATATCCTTCTGCTCATGCTCCGGTATGCATCTCCTCACGATCCCATCCGCACCTTCTCTAAAAAGATGTGGGTCATCCCAAAAGTAATACCTCAAGTCGTGGAAGAATTTCTTCCTTTCCTGGAATGTTAAACTTGGAGGCAAAAACTTTGCAACAATAAAGTTAGCATAAGCTGCATACCATGGATTGGAATTAGATTGTACCTTCAAAACAGCTAACTGTTCATCAGGAAAACTATCATTGACCGGAATAGGATCATGTGGTATGTCCTCCATCCTGGAAAGGTTGTTTGCTACAGGGTTGTCTGCTCCCTTCCTATCAACAATCTGCAAATCAAATTCTTGAAGAAGAAGGAACCATCTGATAAGACTTGGTTTGGCATCCTTCTTCTCCATTAGATACTTAATAGCAGCATGATCAGTATGAATGATGACTTTTGAATCAACAATGTAAGGCCTAAACTTATCACAAGCAAACACTACCGCTAAAATTTCTTTCTCACTAGTAGCGTAATTCTTTTGAGCACTATCAAGGGTTTTGCTAGCATAATGTATAACATTCAATTTCTTATCGACCCTTTGTCCTAACACATCCCCAATAGCAAAATCACTAGCATCACACATGATTTCAAAAGGCAAATTCCAATCAGGTGGTTGGACTATAGAGGCGGTTATCAAGGCTTTCTTAAGAACTTCAAAGGCTTCCTTACAATATTCATCAAACACAAAAGGAATATCCTTCTGGAGAAGATTTGTGAGGGGTTTCGAAGTCTTAGAAAAGTCTTTAATAAATCTTCTATAGAAACCAGCATGGTTGAGGAAACTACGAATACCTCTAATGTCCTTTGGATAAGGCATCCTCTCGATTGCTTCGACCTTTGCCCTGTCCACCTCAATTCCTTTTTCAGAAATCTTGTGGCCAAGAACAATTCCCTCATTGACCATGAAGTGGGGCTTCTCCCAGTTGAGTACCAAGTTCGTCTCCTCACATATGTGCAAAACTTTATTAAGGTTGTGGAGACAGTGGTCAAAAGAGGTTCCATAGACGGAGAAATCATCCATGAAGACCTCCACAATTTCCTCACAAAAACCATGAAATATAATAGACATACACCTTTGAAAAGTAGCAGGAGCATTGCATAAACCAAAAGGCATGCGTCTATAAGCATAAGTACCAAAGGGACAAGTAAAAGTGGTCTTCTCTTGATCGGCAGTGTTAACATGGATTTGAGATAAGCCAGAATACCCATCAAGACAACAAAAGTGAGTGTTTTTGGATAACCTTTCGAGCATCTGGTCGATGAACGACAACGGGTAGTGGTCCTTCCTGGTTTCTTTGTTCAGCTTCTTGTAATCAATACACATTCTATATCCAATAATAATTCTTTGAGGTATTAGTTCATTCTTATCATTAGGAACCACAGTCGTACCTCCTTTCTTGGGAACACAATGTACCGGACTTACCCACTTACTATCATCTATAGGGTAGATAATACCTGCGGCTAGAAGCTTGAGGATTTGGTCCTCACAATATCCTTCATCTTCGGGTTCAACCGTCGTTGATGATCAAAAACCGGTTTAGCATCACGTTCAAGATTGATAGTATGCTGACAAATAGATGGACTAATCCCCTTAAGATCATCAAGGATATAGCCAATAGCGCCTCGGTGTTTACGAAGGACTTCCAATAATCGCTCTTCTTCATATCCTGAAAGGTTAACATTGATAATAACATGATATACTTTATTTTCATCTAAATAAGCATACTTGAGCGTATTGGGAAGAGGTTTAATATCAAACACCGGGTCTTCTTTTGGTTTCGATAAAATTCCCAAAGGCTGAACTGGAAGGTTGTGCTTCAGGATAGCAGGTTGTCTCAAGAATATGTCGTCTAGCTCATTCCTTTCCTGCATATGCATATCATTCTCGTGGTCCTCCATAAATTACTGCAAAGGATCATTAGGAGCAATAGCAATAGAAGCAATCTCTTCAATAATTTTATCATTACTAGGCAAATCAGTACCACGAGTTTGCTTCGAAAATTTAGAAAAGTTAAATTCATATGGTTCACCATTAAATTCAACAGATACTTTTCCTTTCCTGAAATCTATAATAGCTCCACAAGTTTTGAGAAAAGGCCTACCAAAGATAATAGGGCAAAAGCTATCTTGCACTGAACCAAGTACTAGAAAGTCGGTAGGATATTTTCCCTTTCTACATAGGACTTCAACATCTCGCACAATTCCAATAGGAGAGATAGTTTCTTTGTTTGCAAGATGAATAGTAAGATCAACGTCTTCAATTTCACATAGCAGACTCTCATTCATGATCTCTTGATAAAGTGAAAAGGGAATAGCACTAGCACTGGATCCCGAATCACATAGCCCATAATAATTATGATCTCCTATTTTAACAGATACAACTAGAGTACCTGAAATTGGGCCTTTATTCTTCGTTGTAACAAGGTTAGTAGAAACAGCACAAAAATTTATATTGGAATCCTCAATATTACTAGTAACAAGATCCTTGACTAATGCAACTTGAGGATTGACCTTAATTAGGTCCTCATGCTCATCAGTCGTTCTTTCACTTTTATTCGGTATACGTGTGACAAAAGAATGCTCCCTCATCCTTGTGGGGAAAGGGGGGCTTTTCATATAAAACTGTAGGCAAGGTAGGGTCAAAAACATTGATATCAACAGGTAATTCCTTATTAGGTTTATGGTATTGACCTCCCTCTTCTTAGAATAATCAATATGAGAGGCAAAGTCTTTGCAAAAATCAATTAGAAGCTGGGAATGAAGACCAATCTTAGCACAAAAGGTATTGAAGTAATCAGTTTTCACATAGCTCTCAATGTAATCATGCTCATAATTTGTAACGGGTTCAATACCTTTATCAATATCCCAATCTTCAGTGTTCTTCTGGATCCTTTCAATAAGATCCCACCTAGCATCAGTGCTTTTGTTGGAGAATGCCCCACTAGAGGAGGCATCAAGCATCTCTTTAGCTTGACGAGAAAGCCTTGCATAAAAAATTGTAACAATAATTTCCTTGGGGAGCTCATGATTGGGACATTTGAGCGTTAGGGACTTCAATCTCCCCCAAGCTTGAGCGATGCTTCTCCGTCACGAGACAAAAATTTATAAATATATTTCCTGTCTCGATGTATTTCATGAAGAGGATAAAACTTTGCATAAAAGAGATGCATAAGATCTTGCCAATTTAGCAAATGAGAGTTATCTAGAAGCCTATACCAATCCAAAGCCTTATCTTTTAATGAAAGAGAGAATAGCTTTCTCATAACAAAATCCATCGATATACCTGTAAGCTTAAATAAGGAGCATAGTTGTGAAAGATATAGCAAGTGTTCGCATGCATGTCTATCTCTTGCATATCGATTAGCCAAGACACAATCAATAATACCAGTTGGTATTTTAAAGGGAACAATTTCAGTAGGTGGGGGAGGCTTCTCCACCACAATAGCGTTGGGGCAGTTCCCCACAAGCAACAAACCAAGAGCAGAGTTGTCCATAGGGACAAAAAGCGGAAACAACAAAATAAAAACAGCACGTATAGCGTAAAGGTTTCCCTACCAATTTCACTTACCAATTGCACTACACTCCCCGGCAACGGCGACAAAAAATGGTCTTGATGACCCACAAGTGTAGGGGATCTATCGTATCCTTTTCGATAAGTAATAGTGTCGAACCCAACGAGGAGCACAAGGTACTGACAAGCGATCTTGAGCAAGGAATAACTCCAAGTACCGAAAGGTAACTTTTTATAGGTTTCCTGGTATAAGCAACAAGGAAATAAATGCAAGGAAAGTAAATGTTGCTGAGGTGCAGCAAATAGCCCAATCCTTTTGAACACAAAGTATAAGCCGAGGGACTAAACTTATAAAGACTAAGGCATGCCTGAGGACATTGGGAGAGATAGTCAAGTGATTTCGCCATATTCTGTCTAGTACTATGTTTTGTATTGATAAGTGTTATGTGGGTGGATCTTAACTAGTGCACCATCTAGGTTAAGACAAGTACACTGTGATGATTAAACTCCTCGCAAGCATCCACAAATACAAGAGAGAAATTAAGGCAAAGCCTAACCATAGCAATAAGCTTTAGGTGTTGGAAATATGCCCTAGAGGCAATAATAAAATGGTTATTATCATATTTCCTTGTTCATGATAATCGTCTATTGTTCATGCTATAATTGTATTAACAGGAAACAGTAATACATGTGTGAATAAATAGATCACAATGTGTCCCTAGCAAGCCTCTAGTTGGCTAGCTCGTTGATCAATAGATGATCATGGTTTCCTGATCATGGACATTAGATGTCATTGATAACGGGATCACATCATTGGAAGAATGATGTGATGGACAAGACCCATTCCTAAGTATAGCATGTTGGAATTATGCCCTAGAGGCAATAATAAATGTGTAGTTATTATTATAATTCCTGTATCAAGATAATAGTTTATTATCCATGCTATAATTGTATTGAATGAAGACTCATTTACATGTGTGGATACATAGACAAAACACCGTCCCTAGCATGCCTCTATTTGGCTAGCCAGTTGATCGATGATAGTCAGTGTCTTCTGATTATGGACAAGGTGTTGTTGCTTGATAACTGGATCACGTCATTGGGAGAATCACGTGATGGAATAGACCCAAACTAATAGACGTAGCATGTTGATCGTGTCATTTTGTTGCTACTGTTTTCTGCGTGTCAAGTATTTATTCCTATGACCATGAGATCATATAACTCACTGACACCGGAGGAATGCTTTGTGTGTATCAAACGTCGCAACGTAACTGGGTGACTATAAAGATGCTCTACAGGTATCTCCGAAGGTGTTAGTTGAGTTAGTATGGATCAAGACTGGGATTTGTCACTCCGTGTGACGGAGAGGTATCTCGGGGCCCACTCGGTAATACAACATCACACACAAGCCTTGCAAGCAATGTAACTTAGTGTAAGTTGCGGGATCTTGTATTACGGAACGAGTAAAGAGACTTACCGGTAAACGAGATTGAAATAGGTATGCGGATACTGACGATCGAATCTCGGGCAAGTAACATACCGAAGGACAAAGGGAATGACATACGGGATTATACGAATCCTTGGCACTGAGGTTCAAACGATAAGATCTTCGTAGAATATGTAGGATCCAATATGGGCATCCAGGTCCCGCTATTGGATATTGACCGAGGAGTCTCTCGGGTCATGTCTACATAGTTCTCGAACCCGCAGGGTCTGCACACTTAAGGTTCGACGTTGTTTTATGCGTATTTGAGTTATATGGTTGGTTACCGAATGTTGTTCGGAGTCCCGGATGAGATCATGGACGTCACGAGGGTTTCCGGAATAGTCCGGAAACGAAGATTGATATATAGGATGACCTCATTTGATTACCGGAAAGTTTTTCGGAGTTACCGGGAATGTACCGGGAATGACGAATGGGTTCCGGGAGTTCACCGGAGGGGGGCAACCCACTCCGGGGAAGCCCATAGGTATTTGGGGGGGTCACACCAGCCCTTAGTGGGCTGGTGGGACAGCCCACCAATCCCCTATGCGCCAAGGAAGAAAAAATCAAAGGAAAGAGAAAAAAAAAGGAAGAAGTGGGAAGGGGGAAGGACTCCCTCCCACCAAACCAAGTAGGACTCGGTTTGGGGGGGGAGAGTCCTCCCCCCTGGCTCGGCCGACCCCTTGGGGATCCCTTGGACCCCAAGGCAAGGTCCCCCTCCCTCCTCCTATATATATGGGGCTTTTAGGGCAGATTTGAGACGACTTTCTCACGGCTGCCCGACCATATACCTCCATAGTTTTTCCTCTAGATCGCGTTTCTGCGGAGCTCGGGCGGAGCCCTGCTGAGACGAGATCATCACCAACCTCCGGAGCGCCGTCACGCTGCCGGAGAACTCTTCTACCTCTCCGTCTCTCTTGCTGGATCAAGAAGGCCGAGATCATCGTCGAGCTGTACGTGTGCTGAACGCGGAGGTGCCGTCCGTTCGGTACTAGATCGTGGGACTGATCGCGGGATTGTTCGCGGGGCGGATCGAGGGACGTGAGGACGTTCCACTACATCAACCGCGTTCTCTAACGCTTCTGCTGTATGATCTACAAGGGTACGTAGATCACTCATCCCCTCTCGTAGATGGACATCACCATGATAGGTCTTCGTGCGCGTAGGAAAAATTTTGTTTCCCATGCGACGTTCCCCAACAGTGGCATCATGAGCTAGGTTCATGCGTAGATGTCTTCTCGAGTAGAACACAAAAGGTTTTGTGGGCGGTGATGTGCGTTTTGCTTCCCTCCTTAGTCTTTTCTTGATTCCGCGGCATTGTTGGATTGAAGCGGCTTGGACCGACATTACTCGTACGCTTACGAGAGACTGGTTTCATCGTTACGAGTAACCCCCTTTGCTCAAAGATGACTGGCAAGTGACGGTTTCTCCAACTTTAGTTGAATCGGATTTGACCGAGGAGGTCCTTGGATGAGGTTAAATAGCAACTCATATATCTCCGTTGTGGTGTTTGCGTAAGTAAGATGCGATCCTACTAGATACCCTTGGTCACCACGTAAAACTTGCAACAACAAAATTAGAGGACGTCTAACTTGTTTTTGCAGGGTATGATTGTGATGTGATATGGCCAAAGATGTGATGTGATATATTGGATGTATGAGATGATCATGTTGTAATAGAAATATCGACTTGCACGTCGATGGTACGGCAACCGGCAGGAGCCATAGGGTTGTCTTTATACTAACATATGTGCTTGCAGATGCGTTTACTATTTTGCTAGGATGTAGCTTTAGTAGTAATAGCATAAGTAGCACGACAACCCCGATGGCGACACGTTGATGGATGATCATGGTGTGGCGCCGGTGACAAGAAGATCGTGTCGGTGCTTTGGTGATGGAGATCAAGAAGCACGTGATGATGGCCATATCATGTCACTTATGAATTGCATGTGATGTTAATCCTTTTATGCACCTTATTTTGCTTAGAACGACGGTAGCATTATGAGGTGATCTCTCACTAAAATTTCAAGACGAAATTGTGTTCTCCCCGACTGTGCACCGTTGCTACAGTTCGTCGTTTCGAGACACCACGTGATGATCGGGTGTGATAGACTCAACGTTCACATACAACGGGTGCAAAACAGTTGCGCACGCGGAACACTCGGGTTAAGCTTGACGAGCCTAGCATGTGCAGACATGGCCTCGGAACACATGAGACCGAAAGGTCGATCATGAATCATATAGATGATATGATTAGCATAGGGATGCTTACCACTGAAACTACTCCCGACTCACGTGATGATCGGACTTGGGATAGTGTAGGTGGATCATGAACCACTCAAATGACTAGAGAGATGTACTTTTTGAGTGGGAGTTTAGCATGTATTTTGATTAAGTTGAACTCTAATTATCTTGAACATAGTCTAAGTCCACTTTGAATATGTTTGTGTTGTAGATCATGGCTCACGCAAGTGTCATCCTCAATTTTAATACGTTCCTAGAGAAAGCTAAGTTGAAAGATGATGGAAGCAACTTTGTAGACTGGGCTCGTAATCTTAAGCTAATCTTACAAGCTGGAAAGAAGGATTATGTCCTTAATGCTGCGCTAGGAGATGAACCACCCGCTACGGCTGATCAGGATGTTAAGAACGCTTGGTTAGCGCGTAAGGAGGACTACTCAATAGTTCAATGTGCAGTCTTGTATGGCTTAGAACCGGGACTTCAACGTCGCTTTGAGCGTCATGGAGCATTTGAGATGTTCCAGGAGTTGAAGTTCATCTTTCAGAAGAACGCCCGGATCGAGAGGTATGAGACCTCCGATAAATTCTATGCTTGCAAGATGGAGGAAAACTCGTCTGTCAGTGAACATGTGCTCAAAATGTCTGGGTACTCAAACCGTCTAGTTGAACTGGGGATTGAACTCCCGCAAGAAGCTATCACTGACAGAATCCTTCAATCACTGCCGCCAAGCTATAAAGGCTTTGTGTTGAACTACAACATGCAAGGGATGAACAAATCTCCCGGCGAGTTGTTTGCGATGCTGAAAGTCGCAGAGTCTGAACTCCGTAAAGAACATCAAGTGTTGATGGTGAGCAAGACCACTAGTTTCAAGAGAAACGGCAAAGGCAAGAAGGGCAATTCGAAGAAGAGCGGCAAGCCTGTTGCCAATCCGCCGAAGAAACCCAAGGCTGGACCTAAGCCTGAAACAGAGTGCTTCTATTGCAAGGGTATGGGTCACTGGAAGCGCAATTGCCCCAAGTATCTGGCAGATAAGAAGGCGGGCAAAGAAAAATCAGGTATATTTGATATACATGTTATTGATGTGTACTTAACCAGCTCTCGTAGTAGTGCCTGGGTATTCGATACCGGTTCTGTTGCTCACATTTGCAACTCGAAGCAGGAACTGCGGAATAGACGAAGGCTGGCGAAAGACGAAGTGACGATGCGCGTAGGAAACGGTTCCAAGGTTGATGCAATCGCCGTCGGCACAGTGTCACTTAAACTACCATCGGGATTAGTGATGAACTTAAATCATTGTTATTTAGTGCCTGCGTTGAGCATGAACATTATATCTGGATCTTGTTTATTGCGAGACGGTTACTCTTTTAAGTCTGAGAATAATGGTTGTTCTATTTCTATGAGTAACATCTTTTATGGTCATGCACCGAATGTGAGAGGATTGTTCATATTGAATCTTGATAGAGATACGCATATACATAACATTGAGACCAAAAGAGTTAGAGTAAACAATGATAGCGCCATATTTTTGTGGCACTGCCGCTTGGGTCATATTGGTGTAAAGCGCATGAAGAAACTCCATGCTGATGGGCTTTTGGAGTCACTTGACTTTGATTCACTTGACACGTGCGAACCATGCCTCATGGGCAAGATGACTAAGACTCCGTTCTCCGGAACAATGGAGCGTGCAAGTGACTTGTTGGAAATCATACATACCGATGTGTGTGGTCCAATGAGCGTGGAGGCACGCGGCGGATATCGTTACTTTCTCACCTTCACTGACGATTTAAGTAGATATGGTTATGTCTACTTGATGAAGCACAAGTCTGAAACATTTGAAAAGTTCAAGCAATTTCAGAGTGAAGTGGAAAATCATCGTAACAAGAAGATCAAGTTCCTACGGTCTGATCGTGGGGGTGAATATCTGAGTTTCGAGTTTGGTACTCACTTAAAACAATGTGGAATTGTTTCGCAGTTAACACCGCCTGGAACACCACAGCGTAATTGTGTGTCCGAACGTCGTAATCGTACTTTGTTAGAAATGGTGCGATCTATGATGTCTCTTACTGATTTGCCGTTATCATTTTGGGGTTATGCATTAGAAACAGCTGCATTCACTTTAAATAGGGCACCATCGAAATCCGTTGAGACGACACCATATGAACTGTGGTATGGCAAAAGGCCAAAGTTGTCGTTTCTTAAAGTTTGGGGATGTGATGCTTATGTGAAAAAGCTTCAGCCTGAAAAGCTGGAACCCAAAGCGGAAAAGTGCGTCTTCATAGGTTACCCAAAAGAGACAGTTGGGTACACCTTCTATCTCAAATCCGAGGGCAAAGTGTTTGTTGCTAAGAACGGAACTTTTCTCGAGAAGGAGTTTCTCTCGAGAGAATTGAGTGGGAGGAAGATAGAACTTGACGAGGTTGTCGAACCTCTCATCCCTCTGGATGGTGGCACGGGGCAAGAGGAAACCTCTGTCATTGCGACGCCGGTTGAGGAGGAAGTTAATGATGATGATCATGAAACTCCAGTTCAAGTTTCTGTTGAACCACGCAGGTCGACGAGATCACGCGCTGCTCCAGAGTGGTACGGTAATCCCGTCTTGTCAATCATGTTGTTAGACAACAATGAACCTGCAAATTATGAAGAAGCAATGGTGGGCCCAGATTCCAACAAATGGCTAGAAGCCATGAAATCCGAGATAGGATCCATGTATGAGAACAAAGTATGGACTTTGGAGATGCTGCCTGAGGGCCGCAAGGCTATTCAGAACAAATGGATCTTTAAGAAGAAGACGGACGCTGACGGTAATGTGACCGTTTATAAAGCTCGACTTGTGGCAAAGGGTTTTTCACAAGTTCCAGGAATTGACTACGATGAGACTTTCTCTCCCGTAGCAATGCTTAAGTCCGTCAGAATCATGTTAGCAATAGCTGCATTTTTCGATTATGAAATTTGGCAGATGGATGTCAAAACGGCGTTCCTTAACGGTTTCCTTAAGGAAGAGTTGTATATGATGCAACCCGAAGGTTTTGTCGATCCTAAAAATGCTGACAGGGTGTGCAAGCTCCAGCGATCCATTTATGGACTGGTGCAAGCATCTCGGAGTTGGAACAAACGCTTTGATGAGGTGATCAAAGCATTTGGGTTTATACAAGTGGTTGGAGAATCTTGTATTTACAAGAAAGTGAGTGGGAGCTCTGTGGCATTTCTAATATTATATGTGGATGACATATTACTGATTGGAAACAACGTAGAGCTTTTGGAGAGCATAAAAGGTTACTTGAATAAAAGTTTCTCTATGAAGGACCTAGGAGAAGCTGCTTACATTCTAGGCATTAAGATCTATAGGGATAGATCAAAACGCCTGATAGGACTTTCACAAAGCACATACCTTGATAAAGTTTTGAAGAGGTTCAAAATGGAACAGTCCAAGAAAGGGTTCTTGCCAGTGTTACAAGGTACGAGATTGAGTAAGACTCAGTGCCCAGCAACTGATGAAGATAGAGAGCATATGCGCTCCGTCCCCTATGCTTCAGCCATAGGTTCTATCATGTATGCGATGCTGTGCACTAGACCGGATGTTAGCCTGGCCATAAGTATGGCAGGCAGGTTCCAGAGTAATCCAGGAGTGGATCACTGGACGGCGGTCAAGAATATCCTGAAGTACCTGAAAAGGACTAAGGAGATGTTTCTCGTGTATGGAGGTGACGAAGAGCTCGCCGTAAAAGGTTACGTCGATGCAAGCTTTGACACAGATCCGGACGACTCTAAGTCGCAAACCGGATACGTATTTATTCTTAATGGGGGTGCAGTAAGCTGGTGCAGTTCCAAGCAAAGCGTCGTAGCAGATTCTACATGTGAAGCGGAGTACATGGCTGCCTCGGAGGCGGCTAAGGAGGGTGTCTGGATGAAGCAGTTCATGACGGATCTTGGAGTGGTGCCGAGTGCACTGGATCCAATAACCTTGTTCTGTGACAACACTGGTGCCATTGCCTTAGCAAAGGAACCAAGGTTTCACAAGAAGACCAGACACATCAAACGACGCTTCAACCTCATCCGCGACTACGTCGAGGAGGAGGACGTAAATATATGCAAAGTGCACACGGATCTGAATGTTGCAGACCCGCTGACTAAAACTCTTCCACGGCCAAAACATGATCGACACCAGAACTGTATGGGTGTTAGATTTATTACAATGTAATTCACATGGTGATGTGAGGGCTAGATTATTGACTCTAGTGCAAGTGGGAGACTGTTGGAATTATGCCCTAGAGGCAATAATAAATGTGTAGTTATTATTATAATTCCCGTATCAAGATAATAGTTTATTATCCATGCTATAATTGTATTGAATGAAGACTCATTTACATGTGTGGATACATAGACAAAACACCGTCCCTAGCATGCCTCTAGTTGGCTAGCCAGTTGATCGATGATAGTCAGTGTCTTCTGATTATGGACAAGGTGTTGTTGCTTGATAACTGGATCACGTCATTGGGAGAATCACGTGATGGAATAGACCCAAACTAATAGACGTAGCATGTTGATCGTGTCATTTTGTTGCTACTGTTTTCTATGTGTCAAGTATTTATTCCTATGACCATGAGATCATATAACTCACTGACACCGGAGGAATGCTTTGTGTGTATCAAACGTCGCAACGTAACTGGGTGACTATAAAGATGCTCTACAGGTATCTCCGAAGGTGTTAGTTGAGTTAGTATGGATCAAGACTGGGATTTGTCACTCCGTGTGACGGAGAGGTATCTCGGGGCCCACTCGGTAATACAACATCACACACAAGCCTTGCAAGCAATGTAACTTAGTGTAAGTTGCGGGATCTTGTATTACGGAACGAGTAAAGAGACTTACCGGTAAACGAGATTGAAATAGGTATGCGGATACTGACGATCGAATCTCGGGCAAGTAACATACCGAAGGACAAAGGGAATGACATACGGGATTATACGAATCCTTGGCACTGAGGTTCAAACGATAAGATCTTCGTAGAATATGTAGGATCCAATATGGGCATCCAGGTCCCGCTATTGGATATTGACCGAGGAGTCTCTCGGGTCATGTCTACATAGTTCTCGAACCCGCAGGGTCTGCACACTTAAGGTTCGACGTTGTTTTATGCGTATTTGAGTTATATGGTTGGTTACCGAATGTTGTTCGGAGTCCCGGATGAGATCATGGACGTCACGAGGGTTTCCGGAATAGTCCGGAAACGAAGATTGATATATAGGATGACCTCATTTGATTACCGGAAAGTTTTTCGGAGTTACCGGGAATGTACCGGGAATGACGAATGGGTTCCGGGAGTTCACCGGAGGGGGGCAACCCACTCCGGGGAAGCCCATAGGTATTTGGGGGGGTCACACCAGCCCTTAGTGGGCTGGTGGGACAGCCCACCAATCCCCTATGTGCCAAGGAAGAAAAAATCAAAGGAAAGAGAAAAAAAAGGAAGAAGTGGGAAGGGGGAAGGACTCCCTCCCACCAAACCAAGTAGGACTCGGTTTGGGGGGGAGAGTCCTCCCCCCTGGCTCGGCCGACCCCTTGGGGATCCCTTGGACCCCAAGGCAAGGTCCCCCTCCCTCCTCCTATATATATGGGGCTTTTAGGGCAGATTTGAGACGACTTTCTCACGGCTGCCCGACCATATACCTCCATAGTTTTTCCTCTAGATCGCGTTTCTGCGGAGCTCGGGCGGAGCCCTGCTGAGACGAGATCATCACCAACCTCCGGAGCGCCGTCACGCTGCCGGAGAACTCTTCTACCTCTCCGTCTCTCTTGCTGGATCAAGAAGGCCGAGATCATCGTCGAGCTGTACGTGTGCTGAACGCGGAGGTGCCGTCCGTTCGGTACTAGATCGTGGGACTGATCGCGGGATTGTTCGCGGGGCGGATCGAGGGACGTGAGGACGTTCCACTACATCAACCGCGTTCTCTAACGCTTCTGCTGTACGATCTACAAGGGTACGTAGATCACTCATCCCCTCTCGTAGATGGACATCACCATGATAGGTCTTCGTGCGCGTAGGAAAATTTTTGTTTCCCATGCGACGTTCCCCAACATAGCACTAGATCGTATTGTTCGTATGCTAAAGCTTTTCTAAAGTCAAGTGTCTTTTCCTTCGACCGTGAGATTGTGCAACTCCCGGATACCGTAGGAGTGCTTTGGGTGTATCAAACGTCACAACGTAACTGGGTGACTATAAAGGTGCACTACGGGTACCTCCAAAAGTGTCTGTTGGGTTGGTACGAATCGAGATCGGGATTTGTCACTCCGTGTGACGGAGAGGTATCTCTGGGCCCACTCGGTAGAACATCATCATGAGCTCAATGTGACTAAGGAGTTAGTCACAGGATGACGTGCTACGGAACGAGTAAAGAGACTTACCGGTAACGAGATTGAACAAGGTACAGGTATACCGACGATCGAATCTCGGGCAAGTTCTATACCGACATACAAAGGGAATTGTATACGGGATTGATTGAATCCATGACATCGTGGTTCATCCGATGAGATCATCGTGGAACATGTGGGAGCCACCATGGGTATCCACATCCCGCTGGTGGTTATTGGTCGGAGAGTGTTTCGGTCATGTCTGCATGATTCCGAACCCGTAGGGTCTACACACTTAAGGTTCGATGACGCTAGGGTTATAGGGAATTGTTATACGAGGTTACCGAAGGATGTTCGGAGTCCCGGATGAGATCCAGGACGTCACGAGGAGCTCCGGAATGGTCCGGAGGTAAAGATTGATATATAGGATGGATGAGTTTGCACGCCGGCAATGTTTCGGGCACCACCGGCAAAGTGCCGGCACCACCGGAAGGGTTCCGGAGGCCCGCCGGGAGGGGCCACAAGCCCCGGTAGGCTACATGGGACAAGTGACGAAGGGAACCAGCCCCTAGGTGGGCTGGTGCGCCCCCCACACTCAGCCTAGGCGCACCAGAGAGGGAGGGAGGGGAAACCCTAGGTGCTGGTGGGCCTAAGGCCCACCTAGGGGTGCGCCACCCCTCTCCTCCCTGGCCGCCCCCCTCCCTCTCCCATCTAGGGCTGCCGCCCCCCTCAAGGGGGAAACCTTAAAGGGGGCGCCACCCCTCCCTTCCCCCTATATATAGTGGGGGTTTTTGGCCTTTGGAGATATGGTTTTCCATCTCTCTCTTGGCGCAGCCCTGCTCTTCTTCTTCCTCCTCTCCCACGGTGCTTGGCGAAGCCGTGCCGAGAGACCTCGTCTCTCCATCGACACCATGCCATCGTGCTGCCGGAGATCTTCCCCAACCTCTCCCTCCTCCTTGTTGGATCAAGGTGCGGGAGACGTCACCGGGCTGCACGTGTGTTGAACGCGGAGGTGCCGTGGTTCGGCTCTAGATCGGAATCACACCGCGATTTGAATCGCCGCGAGTACGACTCCATCAATCGTGTTCTAGCAACGCTTCCGCTTAGCGATCTTCAAAGGTATGAAGATGCACTCACCCCTCTCTCGTTGCTGGTCTCTTCATAGGAAGATCTCAATATGGCGTAGGAAAATTTTGAATTTATGCTACGTTTCCCTTCAGTGGCATCCAAGCCAGGTTTTCTATACGTAGATTCTATGCACGAGTAGAACACAAAAGGTTGTGGGCGCTGATTTGTCAATTTCTTGCCGCTACTAGTCTTATCCTTTTCCAGCGGTATTGGGGGATGAAGCGGCCCAGACCGACCTTGCACTTACGCTTACGTGAGACAGGTTACACCGGCAGACATGCACAACGTGCATAAAGGTGGCTAGCGGGTGTCTGTCTCTCCCACTCTAGTCGGACTGGATTTGATGAAAAGGGTTCTTATGAAGGGTAAGTAGCTTTGGCATATCATCGTTGTGGCTGTCACCTAGGTAAGAAGGCGTTCTTGCTAGAAACCAAATCAGCCACATAAAACTTGCAACAACAATTAGAGGACGTCTAACTTGTTTTTGCGGGGTTTGACATGTGATGTGATATGGCCAAAGTTGTGATGTTACATGTGTGATGTATGAGATGATCATGTTATTGTAATAGGATTCACGACTTGCATGTCGATGAGTATGACAACCGGCAGGAGCCATAGGAGTTTTCTTAATTTACTGCATGAGATGCAACGCCATGTGTTTACTACTTTCACTTCATTGCTAACGTTTAGCTATAGTAGTAGTGGTAGTAGTAGTTGGCGTGACGACTTCACGGAGACACGATGATGGAGATCATGATGATGGAGATCATGGTGATGATGATCATGCAATCCCTGAAGATGGAGATCGAAAGAGCAAAGATGATAATGGCCATATCATCTCACTATATGATTGCATGTGATGTTTATCATGTTTTTCATATTATTGCTTAGAACGACGGTAGCATAATAAGATGATACCTCTTTAAAAATTTCAAGAACGTATTCCCCTAAGTGTGCACCATTGCGAAGGATCGTTGTCTCGAAGCACCACGTGATGATCGGGTGTGATAGATTCTAACATTCGCATACAACGGGTGTAAGCCAGATTTACACACGTGAAACACTTAGGTTGACTCGACGAGCTTAGCATGTACGGACATGACCTTTAATACAAGAGACTGAAAGGTCGAACATAAGTCGTATGGTTGAATACGATCAGCATGAAGTTGCTCACCATGACGACTAGTCCGTCTCACGTGATGATCAGACACGGCTTAGTCAACATGGATCATGTATCACTTAGATGACTAGAGGGATGTCGATTTAAGTGGGAGTTCATACTTAATTCGATTAAATGAACTTAATTGTCATGAACTTAGTCTAAAGGTTGTCTTTATAAATATTGTAGATGGCCAACGTCAACCTCAATTTCAACGCATTCCTAGAGAAAAACAAGCTGAAAGATGATGGTAGCAACTATGCGGACTGGGTCCGCAACTTGAAGCTCATGCTCGAAGGAGCTAAAAAGGCTTATGTCCTTGATGCGCCGCTAGGTGACCCTCCTGCTCCCGCAGCAGCCTAAGACATTTTGAACGTCTGGCAAACACGGAGTGATGACTACTCTCTGGTTAGGTGTCGCATGTTATACAGTTTGGAAACGGGGCTCCAAAGGCGTTTTGAGCAACACGGTGCATATGAGATGTTCCAAGAGCTGAAACTAGTTTTTCAAGCTCATGCCATGTCGAGAGATATGAAGTCTCCGACAAGTTCTTTAGTTGTAAGATGGAGGAGGACAGTTCTGTCTGTGAGCATATACTCAAAATGTGTGGGTTACACGGTCGTCTGGCTTCACTTGGAGTCGAACTTCCGGATGACGCTATAATTGACAGAATCCTCCAGTCTCTCCCACCAAGCTACAAATGTTTTGTGCTGAACTACAACATGCAAGGGATGGAGAAGACGATTCCCGAGTTGTACTAGATGCTGAAGTCTGCAGAAGTAGAAATCAAGAAAGAGCATCAAGTGTTGATGGTCAATAAGACCACCAGTTTTAAGAAGGGCAAAGGTAAGAAGAACTTCAAGAAAGACGGCAAAGTCGTTGCCGCGCCCGATAAGCCAGATACCGGGAAGAAGAAAAAGAATGGACCCAAGCCTAAGACCGAGTGCTTCTATTGCAAGGAAAAAGGTCACTGGAAGCGGAACTGCCCCAAGTACTTAGCGGACAAGAAGGCCGACAACGTTAAAGGTATATATGATATACATGTTATTGATGTGTACCTTACCAGCGCTCGTAGTAGCTCTTGGGTATTTGATACCGGTGTTGTTGCTCACATTTGCAACTCAAAGCAGGAACTGCGGAATAAGCGGAGACTGGCCAAGGACGAGGTGACGATGCGCGTCGGGAATGGCTCCAAGGTCGATGTGATCGCCGTCGGCACGCTGCCTCTACATCTACCGTCGGGATTAGTTTTAAACCTTAATAATTGTTATTTAGTACCAGCTTTGAGCATGAATATTGTATCAGGGTCTTGCTTAATGCGAGACGGCTACTCATTTAAGTCACAGAATAATGGTTGTTCTATTTATATGAGTGATATGTTTTATGGTCATGCTCCGCTGGTGAATGGTTTATTCTTGATGAATCTCGATCGTGATGTTACAGATATTCATACTGTGAGTACCAAAAGATGTAAAGTCGATAATGATAGTCCCACATACTTGTGGCATTGCCGCCTTGGTCATATCGGTGTTAAGCGCATGAAGAAGCTCCATACTGATGGACTACTAGAGTCTCTTGACTTTGAATCATTTGACACATGCGAACCGTGCCTCATGGGCAAGATGACTAAGACTCCACTCTCAAGAATAATGGAGAGAGTGACCGACTTATTGGAAATAATGCATACTGATGTGTGTGGTCCAATGAACGTTGAAGCTCGCGGTGGCTACCGTTATGTTCTCACTCTCACCGATGATTTGAGTAGGTATGTGTATATCTACTTGATGAAGCACAAATCAGAGATGTTTGAAAAGTTCAAGGAATTTCCGAGTGAGGTTGAGAATCAACGTGACAGAAAATTAAGTGTCTACGATCTGATCGTGGAGGAGAATATTTGAGTCACGAATTTGGCACACACCTAAGGAAGTGTGGAATTGTTTCACAACTGACGCCGCCTAGCACAGCGCAACGCAACGGAGTGTCTGAACATTGTAATCGCACTTTATTAGATATGGTACGATCTATGATGTCTCTTACCGACTTACCCTATCATTTTGGGGATACGCATTAGAAACTGTAGCATTCACTTTTAATTGGGCACCGTCTAAATCCGTTGAGACGACACCGTATGAACTATGGTTTGGCAAGAAACCTAAGCTGTCATTTCTTAAAGTTTGGGTTGCGATGCTTATGTGAAGAAACTCCAACCAGAGAAGCTCGAACCCCAAGCGGAGAAATGCGTATTCATATGATACCCTAAGGAAACTATTGGGTATACCTTCTATCTTAGATCCAAAGGAAAGACCTTTGTTGCCACGAACGGATCCTTTCTAGAGAAAGAGTTTCTCTCGAAAGAAGTAAGTGGGAGGAAAGTAGAACTTGATGAGGTAATTACACCCCCTCTCGAACCGGAGAGTAGCGCAACACGGGAAATTGTTTCTGGGGCGCCTACGCCAACTGAAGACGAAGTTAATGATGATGATCATGAAGCTTCGGATCAAGTTGCTACTGAACCGCGAAGGTCCACAAGGGTACGCTCCGCACCAGAGTGGTACGGCAACCCTGTGATGGAAATCATGTTGTTAGACAACGGTGAATCTTCGAACTATGAAGAAGCAATGGCAAGCCCGGATTCCAACAAATGGCTTGAGGCTATGAAATCCGAGATAGGATGCATGTATGAGAACAAAGTATGGACTTTGGTGGACTTGCCCGATGATCGGCGAGCCATAGAAAATAAATGGATCTTCAAGAAGAAGACTGATGCAAACGGTAATGTGACCGTTTATAAAGCTCGACTTGTCGCAAAGGTTTTTCGACAAATTCAAGGAGTTGACTACAAACAGACTTTCTATCCCGTAGCGAAGCTAAAGTCAGTCTGAATCATGTTAGCAATTGCCGCTTTTCATGATATATGAAATTTGGCAAATGGACATAGTTCTTCTTGAAATGCATGACAATATCACGGTAGATCCTGCAGTGATCCTTTTCCCAAACATGGTCAACATTCTTGATCACAGCCCTCTCGTTGAGATAATGGTTGTGAGTGCGGAACCGCAGAAAGTCCTTGGGGGCATTGTGCGGACATTGATCCCCTTGTCCTTGGTCGCGGTCTTCTTGAAGGACTGCTTTTTGGGTTGTAGACCTGAAGTGGCAGAACCCTCTGGAGCCTTTGGGTTGCGATACTGTTTTCACTGCGTGCCCCGTGGGGGGTTCGAACGGCGAGAACTACCTGTGACACAAAACACGCAGCAAAAAGAAGCGACAAAAAGAGTCAAGGCAATGAATTAGAAAAGGCAGAAAAAATAAACACTCATTGCCAAGCATAGGAAAATAATGCACAGTGAATCCTCCTGGCAGTAGTACCGCTACCCCTGGCGGTAGTACCGCTGGGGTCCTAGCGGTAGTACCGCTACCCCTGGCGGTAGTACCGCTGGGATTTGACTTTCAGATCTGACAGATAAAATAGACATCATGGATAGGGCTACACGATTTTGACGAGGGGCATGGGCTGTATATGAACACTAAGAATTCCACCACAGCCCTACACACATGAGACTCACAAGTACCACCGAAATAAGTGCATGCCTAGGCAAGTGAGAGAAAGTTTTAGATCTAATCCAAATAGTTCAAGTACTTGATCTAAAACATGTAAATCCTAGGGCATGGCAAAAATAAACCGCAAAGATTCATAGGACCTATACTCCCCTCAAATATCTCCTTCATGCCATCCAAGAACAGGACACAAGATCAAAGACATGAATCCAAACCCCCAATGCTCCTAACCCTAGAACAAGAACATCAACCAATAGAATAAGGGGAGGAGCGTTACCGGGATTCATGGCCCTTGGAGGAGGAAGGAGACGTGGAGCAACCCTTCCAATCCAACGGAGAGAAGGAGCTCCACAAATAGAGATCGAAACAGGGGGATTTCGGGCTAGGGGGGAGGAGCCGCGAGGAAGAAGAAAGAGCCTGAGAAAAACGGGCTCCCCCTCCTTTATATAGCCCAAGGGGTACGGGCCAGCGGTAGTACCGCTGTGGACCTGGCGGTAGTACCGCTACCTAGCGGTAGTACCGCTGGATGCAGCGGCAGTACCGCTGGGGTCCTGGCGGTAGTACCGCTACCCCTTGAGACATCCCTAAAAATTTCCTAGCAGGTCGTGTTAGATGGGAATCCTGGCGGTAGTACCGCTATCCCTGGCGGTAGTACCACTGGAGTCCTGGCGGTAGTACCGCTACCCCTGGCGGTAGTACCGCTGGGGTCCTGGCGGTAGTACCGCTGCCCCTGGCGGTATTACCGCTGCAAATGACACAATGCGGCTTAGGATAAGAGAAGAACTTGGGAAAATGACAAGTAAGTAAAAGAAATAGCACCAAAAAATATGTACTGACCTGTCATTGTATATTCTTTTCTTCTATACGAAGGAAAGGTGGGGAGGGGCGGTGGCCCAGGCCACCTATGTTTGAGACAATGGTATGACACCGCGAAGAATTATCCTTGGGTTCATGACCAATGCTCGTCTTTGAAGCACAAGTGCCATTTGACAATGGCTAAAGTGAAAGACCAGATTGATTTATGCATAATGGGGGGAGGGAGAGTTCATTGAGAGAACAACACTCCCCCTATGTCCATGCCTACATCTAGACCAAGATGAAATGCAAAGTGAGGTGCAACATGCCTAGCTTCAATCCACATTACTTGAATCAATGATATTTAGCTCATGCCTTAACTCCCGGAACCTTGCTTCATCTAGAGTCTTAGTGAAAATATCTGCAAGTTGCTCTTCAGTGTGGATGAAGTGAACCTCAATATCACCTAGCTTGATATGTTCACGAATGAAATGATGGCGAATATCAATATGTTTGGTTTTGCTATGTTGCACTGGGTTGAGGGAAATCTTGATAGCACTTTGATTGTCACATAGAAGAGGCACTTTGTCACAAGTGACACCATAATCCTTTAAAGTTTGCCTCATCCATAGCAATTGTGCACAACAACTTGCAGCTGCCATGTACTCAGCTTCGGTGGATGATAAGGAGACGCAATTCTGCTTCTTTGACGACCAACTTACCAATGAGCGACCAAGGAATTGGCATCCTCCAGACGTTGACTTCCTCTCCACACAATCTCCTGCCCAATCTGAGTCAGAATGGCCAACTAGATTGAAGTTTGCTCCTTTGGGATACCAAAGGCCAAAGTTTGGGGTATGAGCCAAATATTGAAAGATTCGCTTAACAGCCATGTAATGACTTTCTTTTGGTGCGGATTGAAACCGTGCACATATCCCTACACTCAACATAATATCCGGTCTGGATGCACAAAGGTAAAGGAGGGATCCAATCATGGAGCGATATACCTTTTGATCCACTGCTTTACCATTGGGATCACTGTCAAGCTTGCATCTTGTTGGCATGGGGAACTTGACCGGTTTGACATCTTCGAGCTCGAACCGTTTGAGCATGTCTTGAGTGTACTTGGCTTGTTTGATGAATGTCCCTTCTAGACCTTGTTTAATCTCGAACCCGAGGAAGAACTTCAACTCTCCCATCGTGGACATCTCAAACTTCTCAGTCATTAGTGTAGCAAATTCTTCATTGAAGGAAATGTTAGGAGAGCCAAAGATAATATCATCAACATATAGTTGGCATATGAACAAATCCCCTTTAACCCTCTTAGTAAAAAGAGTGGGATCTATCTTCCCAATTTCAAACCCACGATCTTGTAACAACTCAGTAAGATACTCATACCACGCGCGTGGGGCTTGTTTAAGGCCATAGAGTGCCTTATTAAGTTTGTACACATGATTGGGGAGCTTGGGATGTTCGAATCCCGGGGGTTGTTTGACATAGACCAACTCATTTAAAGGACCATTAAGAAAGGCACTTTTCACATCCATTCGTTGTAATTTGAAGTTATGATGAGAAGCAAATGCAAGCATCGTGCGAATAGATTCTAGACGAGCAACAGGGGCAAAGGTTTCACCGTAGTCGATACCCTCGACTTGGGAGTAGCCTTGAGCCACCAATCTTGCCTTGTTTCGAATCACAATCCCATTGGCATCTTGCTTGTTCTTGAATATCCATTTGGTCCCGATGACATTATGTTCCTCCGTTGGCCTAGGCACTAAATCCCAGACTTGGTTGCGCTCGAAGTTGTTAAGTTCTTCGTGCATGGCCATAAGCCAATCCTCATCATCGAGCGCTTCCTGTACCTGTTGAGGTTCACAATACGAAACAAACGCGTGATGCTCACAATAATTCCAAATCTGTTGACGGGTGGATACTCCCCTTTTTAAACTGCCAAGTACATTCTTCATAAGATGTGACTTGACTCTCAGCTTGTTCGCAATCTTGGCTGCTCGACGCTCCAAGAGTTCTTCATTAGATAACGGGGGAACATCGACTTGTTTCCTTTGCTTGCCCTTGCGTCTTGAGTCGGCTGTTGGTGCTCCAGAAGGGAATTGTGAGACAGTCTCCTGATCATCTTGTCCTTCGACTTGAGCAGGTTCACTAGTTTGTTCTTGTCTTTGTGGTTGCTCTTGATCTTGATCTTGTGCTTCTACTTGGTCTGGATCTCGGGGTTGCACTTGATCTTGATCATGAGCCGGCTCAGAGTCTTGGGGTAGTGCTTGAATATCCTGAGACACATCATCATTGTTGGGCAATTTATCTTGACCTTGAACTTGTTTATTTTGTTGAGAGTCTTCTCTTTGTTCATCGGAAGCGTGTGGCGCTTGTGGAGGTGATGGCTCCACTTGAGTAGAGCATTGTCCTTCTCCTTCGGCCACAAGGGGTTCCTCAGTGCGGAGTATTTGACCAATACCCATTCTTCTTATGGCTTGGGGAGGAATTTCATCACCTACATCACAAAGACCACTTTGCTCCACTTGGGAGCCATTATTTTCATCAAACTCTACGTTACACGTCTCCTCAATTAGTCCGGTGGACTTGTTGAGGACATGGTAAGCATGAGAGTTTGTAGCATAACCAACAAAGATACCCTCATGTGCTCTAGAATCAAATTTAGCTAACCGTGCACCTTTCTTGAGAATGAAACACTTACAACCGAATACCCGAAAGTACTTGAGATTGGGTTTGTTTCCAGTTAGAATCTCATACGGAGTCTTGTTCAAGCCTTTGCGGATGTAGAGCCGATTGGATGCATGACATGCTGTGTTGATGGCCTCTGCCCCGGAAGTTATATGGAGATTTGAATTCTGCCATCATTGTCCTTGCAGCGTCTATCAAGGTCCGGTTCTTCCTTACTGCCATGCCGTTTTGTTGAGGGGTATATGGTGCAGAATATTGGTGTTTTATTCCCTCATCACCTAGAAACTCATCTAAGGTGTAGTTCTTGAACTCGGTGCCGTTGTCACTTCTAATCATCAAGATCTTTGCTTCATGTTGACGTTGCGCTTCATTAGCAAAGTTGATGACTGTTTGTTGAGTTTCACTCTTCTTTTTAAAGAAATATACCCAGGTATATCTTGAGTAGTCATCAACAATCACTAAGCAATACTTTCTACCTCCAAGACTATCAAATGATGGAGGACCAAACAGATCCATATGAAGAAGTTCCAATGGCCTCTTAGTGTAGATAAGAGTCGTTGGACGATGAGCAGTTTCATGAATATTTCCTTCAATGCAGGCACCGCAAACACGATCTTTAGCAAAACTCACATTTGTTAGTCCATGAATATGGTCCCCTGTCAGAAGACTTTGCAAAGATCTCATATTGACATGAGCTAAACGGCGATGCCAAAGCCAGCCCACGTCAACTTTAGCCATTAAACATGTCGCAGTCTTAGTGGGTCGCTTTGAGAAGTTCACCACATAAAGACCATTTTCAACATATCCAACATAGGCTACTTTAAGAGTATTGCTCCTTAGGAGGACCACGGTATCAAGATTAAAGAATGTCGAAAAACCCATAATTGCGAGTTGACGAACCGAAAGTAAATTGTAGGCAAGTGACTCAACAAGCATGACCTTCTCAATAGATAAATCTTGAGAGACGACCACCTTACCAAATCCCAATACCTTTGAAGAGGATGCATCGGCGAATTGGACATGGGTGGGCATAGATGGAGAAGGATGCACATCCACCACTAAGTCCTTGCTTCCGGTCATATGATTTGTTGCTCCACTATCGAGCAACCATGACACCCCACCGGAAGCAAACTCCTGCAATAGATCAAGGCTTGGTTTTAGGTACCCATTTTTTAATGGGTCCTTTCATGTTAGAGACAAGGGTCTTAGGAACCCAGATAGCCCATTCAATATCCTCATTGTAGGAACCAACAAATCTGGCATAAACATGCCCATCACTAGCACAACATAAGACATAAGAGGAATTGAATTTGCCGGCTATGTTACTAGGGATGGTTTCGCCCTTCTTGAGGTTTCCATAGTCCACCTTGTTCCTGTTCACCTTCTGAGTCCCCTCACCCTCTTTGACAAATATGTCCATGAGGGTGGGAGATCGTTTGTTCATGTTCCTCCTTTTACCTTTTGACTTGGAGGTAAGTCCAAGTCCCTCCTTTCCTACAACACCCTTTTGAGTGCTCAAGAGGTCGTTCAGACTCTTCTCACCTTGTATGCATGCCACAAGGCCCTTCTCAAGTTTCTCCTTTAATTTGGCATTTTCCTCCACAAGATGTACATGCTCACAACAGGGGTTAGTTGCACAAGCATTATCAATTAACACAAAGGGAGGGCAAGTAGAGATCTCCTTGGTAAGCTTTGCTTGGAGTTGATCATGAGGCTCTTTTAGAGAGAAATGAACACCTTTCAAGACCTTGTGGGCCTTGTCAAGTGTGTCAAACTCCTCTTTGAGTCTGTCATGGCCAACCTCAAGAGCATACTTTTCAGACTTAAGCATGCGAGTAAGAACAACATCATGATCTAGTTTCTTTTGAATTTTAGCGCAGCCATCGTTATATGACTCCTCAAGAGCCAAGCGAAGAGTGCGCTCCTTTTCTAGAGCATTAGATAATTCGGCAATTTCATCGGCATAGTCACGACTGTGTCCCTGAAGCTCGGAGATGGTCTCCTCATGAGACTCAATGAGGTCAGTGGCCTCACCCAGTTGTTCCAAGAGAGCAACAAAGTGCTTCTTGGGTTCTACCTTAATAGTGCACAGAAACTTGTCAAGATCATGCTCATTAAGTTCCCCAACATCACTATCTTCAACACAATTTAACAATGAAGGGGCGGAAGTAATGTTGGTCTTAATGATGGGAGTTACCTGATTGATACCTTTTGCCATGAGGCACTTGGTGATGTGGTTCTCGTTGGGGGCGTTGACGAGAGACACCTTCTGGGGAGGTGTAGTGGCAATAGCAACAGTTGCCGTTGCCACTATATCATCATCATCATCATCGGAAGGGTACTCTTCAAGGGCCACCATCCCTTTTGGGTGACGTTTCTTCACAAAGTTGTTCTTGATTGGAAATGATTTGGTTTTGTCTTTGCGAATGAGCTTGCCTCCGTTGTCTTCCCTTTTCTCATAGGGACATTCGGCCACGAAGTGACTCACGTTACCACAGTTATAACATGTCCTTACTCGTTGCTTGGGTTTGAATCCACTCGAGTTGTTCTTGGTGAAGGAGGGTCTTGAGTTCCTCTTGTTGCCCCAGAATTGCCTTGATGCAAGAGCCATGTGCTCATGATAGGCATACTTTGTTTCTTCAGGACAGCCCTCCTCTTCCTCATCATCTTCTTCTTCTTCTTCTTCAAGCATTGCTTTTGCTTTCAACGCAAGGTTGGGTGAAGTTGTCTTTGATCGAACACGAGCAAGTGCATTGTCGGTTGTTTCGTTCATGATTGACATTGCAATGAATTCATCCAACACCTCACTGGAAGACAAGGAGTGGAAGTTTGGCCGCTGACGAATGACAGATGACATGGCTTTGTTGAAAGGCATGATGGCTTTAAGGAACTTGCGCTTGACCCATGTATCATCCACATCCTTACTCCCATGATCCTTGAGTGCCACAGCAATAGCAGTCACCCTCCGATAGAGATCACGAGGGTCCTCGTCTTCCTTCATCACAAACTCATCGGCCTTATCAAGTATCACTTCATAGTTGGATCGTTGAATGCTTGAGCTTCCCTTGTACAACACCATAATATGCTCCCAACAATCCTTGGCCAAAGTGAAAGGACGCAAGTGAGGAAGATCTTCAGGTGGCACTGCAGACTGGAGGATAAACAAAGCAGAGTGATTGTATTGATTGTCTGCATCTTCTCTTGGAGTGAGGTTGCTTGGATCATGGGGGTAATATCCTTGCTCGATGATTCTCCACAAGTTTGTTGAGTCGTGATTCAAATGAGACTTAATAGAAAATACCCAGTTAGCAAAGTCACCTTTCACAAGCTTAGGAGGAGGACCAACAGGATTAAGACGTGGTGCGGGAACGGATCCTCCATAAACCATGGGGGCGGAACTGAGGCATATGTTCCAGTCCCATCCTTTTCGTGAGATGAGGGAGGTTGCATACCTTTAGCCGCTTCCTTAGAGGAGTTGGCCTACGAATCGGAAACGGTGGGTTTAACCACTATAGCCGGTTCGGGTGAACTTTTAAATCCCTCAATTAACTCTTTAAGCATGGTCTTGACCTCGTTCGTCAAGGACGTCTTGAGAGCGTCCATAGCCGTATTCAAGTTGTCCCTTGTGACCGAAGTCAAGTCCATGGCCTCGGGTTGCCCATGGTTAATTCCCTCTTCGCCTTCCATACTCTTCGGGTGGTTAAACCCTTAATAAAGAGACGTGGCTCTGATACCAATTGAAAGGATCGATATGGTTGACTAGAGGGGGGTGAATAGACAACGACCACTTTTTAATTAATCTTAGCAAGTTAAGGTAAACAACATATAGGTTCACAAATATTACGACAATGAGGTGAACCCTAATGGAGCTAACAACGAGAGCTATTAAGACAAGTAAGATATAGTCAACAATATACGCATACACAAAGTAAAGGTTAGAGATAACCACAAGTGGAACCAATGAAGACGAGGATGTGTTACCGAAGTTCCTTCAATTTGACAGGAAGTACGTCTCCGTTGGAGCGGTGTGGAGGCACAATGCTCCCCAATAAGCCACTAAGGCCACCGTATTCTCCTCACGCCCTCGCACGATGCAAGGTACCGTGATTCCACTATAGGTGCCCTTGAAGGCGGCGACCGAACCTTTACAAACAAGGTTGGGGCAAACTCCACAGAAAGCTTGGAGGCTCCCAACTAGACCACGAAGCTTCACCATAATGGAATATGGCTTCGAGGTGACCTCAACCGTCTAGGATGCTCAAACACCCAAGAGTATCAAGATCCGCAAGGGATTGGTGGGGGAATCAACTTTTATCTTGGTGGAAGTGTGGATCTAGGCCTTCTCAACCAATCCCTAAAGAATCAACAAGTTTGATTGGCTAGGGAGAGAGATCGGGCACATTTGAGCTTAGGGAGCAACAATGGAGCTTGAGAGGGTGAGAGATCAGGTTCCACAGCTAGAAGAACCCTTTATATAGTGGGGAGAAAAATCCAACCGTTTTCCCATTCTCTGCCCCAGCTCCAGCGGTACTACCGCTGGCTGCAGCGGTACTACCGCTGGCACTCCATCGGTACTACCGCTGACCAGGGGCGGTACTACCGCTGACTAGCGGTACTACTGCTGGTTGCAGCGGTACTACCGCTGGCATTCCAGCGGTACTACCGCTGGTCCCAGCAGTACTACTGTTGAGCCCCTGGTAGTGCCAAAGCGCTACTACCGCCAAGAAAGTCTTCGCAAAAAGGTCCGTCCACGAACAACCGCTAGGCAGGCGGTACTAAGCTCCTGGAGTGGTACTACCGCTGACCAGGGGCGGTACTACCGCTAGCATTCTAGCGGTACTACCGCTGGGGCCAGCGGTACTACCGCTGGGGACCATTTTGCAAGGAAGAAAGAAACACAGTGGTGGGGGCCGCTCCAAAGAAGAAGGTAAGGGAAAATATGTGAAGTGTGCGCGTGCAAAGATAGATTCCACCCAAACCTTTCCACTACGGTTCCCCTCTTAATAGTAGGCTTTCCTATGACTCAAATAAAGAGAATCGTAGAGAGCGTCGTGCTTCCGTTCCATGAATGAGGAGGCGAGTCGTCTTGTGCCGTTGACGTGTGTTATCTGAAACCTTAACACACACGGTTAGTCCTTTACGGTACTGCCATCAATCACCAAAATTACTTAGGCATAAACTATGCCCCAACACCCAACCTCTCCCTCCTCCTTGCTGGATCAAGGTGCGGGAGACGTCACCGGGCTGCACGTGTGTTGAACGCGGAGGTGTCATGGTTCAGCACTAGATCAGAATCACACCGCAATCTGAATCGCCGCGAGTACGACTCCATCAACCGCGTTCTAGCAACGCTTCCGCTTAGCGATCTTCAAAGGTATGAAGATGCACTCACCCCTCTCTCGTTGTTGGTCTCTTCATAGGAAGATCTGAATGTGGCGTAGGAAAATTTTGAATTTATGCTACGTTCCCCTTCATTAGGATCCAACACTCCCTCGTGCAAAAGCATACGAACTCGGGTTCAGGTTTCTATCACTCCGGCAACCCACCATAAACATTCTTTATACACGATGCATTATCCTAGGCCCTTAAAAAGGTGAAGTGTTATGTAGTCGATGTTCACATAACACCGCTAGAAGAATAACACTATAACTTAAATATCAATCAACACATATTACTTCAACATCATATGACTACTATCAACTAGACTTCTCCCATATCCTCAAGAACTAAAGTAACTAATCACAAGACATAAAGAGATCATGATCAGAGGTGATGAAAATATGATGAACAATCTGGTCATAACAATAATTCTCCAAGAATTCTCAATAGCATTCACCACAAAAGAGTAATGAACACCGGTAGAGTAAGGGGATGAATAGTGCAAGATAGAACTCCGATTCCAATGGTAAAGTGAGATGGGGTGAAGATGGAGATGGTGCTGGTGATGAAGATGATGGTGATGATGACCTCGATGATGTGTGTGACGATGGTGATGACGACAAGGACGATCTCCCCCTCCGAGAGGAGTTTTCCCCGGCGGAATCTACCCACCGGAAAGGTCTTTTCTTCTGTGTAGGTTTCCGCCCCGGAGCGGCGGCGGAACTCCAGATAAACTTCTGTCCCCGTAACTTTTAGGGCACGAGGGTCATATAGGCCAAAGGAGGGCACCGGAGGCGGGACCCACCACCCAGGCGGCCTTTGGGCGTGGCCTAGGGGTGACCCATGCCACTAGGTCGCCTGGGTGTCCGGTGGCCCCCCTCCGTCCCTTCTTCGGCCCACTCTTCGTGATTCGTTTGGAAACTTCTTCCCCGTAAATTTTAGCACAGTTGGAGATGTTCTGATATGGCAACTCTTCATGCTATTTTCTTCGTTGAATCCTGCGTCTGCTGTTTCGGCACCAGAAATTTGGAAATTGTGTAAAATAAGCCAAAACACTATATGAACAACATCATATTGTGAAATATATCAATGAATAGAGACAAATTATGATACAAAATAGTGATGCATTTTGGACGTATCAGGATGCGCTTTAGAGCGCGTCGTGGGCGCGAGCGGAGCGGGCGGGCCGTGGGTGCAGGCGAGTGGGAGAGTGGGCACGTGCCCTGATGCTGGCTCGGCTATAAAGCCAATGCGGCGATCGTTGTAACAAGAGTGGTGTCGAGTTTGAGCTCGTGAAAAAAGTCGTTGTTGCGGCGGCGTCAGTGCGCCGAAAAACGAACCACCGTGTGTACTCCTTCCTCCTCTCCGGTGGTGTCCGCAGCGTGATGACCCACAAGTATAGGGGATCTATTGTAGTCCTTTCGATAAGTAAGAGTGTCGAACCCAACAAGGAGAAGAAGGAAATGACAAGCGGTTTTCAGTAAGGTGTTCTCTGCAAGCACTGAAATTATCGGTAACAGATAGTTTTGTGATAAAGTAATTCGTAATGGGTAGCAAGTAACAAATGTAACAAAGGTGCAGCAAGGTGGCCCAATCCTTTTTGTAGCAAAGGACAAGCCTGGGCAAACTCTTATATAAAGCAAAGTGCTCCCGAGGACACATGGGAATTTCTGTCAAGCTAGTTTTCATCATGCTCATATGATTCGTGTTCGTTACTTTGATAATTTGGTATGTGGGTGGACCGGTGCTTAGGTGCTGCCCGTACTTGGGCAAACATCCCACTTATTATTAACCTCTCTCGCGAGAATCCACAACTATGAAAGAAGAATTAAGATAAATCTAACCATGGCATGAAACATATGGATCCAAATCAGCCCCTTACGAAGCAACACATAAACTAGGGTTTAAGCTTCTGTCACTCTAGCAACCCATCCTCTACTTATTACTTCCCAATGCATTCCCCTAGGCCCAAATAATGGTGAAGTGTCATGTAGTCGATGTTCACATGATACCACTAGAGGTGAGACAACATACATCTTATCAAAATATCGAACGAATACAAAATTCACATGATTACTTATAACAAGACTCATCCCATGTCCTCAGGAACAAACATAGCTACTCACAAAGCATATTCAAGTTCATAATCAGAGGAATATTAATAATCATTAAGGATTTGAACATATGATCTTCCACCAAATAAACCAACTAGCATCAACTATAAGGAGTAATCAACACTACTAGAAACCCATAGGTATCAATCTGAGGTTTTGAGACAAAGATCGGATACAAGAGATGAACTAGGGTTTGGAGAGGAGATGGTGATGATGAAGATGTTGATGGAGATTGACCCCCTCTCGATGAGAGAATCGTTGGTGATGACGATGGCTTCGATTTCCCCCTCCGGGAGGGAAGTTTCCCGCGCAGAATAGCTCCGCCAGAGCTCTAGATTGGTTCTGTCGAAGTTCCTCCTCGAGACGGCGGAGCGTCGTCCCGAAAGCTCTGATATGATTTTTTTTCCAGGTCGAAACCCTTCATATAGCAGAAGATGGGCATCGGAGGCCTGCCAGGAAGCCCACAAGACACAGGGGTGCGGCGAGGGGGGTAGGTCGCGCCCAGCAGGCTTGTGACCTCCTGGTGGGTCCCCTCTGGTATTTCTTTCGCCCAATATTTTTTATATATTCCAAAACAATACTCCATAACTTTTCAAGACTTTTTGAGCTGTGCAGAATAGGTCTCTCATATTTCCTCTTTTTCCAGTCTAGAATTCCAGATGCCCGCATTCTCCCTCTTCATGCGAACCTTGTAAAATAAGAGAGAAAAGGCATAAGTATTGTAGCATAATGTGTATTAACAACCCATAATGCAATAAATATTGATATAAAAGCATGATGCAAAATGGACGTATCAACTCACCCAAGGTTAGACCTCGCCTGTCCTCAAGCGAAAGCCGAGATCGATAAATATGCCCACATGTTTAGAGATAGAGGTGTCGATAAAATAAAATACGGACAAGAAGGCATCACGGTTATCTTTAGAACAGCAACACAAATTGACATAAAATATCTTATACTAGAGTAACAATTAATTCACAAGGTAAAATATGAATCGAGAACTCTATTGAGAACTAACAAACCATGATTTCAGTCATTGAAGCAATTCCAATTTATCGCAACGTGGAAAAGAGCCAATATAAGAGCTTGTAAAGAAAATCCACATACTCAATCATCTTATGGTCTTTCATAATTGCTAACACTCACACGGTACCTATGCGGTCAAAGCTTCAATCGGACACAGAGAAAGATAGGGGCTTATAGTGTTGCCTCCCAACTATTTACCTCAAGGGTAATGTCAACAATAATAACTCATGATCACCCACATCCGAGTGGATATATTTGTCTAGATCATTACCCAACACATGACGCTTACCAAAAGATAAAGGTGAAATAGAGAAAATGGTGAAGATCACCACGACTCTTACATAAAGGTAAGTACTAGAAAGAAAAGGTAATAGATAGGCCCTTCGCAGAGGGAAGCAGAGGTTTTCATGCGCTTTAATAGTTGGACGCGCAATCCCTTAATGCAAATGAACGCCCCTTGTGATAAAGAACTTTATTATGAAGTCTGTTGATTTTATTTCCTCTATATCACAAGTTCGTATAAAGTTTATTTTCCTCACACTAATAAATCAGACATATTTAAAGAGCAATTTGTATTGCTTGCACCAATGACAACTTACATGAAGGATCTTACTCAATCCATAGGTAGGTATGGTGGACTCTCAGGGCAAACCCGGGTTAAAGGTGTTTGGATGCACAAGTAGTATCTCTACTTGGTGCGGAAGTTTTTGGCTAATATGGGCTGGAAGGAGGCGACACATGTTGAAGGATCTATAACCATATAACTTCTATTCAGAAATAAGCAAACATAACTCATTATGTTGTCTTCCTTGTCCAACATCAACCTCTTAACATATAATATTTTAATGAGTGCTCAAAATCATAAAATATGTCAAAGATAATATATTTATATGTGAACCTCTCTTTCTTTATTACTTCCTTTTAATGACAATAATGACCAATAGATTTGTTTGTCAACTCACAACAAATTTCAGTCGACGTACTTTTTATATGTGAAGTCATCACTCCCCATAAGATCATTATGTATGCTCTTTTGATTTTATTCTATAGTTGTTTATATTTCCTTTTCTCAAGAACATAGCAAGCAAGCAAAGCCCTCAACTCAAAACTACTCTTTATTTTATAACTCTGGGACTTGCTTACATAGGGGGGACATAAAGCAAAACTCTAAACTAGATCACACTAAAACTTTGTTCTACTAGATCAAGATATAACCAAAAGTATCGAACGAAAAAAAAACGAAGAAAGTAAAAGGTGTGATGGTGATACGATACCGGGGCACCTCCCCTGAGCTTGGCACAAGCCAAGGGGAGTGCCCATACCCATGTGTTTAGTTATCTTTCTTCGGAGGTGGTGGTGTTGGAGTTGTTGGTGAGGTTGAAGGTTTGTCCCCCGTCTTCCAAGGCATGGGCTCACCATTGTGAAAAGATAAACTAGTCTCCGGGATCCTCAAGCCTGCAGCCAAACTCATTTTCTTAAATATGTATTCATACTCACGGTTTTGGTTTTGCGGGTCATAGATGTGGGCTTGGAGGTGCTCGATTTTCTCCTAAATCTTGAAGACGTGATCCCAGAGGTCCTTGGCGTCTAGCTTGTGCTTATGGGTAAACTCCGCGATCATCTGGTGATTGGAATTAAGTCCTCGCTCCACCATCCCTTGGCACTTGAAGACTTGTTGCTCCATTGCTTAGAGCCTTGTCTCCACGCTTCCGGTCTTCTTTGGCCCCTCAACATCACGGATGTGCAGATCCCCCTGATGCATATCAATGGTTTGAGGATGTTGCAGCACCTCCGCAAGGTAGGGGTTGATGACCCTCTCAAAGAACTTGTCCTTCAGAGTGCTTGAAGACGTGATGTTGATCTAAATCTGTTACAGAAACAACTCAAAACGAAAACAGGAGATATTGTCGTGATACGAAGGTCAAAACCTTCTGGAGATTATATAATGAATTTTTGCCGACCCGAAGGAGTATTCCACAAGAAAATGGAGTCTGGAGGGTGCATGGGGTGGCCACAAGCTTGCAGGGTCCGCCCGGGGGGGTAGGTCGCACCCTCCTGGCTTGTCGCCTCCTCGTGCACTCTTCGGACTGCTTTAAATTCTCCTATTTTTTAAATATTCGAAAACTGATAAAAATTGCCATTGGAAACGTTTTGGAGTTGGTTTGCTTCCAGTAACACATACCTATTCCTTTTCGAAGTGTGGAACGTTCTAATGGGTCTCCCTAATGTACTCCTCCAGAGTTATGGTATTGATAATATTAGTTTTAACATTTATGGGAGTGCCTGAGATATAATGTTTGATTCTTTGCCCATTTATCACCTTCTGATTTGTGCCTACGGTGTTGTTGATCTTGATGGCACCGGAACGATATACTTCCTTGATAATGTAAGGCCCTTCCCATTTAGAGAGAATTTTTCCTGCAACAAATCTTAAGCGAGAGTTGTATAGGAAGACATGGTCACCTATATTGAATACACGCTTTTGTATCCTTTTATCATGCCATCTCTTAACCTCTTCTTTAAACAACTTAGCATTCTCACACGCATTGGTTGTTCATTGATCAAGTGAGCTAATGCCAAAGAACCTCTTTTCACCAGCAAGTTTGAAATCATAGTTAAGCTCTTTAATTTCCCAATAAGCTTTATGTTCTAGCTCTAGAGGTAAGTGACATGCTTTGCCATAAAACAATTTTATACGGAGACATACCCATAGGGTTTTTGTAAGCGGTTATATAAGCCCATAATGCATCGTCAAGTTTCTTAGACCAATTCTTTCTAGATCTATTAACGGTCTTTTGCAAGATCAATTTAATTTCTCTATTGCTCAATTCTACTTGACCACTAGACTGAGGATGATAAGGAGATGCAATTCTATGATTAACATCATACCTAGCAAGCAATTTACGGAAAGCACGATGAATAAAGTGTGAACCACCATCAGTCATTAAATATCTAGGGACTCGAAATCTACAGAAAATAACTTCTTTCAGCATTTTAATAGAAGTGTTATGATCAACACTACTAGTTGGAATAGCTTCCGCCCACTTAGTAACATAATCAACAGCAACTAGAATATGAGTATACCCATTGGACTTTGGAAAAGGTCCCATATAATCAAAACCCCAAACATCAAATGGTTCGATAACAAGAGAGTAATTCATAGTCATTTCCTCATGTCTACTAATATTACTAATTCTTTGACATTCGTCACAAGACAAGACAAACTTATGAGCATCCTTGAAGAGAGTAGGCCAATAAAAACCAGATTGTAATACCTCGTTTGCAGTTCTATCTCCAGCGTGGAGTCCTCCGTAGGCCTTGGAGTGACACTTGTGTAGGATCCGTCTCTGTTCATGCTCAGGTACACAACGTCTAATAATACCATCTACTTCTTCTTTATAAAGGTGTGGATCGTCCCAAAAGTAATGTCTTAAATCATAGAACAACTTTTTTCTTTTGTTGGTATGTGAAGCTTGGCGGTATAAATTTAGCAACAATGTAGTTAGCATAATCACCATACCAAGGAGCACTGCGCGAAGCATTTATGGTAGCTAATTTTTCATCAGGGAAGCTATCATCAATAGGTAGTGGTTCATCAAGACCATTCTCTAGTCTAGACAAGTTATCTGCTACGGGGTTATCAGTGCCCTTTCTATCAATAATATGTAGATCAAATTCCTGTAGCAGAAGAACACATCTAATAAGTCTAGGTTTAGCATCTTTATTTTCCATAAGGTACTTAATAGCAGCATGAACAGTGTGAACGGTTACTTTGGAATCAATAATATAATGTCTAAACTTATCACAAGCAAAGACAACTGCTAAAAATTCCTTTTCAGTGGTAACGTAGTTTCTTTGAGCACTATCTAGAGTTTTACTAGCGTAATGGATGACATTTAATTTCTTATCAACTCGTTGCCCTAGAACAACACCAACAGCATAATCACTAGCATCACACATAATTTCAAAGGGTAGGTTCCAATCAGGTGGTTGAACAACAGGTGCAGTGATTACTCTCTTAAGAATTTCAAATGCTTCTACACAATCATCATCAAAAACGAATGGAACATCCTTTTGCAAAATATTAGTTAGAGGCTTAGAAATCTTAGAGAAGTCTTTAATAAATCTTCTATAGAAACCAGCATGACCAAGGAACCTTCTTATACCTTTGATATCTGTTGTACACGACATTTTTTCAATAGCATCAACTTTAGCTTTATCAACTTCAATACCTCTTTCGGAGATTTTGTGTCCCAAGACAATGCCTTCATTAACCATAAAGTGGCACTTCTCCCAATTCAAGACAAGATTAGTTTCTTCACATCTCTGCAAAACTCAATCAAGGTTTCTCAAGCAATCATCAAAAGAAGTTCCGTAAACGGAAAAATCATCCATGAAAACCTGAACAATCTTTTCACATAAGTCAGAGAATATAGCCATCATACATCTTTGAAAGGTAGAAGGTGCATTGCATAAACCAAAAGCCATACGTCTATAAGCAAAGGTACCGAAAGGGCAAGTAAAAGTGGTCTTCTCTTGATCCTCTTTGGACACTGGTATTTGAGAGAAACCAGAATAACCGTCTAGAAAGCAAAAATGTGTATGTTTGGATAGTCATTCTAGCATTTGATCAATAAAAGGTAGCAGATAATGATCTTTCCTAGTAGCCTTATTTAATTTCCTAAAGTAAATTACCATTCTATATCCTGTAACAATTCTTTGCGGGATCAATTCATCTTTATCATTACGAACAGCGGTAATACCTCTATTTTTAGGGACAAAATGAACGGGACTAACCCATCTACTACGAGGAATAGGATAAATTATACCTACCTCCAGAAGCTTTAGTATTTCATTTCTTACCATTTCCTTCATTTTAGGATTTAATCATCGTTGGTGATCAACAACTGGTTTACCATCAGGCTCGATATTTATTTTGTGCTGACATAGAGTGGGACTAATGCACTTAAGATCATCAAGGGTGTATCCAATAGCGGCATGGTGCTTCCTCAAAGTTTTCAATAATATATTTTCTTCATGCTCTGAAAGGTTAGCACTAATAATAACAGGATATATCTCCTTTTCATCAAGATAAGCATACTTCAGAGTATCAGGTAGTTGTTTAAGCTCATACACGGGATTACCCTTGGGTGGAGGAGGATCCCCAAGTATTTCAAGACGCGGGTTGTGTTTCAAAATAGGCTGTTGATCAAAGAAAAGCATACTTCATCTTTACTAGACAATTCTTTGTCACGGGGATAAGCATACTTCAGAGTATCTATTTTGTTTCTTTCATTCATATGCATATCATTTTCATGGTCTAGCAAATATTGTTCTAAGGGATCAGTAGGAGGCACAACGATAGAAGCTAGACCAACAATTTCATCTTTACTAGACAATTCTTTGTCACGGGGTTGTCTACGAAATTTAGAGAAACTGAACTCATGAGACGCATCCCCAAAACTTACAGTAATCATTTCTTTTTCACAATCAATCCTAGCATTAACAGTATTCAAGAAGGGTCTACCGAATATAATGGGACAAAAATCATCTTGTGGGGAACCAAGAACAAGAAATCAGTAGGATACTGTGATAGCCTGGCTTATTAGGGATGATAGACTACTCATACCAAATAAGGAATTCCTTCTTTTCCGAGAGCCCATTCGAACAGAACTCCCAGGTTAAGCATGATCGGCTTGGAGTAGTTCTAGGATGGGTGACCGATCGGGAAGTTGATCCCGGGTGCGCAAGAGTGAGCACAAAGTGCGCACAAAAGACTAGTATTGATATGTGGGGCCAGTCTAGATCCTACCAGGAGTAACGACCGCCGGCGGGTGTGTCCGAGGCGTTACAAGTTGGTATCAAAGCCGACCCTCGCGGTTACACGGATGTTTGCAGACAGGTGTGCGATCATGTTGTTCATGACGTTTGTGACCCGTCATGGCACACGACATGGCACATGTACTGGACTGTATGCACACGCGTTTGTGCCAAGAGGGAACGCTCCTGTGGCCCGACGAGGACGTCGGTTCCTCTGAATGCTAGTGTGTGTGATAGTCTGGCTTATTAGGGATGATAGACTACTCATACCAAATACGGAATTCCTTCTTTTCCGGGAGCCCATTCGAACAGAACTCCCAGGTTAAGTGTACTTGGCTTGGAGTATTTCTAGGATGGGTGACTGACCGGGAAGTTGATTCCGGGTGCGTGATACCTCTCCAACGTATCTATAATTTTTGATTGTTCCATGCTATTATATTATCAACTTGTGATGTCTTATATGCATTTATATGCCTTTTTATATCATTTTTGGGACTAACCTATTAACTCGGTGACTAGTGCCAGTTTCTGTTTTTTTCGTGTTTTTGACCTTTTTCAAAAAAGAATATTAAACGGAGTCCAAACGGAATAAAACCTGCGGGGTGATTTTTTCCATAACAGAAGATACCCAGGAGACTTGAGAACCAAGGCAGGAGGTCTTGTCGGAGGTCACGAGCCCCCTAGGCGCGCCCTGGAGGGGCCGCGCCTAGCAAGCTTGGGGGCCCCTTGCCTCCTCTACCCTAACTCTTTCGCCTATAAATTCCTAAAAAACCCGAAACCAACAGAGGGAGCCACGAAAATACTTTTCCACCACCGCAAGCTTCTGTCTCCGCGAGATCCCATCTGGGGACCGTTCTGGTGCCCTGTCGGAGGGGGATTCGGACACGGAGGGCTTCTTCATCAATACCATTGCCTCTCCGATGATGCGTGAGTAGTTCACCACAGACCTTCGGGTCCATAGCTAGTAGCTAGATGGCTTCTTCTCTCTCTTGGATCTTCAGTACAAAGTTCTCCATGATCTTCATGGAGATCTATCCGATGTAACTTTCTTTTGCGGTGTATTTGTCGAGATCCGATGAATTGCGGATTTATGATCAGATTATCTATGAATATTATTTGAGTCTCCTCTGATTTATTATATGCATGATTTCGTATCCTTGTAATTCTTTTCGAGTTATGGGTTTCGTTTGGCCAACTTGATCTATACTTCTTGCAATGGGAGAAGTGCTTGGTTTTGGGTTCATACTGTGCGGTGTCCTCACCTAGTGACAGAAGGGGTAGCGAGGCACGCATCGTGTTGTTGCCATCAAGGGTAAAAAGATGGGGTTTATATCATATTTCATGAATTTATCCCTCTACATCATGTCATCTTGCTTAAAGCGTTACTCTGTTTGTTATGAACTCAATACACTACATGCATGCTGGATAGCGGTCGATGTGTGGAGTAATAGTAGTAGATCCAGAGAGTATCGGTCTACTTGTCTCAGACGTGATGCCTATATGTATGATCATTGCCTTAGATATCATCATGACTTTGCGCGATTCTATCAATTGCTCGACAGTAATTCATTCACCCAGCATAATACTTGTTATCATGAGAGAAGCCCCTAGTGAACACTATGGCCCCCGGGTCTATTTTACACATCATATATTCAGATATACATACAAAAATACCAAAAATACCTTGCTGCACTTTTATTTATATTTACCTGTTATCACTATCAGATCTCACCTTGCAAGTAATCGTGAAGGGATTGACAACCCCTTTATCGCGTTGGGTGCAAGTTTGTTTGTTTTTGCGCAGGTTCATTGGTGCCTCATCTTGATACTCCTACTCGATTGATACCTTGGTTCTCAAACTGAGGGAAATACTTATCTCTACTTTGCTGCATCACCCTTTCGTCTTGAAGGGAAAAACCAACGCAAGCTCAAGAAGTAGCAAGAAGAATTTCTGGCGCCGTTGCCGGGGAGTATTCAAGTGAAGCATATCTACCAAGTACCTATCGCAAACTCATCTGTTGCATTTTCATTATTTCCCATTTGGTTCTCGTTTTCCTCTCCCCCACTTCTAAAACGATTTTCCGAAAATGCCAAAAAGATTTTCCTTTTTATTCGCTCTTCTTCCGTTCGCCTATTGTTGCTATGTTTGCTTGTGTTGCCATGTGCCTTCTATTTGCTTGCATCTTCACTTGCTAAAAATCTATTGATATGGATCCTCATCGACTTGCTAATCTTTTCAAAAGACCAAATTATGATGAACAGTTTGCTAGTGAGGTTAGTGCACTTGACTATCTCTATGGAGTTTTGTTTGAAAATCATGAATCTGAAAATTTTGATGAAGTGTTGAGAGAAGAAAATTATAAAGTGGTTCATGATATCTGCTTGAATGAAAAACATGATTTCCATGTTGTTAGTATGAATTCTCTGAATATCTATGATGCTAATGATATGCAAAACCACAAGCTTGGGGATGCTATGCTTGATGAAGATGATATTTTTTGTTTCCCAAGTTTTGGTGCTGGCCCTTATGCTATAATTGATCATGAAAATAATTCTTTGTGTGATAGTTATATTGTAAGATTCCTTCATGATGTTTCTGAAAATTACTATGAGAGAGGAACATATGCTTTTACATATTGCAGTAATATCAAGCTTCCTCTCTGTGTGTTCAACATTTTGAAGTTATGCTTGTTTTGCCTTCCTATGCTAGTTAATTCTTGTTCCCATAAATTGTTTGCTCATAAAATCCCTATGCATAGGAAGTGGGTTAGACTTAAACGTGTTTTTTTCATTCATGATGCTCTTTTGCATATCTCAACTACTACTTTTTATGTGAGCATCATTGAATTATCAATGCCTAGCTAAAAGGCTTTAAACAAAAGCGCTTGTTGGGAGGCAACCCAATGAATAAATTTATTTTTGCTTTTCACTTTCTGTTTTATTGAGTTCACACCATCATGACTCTGTTATGATTGTGTTTTTTATGTTTTAATTGGTGTTTGTGCCAAGTAGAACCTTTATGATTAGTTTTGGTGATAGTTGTTTCATCATGCTGAAAAAAGACAGAAACTTTGTGCTCACAAAATTATTTTTAGTTCCTATCTAGAAAGATATTTTGAGTTGATTCCTTTTGCTGCTGATGGATATACAAATTTCCCTAATTTTCATAATTTTTCAGAATTTTTGGGATAGCAGAAGTATACGAAATATACAGATTTCTACAGATTGTTCTGTTTTTGACAGATTCTATTTTTGTTGTGTTGAGTACTTATTTTGATGAAACTATGGTTAGTATCGGGGGGTACGAGCCATGGAAAAATGAGAATACAGTAATATAACATCAATCTAAATGGAAATCAAGTTTACTACAGTACCTAAAAAGTTGGTGGTTTGTTTTCTTATGCTAATGATATCACGAGTTTCTGTTTAAGTTTTGTGTTGTGAAGTTTTCAAGTTTTGGGTGATGTTCTTATGGACAATGGAATAAAGAGTGGAAACAGCCTAAGCTTGGGGATGCCCGAGTCATCCCAAGCCAAATTCAAGGACACCAAAAAGCCTAAGCTTGGGGATGCCCCGGGAAGGCATCCCCTCTTTCTTCTTCAATCCATCGGTAACGTTACTTGAAGCTATATTTTTGTTTACCACATGATATGTGTTTTGCTTGGAGCATCGTGTACTATAGGAGTCTTTGCTTTTTGTTTCATCACAATCATCCTTGTCGCACACCTTTTTGAGAGGGACATGCACTCATCGTGAATTTGTTAGGATACTCAATGAGCTTCACTTATATCTTTTGAGCTAGATAATTTTGCTCTAGTGCTTCACTTAAATCTTTTTAGAGCACGGCGGTGTCATATTTTGTAGAAATAAAAACTCTCGATCTTCACTTATATCATTTTGAGAGTGCTCTCTCTAAGTAACTTGGTAATTGGCGTGTGCTATGAAATTAGTCCTAAATATGATAGGCATCCAAAGAAGATATAATAAAAACTTTCATATTCAAGTGCATTGATTAGTAAGAGAAGTTTGATTCCTCAAAATTAGTTTTGAGATATGGATATGGTAATATTAGAGTCATGTTAGTAGGATGTTGTGAATCTAGAAATACTTGTGTTGAGGTTAGTGATTCCCGTAACATGCACGTATGGTGAACCGCTATGTTAGGAAGTCGGGGCATAATTGATTTATTGATTGTCATCCTTTGTGTGGCGGTCGGGATCGCGCGATGGTTAACACCTACCAACCCTTCCCCTAGGAGTATGCGTTTAGCACTTTGTTTCGATTACTAATAAAACTTTCGCAATAAGTATATGAGTTCTTCATGACTAATGTGAGTCCATGGTATAGATGCACTCTCACCTTCCACCATTGCTAGCCTCTCTAGTGCCGCGCAACTTTCGCCAGTGCACAAACCCACCATATACCTTCCTCAAAACAACAACGATACCTAACTATTATGGCATTTTCATAGCCATTCCGAAATATATTGCCATGCAACTTCCACCGTTCCGTCTCATGACATGTGTCGTCATTTTCATATTGCCATTGCATGATCGTAAGATAGCTAGTGAGATGTTTCAACGTCATACGCTAATCTAGATCGTTGCACATCCCGGTACACTACCGGAGGCATTTCATATAGAGTCATTATTGTTCTAAGTATTGAGTTGTAAGTAAATAAAAGTGTGATGATCATCATTATTAGAGCATTGTCCCATGTGAGGAAATAAAAAAAAGAGGCCAAAGATGCCCACCAAAAAAATGAAATAAAAAAAGAGGCCAAAGAGCCCAAACAAAAAATGATGAGAGAAAAAGAGAGAAGGGGCAATGCTACTATCTTTTTCCACACTTGTGCTTCAAAATAGCACCATGTTCTTCATGATAGAGAGTCTCTTGTTTTGTCACTTTCATATACTAGTGGGAATTTTCATTATATAACTTGGCTTGTATATTCCAATGATGGGCTTCCTCAAAATTGCCCTAGGTCTTCGTAAGCAAGCAAGTTGGGTGCACAGCCACTAGTTTTCTTTTTGAGCTTTCATACACTTATAGCTCTAGTGCATCCGTTGCATGGCAATCCCTACTCATTCACATTGATATCTATTGATGGGCATCTCCATAGCCCATTGATACGCCAAGTCGATATGACCATATCCTCCTTTTTGCCTCACAACCTCCACCACACTCTATTCCACCTATAGTGCTATATCCATGGCTCACGCTCATGTATTGCGTGAGAGTTAAAAAAGTTTGAGAAAGTAAGAGTGCAAAAACAATTACTTGGCCAATAACGGGGTTGTGCATGATTTAAATTCGTTGTGTGGGGATGATGGAGCATAGCCAGACTATATGATTTTGTAGGGATAACTTTCTTTGGCTTTGTTATTTCAAAAGTTCATGATTACTTTGCTAGTATGCTTGAAGTATTATTGTTTTCATGTCAATATTAAACTATTGTTTTGAATCTTATGGATCTGAACATTCATGCCACAAGAAAGAAGTTACAAAGAAAAAATATGTTAGGTAGCATTCCACATAAAAAATTCGGTCTTTATCACTTCCCTACTCGAGGACGAGCAGAAGTTAAGCTTGGGGATGCTTGATACGTCTCCAACGTATCTATAATTTTTTATTGTTCCATGCTATTATATTATCAACTTGGAATGTCTTATATGCATTTATATGCCTTTATATATCATTTTTGGGACTAACCTATTAACTCAGTGCCTAGTGCGAGTTTCTGTTTTTTTTCGTGTTTTTGACCTTTTTCAGAAAAGAATATTAAACGGAGTCCAAACAGAATAAAACCTGCGGGGTGATTTTTTTTCCATAATAGAAGATACCTAGGAGACTTGAGAACCAAGGCAGGAGGTCTCGTGGGAGGTCACGAGCCCCCTAGGCGCGCCCTAGGGGGGCGCGCCTAGCAGGCTCGTGCCCCCCCCCCCTTGCCTCCTCTGCCCTACCTCTTTCGCCTATAAATCCCTAAAAATCCCGAAACCAACAGAGGGAGCCACGAAAATACTTTTGCGCCGCCGCAAGATTCTGTCTCCGCGAGATCCCATCTGGGGACCGTTCTGGTGCCCTGCCGGAGGGGGATTCGGACACGGAGGGCTTCTTCATCAACACCATTGCCTCTCCGATGATGCGTGAGTAGTTCACCACAGGCCTTCGGGTCCATAGCTAGTAGCTAGATGTCTTCTTCTCTCTCTTGGATCTTCAATACAAACTTCTCCATGATCTTCATGGGGATCTATCCGATGTAACTTTCTTTTGCGGTGTGTTTGTCGAGATCCGACGAATTGTGGATTTATGATCAGATTATCTATGAATATTATTTGAGTCTCCTCTGATTTCTTATATGCATGATTTTGTATCCTTGTAATTCTCTTAGAGTTATGGGTTTCGTTTGGCCAACTTGATCTATAATTCTTGCAATGGGAGAAGTGCTTGGTTTTGGGTTCATACCGTGCGGTGTCCTCACCTAGTGACAGAAGGGGTAGCGCGGCATGCATCGTGTTTTTGCCATCAAGGGTAAGAAGATGGGGTTTATATCATATTTCATGAATTTATCCCTCTACATCATGTCATCTTGCTTAAAGCGTTACTCTGTTTGTTATGAACTCAATACACTAGATGCATGCTGGATAGCGGTCGATGTGTGGAGTAATTGTAGTAGATGCAGATAGTATCGGTCTACTTCTCTCGGACGTGATGCCTATATGTATGATCATTGCCTTAGATATCGTCATGACTTTGCGCGATTCTATCAATTGCTCGACAATAATTCGTTCACCCACCGTAATACTTGCTATCATGAGAGAAGCCTCTAGTGAACACTACGTCCCCCGAGTCTATTTTACACATTATATATTCAGATCTACATACAAAAATACCAAAAATACCTTGTTGCACTTTTATTTATATTTACCTTTTATCACTATCAGATCTCACCTTGCAAGTAATCGTGAAGGGATTGACAACCCCTTTATCGCGTTGGGTGCAAGTTTGTTTGTTTTTGCACAGGTTCATTAGTGCCTTATCTTGATACTCCCACTAGGCAAATACTTATCTCTACTTTGCTGCATCACCCTTTCCTCTTCAAGGGAAAAACCAACGCAACCTCAAGAAGTAGCAGTGCGCATGGGTAAGTTGATCGCGGTGCGCAAAAAAGACTAGTATTGATATGTGGGGTCAATCTAGATCCTGCCAGGAGTAACGACCGCCGGCGGGTGTGTCCGGGGCGTTACAAGTTGGCCTCAAAAGGGTAAAGGGTCGCATCTAAGCGTATCACAAGCAGGATAACATTGCCATTACATAAATAGAGAGATGAGTATAAGATTCTGTTGGGGAACGTCGCATGGGAAACAAAAAATTTCCTACGCGCACGAAGACCTATCATGGTGATGTCCATCTACGAGAGGGGATCTCCGATCTACGTACCCTTGTAGATCGCACAGCAGAAGCATTAGTGAACACGGTTGATGTAGTGGAACGTCCTCACGTCCCTCGATCCTCCCCGCGAACCGTCCCGCGATCCGTCCCACGATCTAGTGCCGAACGGACGGCACCTCCGCGTTCAACACACGTACAGCTCGACGATGATCTCGGCCTTCTTGATCCAGCAAGAGAGACGGAGGGGTAGATGAGTTCCCCGGCAGCATGACGGCGCTCCGGAGGTTGGTGGTGATCTAATCTCAGCAGGGCTCCGCCCGAGCTCCGCAGAAACGCGATCTAGAGGAAAAATCGTGGAGGTATGTGGTCAGGCTGCCGTGGCAAAAGTTGTCTCAAATCAGCCCTAATACCTCAGTATATATAGGAGGGAGGGGGAGGGAAGAGGCAGCCTCAAACCCTCAAGGTTTGGCCGAAATAGGAGGTGGAGGAGTCCTACTCCAATCCTACTTGGAGTAGGATTCCACCTTCCCACTTGGAAACTCTTTCCACCTTGTGTTTTTTCCTTCTCAAACCTTATGGGCCTTAGTGGGAACTTATTCCAGCCTACTAGGGGCTGGTTTATCTCTTCCCATAGCCCATGAGACCCCTTGGGGCGTGACACCCCTCCCGATGGTCCCAGGCACCCCTCCCGGCACTCCCGGTACACTACCGATGAGCCCGAAACTTTTCCGGTGACCAAAACAGGACTTCCTATATATCAATATTTACCTCCGGACCATTCCGGAGCTCCTCGTGACATCCTGGATCTCATCCGGGACTCCGAACAACATTCGGTAACCAACCATATAACTCAAATACGCATAAAACAACGTCGAACCTTAAGTGTGCAGACCCTGCGGGTTCGAGAACTATGTAGACATGACCCGAGTGATTCCTCGGTCAATATCCAATAGCCGGACCCGGATGCCCATATTGGATCCTACATATTCTCCGAAGATCTTATCGGTTGAACCTGAGTGTCAAGGATTCATATAATCCCGTATGTCATTCCCTTTGTCCTTCGGTATGTTACTTGCCCGAGATTCGATCGTCAGTATCCGCATGCCTATTTCAATCTCGTTTACCGGCAAGTCTCTTTACTCGTTCCGTAATACAAGATCCCGCAACTTACACTAAGTCACATTACTTGCAAGGCTTGTGTGTGATGTTATATTACCGAGTGGGCCCCGAGATACCTCTCCATCACACGGAGTGACAAATCCCAGTCTCGATCCATACTAACGCAACGAACACCTTCGGAGATACCTGTAGAGCATCTTTATAGTCACCCAGTTACGTTGCGATGTTTGATACACACAAAGCATTCCTCCGGTGTCAGTGAGTTATATGATCTCATGGTCATAGGAACAAATACTTGACACGCACAAAACAGTAGCAACAAAATGACACGATCAACATGCTACGTCTATTAGTTTGGGTCTAGTCCATCACATGATTCTCCTAATGATGTGATCCCGTTATCAAGTGACAACACTTGCCTATGGTCAGGAAACCTTGACCATCTTTGATCAACGAGCTAGTCAACTAGAGGCTTACTAGGGACAGTGTTTTGTCTATGTATCCACACATGCACTGTGTTTCCAATCAATACAATTATAGCATGGATAATAAACGATTATCATGAACTAAGAAATATAATAGTAACTAGTTTATTATTGCCTCTAGGGCATATTTCCAACAGATTCAGCTTACACTCGCCACATGCTATATTACAATCCACACAAGCATTCATTGTTCATACATAAGATAGGCTCCGTCTACAGACAAGATAAACGGAAAAATCATGCCATCCCGCCTTGCTAGTCCCACGATCACGACCAAGCGCCTCTAGTCCTCGGGGTACGTCACATGCAGTCTGCCACTGTCCTCGTCGAACTCCCACCTCAGCTGGGTATCCTTGGGAGCGCCTGCATCTGGGGTACCTGTACCTGTGGGGGTTTGCAGTAAACTGTGAGCCACGAGGACTCAGCAATCTCATGACCTTGGAATCGATTCTAATTGAGTTAAATGGGTGAGGTAGGATTAAGTGTTTGAGTTTGCAGCATCCTAAGCATGTATGGTGGCTAACTTATGAAGAACAGAAATAAAATATGGTGGTCTACGTAAGACGATCGAAGACTAGAATGATCACTAAGTGATCCTGAACACCTACTTCCCTCATTCATAACCCCACCGTGTTCTCGATCAGAGAAGGAGCTTTGAAAGAAACAGTCATGGTTACGCACACAGATGGCAAGTTTTATTTGAGTTACTTTAAGTTTTCTAGAATCGGATCTTAAGAAAATATCCATGTTTGCCACATAACCGCAGGCACGGCTTTCCAAAAGATTAAACCTTGCACGGGTGCTCCAACTAGTCAATCACAAATTACCACACGCCGCATAGTAATCCTCTACCACGAAACTCGTGATCTCGTCGGATTCCTTAGTGGCAAACCTCAACTCTGGGAAGACCCAAAGTCTCACCGGAATCCCAATGCGCAAGATATATTGCTAAGGTAAGACAAGTCCAGCAAGACCTCCCGACGTGTCGATGATCCCGATAGGAGCCGCGTATCTCGTTCTCAGGACACGACGGATGAGTCACACTACGAGTTAAACCAAACCTCGAGTTGCCCCGCGGTGGCCCCATAGTCTGCTCATTTTTGGACCAACACTCATGAGGAGCACTGGCCCGGGTTGTTGATTAATTCCTCGGGGTAGCTATTCCCTATGCTTTTATTAAGTTGTTAGCAAATTAACACCAAAGTTGGGTCCTGCCAGACAATTCTTAATACTAAACAATTTATCGAGGGGGTCCTCATCACAACCCCGAACGTGTTAGGAGCGCTTAGTTATGGAATAAAACAACAGTAGCCGAAACTAAGGCGGCAATGTTATGGAATTAATTTTCCATGAAGGTTGTTATGGAATTAATTAGCCATAAATAGGATGATATCAAATGCCCATGTTATCACATGGACCAGCTCGCACCTGCAACTAGCAACGCTAACAATTAGTGGTTGAGCAAACCTAACTTAGCCAAACAATATTTGCTAGGAGGGGAGGTGTTTGAGGTTTCATGGCAATGTTTGATGGCCTATATATCATGTGGTAGGCAGCGGAGTTGCAACGAAAGAAATGTAGCACTAAGCATAACAAAGCTAGAAATGGTGTCCAGGTCACGATCATCTTGCCTCTGATTTCTTCAGAGTGGAACTGATCCTGATCTTCCTGCACGAACTCACCGGACTCTTCGAACTCGTTTCTGGCCCCAGAAGCTACCCAAAAGAAACAAGCAGGAAATAAATACCAGCAAAATGATGATGCCACACACATAATGATGCATGCAAGCACAACTTCTGACCATGCACATAATCCACCCTACCCAGATAATCAAGTGACACCTCACCACAATGTGACTTTCTACAGAAATGCCCAAAACCAGATATGGACTTGCCAAATAGGGCAGGCTCAAGAACAACCATGTTCTTTACATTGTTGTAGTTTGATCTCTGCTAATTTTCTTTCATTGTATGTGGTGTTTTTCTGAATGCAACATTGGTAGTATGATATGTGGATTTGGGGTAGAAAATCCTAGGGAATCCAATGGTGGTACTGGAATCTGGTTTTGGGCATTTCTGTAGAAAGTCACATTGTGGTGAGGTGGCACTTGATTATCTGTGTAGGGTGGCTTATCTGCATGGTCACAGGTTGTGCTTGCATGCATCATTATGTCTGTGACATCATAATTTTGTTGGTATTTATTTCCTTCTTGTTTCTTTTGGGTAGCTTCTGGGGCCGGAAACGAGTTCGAAGAGTCCGGTGAGTTCGTGCAGGAAGATCACGATCAGTTCCACTTTGAAGAAATCACAGGCAAGATGATCGTCACCTTGACACCATTTCTAGCTTTGTTATGCTTAGTGCTACGTTTCTTTCGTTGCAACTCCGCTGCCTACCACATGATATATAGGCCATCAAACATTGCCATGAAACCTCAAACACCTCCCCTCCTAGCAAATATTGTTTGGCTAAGTTAGGCCAGCTCAACCACTAATTGTTAGCGTTGCTAGTTGCAGGTGTCAGCTGGTCCGTGTGATAACATGGGCATTTGACATCATCCCATTTATTGCTAATTAATTAATGCACCTATATACTTGGTAAATAGCGGAAGGCCTAGCCTTTTGTCGGGTGATTTGTTCCGTTGTTGCCGCCTTAGTTTTGGCTACCGTTGTTTTATTCCATAAGTGAGCGCTCCTAACACGTTCGGGGTTGTTATGGGGACCCCTCCATAAATCGTTTAGTATTAAGAATTGTCTGGAAGGACCCAACTTTGGTGTTAATTTTCTAACAACTTAATAAAAGCATAGGGAATAGCTACCCCGAGGAATTAATCAACAACCCGGTCCAGAGCTCCTCATGAGTGTTGGTCCAAAAATGAGAAGACTATGGGGCCACCGCGGGGCAACTCAAGGTTTGGTTTAACTCATAGTGTGACTCATCCGTCGTGTCCTGAGAACGAGATACGCGGCTCCTATCGGGATCGTCGACACCTTGGGAGGTCTTGCTGGACTTGTCTTAACTTAGCAATATATCTTGCGCATTGCGATTCCGGTGAGATTTTGGGTCTTCCCAGAGTTGAGGTTTGCCACTAAGGAATCCGACGAGATCACGAGTTTCGTGGTAGAGGATTACCATGCAGCTTGTGGTAATTTGTGATGGACTAGTTGGAGCACCCCTGTAGGGTTTAATATTTTGGAAAGCCGTGCATGCGGTTATGTGGCAAACATGGATATTTTGTTAACATCCGGTTCTAGACAACTTAAAGTAACTTAAATAAAACTTGCCAACTCTGTGCGTAACCGTGACTATTTCTTTCAGAGCTCCTTCTCTAATCGAGAACACGGTGGGGTTATCAATGACGTAAGTAGGTGTTCAGGATCACTTAGTGATCATTCTAGTATTCGACCGTCTTACGTAGACCGCCATATTTTATTTCTGTTCTTTGTAAGTTAGCCACCATACATGCTTAGGATGCTGCAAACTCAAACACTTAACCCTATCTCACACATTTAACTCAGTTAGACTCGATACAAAGGTCATGAGATTGCTGAGTCCTCGTGGCTCAAAGTTTACTAGAAACCCCCACAGGTACAGGTACCCCAGATGCAGGTGCTCCCGAGGATACCCAGCTGAGGTGGGAGTTCGACGAAGACAGTGGCACACTGTATGTGACGTACCCCGAGGACTAGAGGCGCTTGGTCGTGATCGTGGGACTAGCAAGGCGGGATAGCATGATTTTGCCGTTTATCTTGTCCGTAGACGGACCCTATCTTATGTATGAAGAATGCATGCTTGTGTGGATTGTAATCTAGCATGTGGCGAGTTCAAGCCGAATCATCTCTCTATTTATGTAATGGCAATAATGTTATCCTGCTTGCGATACGCTTAGATGCGACCCTTTCCCCTTTTGAGGCCTCGCCCCCAAATAAGGAAAGTGTCGCATCATAGTCGTTACAGATACTTTATTTTCCCATACAAGACTTCAACATCTCTAACAACCCCAATTGGTGCAATAGGATCTCTATTAGCAAGCTTGATGGTAACATCAATTTCCTCTAATTTGACTGGTGCAATATCATTCATAATTTCTAGGTATAAAGTAAAGGGAATTCCACTAACACTAGCACCCACATCACATAATCCATGATAACAATGATCTCTTATTTTAAGAGAAATGACATGCACGCCAACAATAGGTTTATGTTTACCTTTAGTATCAGGTCTAGCAATTCTAGCAGCTTCATCACAGAAATGAATGACATGCCCATCAATATTATCAACCAAGAGATCTTTAACCATAGCAATATTAGGTTCAACTTTAATTTGTTCAGGAGGTATAGGTGTTCTAGTACAATTCTTACGAACCAGAGTTGAAGTTTTAGCATGATCCTTTATTCTAACGGGAAATTGTGGTTTCTCAATATAAGGAGTAGGAATAACAGGATCAACATTATAAATAATAGTTTCTTCTTCAACTTTAATAGGTTCAATGTAGTGCCCCAGATGTAAATCTTGCCATATTTGGAACCTATTGTATGTGGGTCCACCCTGTCAGTGATTTGATGTATCCATGGTGCCATGACTTCATGTGGTGTCCCTTGTATTTTCCTCCCTTCCCATGCATGCATGCATAGCATATCATGGTATGCCTTGTCTTGTGTTGTGTTTTAGGGTCTTAGCATTTCATGTGATGTGGTGGTCTTGTGAATAGCTACTTTGTGATGTTGTGTGAGTGTTGAGGTGCTCTATGATGCCATGTGATGATGGTACTAAATGTAGTGGGCTTGTCATGTTAGCAGCCTCTCTCTCTCTTTTATTTCCCAAGCCAATATTCACTTGTCCCAACCTTGATCCAAAAATGCCCATGCTTTAGTGTATTTTGTGGAGGATGCCAAGATGTGTTTTTGCTGTTTTGTATCTTAGTTTAAAGGGTGTAAATAAATCCAAAACAGTAAATAAATTGTTGTTTTGCATTTATTCAAATTGCTCCAAATATTTCTTTTCTATTTTATTCAATTAGGTCATAATTCCTTATGACCAGGGGCATTTTTGTTTTGTTTTTAATCCGAACAGATTTGTCTGTGAATTACTTCCTTTTCCCTGGTTGTTTTAATTAGAAAAACCCTCAGTTATTTCTCCTCTCCTATCTCGCGCCAACTAGTGGGCCTCCTCCCACTAGCAGGCCCAGCACCCCTCTCTCGCGCATGGCTCTCCTGTAGAGGGCGTGTTCGCCCCCCCCCTTCGTCCGTCAGTGCTCCCTCGAGCAGGATTCAGAGCAGCGTCAACTTGACGGTGTCACGGACGTCGAGGAACGTTCCTCGCTCCTTCCCTCCATAAAGGCGACCCCCCTTGGCGTCCGTGCCGTAGGGTTTCCTCTCTCTCTCTCGCCTCCACCTCCTTTCCCCTCTCCACCTCGCTCTCTGAAGATCTGCGTCGGGTAAGGTAGAGCTCCTCCGCCATGGCAGTGGATTGAGGTCCTCCTCGCCGCCGGGTACGAGCGTCTTCTCCCTCCCCGACGACTCGGCGAGCACGCGGGGTCATCCACGAACCCATCCCCGCGGCCAGATCGACGCGAGCTCCCCTGCTTCCCCTTCTCCACGACGGCGACGACCCTCCCCGACGAGCAGGCCAGAACGGCGACCACCTCTTCTTCCCCTGCTTCCTCTTCGTCGCGGTCGAGTTTTCCTACCCTAGGGTGAGCAGATCCGACTCCTATCCCCTTCCCTGCAGTAGCTCGTCGTGTAGGAGCAGTAGATCGTTGACGTGCTGCACCTCTGTCGCCGGTGTCGCCGTGCACCGTAGCTAGGCCACCGTAGTTGGGCTCGGGCGTAGTTAGCGAAGGAAATGAGTTCGTGTGTGTGCGGGCTCCCTCCCCTCCACGAGCCGTTGCTCGATTTGGACTATGTCGCCGGCGAGAGTCTTCCCCTGTTCCGGTCTGCCGCCGGTAGTAGTTCAGCAGAGGGGACCTCCTTCAGTTGATTCGTTGCGTGTTTTAGTTCAGACTTCGTAGCGTAGCCCAGTGGTATGTGGTGTGGTGTGCCAGTGGTGAGGGCGTGGGTTCGATACCTCCCCTCGGCAACCCTTTTTCTTTCTCATGTGTTTTCTTTGGCACAGTAGCAGGCAGTTCTACAATACGTAGAGAGAACCCCCTCTCTGATCAGATCAGTGACCGTAGCAGAGTGGTGACTCCTTTGTGTGTGTGTGTGTGCTCGAGCAGCAGGACTGGGGTTCGACCCCCAGTACCTCCCTTTATTTTTTTTCCTGTCCTTGTACTCTGTTTCACTATTTTTTAGCAGCCTTGTTCTTGGTAGTGAGGTAGCCATTTTTTGTTGCATCTATGTTTGTGCTACCTCCCCTCATAACCTGCAAGTGTGTGCAATTGTTGGTGGCTTGTGAGTAAGTGGTGATGCTCTTGTGTGTGTGAATATGCACTTAGTAGAGTAGTGATGCATGTGCTTATGGTCTTGTGCTTTTCACCTTAGTTGAGATTGGCATTTTATCTCCTTGTTTGTATTGTGTAGTAGTGGTAGGTTATGAGGTGTATGTTTGGGTGCTTGTGAGGGACGTGCATGTGTGTGTGTGTTGCACACACATGAGGTGTAGCTAGTGTAGGCATAATTATGTGTGTGATGGCCATATGCATGTGTTAGCATTCTTTGTGTTGCTAGCATGTGTAGGTGGTGTGGGTTTTAACTAGATGATATGCATATGAGTTGACGATATGCATGTGGTGAAAACATCCCCACCTTGCAACACTTGTGCACCTTCACATGTCCATATGTGAGAGTGCATGGTGATTTGTATGTTGGGAAGCTTAGTAGAAGGGGTTGTGAAGTTGATGTGCATGACACAAACATGGGGTTCAAACCCCCCATGTCACTTTGTCATTGTGCACATGAGCTCAACCATGTACTTGTTGATATAGTGGAACTACATGAAATGATGCCCTATTCACTAGGCATGATTTGCAGTAGTTCCTCTTCCTTAATTTGTGGTCACTTGTTCCAAGTAAGTGCCCACATTTTATATACAATTTTGGGTAGAATCTCCCAAGGAATCCAGTGGTGAAGTTAGTTTTGCCATTAGAATACTTTATGGAGTTGACATATTCAGATTTGTTGCAAGTTTGCTCTTTGTTTCCATGGAATAGGTGGAGTCCAAGGGCATGAGCTTTTGTGTGATAATAGTAGGGGTTTTGCTCTACACCATAGTGGTGTCATTTATCACTTGGTGTTACTTGTGTGCAATCTATGCCTAGACAAAGTGGGCATGTGGCTGAAAATTCCAGCTTAGTGAAATCTGGAATTTCACCAAGTCTGAGAATCTGGAAACATTTTCTTCTCCTGTAGATGAGGTTGTGCTCGTCATTGTGTTGTGATCTAGCCTTAGTTCAGTGCTAGGAATTTGGACCTGATATGTTTGTGAAGCTCCCTGTCAAATTTCATATCATTTGGAGTCCTGTAGGTTATGTTTTGGTTGCTGTCAAAAAGCTTCAGATCAAAGACAGAAAGTCAGGTGCAGGAATTTTCACTAAGTCCCTGAGATCTGATGGTTCTGGAGAAGTTTGTGGCCTTGTATCTTCTTTTGTTTAATTCCTTTTGGTGTGATTATTGCTGGTGCTTGTATTGCTCTTGGTTGGCTACAGCCACATATATTATTTGTCCTATTTGGAGGGTTGTAGCTATGTTGCATGTAGCTCCCAAAGAGCTAAGATGCAGATTGTGGCAGATTGTGTAGTATTGTCTTTTTGATGATTGTGGGTGCTTAGTTGATGTTGTGGTGTTCTTCCTTGCTCCAATCCATTCATGCTGGGTTGTTAAATGTCTTGGCAACCTGGGAGTTCCAGATTTATGCCATTTGACTGTGTGGTGTTGATTTTGACACGTAGGGCTTCATATCTTGTTTCGTTGATTCCCGTTGATCCGTAGCTCCGATTGTAATGTTCTTTATATGGTTTTGCATCGTTTTCACGAGACGCATCTGTTCATGCCATTATCATGCATGTCAAAATAGCTTAGTATACAGTTCTGTCCAGAAACTTGTAGTAGTTTCTTTTGTTTGTGCTAGTGATAGAAATAGTGATGCATGCTCATTTTTCATCTCATGCATCATGTGCTTGTTGCATCTTGTGGTGCTGTTGTTCATTGAATGTTATTCTTATGTTGGGTAGCACTGGGATCGGAGAACGAGTACGTGGATTCGGGAGAGTACGTGCAGGACGAACAAGAACCATTCCAAGCTGAGGATATCACAGGCAAGATGATATGACCTTGATTCCATCTCTAGACTTGTTATGCTAGTTTGCGTTTCCATGTCATATTGCTCGCTGCCTACCACCGAATTAAATTGCCTCTTGATATGCCATGAACCCATACACTGATCCCTTCCTAGCAAAACTTGTATGGCTAAGTAGGCTTTGCTCAGCTACTAATGTTAGCGTTGCTAGATGCATGTGCTTTGACTCATGTAAGAACATGAGCTTGATATCATTATCTTAATTTTTGTTATTTAATTAATGCACCTATATACTTGGTAAATGACGGAAGGCCTAGCCTTTTGCCGGGTGCTTTGTTCCGTTATTGTCGCCATAGTTACCGACTACCGGTGTTTGATTCCATAATGATCGCTCCTAACACGTTCGGGGTTGTTATCGGGACCCCCTCGATAAATCGCGTAGTGCTAAGGCTTGTCCGGCAGGACCCAACATTGGTGTTAATTTGCTAATCACTTAATAATAATCTTCATAGGGAGTAGCTACCCCGAGGAATTTAATCAACAACCCGGGCCAGTGCTCCTCATGAGTGTTGGTCCAACCCAGAGCAGCTTATTACGCTCCCCGGGGCAACTCGGTGTTTTGGCGTGGTAACCATCGCTCATTCGGCGTGTCCTGAGATTGAGATACGCGGCTCTTATCAGGGTCGTCGACACGTCGGGAGGTCCTGCTAGCCTTGCCTTACCTTAGCGGTATATCTTGCGTATAGGAATCCCAGTGAAGCTTTGGTTTCCCCCAGAGTTGAGGTTTTCCTCTAAGGAATTCGACGAGATCACGAGATTCGTGATAGAGGATGCATTTGCGGCCTGTGTACGTTTGTGATGGACTAGTTGGATCACCCCTGCATGGTTTAATCTTTCGGAAAGCCGTGCTCGCGGTTATGTGGCAACTTGGAATATTTTGTTAACATCCAGTATTAGATAACTCCAACATAAGCTAATAAAATTGCCAACTGTGTGCGTAACCATGACTGTCCCCTCGAAGATCTCTCTTCGATCGGGAACACGGTGGGGTTATGAATGCCGTAGGTAGGTGTTCAGGATCACTTAGTGATCAAGTAATCACGATCGCTAGTGTAGACCACCTTCATAATTGCTTTACGTAAGTTAGCCACTAAATCAAGCTTAGGATGCTGTAACCTTATACACTTCACCCTTACCCTACCTAATAACATGACTAGTTCTGGCACCAAGGTCTTAGATTGCTGAGTCCCCGTGGCTCACGGATTCCTACTCAAAGGATTATTTTCCATAGTGACAAGTGACAATAAATTTCAGCACAGTATATAAATTTTTCCTTACCAAGTTTCACTTACCAAAGGCGCTTCACTCCCCAGCAACGGCGCCAGAAAATAGTCTTGATGACCCACAAGTATATGGGATCTATCGTAGTCCTTTTGATAAGTAAGAGTGTCGAACCCAACGAGGAGAAGAAGGATATGACAAGCGGTTTTCAGTAAGGTATTCCCTGCAAGCACTAAAATTATCGGTAATAGATAGTTCTGTGATAAAGTAATTTGTAACGGGTAGCAAGTAACAAATGTAACAAAGGTGCAGCAAGGTGGCCCAATCCTTCTTGTAGCAAAGGACAAGCCTGGACAAACTCTTATATAAAGCAAAGTGCTCCCGAGGACACATGGGAATTTCTGTGACACTAGTTTTCATCATGCTCATATGATTCGTGTTCATTACTTTGATAATTTGGTATGTGAATGGACCGGTGCTTGGGTGCTGCCCTTACTTGGGAAAACATCCCACTTACGATTAACCTCTCTCGCAAGCATCCCCAACTATGAAAGAAGAATTAAGAGAAATCTAACCATAGCATGAACATATGGATTCAAATCAACCCCTTACGAAGGAACACATAAACTAGGGTTTAAGCTTCTATCACTCTAGCAACCTCATCATCTACTTATTACTTCTCAATGTCTTCCCCTAGGCCCAAATAATGGTTAAGTGTCACGTAATCGACGTTCACATGACACCACTAGAGAAAAGACAACATACATCTTATCAAAATATCGAACGAATACCAAATTCACATGATTACTTATAACAAGACTTATCTCATGTCCACAGGAACAAACGTAACTACTCACAAAGCATATTCATGTTCATAATCAAAGGAATATTAATAATCATTAAGGATCTGAATATATGATCTTTTACCAAATAAATGAACTAGCATCAACTACAAGGAGTAATCAACACTACTAGCAAACCAGAGATATCAATCTGAGGTTTTGAGACAAAGATCGGATACAAGATATGAACTAGGGTTTGAAGAGGAGATGATGGTGACGAAGATGTTGATGGGATATGTTGGGCATAAGCCACTGCACCGCGTCGGGCGTGCGTGTGTGCGCACGCAGAACGCGTTGGGCGCGGTGGCTGGTGTGCGTGCGCGTGTGGTAGCGACGAGCACGGGGTGTCCGTGCGGTCGCGTAGTGTGTGCGTAGGTGGTTAGCGAGTCGCGCGGGAGGGCTTGCTTGTGTTTTGTTGAAGCTTGCCGCGAGGCACGCATGTTAGAGAGCGTGGTGGGCGTGAGCGGAGCGGGCGGGGAGTGGGTGCAGGCGAGTGGGAGCGTGGGTACGTGTCCCGGCGCTGGCTCGGCTATAAAGCCAGCACGGCCATCGTGGTAACAAGAGTGGTGTCAGTGTACCGGAAAACCAACCATCGTGTCTACTCCCTTCTTCCTCCTCTCCCACGGTGTCCGCAGCGTCGGCAGCGTCGCGGCGGTTCCGTTTTTGCAACGACACGACGGTGAGATGAGCTCTAGAGGGAGACAGGCCGCTGCCTGGGCCGAGTCGGAGACGGGCGCTGCCGTGGACGGCGGTGGTAGTATGGAGGCCGCACCAGCAGGTGGAGCAGAAGCGAAGGACGCTGCTGTTGTCGTAGACGTTGTCGCCTCCTTCCCGAGGAGCGTACGGGTCACCCTCCACCCGTGGACTGCTGGGTCGGAGCGGCAGATGCGTGGGCGGCAACGGCGAGAGCAGCGTTCGGAGCTTGGGCAGCGGGCAGCGGGGAGCCGACGCACGACATGGCTGAAGCGGCTGACGCAGATGTGGCCACCACCGACACGGCCGATGCGGATGCGAGCCTAGCTCGGGAATGGGCAGCAATGGCCTCACCCCGGGAGGAGAAGCACGTTGGCTGAAAGAAGGCGTGAAGAGGGTGCTGGATTTGAACGGGGCAAGTGCAGGGGAGGCACGAGCTAGGAGATCACGGTGGCGCCGCCGCCGGCGCAAGGCGCATGCGCTAGAGCCATGTTCGCCTCGTGAGAGCCAGTAAGTGTTGACATTCGTGGTTTTAATTCACATGTGTACCATACGCATACAATGGAGGTTTCCTAGCGGGGCCTGTCATTTTTCCCTCACATTGTTGACCCTGCCGCGAAAATTATGGCCTGCAAACAGGCACTACGAGTCGCTTCTGAATTCAATGTTCAAAGGATCCATCTAGAACTGGACAGTCAGGCTCTAGTGCAAAGGATCAACCATCCACGGAAGGATTTATCAGCGACAGGACCTTGGCTCGAGGACATCAAATCTCTGCTACGATCGTTCGTCGAATTAAAAGTCTCTTGGGTTAGGCGTTCAGGAAATGTTGCCGTTCATAAATTAGCAAAAATAGATGTAGGTGAAGAACTATGTAAGGTTTGACAGGGTTACCTTCATATTGCATTCTGGATGTGATAGGTGACGACATTCCGAAGTTCTTTTAATTCAATAAAGCGGTAAATTACCTAAAAAAAGATCTAACTAGCAAATATGTCAATGCGTTGCAACAGGAAAAAACTATCAGATTATGCAGGTATGGTAGATATAAAAAAGTATGAATCAAACGCAATAATGACATAAAGATTTTTAAAATGTCATTTCACAAAGCATATCTGAGTGATGTCATGATGAGATAAGGCATTTTTAAAATGTAATACATAAACAAAAAATATGATGCTCCTCGCGACTTGATTTTTTAAGACGTCACAACAAAATATTTTGTGGCTGAGCAAACTGCATTTATGAACCCTGCCTGAGCTATATTGATGAATGATGTGCCTCGTTTTAACTTACAGTAGCGGTGTTTACCATAACCAGTATTCTGGTACGAAAATAAACATAATTATATGTAAAATTAGCCCATAGAAAGTTGTGGAGGACTAAATAAAATCATAAAGCGACCTCGAGAGATCTCCTAATAAAACCTTTATGTAAGCGACATTTAGTTTTGTTCATTATTTACGGATGCGTTTTAATTATTTTCTAAAATTGATGGAGATGTTTTTCAAATTCCTGAATATGATTTGAATATTGGATCATTTTTTTAAATCATGAACAATTTTTATTTCATGAAACTTTATTTGAAATTGTGATTTTTTTATAATGTGTGAGTAATTTCTGAACTCATGAACTTTTTATGATTTTCCGAATATTTTTCTGAATTGACAAACGATTTATCATTTTCCTACTTTTTAAAACTCGCAACTTTTTGATATGCGAGGGTCTAAATAAAATCATGAAACGACCTTTACAGATCTCCTAATAAAACCTTTACTTAAGCGACAATTTGTTTTGTTCATTATTTACGGTTGTGCATTAATTTTTGTGAAGATTTTCTAAAAGATGATGGACAAGCTATTCAAATTCATGAATATGTTTGGAATACTGGATAATTTTAAAAAAATCATGATCATTTATTATTTCATTATAATTTATTTGAAATCATGATTTGTTTTATAACATGTGAGGAATTTTTAAACTCGTGAATATTTTATGACTTTTTGAATATTTTTTGAATACACAAACAGTTTATGTTTTCCTACATTTTTTAAACTCATAACTTTTTGATATTTTGTTTTTTTTTAAATATGCAATTAATTTAGAGAAGAACAACCAAAAAAACAAATAGAAAAGAGAAAATAGAAAACATGGGGCGCCCCGACCTGCACATGGGCCGGCCCATGCTTCAAGTGGAAAAAAGAGAGGAGAAAAACTGGTAAGAACCAAGGATCAAATCCTAGTCTCTCGTGTGGAGACTTGTACCGTTCGCCATCGCGCTAATTGTCTATTATTGTTCTTTTAATGTATCACTTTATATAATAAGAAAGAACGACGCCGACTTTTGAAATCCGAAAAATAAATCATTTTTTTGAGTTACGAGTGGCATTGATGGGTAATTTTAGCCAACTTCAGGGGCAATTTAAATGAAGGACGATCAGAAACACTATTTGCTTTATTATTGTTAGGTAAAGAAAGGTAATCAATCCGTCGTTAAATATATTTTTTAAAGACTCTATTAGAAACTACGTACAAATATATATAAATATATTTTAGAGTATAGATTCACTTATTTTATGAGAAAAGATCTGGTTCAATCGACTCATTTTTCACCGCTCGTCCGCCTCCTCGCGCTTGGGACGCGTGTCCTTGCGGGGACAGCTCGTCCTTATCTTCCCAATCTTCCTCCTATGAGCCCACCCTCCTCATCCATCTTTCTCATCTCCTCTCTCCTCCACACCCGTTTTCTCCAAGCAGCCGGCCATGTACCTGTGGCGGCACAAGGTGGTGGGCAGCCACATCGCTGGGAGGACGATGCAGTGGAGCTCGCGGCGAGGAGGACGGCCAGCCATGGCGTGGGGAGGACGGCGCAGTGGAGCTCGCCGCGGGAAGGACGGTCAGCCACCGCGCGGGGAGGACGACGCAGTGGAGCTCGTTGCGGGAAGGACGGCCAGCCACGGCGCAGGGAGGATGGCGTAGTGGAGCTCGCCGCGGGATGACGGCCAGCCACGGCGCATTGGAGCTCGCCGCGGGGAGGACGGCCAGCCACGGCATGGGTCAAGGAGCTCGCCGCAGTCGCCGCGACGGCGGCAAGGGCGGCGGCGAGTGGTTCCAATCGGGTGCGCAGCGACAAGTTTTGATAACATGTTGTGTGTTGCAGTTTTTTCAACGAATGTCTTGTTTCAGGAACACGACACAACAGTACATGTGTTGCATAAAGGCGAAGACAAAAAAAATTCTGCAACCTCACATATGTTGTAAAAGTTTTCTCCAACATGACCTTTATTGCAAAAAAAATCCAAACAAAGAAAAAAATTCTGCAACAAAGCAATTGTTTCTGCAACTCGATAGTTGTTTCAGCGATTGATGGGTCCAAAGAATTTTTTTTTGCAACAAAGCGATTGTTTCTGCAACTCGACCGTCGTTTTAGGAATTATTGGCCGCATAGACTGTACGGTTCCGCGCGTAGATTGAACGGTCATTAAGGTGACGGATATTTACTAAACATCCGCCGATGGACACGTGGCAACCCCCTAATATTCTGTACGTAGTCTGTAATAAATTCTTTAAAAAGATTGATATTTAAGAAACGAAGAGAGTAAGTTAGGGAATGTTTTCTATTGATGCACATATTTATCAACTATGTCAATTGTTCATAGGAAAATGATTATAATCAACCGGCCGATTACGCGTTACGCTACTCATGCAGCGAACCATGCACAACATACATATTAGTGCAACACAATAGATGTTGCAAACCACCGGATTGCAACACGCTAAATGTTGTGAAACTCTCGAGTCTTTCGTCTAGATCGAATCAGGAGTCACGGCATCAATTCTTCTGACTCAATTCACGGCCGACGCGTGTCTCTGCCACCTTAACATTTTTTCGCAACATCATTTGTACTGAAGAAGTCTTTTCGTAACAACATCCAAGTTGCAAAAATGTTAAGATCAAAAATTATTGTGCAACATCATCTATGTTGCATAAGTCGTTTCGCAACAACACACATGTTGCAAAAAAAGTTAAAACGAAAAAGTAATAATTCCGTAACAGAATGTTTGTTGTAAAAGTTTCTGCAACATATGGTCTATTGCATAGACGGATTCTGCAATAATATCTTTGTTGTAATGGTAAGGAAAGATATGTGTCATTGGATAACGCTAGATAAAACGACCGTCCAAGCGGTGGATCTTTTTGCGCTGTGTATCTGTTGGAAAGCAACAATCTGCAAGTCACTGTTTGTTATATTGGTTTTATATCCAAGCCTGAAATTTTGCACGCACTTAAAACTTTTATCAATATTGTTAAAAAACAGAGTTTTTGAATATTTTTTGAATTGTTTCTGATTTTACTGTTCACCAAGCTGAAATGAGCTCGGGGCCAGAAACTCTAGGTCTATCGGAAAATGATCTCTTAATTCAGCCGTGTCACTCTTCGATAGCAAATTGATCTGACTAGATGGGCATGGACTTACTATTATTAAACTCCATTAACTTGTACAAGTGCTAGATGCTTCATCCACATCACACCAAAACTACTTGTTCTAAGTTGCTGACATTTTGCTTCGAATCAATTAAAAAGATCGCAACATCGTCGCTATAATGAGCATGCTACAACACATCAACCTTTCCATCAAGTATGGCAAGAAACATCCCTGTTGCGCAAATTAATTACAGGGTGCTTAAACACATGAATCGAAGATTAGCAGTACAACCAGCAATCGTCTCACTGCATATCGTGGTCCACAATAACTAAACACTAAACAGAACTGGATGATAAAAGTGAGCGACAAGGTTTCCAGATGTAGGAACATCGCAGGGTCATGGTCAATGTCAGCTCCTGAGTCCAACAAGTTTGCACATTGTAGCAACAAACCCACCATCACCCTTGCCAACTGCAACAGGCTCCTCCACCAGCTCCTTGAAATTGGCCTTATCACTCAGCTCTTCGAATGCGTAAACAACATTCTGTAGCCGGGCAACAAACTCGATTAGAAGCGACGCAAATGTGGCCAAGGATAAGGCGCTTGCACTTTGATATGTTTTCGACTCCGTGTCTTCGAGTGGCAGGTTTGGATAGAATGATGTTCGAGCAGGCCAATGTGGTAGCTTCTTGTAGCCGTCTATGGTTGACGATGAATCGTATCTGCTACGGAATGAACTAGCAGCAAAGGTCTTATAGTGGTACGCCAAAGTTTGATCAGCAATGGTAGGTTCCATCGCGTCATTCTTATTTTCTCTTCCCGCAACAAGGGTGGCATTCATGGCATCTCTCATTCCATCAGCTCGCTTGTTAGTGTGCCATGCTTCAGTATTCACCAAAAGATATGAGTTCTCATCAATCTTTTTTTGCAACTCTTCAGCTGCCAAGTGGACTTCAAATAGAATATCTGAAGAGTTCAACTTCGTCATTGTCTTAACGTTGTTCCCAAGCTCGCGCAACACTTTAGAACATTCTCTGCCCACTTTATGAATTTCTGAACTAAAGACCTTTCTACTTTCCGGCGGTGCCTAAAATCAGATAGATAGTTTTTTAGGAAATACATGCACAACTTCAACATGTCATCAATGAAACTATATTAGCGAACCTGAATTTCTGAAAGAATGCAACCATGTAGTGCCATGGCTGCGAAGGAACAATGCCTCAGTGCTCCACCAACTTTAGTGAAACTCTTCCAAGGATAGCTCATCGTTTTGTAAGGGCCGTGGGGTGGTTCCCATATAGCATCATCTAGCTAGAAGCACATACAAAAGAACCGATTAAACATTGACATACAAAGGTGAGATAATCCAAATGGAAGTGTTAGCTTTAGAGATCAAACCAAGGTTTGCTCTTGTGCTGATGCTTCAATAGCTGCCCTGTACCCACTATACAGAGGATCATCAGAAGCTTGATATAGAAGTATTCTTGAAGAAATCCTTTCATATTCCATGCATTTCAGATATTCATCAACACAGCCTAGAATAAACAACCAAATTGGCAATAAAGGCGTCAGAATCAGACATATCTCCACTCTACAGCCATCGCAATGATACAACTAATATTTTCTACCTGTTCTGAGAAATTTAAACAATTCAACATGAGAAATGCTATGATTTCGTGGACTGGTGACATCATGGCAACCTTTTCACACCACCAATGTCATGAAAAGGCACCTCCTTGGTGGTCATGCTCACGGCATGGTGGATCTGGAAGTATTAAAAAGCTGCCATCTTTGACAACACAAAACTCAACGTCACCAACTTGCTTGAAACTATCAAGACCGAGGTCTGGCAGTGAGCTAATGCAGGGGCAGTTGGCCTTAAGGCGCTTCGCCCGTCAATGCCTAGCACTTCGGAGTGTTGCTTTGAATTTTTAGGGGTGATGGTCCTTTTGGGCCTATACATAACTTGTTCTACTACTATCAATGCATCGAGAGATGCAAGGCTTGTGAGCTTTCTTGTAAAAAAATACGATTATTCTAAGCATGAATCTTTTAGGGCATAGAAGGTTTATACCTTCCAAGGAATTTGCAACACCAGCAAAATTCTTTGCAACCAAATTGTGCAAGTCCTCTCCAGCCCAGATTGGGCAAATGCCTATATTGATTGCCAGACTGACACCAGCACCAAGAGCAATGAATACAAATCTGTTTACAGCTGTATCAGTGAACTTTCCTGTGCTGTATCCAGAGACCATGACATAACCGAATGTTAGCAAGAATACACGAAATCCATATTCATAAGGCTTCATCTTTGGGTGCTGCTTTGCCAAGGTTGTACAAAAACCTAGCAGTCAAAAATATAAAGCCGATAGACAACAAGTTAGATACATTGGCATAACATGCACAAGGAAATGAACTCAGCATGCTTTCGATGCTTACCAACAGTGAAGGTGCTCACAACAATAATCACTTCTTCCATTTCCCCCAGGTTTTTGGCCGATTCAGCAATTGCTAGAGCAAGCCCTCCTGCAGTAAGTGTTCCTAATCCCCTATTGAAACCTCTGCAAAGTGTTGCACCTGCATAACAGTGGACCAAATTAATGAAGGGCAATAATGTCTTTGAATGTACACACCATGAAGTTTAGCATTAAAAGCTCCATATCAGTGAGACGCAGGTAAGACAAATACAAATTGTAAATATTTTCATACTTACTTTCCGTATCGAAATGGTATTATGCAGACCAGCAAAACTACAGGAGAAAGAAAGAGCCTTCACCAGTTGCTAATTAAGAACTGCACGTCAGGAATAGCATCTTCGGTCCATGTTAAGAACTGCATAACGCACGAGCGTGCATCTGTGTAAGTTCTACAATGGGTACTACAGCAAAGGGTTCCAGCCACTGAACTGGGATCTGTAGTAAGAGAGTTCAGTGGTGCTTTCTAACGATCATAGTGATAAGTTTAAAACATGTGACTAGTTAAAAATAAATAACGATATGGTGGTTCATAACAACTTCAAATATGGAGCTAGATATCCCATTAAAGGACAAGCTTGCAACCAACGATATACACTTCACAAACAACGCTACCATTAAGGTTGATTTCTGCATCACAGCAATACTATGAAAGATCAGCAAGCAACATCCAGGAAATGGTAGCCTTCGATTAGTCGCCAGTTAAAACATTAGGAATACTGGGTAAATTATGCTTAGTAATTTCCTCTCCAAACAAGATACATTTATTTAACTAGTCATCATGGGTGTGTCTACCATTTCGTATAATAAGTTCTGCAGCCGGTCCAAGATCAACGCTGACCCAAGTAGAACTGTAGAATAAAATTTAGTGGAACTTTCCATCACTCATAGTAGATAACTAAATTAATGGCGTTTCCTTACAGAAAAAGCCAAAAAAGCAACAGGCTAAATATGCAGAGTGGTTGGCCAGAAACCCAGAACTAGTTCTAATCAATGAAAAAATAGCGCCATGTAGTAAAATAGTGTCACCCTTCAAATAAGCTATTAGTGTGCTAGATCCCCTATAGCTTGTTATTAACGAGACATTGTACACTGATTTATTTAACGAGACATTGCTTACAATGTTATAATGTGCTATTGGCGGCGTTATAGCTTTTTTTTTCAGTAGTTCTAAGATGGATCTCAGCGGAGAAAAAAAAAGAATCTGCAAGTAGACTGGTGGGGATCCACTCCCCGGTGATTATTCAAAAAAAAAAAAAACAGATCTGCAAGTAGGCAGGCGGGGATCCACTCCCCGGTGATTATTCAACAAGGAAAACAGAATCTGCAAGTTCACAATGCTGTGCAAACCATAGAAACAACTGTAACTTAATGGATCTATCTACCACCAGGTCAACTTCAACTTTCCATAGCAGGCAGCGCTGCAGAGCTGCACTGAACATACTGTTAACATTACCATGCTCGACGGCTCCACTTGATAACAATGGAAGTTCTCAAAAAAAAAAAAAAGGTTGAAACTTGGAAGGGGCTCAGAAATGTTGAAGAAAGTGAAGAGGGTTGGGTCAAATCGCTGCAAAGCGCCGAGTCGGAGGGAGGGGGCGGCCGGATCGGAACGTGCGTACCAATGCTGAACTCGAAGACGACGACTGCGGTGAGGAGGGCCCAGACGGAGTGGCTGACGAAGTCGCGCGGCTCGCGGACGAAGGCGAGCAGTGACATGAGCGCGATGGCCAGCGCGACCTTTGCCGCGAACACGGGCTTCCGCGGGTCGGCCCGCGCCAGAGCCGACGCCTCCGCCGCCGCCGCGGCCAGGGCGCCCCACGCCCGCGCCGCGGCGCGCCGGAGCACCCCCTGCTTCGCATTCCCAGCCCCCTCCTCTGGCGGCCCTGGCAGGCTCCACGCCGACGAGAGCAGCGGGCATTCGCCGCACCGCTGGTCCTCCAGCGTCAACCACTGCTCCGCCGGCGGCAGGAGCGCGGCGGCGGCGGCGCCCATCCCCATCCACCGTGCCGGGGAGGTCGCTTGCACGAGGATCGCTGTCGGTGCAGTGCGTCCGTGCGTGCGAGGACGGCCAGGTTTGGCTGGCGGAGACACGAGAGATTATATAGAGCATCCGGATACCCTTGGATATGGACGGACGGCTGATCACTAGCTTAGCGAACGAAGGGAATCGTTACGCAGAGGACAACACTACACCTAAACGATTTTTTACCGAATCAATTTACGGGCTTCAGTGGCATTATTTGATTGGCGGGAAACAAGAAGAAAGGACCCACAGTTGAAATCACGGGGCAGAATGATTGGTTAGTGAGAGGGCTCCGTAAGTTAATTGTATAGATAGTCCGTAGGTGTAGCATTTTTGTTACGCAGACGCGCCAGATTCTTCACCCCGGGCACACGGGCGTCACGCCCACAAGCACGTCAGAGCATCTCCATTCGTTGGTCCATGAGGCCACTTTTTCAACCGATTGGTGTTATGCAGACGAAATTTTTGCCATCGGAAAGAAAAGTTTTTCAGCCATACCCTTACTCAACACTAGAAAACAAGAGAGATGAGAGGAAAAAGAGATGAAGTGAGCGAGGCATGCACATGGATGGGCCTCTTCCCTGTTGGATGCAAGAGAGAAAGGGAAGGGAGGGAGTGGGAGGCTGACGGTGGGCCTGTAGCATGCAAATAATAACGTTGGCGCTCCCGGGCGCCCCTGCGACGCGCTGGGTTCGGCCTGAGACCGTCTGGACCAATTTTGGCTCTAACCGACGAAAAACAGGTTTCTGAGGGCGCGACTGGGGCGTTTTTGGCTGGCGCGGCTGGAGATATTCTAAGGCCAACTCTAAGTACAATTCTAACACGTCAATCCCAACGATGGGCGATATATCCGTTTTTATTTGTTTGAGTCGATCGACTAAATGTTGATTTTTATTTTTTTCATTTGTATCAACGCGTGCATTCAACAAAGGCTCGAATGCAAATTTTCAAACATAGACTATAAAAACAGAAAATCACAAAAAGTCCAAACAATGATAATAAACATTAAAACATCGGTCAAACGTCGGCCCAAGTCCACACAAATATAATTTTAAAAAAATTATGTCGACCCGCGTGCTGCCCTAAGCATCGTCTTCCTTCCTTGGACCGATGACCTCCGACGTCACGGCAACCTAGGGGAACGTCGCCTTCCAGGCCCGAACATGGTCCTGCGATGGGGAAACGTCGTCTTCCAGGCCCGAACATGGTCATGCGATGGCAGTGCGGGCTGTTGGGTGGGATCCTCCACCTCCCTCTCCAGGCGTTCCTTCTCCTTCTCCCACGTCCATCGACGTTCCAGCTTCATCTGGCATTGGTCTGTGCGCGATCCTCCACCAGATGTCGTGGCTTTCAATGCAAGAGGTAGGCCCTTTCCTACTCCAGCGTAGTGCTATGACGAATGCTGACGCGGAGACCCACTTTCGGAGTTGGCTGGTCCACTCGTACGGTTCCTTCATCGGGTCCTCTTCCTCGATTTTGGGCTAGGGGAGCACTGGAGCCGCTGGCGTAGGCGGAGGCAGGACCCATTCGTCGGTCGCGGTCAGCGCCAGAGCCTCCTCAAGGCCCTCCGAGCACGCTTCCTCGTCGCGCGTGCTCTCCTCGATGGCGTGCTCCATGGCCGCCTCGAGGGCTACCTGGTAGGCCGCCTTCTCCTCCTTCCCCGGCTTCACCTCATGGAGCGACGGTGGGACGACGGGATCGAGCTAGACGCCGTGGAGGCGCTCCTGCTTGTGCTCCATGGCAAACTAAACCTCCCGGTTTTGGGAGTCAGCTGCGTACACAGGCTGCCGCCGCTGCTCAGGGGTCAGCAGGTCGCGCCGCCTGCGCACCTCCACCACGTGCGCACACGCGGACCCAGGCTAGGCCGCACTGGGATGCAGTGGGGATCCAGATGCCAACCATGTGGGAGGTTGACATTTCGATACGGGAGGGCCTGCGTGTACTGCCAGTGCCACCTAGCTTGGTGGACTAGAATGTACAAGCACTCGTATACCCATGGCGGCGCTTCATGACGAGGTGGCGGCGGCGTCACGGAAGAGCTTGCACCCGGGTGAGCTTGCCTTTTCCCTTGTTGAAGAAGCACACGACGGAGGCTGGACGTAGCCGTTTAGGGCTAGGGTTTGCTGTCGTCGGTGAAAGCGCAAGGGTGACTAGATGGGAATGGGGGAGAGAAGTGGATGGGGGCAGCCCTACTGCATGCTTCCATTAAAAAAGACGATGACCGCCAGCTTCCAGCCACTACCATGCGGACCTAGGTTAGGTGGTCGCGTTTAATACAACCGCGGGTGATGGTTGGGCGACCGACTAGTGGGGCTGTAGCGGGAACTAGGAGGATGTGTGTCGTGTTTGTTTCATGTCCGCGTGGACGCAAATGCGGCCCAAATTTAGGCCTGAAATGCGTCCAAACGGACACGTCGAGGACGTGTTTGTTGGGGAACGTCGCATTGGAAACAAAAAATTTCCTACGCGCACGAAGACCTATCATGGTGATGTCCATCTACGAGAGGGGATGAGTGATCTACGTACCCTTGTAGATCGTACAGCAGAAGCGTTAGTGAACGCGGTTGATGTAGTGGAACATCCTCACGTCCCTCGATCCGCCCCGCGAACAATCCCGCGATCAGTCCCACGATCTAGTACCGAACGGACGGCACCTCCGCGTTCAGCACACGTATAGCTCGACGATGATCTCGGCCTTCTTGATCCAGCAAGAGAGACGGAGAGGTAGAAGAGTTCTCCGGCAGCGTGACGGCGCTCCGGAGGTTGGTGATGACCTTGTCTCAGTAGGGCTCCGCCCGAGCTCCGCAGAAACGCGATCTAGAGGAAAAACCGTGGAGGTATGTGGTCGGGCTGCCGTGGAAAAGTCGTCTCAAATCAGCCCTAAAACCTCCGTATATATAGGTGGGAGGGAGGGGAGGAGGCAGCCTCAAAACCTAAAGGTTTGGCCGAAATTGGAGGTGGAGGAGTCCTACTCCAATCCTACTTGGAGTAGGATTCCACCTTCCCACTTGGAAACTCTTTCCACCTTGTGTTTTTTCCTTCTCAAACCTTATGGGCCTTAGTGGGAACTTATTCCAGCCCACTAGGGGCTGGTTTATCTCTTCCCATAGCCCATGAGACCCCTTGGGGCGTGACACCCCTCCCGATGGTCCCCGGCACCCCTCCCGGCACTCCCGGTACACTACCGATGAGCCCGAAACTTTTCCGGTAATGCACGAAAACCTTCCGGTAACCAAATGAGGTCATCCTATATATCAATCTTCGTTTCCGGACCATTCCGGAAACCCTCGTGACGTCCGTGATCTCATCCGGGACTCCGAACAACATTCGGTAACCAACCATATAACTCAAATAAAACAACGTCGAACCTTAAGTGTGCAGACCCTGCGGGTTCGAGAACTATGTAGACATGACCCGAGAGACTCCTCGGTCAATATCCAATAGCGGGACCTGGATGCCCATATTGGATCCTACATATTCTACGAAGATCTTATCGTTTGAACCTCAGTGCCAAGGATTCATATAATCCCGTATGTCATTCCCTTTGTCCTTCGGTATGTTACTTGCCCGAGATTCGATCGTTAGTATCCGCATACCTATTTCAATCTCGTTTACGAGCAAGTCTCTTTACTCGTTTCGTAATACAAGATCCCGCAACTTACATTAAGTTACATTGCTTGCAAGGCTTGTGTGTGATGTTGTATTACCGAGTGGGCCCCGAGATACCTCTCCGTCACACGGAGTGACAAATCCCAGTCTCGATCTATACTAACTCAACGAACACCTTCGGAGATACCTGTAGAGCATCTTTATAGTCACCCAGTTACGTTGCGACGTTTGATACACACAAAGCATTCCTCCGGTGTCCGTGAGTTATATGATCTCATGGTCATAGGAACAAATACTTGACACGCAGAAAACAGTAGCAACAAAATGACACGATCAACATGCTACGTCTATTAGTTTGGGTCTAGTCCATCACATGATTCTCCTAATGATGTGATCCCGTTATCAAGTGACAACACTTGCCTATGGCCAGGAAACCTTGACCATCTTTGATCAACGAGCTAGTCAACTAGAGGCTTACTAGGGACAGTGTTTTGTCTATGTATCCACACAAGTATTGTGTTTCCAATCAATACAATTATAGCATGGATAATAAACGATTATCATGAACTAAGAAATATAATAATAACTAATTTATTATTGCCTCTAGGGCATATTTCCAACAGTGTTTTGGGTTTAGGTCGGCATATTGGGCCAACACTTTTGTACGTTTTGAACCAAACGAACATGGGCGGACTATTTGGGTCGGTTCATTGGAGTTGCTCTAACGCACGAATCTAGCCGCGTCTTTTGGAACAAACAAACAAATACCCGTTTTTGTCCGTTTTGGCTCATTCCTGGCCTAAATTTGTGTTGCGTTTGCGGCAAAAGGGACGGGCGTGACACGTGACCTTGTCCTCCCCTGGCCCGCCCGTCGAGGACACAGTCGCCCCTTTTTCTCTTCTCCCCTTTCCCTCCCCTCCCGTCGCCCCCGTCCCCTACCCGAGCCATAGACGCCACCGCAAATTTCTCGGCCGCCTTGTTGTCTAGTTGACTGACCACAACACGACCGCTTGATTTGTGCCTCTCTTGCTCCTATGTCGGCGCTACCCGCTAGATCTGTGGCGGCAGGATTCGGGACACCCGACCACCATATTTGGAGCATCCGACCGCCGATAAAGTTTCCTTGTCATGAATTGGCCGGGTATAGGACCGCACAGCCCCGGCAGCGCCTCCGTGCCACATGAAGGTATTGCTTGTGCCTCTATCCGCTTGGATCTATCTCATCGGCGTCTCGCCGACAAAGACATGCCCGACCTTCTTCTCGGCTCACCGCTGGCCCAGCGGCTCGTCGTCTCACTATTGTCGCTCATAAAGTGTGATGACTGCCTGGTGTAGGTCGTGCACCACGTTTCTACCACACCGAAACATTCTGGATGGGAGTTATTCAAGTACAAAAAATATGGGGTATGTGCTTATTTTTGATTCGATTGTTCACAGAATTCAACACAATTTTGGTAGCTCATTGTTTGCCTCGAATTTGTGTGTAGGCTAGATGCAAGTTTTGGTATTGGGAATAAGAATACGTCGATCTATTAATAGCATGGAATTTAAAAGATGCTCGTGCACTCCTTGATAGAATGGAGGCTAGAGATGAGACTATAGAAGATATTGGAGGGGAAGCAGCGTCCACTTCTTTAGAATCAAAGAAAAAAGAAGTGCGCAAACTTGAGAATCTTCATATCAACAATTAAGACATAAATAAGATATTAATTTAACTAGTGGGAGCAGCTATCGATGTTGGATATCTTTTAAAATGTCTAATTGTAGTTCTTGATTTCTTTGGTCTTGCTTTTCTAGCGAAGAATTGGTGATTGTACTCCAATGTATCAAAATGTAATTGTTGAAATAACAAAAACGCGTCCAAATTGTATACATGCAGGCACCAAGTGGTCGTGGGGGACCAGATATATCTGCGTGTTGGGCGCACGGTGAGCGCATCCAGGAAAACGACCGGATGCCACCCCATTACCCTACCCAAACGGACAAAATTCGAACAAAACAGGCGTCCGTTTGAGGGTCATGCGCTGGAGTTGCCCTAAGGCTAGTCACGCTCGGAAGTATATTATACATCATGCATATGATACTAGTGTATAATACTACATCCACAATGCATCGTATTATAGAGACATCATTTATTTACATGCATGACACAAACTAGTACATTATTTAATATGATATGGTATTATATTATGATACTCAATCTCTTCTTTTTTCATTTAATTATGTGATACTAAGAAAAAATACCTATTTGGCATGCATGATACCACTTAAAATACTCCAGTTGTGACCAACCTAAAAGAGGGAAACGATCCCTTGCAACCCCACATCTTTTTTTGTGTTAGTCTTCCATGTGTAGAAGACTAAAGGTCGATTGAGACTTAAATGAGTCTTAGTCAAGTGTCATCATATATAAAATAGAAGAAAATGAAATAAATAGAATTTTGCACGGATCTTCATGTAATATCTCATGAATATAACATCGACTGTGACTTCTATGTTTCAGTCAACTGAGATCTAGCAATCCCGTTCTTTTAAACTATACTTAAGCTCGCATTTGTCGAAGCAGTACCATGTACTCTTCAATTTTGGTCGAATTCAACTATGGACGAGTTTAGCCTAGTTTGGCACACTAGGAAAATTACAATCACGACTAGGGTCACTCCTACCTCTTGAGCTTGCGTTGGTTTTTCCCTTGAAGAGTAAAGGGTGATGCAGCACAGTAGCAGTAAGTATTTCCCTCAGTTTGAGAACCAAGGTATCAATCCAGTAGGAGTATCAAGATGAGGCACCAATGTACCTGCACAAAAACAAACAAACTTGCACCCAACGCTATAAAGGGGGTGTCAATCCCTTCACGATTATTTGCGCAAGGTGAGATCTGAAGGTGGAAAGTGCAACAAAGTAAAAGTGTAGATCTAAAAATATGATGTGAAGTAGACCCGGGGGGCATAGTGTTCACTAGAGGCTTATCTCATGATAGCAAGTATTATGGTGGGTGAACGAATTACTGTCGAGCAATTGATAGAATCGCGCAAAGTCATGATGATATCTAAGGCAATGATCATACATATAGGCATCACGTCCGAGACAAGTAGACCGATACTCTCTGCATCTACTACTATTACTCCACACATCGACCGCTATCTAGTATGCATCTAGTGTATTAAGTTCATAACAAACGGAGTAACGCCTTAAGCAAGATGACATGATGTAGAGGGATAAATTCATGCAATATGATATAACCCCCATCTTTTTACCCTTGATGGCAACAACATGATGCGTGACTCGCTACCCTTCTGTCACTAGGTGAGGACACCGCACGGTATGAACCCAGAACCAAGCACTTCTCACATTGCAAGAATTATATATCAAGTTGGCCAAACGAAACTCACAACTCGAAGAGAATTACAAGGATATGAAATCATGCATATAGGAGATCAGAGAGACTCAAATAATATTCATAGATAATGTGATCATAAATCCACAATTCATCGGATCTCGACAAACACACCGCAAAAGAAGATTACATCGGATTGATCTCCATGAAGATCATGGAGAACTTTGTATTGAAGATCCAAGAGAGAGAAGAAGCCATCTAGCTACTAGCTATGGACCCGAAGGTTTGTGGTGAACTACTCACGCATCATCAGAGAGGCAATGGTGTTGATGAAGAAGCCCTCTGTGTCCGAATCCCCCTCCAGCAGGGCACCAGAACGGTCCCCAGATGGGATCTTGCAGAGACAGAAACTTGCGGCGGCGGAAAAGTATTTTCGTGGGTCTCTCTAGTGGTTTTGGAGTTTTAGAGAATTTATAGGCGGAATAAGTAGGGCAAAGGAGCCACGGGGGGCCCACAAGCCTGCTAGGCGCCCCCGCTGCAGCTAGGGGGATTGTGACCTCCCACGAGGTTCTTTGCCTTTGTTCTCAAGTCCCCTTCCTATCTTCTGTTATGGAAAAATCATTCCGTAGGTTTTATTCCGTTTGGACTCCGTTTAATATTCTTCTCTGAAAAAGGTCAAAAACACGGAAAAAACAGAAACTGGCACTTGGCACTGAGTTAATAGGTTAGTCCCAAAAAAGATATAAAATAGCATATTCATGCATACAAAACATCCAAAGTTGACAAGATAATAGCATGGAACCATCAAAAATTATAGATACGTTGAAGACGTATCAAGCATCCCCAAGCTTAACTCCTGCTCGTCCTCGAGTAGGGAAGTGATAAAGACTAAATTTTTGATGTGGAATGCTACCTAACATATTTGTCCATTGTAACTTCTTTCTTGTGGCATGAATGTTCAGATCTGTAAGATTCAAAACAATAGTTTACTATTGACAGGAAAACAATAGTACTTCAAGCATACTAGCAAAGTGATCATGAACTTTTGAAGTAACAAGGCCAAAGAAAGTTATCCCTACAAAATCATATAGTCTGGCTATGCTCCATCATCCCCACACAACGAATTTAAATCAGGCACAACCCCGGTATTGGCCAAGTAATTGTTTTCGCACTCTTACTTTCTCAAAACCTTTTAAACTCTCACGCAATACATGAGCGTGAGCCATGGATATAACACTATAGGTGGAATAGAGTGTGGTGGAGGTTGTGAGGCAAAAAGGAGGAGATGGTCACATTGACTTGGCGTATTAATGGGCTATGGAGATGCCATCAATGTGAATGAGTAGGGATTACCATGCAACGGATGCACTTAGAGCTATAAGTGTGTGAAAGCTCAAAAGGAGAACTAGTGGGTGTGCACCCAACTTGCTTGCTCACGAAGACCTATGGCAATTTTGAGGAAGCCCATCATTGGAATATAAAAGCCAAGTTATATAATGAAAATTCCCACTAGTATATGGAAGTGTCAAAACAAGAGACTCTCTATCATGAAGAACATGGTGCTATTTTGAAGCACAAGTGTGGAAAAAGATAGTAGCATTGTACCTTCTCTCTTTTTTTGTTTGGGGTCTTTGGCCTCTTTTCATTTTTTTTGGTGGGCATCTTTGGCCTCTTTTTTTATTTCCTCACATGGGACAATGCTCTAATAATGATGATCATCACACTTTTATTTACTCACAACTCAATACTTAGAACAATGATGACTCTATAGGAAAATGCCTCCGGTAGTGTACCGGGATGTGCAACGATCTAGCTTAGCGTATGACGTTGAAACATCTCGCTAGCTATCTTACGATCATGCAATGGCAATATGAAAGTGACGGCACAAGTCATGAGACGGAATGGTGGGAGTTGCATGGCAATATATCTCGGAATGGCTATGAAAATGCCATAATAGGTAGGTATGGTGGTTGTTTTGAGAAAGGTATATGGTGGGTTTGTGCACCGGGAAAGTTGCGCGGCACTAGAGAGGCTAGCAATGGTGGAAGGTGAAAGTGCATCTATACCATGGACTCACATTAGTCATGAAGAACTCATATACTTATTGCGAAAGTTTTATTAGTAATCGAAACAAAGTGTTAAACGCATACTCCTAGGGGAAGGGTTGGTAGGTGTTAACCATCGCGCGATCCCGACCGCCACACAAAGGATGACAATCAATAAATCAACTATGCTCTGACTTCCTAACATAGCGGTTCACCATACGTGCATGCTACGGGAATCACTAACTTCAACACAAGTATTTCTAGATTCACAACACCCTACTAACATAACTCTAATATTACCAAATCCATATCTCAAAACTTAATTGTTAGGAATCAAACTTCTCTTACTAATCAATGCACTTGAATTATGGAAGTTTTTATTATATCCTCTTTGGATGCCTATCATCTTTAGGACTACTTTCATAGCACAAGCCAATTACCAAGTTACTGAGAGAGAGCACTCTCAAAAAGATATAAGTGAAGATCGAGAGTTTTTATTTCTTCAAAATATGACACCGCCGTGCTCTAAAAAGATTTAAGTGAAGCACTAGAGGAAAGTTATCTAGCTCAAAAGATATAAGTGAAGCACATGCGAGCTAAATTGCCTAACTCAAAAGATATAAGCGAAGCTCAATGAGTATTCTAGCAAATTCATGATGAGTGCATGTCCCTCTCAAAAAGGTGTGCATCAAGGATGATTGCGACAAAACAAAACAAAAAGACTCCTATAATACACGATGCTCCAAGAAAAACACATATCATGTGGTGAATAAAATATAGCTCCAAGTAACATTATCGATGGATTGAAGACGAAAGAGGGGATGCCTTCCCGGGGCATCCCCAAGCTTAGGCTTTTTGGTGTCCTTGCATTTGGCTTGGGATGCCTTGGGCATCCCCAAACTTAAGCTCTTTCCACCCTTTATCCCATTGTCCATGAGAACATCACCCAAAACTTGAAAACTTCACAACACAAAACTTAAACAGAAACTCGTGATATCATTAGCATAAGAAATAAAACTACCAACTCTTTAGGTACTATAGTAAACTTGATTTCTATTTAGATTGATGTTAGATTACTGTATTCTCATTTTTCCATGGCTAGTACCCCCCCGATACTATCCATAGTTTCATCAAAATAAGCAATCAACACAACAAAAACAGAATCTATAAAAAACAGACCAATCTGTAGCAATCTGTATACTTCGTATACTTCTCGTATCCCAAAAATTATGACAAATTATGACAATTAGGGAAATTTCCATATCAACCAGCATAAAAAATCAACTCAAAAGCTCTTTCTGGATAGGACTTAAAAATAATTTTGTGAGCATAAAGTTTCTGTCTTTTTCAGCATGATCAAACAATCATCACCAAAACTAATTATAAAGGTTTTACTTGGAACAAACACAAAAAGAAACACAAAAAACATAACCATAACAGAATTATGATGGTGTGTACACAATAAAACAGAAAGCAAAAAGCAAAGATAAATTCATTGGGTTGCCTCCCAACAAGCGCTATTGTTTAACGCCCTTAGCTAGGCATAAGGCGATAGAATCAAGTATCGTCGTCTTTGGTGCTCAAACCATAAGTAGCCCTCATCATGGATTCATAAGGAAATCTTATTTTCTTTCTAGGAAAGTGTTCCATGCCCTTCTTTAATAGAAATTGAAATCTAATATTCCCTTCCTTCATATCGATGACAACACCAATAGTCCTAAGGAAAGGTCTACCAAGAATGATGAGACATGTCGGATTGCAATCAATATCAGGCACACTGAAATCTATGGGTACATAGTTCCTATTTGCAATAATAAGAACATCACTGATCCTTCGTTTCTTAACAGTAGAATCCGCAAGATGCAAATTAAGAGAGCACTCATCAATCTCATTGAAGCCTAGAACATCACATAAAGACTTTGGAATAGCGGAAACACTAGCACCCAAATCACACAAAGCATTGCATTCATAGTTTTTAATATTGATTTTGATAGTAGGTTCCCACTCATCATGAAGTTTTCTAGGAATAGATATCTCCAACTCAAGTTTCTCTTCAAGAGATTTCATCATAGCATCAACGATATGATCGGTAAAGGCCTTATTTTGGCTATAAGCATGTGGAGAGTTTATCAGGGATTGCATCAAGGAAATACATTCAATCAAAGAGAAACTATCATAATTCAATTCCTTGAAATCCAAAGTAATAATTTCATTACTACTCAAAGTTTTGGTATCCTCTACTCCACTTTCAGTGCTTTTAGCATCAAGATAAATAGACTCCGAATCATTGGGGGCGTTTCTCAACCAAAGTGGATTCATATCCAGCCCCATCATCATTAGGATTGACACTAGAAAATAAGGATTCAATAGGAGTCACACCAAGCACTTTAAGATCATTGTGATTCTCATCACGAGAACACACATTTTTAAGCCATTCATGTCTAGCATGAATTTGAGCGGTTCTTTCTTTACTCTCATTCATGGAAACACGCATAGCTTTCAAAGTTTCATCCATATTAATCTTGGGAGGAGCACATCTCAATTTCAAAGCATCAATATCAAGAGACATTCTATCAACGGTCCTAGCCAAGTCATCAATTTTGAGTAGTTTTTCTTCTATGGACGCATTGAAAATCCTTTGCGAGTTGATAAACTCTATAATATTACTCTCAAGATCAGAGGGTAATTTATTGTAATTTCCATGAGCATTGTTGTAGGAATTGCCAAAGTTATTAGAGGGATTACTAGGAAAAGGCCTAGGAATAAAGTTACCTCTATAAGCATTGTTGTTGCCAAAATTATTCCTACCAACAAAATTAACATCCAAGCTTTCATTGCTATTCTCAATCAAGGAAGACAAAGGCATATCATTTGGATCTAGAGGAGCACCTTTACTAGCAAACAATTTCATTAACTCATCCATCTTAGCACTCAAAGAGTTAATTTCTTCTATAGCATGCACTTTTTTACTAGTAGGTGAACTTTCGGTGTGCCATTGAGAATAGTTTGTCATGATATTATCTAGGAGTTCCATGAAAGTTCCACCGGAGGCGGAATCCAAAATATTTCTAGAAGGAAAATTGAAAACAACATAGAAGATTTGTATAATCATCCAAAGACTCAAGCCATGAGCGGGACAATTTCTAATCATCAATTTCATTCTCTCCCAAGATTGTGCAACATGCTCATGATCTAGTTGCTTAAAATTTATGATATCATTACAGAGAGAGATAATCTTAGCCGGTGGAAAATACTTGGAAATATAAGCATCTTTACACTTGTTCCAAGAATCAATACTATTTTTGGGTAAAGATGAAAATCAAGTTTTTGCTCAATCTCGTAATGAGAGCGGAAGTAGCTTCAATTTAATCACATCATTATCCACATCTTTATTCTTTTGCATATCTCATAACTCAATGAAGGTATTAAGATGGGATGCGGCATCTTCACTAGGAAGGCCGGAAAATTGCTCTTTCATAACAAGATTCTACAAGGCAGCATTGATTTCATATGATTCCGCACTAGTGGCGAGAGCAATCAGAGTACTAATAAAATCATTATTATTAGTATTCGACAAGTCACACAATTTGGTGTTTTCAGTCATGGTGACTCAGTAAGCAGACAAGCACACAAGCGAACAGAAAGCAAGCGAAAGAAAAGGGCGGACGAAAAAGGCAAATATTTTTGTAAATTTTGTTTTTTTAGAAGTGGGGGAGAGGAAAAGGAGAGGCAAAAGGCAAATAATGTAAATGCAAGAGATGAGTTTGCGATAGTTAATTGGATATGCTTCACTTTGAAAATTCCCCGGCAACGGTGCCAAAAATTCTTCTTGCTACCTCTTGAGCTTGCGTTGGTTTTTCCCTTGAAGAGGAAAGGGTGATGCAGCACAATAGCAGTAAGTATTTCCATCAGTTTGAGAACCAAGGTATCAATCTAGTAGGAGTATCAAGATGAGGCACCAATGTACCTGCGCAAAAACAAACAAACTTGCACCCAATGCTATAAACAGGTTGTCAACCCCTTCACGATTATTTGCAAGGTGAGATTTGAAGGTGGAAAGTGCAACAAAGTAAAAGTGTAGATCTGAAAATATGATGTGAAGTAGACCCGGGGGCCATAGTGTTCACTAGAGGCTTCTCTCATGATAGCAAGTATTACGGTGGGTGAACGAATTACTGTCGAGCAATTGGTAGAATCGCGCAAAGTCATGATGATATCTAAGGCAATGATCATACATATATGCTGATGGGTAACGTAGCACAAATTCAAAATTTTCCTACGCATATTCAGATATTCCTATGGAGAGACTAGCAACGAGAGAGGGGTGAGTGCATCTTCATACCTTTGAAGATCGCTAAGCGGAAGCGTTACTAGAACGCGGTTGATGGAGTCGTACTCGCGGCGATTCAGGTCGCGGTGTGATTCCGATCTAGTGCCGAACTACGACACCTCCCCGTTCAACACACGTGCAGCCCGGTGACATCTCCCGCACCTTGATCCAACAAGGAGGAGGGAGAGGTTGGGGAAGATCTCCAGCAGCACGACGGTGTGGTGTTGATGGAGAGACGAGGTCTCCCGGCAGGGCTTCGCCAAGCACCGGCAGAGAGGAGGAGAAAGAAGAGCAGGGCTGCGCCGAGGGAGAGGGAAAACTGTGTCTCAAAACAGCCCCAAACCTCAACTATATATAGGGGGAGAGGGAGGGGCGCAGCCCCCATCTGCGCCAGGAGGTGGCGGCCAGGAGGGGAGGAGGGGTGTGGCGCACCCTTGATGGGCCTTAGGCCCACCTGGCTTAGGGTTTGCCCCCCCTTCCCTCTCCCCAGCGCCTTGGGCCCCTGGTGGGAGGCGCACCAGCCCACTCTGGGCTGGTTCCCTTCCACCTTTTGGCCCATGTCACCTTTTGGGGCTGGTGGCCCCTCCCGGTGGACCTCCGGAACCCTTCCCGGTGGTCCCGGTACGCTACAGGTGACGCCCGAAACACTTCCGGTGTCCGAAACCATCCGTCCTATATATCAATCTTTACCTACGGACCATTCCGGAGCTCCTCGTGACTTCCGGGATCTCATCCGGGACTCCGAACAATTCCCTATAACCCTAGCGTCATCGAACCTTAAGTGTGTAGACCCTACGGGTTCGGGAGATAGGTAGACATGACCGAGACACCTCTCCGGCCAATAACCATCAGCTGGGTGTGGATACCCATGGTGGCTCCCACTTGCTCCACGATGATCTCATCGGATGAACCACGATGTCAAGGATTTAATCAATCCCGTATACAATTCCCTTTGTCTGTCGGTATAGAACTTGCCCGAGATTCGATCGTCGGTAAACCTATACCTTGTTCAATCTCGTTACAGGTAAGTCTCTTTACTCGTTCCGTAGCACGTCATCGTGTGACTAACTCCTTAGTCACATTGAGCTCATGATGATGTTCTACCGAGTGGGCCCAGAGATACCTCTCCGTCACACGGAGTGACAAATCCCGATCTCGATTCGTACCAACCCAATAGACACTTTCAGAGGTACCCATAGTGCACCTTTATAGTCACCTAGTTATGTTGTGACGTTTGATACACCCAAAGCACTCCTATGGCATCCGGGAGTTGCACAATCTCACGGTCAAAGGAAAAGACACTTGACATTAGAAAAGCTTTAGCATACGAACAATACGATCTAGTGCTACGCTTAGGATTGGGTCTTGTCCATCACATCATTCTCCCAATGATGTGATCCCATTATCAATGACATCTAATGCCCATGACCAGGAAACCATGATCATCTATTGACTAACGAGCTAGCCAACTAGAGGCTTGCTAGGGACACATTGTGATCTATTTATTCACACATGTATTACTGTTTCCTGTTAATACAATTATAGCATGAACAATGGACGATTATCATGAACAAGGAAATATGATAATAACCATTTTATTATTGCCTCTAGGGCATATTTCCAACAGTCTCCCACTTGCACTAGAGTCAATAATATAGTTACATTGTGATGTGTCGAACACCCATAGAATTATGGTGTTGATCATGTTTTGCTCGTGGAAGAGGTTTAGTCAACGGGTCTGCAACATTCAGATCCGTGTGTACTTTACAAATCTCTATTACTCCACTCTGGACATGGTCCTGGATGGACTTGTAGCGGCATTTGATGTGCTTCGTCTTCCGGTGAAACCTGGGCTCCTTGGCTATGGCAATGGCCCAGTGTTATCACAGAAGAGTGTCATTGGACCCGACGCGCTTGGAACCACTCCAAGGTCGGTGATGAGCTCCTTCATCCAAATTCCTTCATGAGCCACTTCTGAAGCAGCTATGTACTCCGCTTCACATGTAGATGTTGCCATGACTTCTTGCTTGCTGCTGCACCAGCTCACTGCCCCACCATTCAAAACATATACGTATCCGGTATGTGACTTAGAGTCATCCAGATCTGTGTCGAAGCTAGCGTCGACATAACCCTTTACGACGAGCTCTTCGTCACCTCCATAAACGAGAAACATTTCCTTAGTCCTTTTCAGGTACTTAAGGATATTCTTGACCGCTGTCCAGTGTTCCATACCGGGATCACTTTGGTACCTCCCTACCAAACTTATGGCAAGGTTTATATCAGGTCTGGTACACAGCATGGCATACATAAGAGAGCCTACGGCTGAAGCGTAGGGGACAAAACTCATCTTCTCTCTATTTGCTGCCGTGGTCGGCGATTGAGTCTTACTCAATCTGAGACCTTGCAAAACTGGCAAGAACCCTTTCTTTGAGTTTTCCATATTGAACTTCTTCAGTATCTTGTCAAGGTATGTACTTTGTGAAATACCTATGAGGCGTCTTCATCTATCTCTATAGATCTTGATGCCTAATATGTATGCAGCTTCTCCAAGGTCCTTCATTGAAAAACTCTTGTTCAAATAGGCCTTTATGCTCTCCAACATCTCTATATTATTCCCCATCAATAATATGTCATCCACATACAGTATGAGGAAAGTTACAGAGCTCCCACTCACTTTCTTGTACAGACAGGCTTCTCCGTAAACCTGTATGAACCCAAACGCTTTAATCACCTCATTAAAGCGAATGTTCCAACTCCGAGATGCTTGCACCAACCCATAGATTGAGCGCTGGAGCTTGCACACTTTGTTAGCATCCTTAGGGTCGACAAAACCTTCTGGTTGCATCATATACAACTCTTCCTTAAGGTTCCCGTTAAGGAACGCTGTTTTGACGTCCATTTGCCAAATTTCATAATCATAAAAGGAGGCAATTGCTAACATGATTCGGACTGATTTCCGCTTCGCTACGGGAGAGAAAGTCTCTTCGTAGTCAATTCCTTGAATTTGTCGAAAACCCTTTGCGACAAGTCGAGCTTTATAAACGGTTACATTACCGTTTGCATCAGTCTTCTTCTTAAAGATCCATTTATTTTCTATGGCTCGCCGGTCATCGGGCAAGTCCACCAAAGTCCATACTTTGTTCTCATACATGGATCCTATCTCGGATTTCATAGCTTCAAGCCATTTGCTGGAATCCGGGCCCGCCATCGCTTCTTCATAGTTCGAAGGTTCACCGTTGTCTAACAACATGATTTCCATTACAGGGTTGTCGTACCACTCTCGTGCGGAGCGTACCCTTGTGGACCTTCGAGGTTCAGTAGTAACTTGATCCGAAGCTTCATGATCATTATCATTAACTTCCTCTTCAGTTGGTGTAGGCGCCACAGGAACAACTTCCCGCGCTGCGCTGCTATCCTGTTCGAGAGGGGTGTAATTACCTCATCAAGTTCTACCTTCCTCCTACTTACTCCTTTCGAGAGAAACTCTTTCTCTAGAAAGGATCCGTTCTTGGCAACAAAGGTTTTACCTTCGGATCTAAGATAGAAGGTATACCCAATAGTTTCCTTAGGGTATCCTATGAATACGCATTTCTCCGCTTTGGGTTCGAGCTTTTCTGGTTGAAGTTTCTTCACATAAGCATCGCAGCCCCAAACTTTAAGAAACGACAACTTAGGTTTCTTGCCAAACCATAGTTCATACGGTGTCGTCTCAACGTATTTAGACGGTGCCCTATTTAAAGTGAATGCTGCAGTTTCTAATGCGTATCCCCAAAATGATAGCGGTAAGTCGGTAAGAAACATCATAGATCATACCATATCTAATAAAGTGCTATTACGACGCTCAGACACTCCGTTACGTTGCGGTGTGTCAGGCGACGTCAGTTGTGAAACGATTCCACACTTCCTTAGGTGTGTGCCAAACTCGTGACTCAAATATTCTCCTCCACGATCAGATCGGACACTTAATTTTTCGGTCACGTTGATTCTCGACCTCACTATGGAATTCCTTGAACTTTTCAAATGTTTTAGACTTGTGCTTCATCAAGTAGATATACCCATACCTACTCAAATCATCGGTGAGAGTGAGAACATAACGATAGCCACCGCGAGCTTCAACGTTCATTGGACCACACACATCAGTATGTATTATTTCCAATAAGTCGGTTGCTCTCTCCATTATTCCTGAGAATGGAGTCTTAGTCATCTTGCCCATGAGGCACGGTTCGCATGTGTCAAATGATTCAAATTCAAGAGACTCTAATAGTCCATCGGTATGGAGCTTCTTCATGCGCTTAACGCCGATATGACCAAGGCGGCAGTGCCACAAGTATGTGGGACTATCATTATCAACTTTACATATTTTGGTACTCACACTATGAATATGTGTAACATCACGATCGAGATTCATAAAGAATAAACCATTCACCAGCGGAGCATGACCATAAAACATATCACTCATATAAATAGAACAACCATTATTCTCTCACGTAAATGAGTAGCCGTCTCGCATTAAGCAAGACCCTGATACAATATTCATGCTCAAAGCTGGTACTAAATAACAATTATTAAGGTTTAAAACTAATCCCGACGGTAGATGTAGAGGTAGCGTGCCGACGGCGATCACATCGACCTTGGAGCCATTCCCGACGCGCATCGTCACCTCGTCCTTGGCCAGTCTCCGCTTATTCCGCAGTTCCTGCTTTGAGTTGCAAATGTGAGCAACAACACCGGTATCAAATACCCAGGAGCTGCTACGAGCGCTGGTAAAGTACACATCAATAACATGTATATCACATATACCTTTAACGTTGCCGGCCTTCTTGTCCGCTAAGTATTTGGGGTAGTTCCGCTTCCAGTGACCCTTTCCCTTGCAGTAGAAGCACTCAGTCTCAGGCTTGGGTCCATTCTTTTTCTTCTTCCCGGCATCTGGCTTACCGGGCGCGGCAACGGCTTTACCGTCTTTCTTGAAGTTCTTCTTACCCTTGCCCTTCTTGAAACTAGTGGTCTTGTTGACCATCAACACTTGATGCTCTTTCTTGATTTCTACTTCTGCAGACTTGAGCATCGAGTACAACTCGGGAATGGTATTCTCCATCCCTTGCATGTTGTAGTTCAGCACAAAACCTTTGTAGCTTGGTGGGGGAGACTGGAGGATTCTGTCAATTATAGCATCATCCGGAAGTTCGACTCCAAGTGATGTCAGACGACTGTGTAACCCAGACATTTTGAGTATGTGCTCACTGACAGAACTGTTCTCCTCCATCTTAAAGCTAAAGAACTTGTCGGAGACTTCATATCTCTCGACACGGGCATGAGCTTGAAAAACTAGCTTAAGCTCTTGGCACATCTCATATGCACCGTGTTGCTCAAAACGCCTTTGGAGCCCCCTTTCTCAACTGTATAACATGCCATACCTAACCAGAGAGTAGTCATCACTCCGCGTTTGCCAGACGTTCAGAATGTCCTGGGCTGCTGCGGGAGCGGGAGGGTCACCTAGCGGCGCATCAAGGACATAAGCCTTTTTAGCTGCTTCAAGGATGAGCTTCAAGTTGCGAACCCAGTCCGCATAGTTGCTACCATCATCTTTCAGCTTGTTTTTCTCTAGGAATGCGTTGAAATTGAGGTTGACGTTGGCCATCTACAATATTTATAGAGACAACTTTTAGACTAAGTTCATGACAATTGAGTCCATTTAATCAAATTAAGTATGAACTCCCACTTAAATCGACATCCCTCTAGTCATCTAAGTGATACATGATCCATGTTGACTAACCCGTGTCCGATCATCACGTGAGACGGACTAGTCACAATGGTGAGCAACTTCACGCTGATCGTATTCAACCATACGACTCATGTTCGACCTTTCGATCTCTTGTATTCGAGGTCATGTCTGTACATGCTAAGCTCGTGGAGTCAACCTAGGTGTTTCGCATGTGTAAATCTGGCTTACACCCGTTGTATGCGAACGTTAGAATCTATCACACCCGATCATCACGTGGTGCTTCGAGAAAATGATCCTTCGCAACGGTGCACACTTAGGGGAATACATTCTCGAAATTTTAAGAGGGATCATCTTATTATGCTACCGTCGTTCTAAGAAATAAGATGAAAAACATGATAAACATCACAATGTAATCATATAGTGACATGATATGGCCATTATCATCTTTGCTCTTTTGATCTCCATCTTCAGGCATCGTATGATCATCATCGTCACCGGCATGACACCACGATCTCCATCATCGTGTCTCCGTGAAGTCGTCACGCCAACTACTACTATCACTACTACTATAGCTAACCGTTAGCAATGAAGTAAAAGTAGTAACCACATGGCGTTGCATCTCATACAATAAATTAAGACAACTCCTATGGCTCCTGCCGGTTGTCATACTCATCGACATGCAAGTCGTGAAACCTATTACAATAACATGATCATCTCATACATCATACATGCAACATCACAAATTTGGCCATATCACATCAAATGTTAAACCCTGCAAAAACAAGTTAGACGTCCTCTAATTGTTGTTGCAAGTTTTACGTGGCTGATTTGGGTTTCTAGCAAGAACGCTTTCTTACTTACGTGATAGCCACAACGATGATATGCCAAAGCTATTTACCCTTCATAAGGACCCTTTTCATCAAATCCAATCCGACTAGAGTAGGAGAGACAGACACCCGCTAGCCACCTTTATGCACGATGTGCATGTCTGTCGGTGGAACCAGTCTCACGTAAGCGTACGTGTAAAGTCGGTTCGGGCTGCTTCATCCCACAATACCGCCGGAAAAGAATAATACTAGTAGCGGCAAGCAATTGACAAATCATCGCCCACAACCTTTTGTGTTCTACTAGTGCATAGAATCTACGCATAGAAAACCTGGCTCGGATGCCACTCATGGGTAACGTAGCATAAATTCAAAATTTTCCTACGCATATTCAGGTCTTCCTATGGAGATACCAGCAACGAGAGAGAGGTGAGTGCATCTTCATATCTTTGAAGATTTCTAAGCGGAAGCATTACTAGAACGCGGTTGATGGAGTCGTACTCACGGCGATTCAGATCGCGGTGTGATTCCGATCTAGTGCCGAACTACGGCACCTCCGCGTTCAACACACGTGCAGCCCGGTGACGTCTCCCGCACCTTGATCCAGCAAGGAGGAGGGAGAGGTTGGGGAAGATCTCCAGCAGCACGACGACGTGGTGTCGATGGAGACGAGAGGTCTCCCGGCAGGGCTTCGCCAAGCACCGGCAGAGAGGAGGAGAAAGAAGAGCAGGGCTGCACCGAGGGAGAGGGAAAACTGTGTCTCAAAACAGCCCCAAACCTCAACTATATATAGGGGGAGAGGGAGGGGGTGCAGTCCTTAGGGTTCCCACCCCAAGGGGTGCGGCAGCCCCCATCTGCGCCAGGAGGTGGTGGCCAGGAGGGGAGGAGGGTGTGGCGCACCCCTGGTGGGTCTTAGGCCCACCTGGCTTAGGGTTTGCCACCCCTTCCCTCTCCCCTGCGCCTTGGGCCCGTGGTGGGAGGCGCACCAGCCCACTCTGGGCTGGTTCCCTTCCACCTTTTGGCCCATGTCACCTTTTGGGGCTGGTGGCCCCTCCCGGTGGACCTCCGGAACCCTTTCCGGTGGTCCCGGTACGCTACCAGTGACGCCCGAAACACTTCCGGTGTCCGAAACCATCCGTCCTATATATCAATCTTTACCTCCGGACCATTCTAGAGCTCCTCGTGACATCCGGGATCTTATCCCGGACTCCGAACAACTTTCTATAACCTCGTATAACAATTCCCTATAACCCTAGCGTCATCGAACCTTAAGTGTGTAGACCCTACGGGTTCGGGAGACACGTAGACATGACCGAGACACCTCTCCGGCCAATAACCATCAGCGGGGTCAGGATACCCATGGTGGCTCCCACTTGCTCCACGATGATCTCATCGGATGAACCACGATGTCAAGGATTCAATCAATCCCGTATACAATTCCCTTTGTCTGTCGGTATAGAACTTGCCCGAGATTCGATCCTCGGTATACCTATACCTTGTTCAATCTTGTTACCGGTAAGTCTCTTTACTCGTTCCGTAGCACGTCATCATGTGACTAACTCCTTAGTCACGTTGAGCTCATGATGATGTTCTACCGAGTGGGCCCAGAGATACCTCTCCGTCACACGGAGTGACAAATCCCGATCTCGATTTGTACCAACCCAACAAACACTTTCAGAGGTACCCGTAGTGCACCTTTATAGTCACCCAGTTACGTTGTGACGTTTGATACACCCAAAGCACTCCTATGGCATCCGGGAGTTGCACAATCTCACGGTCGAAGGAAAAGACACTTCACATTAGAAAAGCTTTAGCATACGAACAATGCGATCTAGTGCTACGCTTAGGATTGGGTCTTGTCCATCAAATCATTCTCCCAATGATGTGATCCCGTTATCAATGACATCTAATGCCCATGACCAGGAAACCATGATCATCTATTGACTAACGAGCTAGCCAACTAGAGGCTTGCTAGGGACACATTGTGATTTATTTATTCACACATGTATTACTGTTTCCTGTTAATACAATTATAGCATGAACAATAGACGATTATCATGAACAAGGAAATATGATAATAACCATTTTATTATTGCCTCTAGGGCATATTTCGAACATATGCATCACGTTCGAGACAAGTAGACCGATACTGTCTGCATCTACTACTATTACTCCACACATCGACCGCTATCCAGCATGCATCTAGTGTATTAAGTTCATAACAAACAGAGTAACGCCTTAAGCAAGATGACATGATGTAGAGGGATAAATTCATGCAATGTGATATAAACCCCATCTTTTTACCCTTGATGGCAACAACATGATGCGTGCCTCGCTACCCCTTCTGTCACTAGGTGAGGACACCGCACGGTATGAACCCAAAACCAAGCACTTCTCCCATTGCAAGAATTATATATCAAGTTGGCCAAACGAAACCCACAACTCGAAGAGAATTACAAGGATGAGAAATCATGCATATAAGAGATCAGAGGAGACTCAAATAATATTCACAGATAATCTGATCATAAATCCACAATTCATTGGATCTCGTCAAACACACCACAAAAGAAGATTACATCGAATAGATCTCCATGAAGATCATGGAGAATTTTGTATTGAAGATCCAAGAGAGAGAAGAAGCCATCTAGCTGCTAGCTATGGACCCGAAGGTCTGTGGTGAACTACTCACGCATCACCGGAGAGGCACTGGTGTTGATGAAGAAGCCCTCCGTGTCCGAATCCCCCCCTCCGGCAGGGCACCAGAACGGTCCCCAGATGGGATCTTGCTGAGACAGATGCTTGCGGCGGCGAAAAAGTATTTTCGTGGCTCTCTCTGGTGGTTTTGGAGTTTTAGAGAATTTTAGGCGGAAGAAGTAGGGCAAAGGAGCCACGGGGGGGGGGGGGGGGGACAAGCCTGCTAGGCGCGCCCCCAGGTCGTGGCTAGGGGGCTTTTGACCTCCCCCGAGGTCCTTTGCCTTGGTTCTCAAGTCCCCTGCATATCTTCTGTTATGGAAAAAATCATTCCGCAGGTTTTATTCCGTTTGGACTCCGTTTAATATTCTTCTCTGAAAAAGGTCAAAAACACGGAAAAAACAGAAACTGGCACTTGGCACTGAGTTAATAGGTTAGTCCCAAAAAAGATATAAAATAGCATATTCATGCATACAAAACATCCAAAGTTGACAAGATAATAGCATGGAACCATAAAAAATTACAGATACGTTGGAGACGTATCAGTCACCCTATAGTCTACATGGACATGGATGTCATATTCATCTTCTCTCCCACAGAACACAACCCTCTCCCTGAAGAACTATGACTATGATGGCAACAACGACATCACCATCGCCTAAGCAGGTGGTGGCGGTGTAGTGCCCCATATGTAAACCTTCCCTACTTGGAATCTATTGCAAGTGGGCCCACCTTGTCAGAGATTATGATGTTATATTTGGTACCATGATTTCATGTGTGTTCCTTACTACTTCCCTCTCATGCATGCATGCATAGCATACCATTGCATGTCGTTGTCTTGTGTTGTTGCCATATGCTCTTAGCATTTCATGTGGTGGTGGTGATCTTGTGGTTAGCTACCTTGTGATGTCTTGTGATGATGTGCATGTGATGTAAAGCTTATGTGGGTTGTGCATGTGATAGTAAATGCTTAGGTTTCAAAACCATCTCCACCCCTCCTCTCTATTTCTCCTAAGTCAAGATACACTCCTTCCTTCCCTGTTTTAAAAATGTCCAATGTTTAGGGATTAATGTGAGTGTGAAGTTGTGCTAGCTTGGTGATTTTTAAAAGAGTTTTAAGCAGGTGCAATGATAACAAAACAGAGACATTAATTCTGTTTTGTGAAATATTATTTGCTCCTAAAAATCTTGATCTTATTTTATTTAAATAGGTCATATTTTTATATGACCAGGGGGTATTTCCTTTGGAATTTATCCTAGTAGTTTGCCTTGTGTTATTTTTTTCCCTTTCTATGTTGTTTTCTAATAGAAAACCCCCCAACAATTTATTTCTTTCCCTTGGCGTAGCATGGGCCTTCCCCCTTCGGTGTGGCCCATGTCCCTCCCTGTCTAGCGAGAGCCCAGGGCGCGACACCCCCTTCTCCTTTCCTGATGCCGTCCTCGTTCTTTCCCCTTTCCGTCAGCTCGCTGAGAGACAGAGAAAGTTGACGCCGTGAGCTCGGATGTCGAGGCCCCATATATTGTTGGCGTCCGTGCCCCCTCGGCCTAGGGTTCTCTCTCTGCCTCTCCTGCCGCCGCCACCTCTCATCTCCCCCTCCATCTCTCCCTTCCTCCCTTGGTGAGTTCTCTGTAGTGTGTAGGCAGAGAGAGAAGGGGAGGTTCGCCGCCGTCTACGCCGCCTTCTTCACCGTCCGGCGAGGCCGCCATGTCCAGGAGATCGGTGGTGCGTCCCACAACCCATTCCCGGCGTTAGGAGCACCAGAGAGCGCCCTCACCGACGAGCACGAGCTCGTCTTCACCGCGGACCCGGAGGTCTACCTCCTCTTCTTCAGTTCTGCAGTTCGGGAGCGTCTTCGTCGCGTTCGTGTTCCTCTCCATCGCCCTCTCCGCCGATCGGGCTCTCCCTCCTTCCTCAAGGTGAGGTTCAACCTCCCCCTTCCTTCTTCCTCTTGGTTCGGCCTAGATCCGAGGTAGTGCGTCGGTTCCTTCGGTTCGTTCTCTTTCTCGAGCAGCAGCAGTAGCAGGTGCAGGTGGTGGTCGTGCCGTGGCGTCTAGGTAGTGCTAGGTGCAGTAGAAGAGGATCTCTAGGGGTCCCCTTCACCTCGTTTTGCTCCGGCCTCCGGGAGCAGCAGCACCACGACGAGGAGCCTGCGATCTCTCAGCCGCCGCGCCTCTGTGTCGTTGTAGATCGGCAGCAGGTAGATGATCGTGGTGCAGTAGATGTGTGGCGCAGTTCTGGTTAGGTAGTAGATTGGTGTGTGCCCGCGGTAGTTGTGGGTAGCAGGCGTGCGTTTCTCCTCCGGTAGCACAGCGCAGCAGCAACAACAACGACGAGGAAACCCGGCAACTTCCTTGTCGCTGGTGCGTCTCGGTGCAGAGCCTGGTTCGGCTGCTTGTAGTAGGTTAGCTGGTTAGTTTTCCCCCGTTCTAACAGTAGCCGTGTCATAGCGCGTTGGTGTATGTCTCTGCTTGTTTCCATGAGGTGCAGGGTTCGAGTCCCCTATGGTGCACCCCTTTTGGGTTTTCTTTTCCTTGTTCAGTAGATGCAGCAGCAGAAGTATACCTTGCTAGCTGAGCCCCCTCTGTCAAAGCCAAGACAGTAGCAGAGTGGCAACAACAGCGGTGCAGTGCAGAGAGAGCTTGGGTTCGAACCCCCCCAAGCCTCTTTATTTTATTTTTCTTTGCTGTGAAATTTTGCTGCTAGCAACAGCTATAGCAGTGCATGTGAGACGAGTAGATGTTAATCTAGTTTTTCTTTTGTTTGTTTGTGTCCCTGTTGCTGCAAATGTAGGTGTGTATGTAAGATATGTGTGGGTGTTTGCACTAGGTGTAGTGGTTGTATGAGTGCATATGAAGCTTGTGTCTGTGTGCTTACACATGGTGTTAGCCACATGTGTAGGTGTGTGTGTGGTGCCTCCCTTGTAGATGATGTAAGTGTAGGTGGTTTGTATTATTTTGCTTGAGTGGCTAGATTATGGCAGATTGTGTGTGTGTGTGTTGCACACCATGTGGTGGAGCTAGTGTAAGTATGCATGTGTGTGTAAGTGCCATACGCTTGTGTTAGCATTCTTTTGTGTTGCTAGCATGTGTAGGTGGTGTGGGTTCTAACTAGGTGATATGGATATGAGTTGATGATATGCATGTGGAAAAAACATTCCCCACCTTGCAACACTTGTGCACCTTCACATGTCCATATGTGAGAGGGCATGGTGATTTGTATGTTGGGAAGCTTAGTAGAAGGGGTTGTGAAGTTGATGTGCATGACACAAACATGGGGTTCAAACCCCCATGTCACTTTGTCATTGTGCACATGAGCTCAACCTTTGTAGTTGTTGTTATAGTGCAACTACATGAAATGATGCCCTATTCACTAGGCATGATTTGAAGTAGTTTCCTCTTCCTTAATTTGTGGTCACTTGTTCCAAGTAGGTGCCCACATACTATATATGATTTTGGGGTAGAATCTCCCAAGGAATCCAGTGGTGAAGTTAGTTTTTCCATTGGGATACTTTATGGAGTTGACATATTCAGATTTGTTGCAAGTTTGCTCTTTGTTTCCATGGAATAGGTGGAGCCCAAGGGCATGAGCTTTTGTGTGATAGTAGTAGGGGTTTTGCTCTACACCATAGTGGTGTCTTTGATCACTTGGTGTTACTTGTGTGCAAGCTATGCCTAGACAAAGTGGGCATGTGGTTGGAAATTCCATCTTAGTGAAATCTAGAATTTCACAAAGTCTGGGAATTTGGAAACATTTTCTTCTCCTATAGATGAGGTTGTGCTGGTCATTGTGTTATGATCTAGCCTTAGTTCAGTGCTAGGAATTTGGACCTGATATGCTTGTGAAGATCCTGTCAAATTTCATCTCATTTGGAGTCCTGTAGGTTGTGTTTTGATTGCTGTAAAAAAGCTTCAGAACAAACACAGAAAGTCAGGTGCAGGAATTTTCACTAAGTCCCTGAGATCTGATGGTTTTGTGAAAGTTTGTGGCCTTGTATCTTCTTGTGTTTAATTCCTTTTTGTGTGATTCTTGCTGGTGCTTGTAGTGTTCTTGGTTGGCTACATCCACATATATTATTTGTCATATTTGGAGGGCTGTAGCTATGTTGCATGTAGCTCACAAAGAGCTAAGATACAGATTATGGCAGATTGTGTAGTATAGTCATTTTGATGATTGTGTGTGCTTAGTTGATGTTGTGGTGTTATTCCTTGCTCCAATCCATTCATGTTGGGTTGTTATACGTCTTGGCAACCTAGGAATACCAGATTAGTGCCAATTGTGGGTGTGGTGTTGATTCTTACACGTAGGGCTTCATATCTTCTTTCGTTGATTCTCGTTGATCCGTAGCTCCGATTGTAATGTTCTTCATATGGTTTTGCATCGTTTTCATGAGAAGCATCTGTTGATGCCATTCTCATGCATGTCAAAATAGCTTAGTGTACAGTTCTGTCCAGAAACTTGTAGGAGTTTCTTTTGTTTGTGCTAGTGATAGAAATAGTGATGCATGCTCATTTTTCATCTCATGCATCATGTGCTTGTTGCATCTTGTGGTTCTGCCGTTCATTGGTTATTATTCTTATGTTGGGTAGCACCGGGATCGGAGAACGAATACGTGGAGTCAGGAGAGTCCGTGCAGGACGAACCAGAACCATTCCAAGCTGAGGATATCACAGACAAGATGATATGACCTTGATTCCATCTCTAGACTTGTTATGCTAGTTTTGCGTTTCCATGTCATATTGCTCGCTGCCTACCACTGAATTAAATTGCCTCTTGATATGCCATGAACCCATACACTGATCCCTTCCTAGCAAAACTTGAATGGCTAAGTAGGCTTTGCTCAGCTACTAATGTTAGCGTTGCTAGATGCAGGTGCTTTGACTCATGTGATAACATGAGCTTGATATCATTATCTTAAATTCTGTTATTTTAATTAATGCACCTATACACTTGGTAAATGACGGAAGGCCTAGCCTTTTGCCGGGTGCTTTGTTCCGTTATTTCCGCCTTAGTTATCGGTTACCGGTGTTTGATTCCATAATGATCGCTCCTAACACGTTCGGGGTTGTTATGGGGACCCCCTCGATAAATCGCGTAGTGCTAAGGCTTGTCCGGAAGGACCCAACATTGGTTTTATTTGCTAATCACCTAATAACCTGCATAGGGAATAGCTAGCCCGAGGAATTTAATCAACAACCCGGGCCAGTGCTCCTCATGAATGTTGGTCCAATCACCCAGCAGTCGGAAAGACCACCCCAAGGAAACTTGAGGTTTGGGCCTTGTCCACTTTGCATAGACGGTGTTGTCCTGAGACTGAGATACACGGCTCTTATCGGGTCGTCGACACACCGGGAGGTCCTGCTAGCCTTGCCTTACCTTAGCGGTATATCTTGCATATAGGAATCCCAGTGTAACTTTGGTTTCCCCCAGAGTTGAGGTTTTCCTCTAGGGAATCCGACGAGATCACGAGATTCGTGATAGAGGATGCCTTTGCGGCCTGTGTACGTTTGTGATGGACTAGTTGGAGCACCCCTGCAGGGTTTAATCTTTCGGAAAGCCGTGCCCGCGGTTATGTGGCAACTTGGAATATTTTGTTAACATCCGGTATTAGAGAACTTAAACATAAGCTAATAAAATTGCCAACTGTGTGCGTAACCGTGACTGTCCCCCTCGAAGATCTCTCTTCGATCGGGAACACGGTGGGGTTATGAATGATGTAGGTAGGTGTTCAGGATCACTTAGTGATCAAGTAATCACGACCGCTAGTGTAGACCACCTTTATAATTGCTTACGTAAGTTAGCCACTAAATCAAGCTTAGGATGCTGCAACCTTATACACTTCACCCTAACCCACCTACTAACTTGACTAGTTCTCGCACCAAGGTCTTAGATTGCTGAGTCCCCGTGGCTCATGGATTCCTCCGAAATTCCCAACAGGTACATGTACCCCAGAGACAGATGATCCCGACGGCACTCAGCTAGCGTGGCAGTACGACGAGGAGACATACCGCCTCTACGTGAACTATCCAGAGGACTGAGGCGTGGTCGTGATCGTGGGCCTGCAGGCAGGGTAGCATAGCATTTCTATGTTTTGTAGTCTGTAGCGGAACTACCTTGATTGTATCTGTGATGTACTCTGAGTTATTAATGAGAAGACCATTGAATCCCAAATTGTCTACTTTTATTATTATTTGTGATGTGTTACTTGCTTGCGAAACGCTTAGATGCGCTTCTTTCCTATTCGGGGCCTCGACCCCCAGATCGGAAAGGACCGCATTTTGATCGTTACAAGTTGGTAATCAGAGCCTTACGACCATATGAGCCTTTGTGTGATCATACTTGGCCGAGTCGAGTATAGAAAATGTTTTGAGTCTTAGTTATATTGGAGAGTAGGATTCTTTTTCTCCTCGTCTATGCTCTGGTGAGGTTCCCGTCTTAGGAAATCTTTAACTCTACTCCTTTTCTCGCTCAAATTTTTTTTAGGATCACGCGGGTATTTGTGAAATCTATATGATTTCGATGTGAGGAATCCTGTCCTGGTGCCTCCTATCTGCTCTAAGTATCAGGGGAGTTGAGCTCCGGGGGATTCTTGCGCACATCGCCATCATTCAGATTTCTGAGTATCTAAGAACGAAGGGTGTTCGTTATTGCTTCAATACTGGTAGTGGTGAGATAACCCCGATGTCCCCAGTACTGGTGTAGATTGTTCGGGGGTACTACCACACTTGGTATCGTTGTGATCATGAGGATCTGTTGTACATGAAGGTCCGAGATGCTGGTTGTGTGTTGAAGGATGTGATACAGGCGACGGGTTAGTTTAGTAGTTGTGTGAAATACTCCTTGTATCCGTGTACCAGATTGCATGACCAGTTATTTCATGAATTCATAGGTGGGATATCTAGTAGTATCTTATTGGACTATCTTCCTACAGACGCTTGATTGAGGTTTGGGAAATCTCGGTCATATGTTTGTTCCGAGCAGTTCTAGCTCACACTTGTTTGCAGTGGTCCTTATCGGAATTTTGTCGTCCGTCACTTTGAGGATGCATTCTTGCTATGTTGTTCAAGTGCAATGCTAAATTCTGTTCATATATTCTTTCTTTTGATTCAGCAATATCTTCAATTATTCTGTGGACTAATATGATGTCCGTCTTCAGAATGGCTCCACCGACTCGTCAGACCCCCAGGGCGTGAGGATATGCCACCTCCACCACCTCCTCCTCCTCCGCCGCCGCCGCCTCCTCCTGCAGAGGCCTGGCCGGCGATGATGGCAGCTACTAATGCAAACACTCAGATGCTGTTGCAGTTGATCCAGGAGAGAGCCAATCATGAGTAGGGCAATTTCCAGCACGGTGGCAATCCTTCGCCAATCTGAGTCAGTTCCTGTCAAACCAGCCTAAGACGTTCACTTCTTGCAACCAGCCATTTGATGCAGAAGATTGGATCCATGATATGAACAAGCATTTCGAGTGTAGCAACGTACGTACTGAGGATTATGTCAAGTTTGCAACGTTTCAGTTCAAGGGACAGGCTTCTATATGGTGGCAGCAGCTCAAGGACTCCAGAGGCGACAGGGTGATGTCTTGGGACGAGTTTTGTCGTGACTTCAGGTCCCACTACATCCCTTCCAGTTTTGTGGAGGAGATGCGTGAGAAGTTCATGCGTTTGAAGCAGGGCAGCAATTCTGTGTACAAGTACAATGTCGAGTTCCACGAGCTGGCCCGTTATGCGCTGCAGGATGTCCCGGATCAGAAGAGCAAGATCTATCAGTTTAGGGGTGGCTTGAAGGAAGACTTGCAGTTAGCTCTTGCATTGCACGATCCTGAGGAGTTTGAAAAGTTCTACAACCTAGCTCTCAGAGCAGAGGCAGCCTTGCTCAGGGTGGAAAACTCCAAGAAGCGCTTCAGAGATTCCAGCTCTTCCTCGACTCAGGTGGTTCAGAAGCAACAGAGGTTTTGGGTTTCTCCTCCTCCTCCTCGGCACTCACAGCAGCTGAAGCACTCAGGTGGAAGTGGTTCTTCCCACCCACCCAACCCTGGCTTCCAGCAGAGATACCAGCATCAGAAGCAAGGGCCTCCTCAGACTCAGTCCCGGCAGCCAACAGATGTCACTTGTCACAAATGTGGGCAGAAGGGTCACTATGCCAACAAATGTACTTCTCAGCTCCGTCTGCCGCCTCCTCCTCCAGGCAAACCTCCAAGCAACGCTCTTGTCCAATTCAACCCCAGATCAGCTCGAGTCAACATGGTGAACACAGCTGAAGCAGACAACTCCTCTGGTGTGATCATGGGTAACCTCCTCGTCAATGATATTCCTGCTAAAGTGTTATTTGATTCTGGTGCATCGCATTCATTTATCTCAAGGCCATTCTCATTTAAGCATGGGTTCCCTACTCGTGATTTTCTTAAGCCTCTTTCAATTGTGTCTCTGGGTAAGATCATGAATTCTCACATGGTGGTTCTGGATGTTTCTGTCAAGATGGGTGCTTATGCTTTTCTGGTTACTCCTATTGTCTTGATTAATTCCGACATCGACTTGATTCTTGGTATGGACTGGTTGGCTATGAACAAGGCGTCAATTGATTGTGAAGCTAAAGAAGTGAAGCTTACCCACTCTTCAGAGGATGTGATTATATTCGCGGCGCGCGATGATACAATCCGTCTGTTCTCCTTGAATGAAAAGGGTGAGATCAATCCTATTGATCAAGTCCCAGTAGTCTGCAAATATCAAGATGTGTTTCCTGAAGAGCTGCCAGGCATGCCTCCGCACCGTGAAGTTGAGTTTGTGATTGAGCTTGAGCCAGGCACAGAGCCAGTGTGCAAAGGGCCGTACAAGCTGGGTCCAGAAGAATTGAAGGAACTCTAGAGGCAACTCGATGAGCAGGAGCGTTTGGGTTTGATCAGACCAAGCTCGTCTCCATGGGGATGTGGTGTTCTGTTTGTCAAGAAGAAGGATGGATCGGACCGGCTGTGTGTCGATTACCGTCCATTGAACAAGAAGACAATCAAGAACAAATATCCACTTCCAAACATAACTGAGTTGTTTGAACAGTTGAAAGGTGCTAAAGTATTCTCCAAGCTTGATCTCAGAATGGGCTATCATCAGATTCGCATTCGCGAGGAAGACATTCCGAAGACGGCATTCAGGACTAGGTTTGGCTCGTATGAGTATACGGTCATGTCTTTTGGTCTGCTAATGCTCCTCCGACATTTTGTCGATTGATGAACTATATTTTCTCCCCATACAAGAATGAATTTGTCTTGCTGTATCTCGACGACATTCTGGTCTTTTCTGAGACTGAGGAAGAACATGAGAAACATCTCAGGTTGGTGCTTGATAAACTGAGAGAGTACAAGTTGTATGCCAAGTTTTCCAAGTGCGAGTTCTGGCTGAAAGAAGTGGTTTATCTTGGGCATATTATCTCCGCCGAGGGCATTAAAGTTGACCCGTCCAAGGTTCAAGCCATTGTTGAATGGGAGCCTCCACAGAATGTGAAGCAGATTCGAAGCTTTCTCGGGCTTGCTGGATATTGCAGAAGATTCATTGAGAACTTCTCCAAGATCGCCAAGCCGCTCTCTAGTCTTCTTCAGAAGGGTGTTAAGTATGTTTGGTCTCCAGAGTGTCAACTGGCTTTCGATACACTCAAAGAGAAGCTTATCTCCACTCCGGTCTTGGCCCCTCCGGATGATTCCAAGCCGTACCAGGTCTTTTGCGACGCTTCTCTCCAGGGTCTTGGTGCAGTCTTGATGCAAGATAGGAAGGTGGTTGCTTATACCTCCAGGGAGTTGAAGCCTGCGGAGAAGAACTATCCCGTGCACGATCTCGAGTTAGCAGCTGTTGTACACGCCTTGATGACTTGGAGACATCTCTTGTTGGAACGTAAGGTTGAAGTTTTCACCGATCACAAGAGTCTCAAGTATATCTTCACTCAGCCTAACTTGAACCTTCGGCAAACATGTTGGGTGGAAATGCTCCAGGATTTTAATCCGAGTTTTGAGTACACGCCAGGCAAGGCAAATGTTGTGGCAGATGCATTGAGCAGGAAGGCATATTGCAACAGTCTGATTCTGCAACCTCTCCAGCCGGGTCTTTCCGAGTCTTTCAGGAAGCTTAATCTTCAGCTAGTACCTCAGGGTTTTCTTGCGAACCTTCAGATCTCTCCTACTTTGGAAGATCAGGTCAGAGCAGCTCAGCTTCTTGACTCTATGGTGAAGAAGATCAAGATTGGCGTGGGAAAGAGTCTCCCCAAGTATAAGTGCTTCACTGTTGATGCCAGGGACACGTTGTTTTTTGAGGATCGCCTTGTCGTCCCGAAAGGTGATCTCAGGAAGGTGATCATGGAAGAAGCTCATAACTCTCTGCTCTCTATTCATCCTGGAAGCTCCAAAATGTACCATGACTTGAAGCAGACATTCTGGTGGACTCGTATGAAACGTGAAATTGCTCAGTTCGTAAACGAGTGTGATGTATGTCGAAGGATGAAAGCAGAACATCAATGCCCAGCAGGCCTCTTGCAGCCTTTGCCGATTCCCGAGTGGAAGTTTGATCACATTGAGATGGATTTCGTCACCGGGTTTCCGAAGTCCAAGAAGGGCAATGATTCTATCTTCGTCGTCATCGACAAGTTGAGTAAAGTGGCTCATTTCCTTCCAGTCAAGGAGTCCATTTCAGCAGCTCAGCTGGCAGAGTTGTACACCTCCAGGATTGTCTCTTTGCACGGCGTACCTATGATGATCTCGTTAGATCGCGGAAGTATCTTCACTTCCAAGTTCTGGGACTCCTTCTAGTCTGCTATGGGCACGAAGATCCGCTTCAGCACAACGTTCCATCCTCAGACCAGTGGTCAAGTGGAGAGAGTGAATCAAGTTCTTGAGGATATGCTGAGAGCCTGTGTTATCTCTTTTGGCATGAAGTGGGAAGATTGTCTGCCTTTCGTGGAGTTCTTGTATAACAACAGTTATCAAGCTAGTTCTGGCAAGGCTCCGTTTGAAATTCTCTATGGCAGGAAGTACCGTACTCCGCTCAACTGGTCTGAGACCGGCGAGCGTCAGATCCTTGGGAATGATATGATCGAAGAAGCTGAGGAGATGTGTCGGATCATTCGCGACAACCTCAGAGTAGCTCAGTCCCGTCAGAAGAGCTATTACGATAGCAAGCACCGTGACATGTCTTATGAGCTTGATGACTTTGTCTATCTCAAGGTGTCGCCTATGAAGGGTATGCAGCATTCTGGCATCAAAGGCAAGCTTGCGCCTCGTTTCGTGGGTCCGTTCAGAGTGGTTGGCAAGAGGGGCGACCTTGCGTACCAGCTCGAGCTCCCGTCTACCTTTGCAAATGTCCATGATGTGTTCCATGTTTCTCAGCTTCGGAGGTGTTTCAAGACCCCGAGCGCACTGTGCATCTCCAAGATATCGACCTTCAGCCTGACCTTTCTTATCGTGAGCATCCAGTTGCGGTTCTCGAGGCGACTAAGCGCAAGAACCGTAACAAGACTGTCAAATTTCTCAAAGTGCAGTGGTCTCACCATTCCGATAAAGAGGCTACGTGGGAACGCGAGGATCACCTCCGTTCTGAATTTCCCGATTTCTTTCAGTCTTAGATCTCGAGGGTGAGATCTTCTTTGTAGTGTGGGAGAGTTTGTAGTGCCCCATATGTAAACCTTCCCTAATTGGAACCTATTGCAAGTTGGCCCACCTTGTTAGAGATTATGATGTTATATTTGGTACCATGATTTCATGTGTGTTCCTTACTACTTCCCTCTCATGCATGCATGCATAGCATACCATTGCATGCCCTTGTCTTGTGTTGTTGCCATATGCTCTTAGTAGTTCATGTGGTGGTGGTGATCTTGTGGTTAGCTACCTTGTGATCCCTTGTGATGATGTGCATGTGATGTAAAGCTTATGTGGGTTGTGCATGTGATAGTAAATGCTTAGGTTTCAAAACCATCTCCACCCCTCCTCTCTATTTCTCCTAAGTCAAGATACACTCCTTCCTTCCCTGTTTTAAAAATGTCCAATGTTTAGGGATTAATGTGAGTGTGAAGTTGTGCTAGCTTGGTGATTTTTAAAAGAGTTTTAAGCACGTGCAATGATAACAAAACAGAGACATTAGTTCTGTTTTGTGAAATATTATTTGCTCCTAAAAATCTTGATCTTATTTTATTTAAATATGTCATATTTTTATATGACCAGGGGGTATTTCCTTTGGAATTTATCCCAGTAGTTTGCCTTGTGTTATTTTTTCCCCTTTCTGTGTTGTTTTCTAATACAAAACCCCCCAGCAATTTATTTCTTTCCCCTGGCGTAGCATGGGCCTTCCCCCTTCGGTGTGGCCCATGTCCCTCCCTGTCCAGCGAGAGCCCAGGGCGCGACCCCCCCCTTCTCCTTTCCTGACGTCGTCCTCGTTCTTTCCCCTTTCCGTCAGCTCGCTGAGAGACAGAGAAAGTTGACGCCGTGAGCTCGAACGTCGAGGCCCCATATATTGTTGGCGTCCGTGCCCCCTCGGCCTAGGGTTCCCTCTCTCCCTCTCCTGCCGCCGCCACCTCTCTTCTCCCCCTCCATCTCTCCCTCCCTTCCCTGGTGAGTTCTCTGTAGTCTGTAGGCAGAGAGAGAAGGGGAGGTTCGCCGCCGTCTACGCCGCCTTCGTCGCCGTACGGCGAGGCCACCATGTCCAGGGGATCGGTGGTGCGTCACACAACCCATTCCCGGCGTTAGGAGCACCGGAGAGCGCCCTCACCGACGAGCAGGAGCTCGTCTTCACCGCGGACCCGGATGTCTACCGCCTCTTCTTCAGTTCTGCAGTTCGGGAGCGTCTTCGTCGCGTTCGTGTTCCTCTCCATCGCCCTCTCCGCCGATCGGGCTCTCCCTCCTTCCTCAAGGTGAGGTTCAACCTCCCCCTTCCTTCTTCCTCTTGGTTCGGCCTAGATCTGAGGTAGTGCGTCGGTTCCTTCGGTTCGTTCTCTGTCTCGAGCAACAGCAGTAGCAGGTGCAGGTGGTGGTCGTGCCGTGGCGTCTAGGTATTGCTAGGTGCAGTAGCAGAGGATCTCTAGGGGTCCCCTTCACCTCGTTTTGCTCCGGCCTCCGGGAGCAGCAGCACCACTACGAGGAGCCGGCGATCTCTCTGCCGCCGCGCCTCTCTGTCGTTGTAGATCGACAACAGGTAGATGATCGTGGTGCAGTAGATGTGTAGCGCAGCTCTTGTTAGGTAGTAGATTGGTGTGTGCCCGCGGTAGTTGTGGGTAGCAGGCGTGCGTTTCTCCTCCGGTAGCACAGCGCAGCAGCAGCAACAACGGCGAGGTAACCCGGCAACTCCGCTGTCGCTGGTGCGTCTCGGTGCAGAGCCTGGTTCGACTACTTGTAGTAGGTTAGCTGGTTAGTTTTCCCCCGTTCTAACAGTAGCTGTGTCGTAGCGCATTGTTGTATGTCTCTACTTGTTCCCATGAGGTGCAGGGTTTGAGTCCCCTATGGTGCACCCCTTTTGGGTTTTCTTTTCCTTGTTCAGTAGATGCAGCAGCAGAAGTATACCTTGCTAGCTAAGCCCTCCCTGTCAAAGCCAAGACAGTAGCAGAGTGGCAACAACAGCGGTGCAGTGCAGAGAGAGCTTGGGTTCGAACCCCCCCAAGCCTCTTTATTTTATTTTTCTTTGCTGTGAAATTTTGCTGCTAGCAACAGCTATAGCAGTGCATGTGAGACGAGTAGATGTTAATCTAGTTTTTCTTTTGTTTGTTTGTGTCCCTGTTGCTGCAAATGTAGGTGTGTATGTAAGATATGTGTGGGTGTTTGCACTAGGTGTAGTGGTTGTATGAGTGCATATGAAGCTTGTGTCTGTGTGCTTACACATGGTGTTAGCCACATGTGTAGGTGTTCGTGTGGTGCCTTCCTTGTAGATGATGTAAGTGTAGGTGGTTTGTATTATTTTGCTTGAGTGGCTAGATTATGGCAGATTGTGTGTGTGTGTTGCACACCATGTGGTGGAGCTAGTGTAAGTATGCATGTGTGTGTAAGTGCCATATGCATGTGTTAGCATTCTTTTGTGTTGCTAGCATGGGTAGGTGGTGTGGGTTCTAACTAGGTGTGTAGAGGGCATGGTGATTTGTATGTTGGGAAGCTTAGTAGAAGGGGTTGTGAAGTTGATGTGCATGACACAAACATGGGGTTCAAACCCCCATGTCACTTTGTCATTGTGCACATGAGCTCAACCTTTGTAGTTGTTGTTATAGTGGAACTACATGAAATGATGCCCTATTCACTAGGCATGATTTGAAGTAGTTTCCTCTTCCTTAATTTGTGGTCACTTGTTCCAAGTAGGAGCCCACATACTATATATGATTTTGGGGTAGAATATCCCAAGGAATCCAGTGGTGAAGTTAGTTTTGCCATTGGGATACTTTATGGAGTTGACGTATTCAGATGTGTTGCAAGTTTGCTCTTTGTTTCCATGGAATATGTGGAGCCCAAGGGCATGAGCTTTTGTGTGATATTAGTAGGGGTTTTTCTCTACACCATAGTGGTGTCTTTGATCACTTGGTGTTACTTGTGTGCAAGCTATGCCTAGACAAAGTGGGCATGTGGCTGGAAATTCCATCTTAGTGAAATCTGGAATTTCACAAAGTCTGGGAATTTGGAAACATTTTCTTCTCCTATAGATGAGGTTGTGCTGGTCATTGTGTTGTGATATAGCCTTAGTTCAGTGCTAGGAATTTGGACCTGATATGTTTGTGAAGATCCCTGTCAAATTTATTCTCATTTGGAGTCCTGTAGGTTGTGTTTTGATTGCTGTCAAAAAGCTTCAGAACAAAGACAGAAAGTCAGGTGCAGGAATTTCACTAAGTCCCTGAGATCTGATGGTTTTGTGAAAGTTTGTGGCCTTGTATCTTCTTGTGTTTAATTCCTTTTGGTGTGATTCTTGCTGGTGCTTGTAGTGTTCTTGGTTGGATACAACCACATATATTATTTGTCATATTTGGAGGGTTGTAGCTATGTTGCATGTAGCTCACAAAGAGCTAAGATGCAGATTATGGCAGATTGTGTAGTATAGTCATTTTGATGATTGTGTGTGCTTAGTTGATGTTGTGGTGTTATTCCTTGCTCCAATTCATTCATGTTGGGTTTTTATACGTCTTGGCAACCTGGGAATACCAGATTAGTGCCAATTGTGGGTGTGGTGTTGATTCTTACACGTAGGGCTTCATATCTTGTTTCATTGATTCCCGTTGATCCGTAGCTCCGATTGTAATGTTCTTTTTTCGTCTCATGCATCATGTGCTTATTGTTTGTGCTAGTGATAGAAATAGTGATGCATGCTCATTTTTCATCTCATGCATCATGTGCTTATTGCATCTTGTGGTGTTGCCGTTCATTCGTTATTATTCTTATGTTGGGTAGCACCGGGATCGGAGAACGAATACGTGGAGTCAGGAGAGTACGTGCAGGACGAACCAGAACCATTCCAAGCTGAGGATATCACAGGCAAGATGATATGACCTTGATTCCATCTCTAGACTTGTTATGCTAGTTTTGCGTTTCCATGTCATATTGCTCGCTGCCTACCACTGAATTAAATTGCCTCTTGATATGCCATGAACCCATACACTGATCCCTTCCTAGCAAAACTTGAATGGCTAAGTAGGCTTTGCTCAGCTACTAATGTTAGCGTTGCTAGATGCAGGTGCTTTGACTCACGTGATAACATGAGCTTGATATCACTATCTTAAATTCTATTATTTTAATTAATGCACCTATACACTTGGTAAATGACGGAAGGCCTAGCCTTTTGCCGGGTGGTTTGTTCCATTATTGCCGCCTTAGTTATCTGTTACCGGTGTTTGATTCCATAATGATCACTCCTAACACGTTCGGGGTTGTTATGGGGACCCCCTCGATATATCGCGTAGTGCGAAGGCTTGTCCGGCAGGACCCAACATTGGTTTTATTTGCTAATCACCTAATAACCTGCATAGGGAATAGCTACCCCGAGGAATTTAATCAACAACCCGGGCCAGTGCTCCCCATGAGTGTTGGTCCAATCACCTAGCAGTCGGCAAGACCACCCCAGGGAAACTTGAGGTTTGGGCCTTGTCCACTTTGCATAGACGGTGTTGTCCTGAGACTGAGATACGCGGCTCTTATCGGGTCGTCGACACACCGGGAGGTCCTGCTAGCCTTGCCTTACCTTAACGGTATATCTTGCGTATAAGAATCCCAGTGAAACTTTGGTTTCCCCCAGAGTTGAGCTTTTCCTCTAAGGAATCCAACGAGATCACGAGATTCGTGATAGAGGATGCCTTTGCGGCATGTGTACGTTTGTGATGGACTAGTTGGAGCACCCGTGCAGGGTTTAATCTTTTGGAAAGCCGTGCCCGCGGTTATGTGGCAACTTGGAATATTTTGTTAACATCCGGTATTAGAGAACTTAAACATAAGCTAATAAAATTGCCAACTGTGTGCGTAACCGTGACTGTCCCCCTCGAAGATCTCTCTTCGATCGGGAACACGGTGGGGTTATGAATGATGTAGGTAGGTGTTCAGGATCACTTAGTGATCAAGTAATCACGACCGCTAATGTAGACCACCTTTATAATTGCTTATGTAAGTTAGCCACTAAATCAAGCTTAGGATGCTGCAGCCTTATACACTTCACCCTAACCCACCTAATAACTTGACTAGTTCTCGCACTAAGGTCTTAGATTGCTGAGTCCCCGTGGCTCACGGATTCCTCTGAAATTCCCAACAGGTACATGTACCCCAGAGACAGATGATCCCGACGGCACTCAGCTGGCGTGGCAGTACGACGAGGAGACAGACCGCCTCTACGTGAACTATCCAGAGGACTGAGGCGTGGTCGTGATCGTGGGCCTGCAGGCAGGGTAGCATAGCATTTCTATGTTTTGTAGTCTGTAGCGGAACTACCTTGATTGTATCTGTGATGTACTCTGAGTTATTAATGAGAAGAGAATTGAATCCCGAATTGTCTACTTTTATTATTATTTGTGCTGTGTTACTTGCTTGCGAAACGTTTAGATGTGCTTCTTTCCTATTCGGGGCCTCGACCCCCAGATCGGAAAGGACCGCATTTTGGTCGTTACAGGCGGTAAGGCTTGATGGAGAGCTTGCTGGAGTGGCGTTTCTGTGGAATTGAGATGATCACGAGGTTAAGCCGAGGGAGACGAGAACTCGGGCATAAGGAATTGGGAAATGATGTAGGATGATCTCAAGAAGTCTGACGCGACGTTGGAGCCTGCCTAACTAGAGATGAGAAATAGAAGGGCCTTTGGCCAAGCGGGTACATAGGAAAGATGCACTGCAGGGAGTTGAGCTCGAGCAGAAGAAACAAGACCCGGGAGTGTGGGTTGGGGGGCCTATGCATAATGCACCATAGACTGGGTTGTGGGCTACCACCGGCTAGCTTCATGTCGGCAGTACCACGACGGCTACCAGGGGTGAGGTGTGTGTTGCATGGGTGCAGGAATGTAATGCCTAAGATACGGTCCTTGATCCACAAAGAAATTGCAATCTTCCTAAAATATATTAGCGCATTTTGGGTCGTCCCAGCATATGAATCATAGTCATACACACAATGACATATGCTGGTAACAAGGCAAACATCACAAGTACACCTAAATAATAATCCCTCCGATCCAAATTAACTGATGCAGCTTTAGTACACCTTTATAAAGTTGTACTAAAGTTGTGTCAATTTATGGATAAGAGGGAGTATAAGAGTTTAATATGAGATACCATTATGGCAATCATATGCTAATACATAAATATCACCACATAGAGGTCAACATTGACAGAACGTTACATCATCCATACATATCAAGAAGGTATGTATCCGGTTACAAACAAGATCCATATAAGCCTAAGAGGCAAGCAAATAGATAAGCAATGTTATCCTCTCATCCTAGGCTAGCAACCGGGATCTAATCCTAACGATCGCCGTGATCATAACCAAGCGTAACATATTACTAGTTGTACTCGGGATCATAGTGCTCCTGAAATCCAAGCACAACATCAGAACTCATATAATTGGTACCTACATCTCTAGTATTGCGGCAAGGGTGAGTCTTTTGACTCAGCAAGTCCCATTACCAGGGATATAAACACTAACACTACTCATGGGTTGGGTATGGTTAAGCGGTGAAGTTTGCAGCAAGCAACTAAGCAATGTAGGCCATCTATTCCTACGAATACTAGAACAAGATAATAGAAATCCTAAGCATAAAGGGGGTCACAAACTAGTTGATCAATAAGTTATCATGAACCCCTACCTATGATTGATTCATAACCCCATTGTGTTCTTTTATTGCTTGCATACTCATGAGAAGAGGCAATCACGGTTACACACATGATGTTCAAGTTTTAGTTATTAATTGAAGTTGTCTACCACTAGCATTATATATTTCCAAGTCATTATTAAATGTGGACATGACTTTTCGACAGATTTAACACTATAGGGCTACTTGCAACTTCTCATTACAAGTTCTGCATCGATAACCCATTCCTACAAGTTCTGGGCATGTGAGAGTTAACGTGTAAACATGATGCGTTCAAGGAGTTCGGAGTTAATAAGTTCCTCTAGGTAACTGACGGTGTCATGGAATAGGGGCCCTAGCCCAGACGGCATGTGCTCCTCGGATTGGGCCGATGAGTCCTCCTCCTCCTCAAGATAGACTTTGGAAGTTGCACGATGGGGCATCAATGGGACTGCATCTACCGAAGATTTGACGTGTACTCCAGGGGTTTCTCCCACCACCTCCGCACCATGATACCGACCTTGTAACCCTAGATACCCTACTTGGCATGTATATAAGGTATAGGGTTTAGCCCGGAGGGGGGATACGACAACAACATTACTCATCTAGCTCTAAGGTTAGAGCACATCTCACGATCTCGAGGTAGACCAACTCTATATTCAATACTTCTCCATTAATATAAACCAGAGCAGGATGTAGGGTTTTACCTCCATCAAGAGGGCTCAAACCTGGATAAAACAGTGACGACCCACAAGTATAGGGGATCTATCATAGTCCTTTCGATAAGTAAGAGTGTCGAACCCAACAAGGAGCAGAAGGAAATGACAAGCGATTTTCAGTAAGGTATTCTCTGCAAGCATCGAAATTATCGGTAACAGATAATTTAGTGATAAGGTAAATTGTAACAGGTAGAAATTAACAATTGTAACAAAGGTGCAGCAAGGTGGCCCAATCCTTTTTGTAGCAAAGGACAAGCCTGGACAAACTCTTATATAAAGCACAACGCTCCCGAGGACACATGGGAATTTCTGTCAAACTAGTTTTCATCATACTCATACGATTCGCGTTCGTTACTTTGATAATTTGATATGTGGGTGGACCGGTGCTTGGGTGCTCCCCTTACTTGGAAAAACCTCCCACTTATGATTAACCTCTCTCGCAAGCATCCACAACTATGAAAGAAGAATTAAGATAAAACTAACCATAGCATGAAACGTATGGATCCAAATCAGCCCCTTACGAAGCAACACATAAACTAGGGTTTAAGCTTATGTCACTCTAGCAAACCATCATCTACTTATTACTTCCCAATGCCTTCCCCTAGGCCCAAATAATGGTGAAGTGGCATGTATTCGATGTTCTCATGACACCAATAGAGGAGAGACAACATACATCCCATCAAAATATCGAACGAATACCAAATTCACATGATTACTTATAGCAAGACTTATCCCATGTCCTCAAGAAAAAACATAATTACTAACAAAAGCATATTCATGTTCATAATCAGAGGAGTATTAATAATCATTAAGGATCTGAACATATGATCTTCCGCCAAGTAAACCAACTAGCATCAACTACAAGGAGTAGTCAACACTACTAGCAACCTACAGGTACAAATCTGAGGTTTTGAGACAAAGACCGGATATAGGAGATGAACTAGGGTTTGGAGAGGAGATGGTGCTGATGAAGATGTTGATGGAGATTGACCCCATCTCGATGAGAGCATCGTTGGTGATGACGATGGCTTTGATTTCCCCCTCCGGGAGGGAAGTTTCCCTGGCAGAATAGCTCCGCTGGAGGTCTAGATTGGTTCTGTTGAAGTTCCGCCTCAAGATGGCGGCGCTTCGTCCAAAAAGCTTTGATATATTTTTTTCCAGGTCAAAACCCTTCATATAGGAGAAGATGGGCACCAGGGGGCCCATAAGCCTGCAGGGCGCGACCAGGGGGGTAGGTCGCGCCCCTCGCTTGTGACCTCCTGTTGGGTCCCCTTTGGTATTTTTTTCCCAATATTTTATATATATTCCAAAACAATTCTCCGTAACTTTTCAGAACTTTTGGAGTTGTGCAAAATAGGTCTCTCAAATTTGCTCCTTTTCCGGTCCAGAATTCCAGCTGCCGGCATTCTCCCTCTTCATGTATACCTTGTAAAATAAGAGAGAAAAGGCATAAGTATTGTACCATAATATATAATAACAGCCCATAATGCAATAAATATAGATATAGAAGCATGATGCAAAATGTACATATCAACTCCCCAAGCTTAGACCTCGCTTATCCTCAAGTGAAAACCCAAATCGATAAATCTGCCCACATGTTTAGAGATAGAGGTGTCGATAAAAATAAAATACGGTCATGAAGGCATCATGGTTATCTTTAGAACAACAACACATATTGACATATAATTTCTTATGCTAGAGTAACAATTCATTCGCAAGGTAAAATATGAATCAAGAACTCTATTGTGAACTAACAAACTATGATTTCAGCCATTGAAGCAATTCCAATTTATCGCAACGTAGGAAAGAGTCAATATAAGAGCTTGTAAAGCAAATCCACAAACTCAATCATCTTATAGTCTTTCATAATTGCTAACACTCACGCGTTACCTATGAGATCAAAGCTTCAATCGTACACAGAGAAAGATAGGGGCTTATAGTTTTGCCTCCCAACTATTTACCTCAAGGGTAATGTCAACAATAATAACTCATGATCACCCACATCTGAGTGGATATATTTGTCTAGATCATTCCCTAACACACGACACTTGCCAAAATATAAAGGAGAAATAAAGGAAATGGTGAAGATCACCATGACTCTTACATAAAGGTGAGTACTAGATAGTAAAGGTAACAGATAAGCCCTTCGTAGAGGGAAAGAGAGGTTGTAATGCACTTTTATAGTTGGATCCACAATCCCTAAATGCAAAAGAACATCACTTCATATTGCCCCTTGTGATAAAGAACTTCATTATGCAGTATGTCGTTTTATTTCTTCCATATCATAAGTTCGTATAAAGTTTATTTTCCTCGCACTAATATCACACACATTTAACGAGCATTTTTTATTTCCTGCACGAGGCCAAAAATTATAAATATAATTTTGATCATGATGAACCAGATGCATAGGATAAAACATCTCATGAAATTCCAATCTCAATCGGTTGTAGTTCCATGATCCAATATCATCACATAGCCTATACCATGTCAATGCCTTCTCCTTCAAATATAAAGAAAATACCTTCTTCTTGACATCATCCTCGGGCGGACCTGCAAGCCTAAATAATCCACAAACTTTATCCACATAGATTAGATGCAAATCAGGATGTAGTGTTCCATCTCCTGCATAAAGATTAGCTAGCGGTTTTCTGTCATACCCGAAGGAATTTCATAATAAATATTTTCAGTAGGTGCATCAGGTTGAGGAGCATCTCTTTGTGCTTTTGGTCGGGGTGAAGATACCCCGAACAAGCCCCTCAAAGGATTATTTTCCATACTGACAAGTGACAGTAAATTTCAGCATAGTATATAAACTTTTCCTTACCAAGTTCCACTCACCAAAGGCGCTTCACTCCCCGAAAATGGCGCCAAAAAGAGTCTTGATGACCCACAAGTATAGGGGATCTATCATAGTCCTTTCAATAAGTAAGAGTGTCGAACCCCGCGAGGAGCGGAAGGAAATGATAAGCGGTTTTCAGTAAGGTATTATCTGCAAGCACTAAAATTATCGGTAACAGATAGTTTAGTGATAAGGTAAATTATAAAGGGTAGCAAGTAACAATTATAACAAAGATGCAGAAAGGTGGCCCAATCCTTTTTGTAGCAAAGGACAAGCCTGGAAAAACTCTTATATAAAGCAAAGCGTTCCCGAGGACACATGGGAATTTCTGTCAAACTAGTTTTCATCATGCTCATATGATTCGCGTTTGTTACTTTGATAATTTGATATGTGGGTGGATCGGTGCTTGGCTGCTGCCCTTACTTGGACAAACCTCCCACTTATTATTAACCTATCTCACAACCATCCGCAAGTACGAAATAAGAATTAAGATAAATCTAACCATAGCATAAAACACATGGATCCAAATCAGCCCCTTACGAAGCAACACATAAACTAGGGTTTAGGCTTCTGTCACTCTAGCAACCCATCATCTACTTATTACTTCCCAATGCCTTCCCCTAGGCCCAAATAATGGTGAAGTGTTATGTAGCCGACGTTCATATGACACCACTAGACGAGAGACAACATACATCTCATCAAAATATCGAACGAATACCAAATTCACATGATTACTTATAGCAAGACTTATCTCATGTCCTCAGGAACAAACATAATTACTCACAAAGCAACGTAATTACTCACAAAGCATATTCATGTTCATAATCAGAGGAGTATTAATAATCGTTAAGGATCTGAACATATGATCTTCCACCAAGTAAATCAACTAGCATCAACTACAAGGAGTAATCAACACTACTAGCAATCCACATGTACCAATCTGAGGTTTTGAGACAAAGATCGGACACAAGAGATGAACTAGGGTTTGGAGAGGAGATGGTGTTGATGAAGATGTTGATGGAGATTGACTCCCTCTCGATGAGAGGATCGTTGGTGATGACGATGGCTTCGATTTCCCCCTCCGGGAGGGAAGTTTCCCCAACAGAATAGCTCCGTCGAAGCTCTAGATTGGTTTTGCCGAAGTTCTGCCTCGAGACGACGGCGCTTCGTCCCGAAAGCTGTGATATTTTTTTTCCACGTCCAAATCCTTCATATAGCAGAAGATGGGCACCGGAGGCCTGCCAGGGGGCCCACAAGCCTGCAGGGCACGACCAGGGGGGTAGGCCTCGCCAACGGGCTTGTGACCTCTTGGTAGGTCCCCTCTGGTATTTCTGTCCCCCAATACTTTTGATATATTCCAAAACAATTATCCGTAAATTTTCAGGACTTTTGGACTTGTGCAGAATAGGTCTCTCAAATTTGCTCCTTTTTCAGTCCAGAATTCCAGCTGCCGGCATTCTCCCTTTTCATGTAAACCTTGTAAAATAAGAGAGAAAAGACGTAAGTATTGTAACATAATGTGTAATAACAACCCATAATGCAATAAATATCGATATAAAAGCATGATGCAAAATGGACGTATCAAACATCATCTCCCTATCCTTCTTACCATCCATCTGAGATCCATAGCTCGGGACCCCCTACCCCGAGGTATGCGAGTTTTCACACCAACATTGGTGCTTTCATTGAGAGTTTCGCTATGAGATCGACAGAAGGATCGATGGGATCATCGGTTAACGGTTCCAATCTCACGGGTATGATTCCCATGCCCAAAACTTCTGTGATGAGGATGCCCGCTTTCCTTTGCGGAATCGAGGCAACCCATAACTTCACCCCGGTCCTAGCCAATCCCTTCTTTAAGTACGAGGGGCTGCCGGATTTTTTGGAAGGCAACTCAGGGAATTGCCGACTAGATGCAGCCGAGGTAACCGATCTCAAAATTAGCCCGACTCATGTGACGGCTAGATACCTGACCCGGGATGAGGATGCAAGGGCTTTGGACCTGTAGTCCCTAGAGATCGAAAAACACCCACCCACCTCCCACATCAAATATCGTTCCAACAACTCATGTGTGGGGTCTAGCCTACGTACAACTTCCTACTGAGTCAATCACGTAGTTCTCGCCCAAGTTCTCGTCCATTAAAGACATGATACTGAGCTACCGGGACTCAAATATAATAGCAAACTTCCAGCATGGATACAAGGATAAACGTGTTTCGAACACTCTTGCTTGCCGCTGCACTCAGACACTTCCGGAATTGGCCGATCTGGTGTCCACATTTTGCATCATTGAAGATGCTTGGCTAGCCGAGGAGAGCACATAATCGATCTGTGCGCACAACTCGAAATACGATGTACCTGCGCCTTGGAGTGAGCCTCACAAATGGAACACCTCGGGTGAAAGACTCGGAAGAAGAAGAAAACCTCCGGTCACCCCGGAACAACACTCAACGACCTCCTGGATAAACCATGCCCAATACACTCTATTCTTATTAAATCCTGCCCGACTCACAGTCTTTGCGACTGCTGGGTTGCGAGGCAAGTGGCCAAGGGAGGACCCTCCCTTCTAGGAGGCACCTCCAACCACGTAGAGGAGTCGTCAAACAAAGACAAAGGCATGATGATCTATGAGACTTTCGTTTCCAACAACCAACGCAAATGAACCCTACGAGAAATCAATTCCATCCAACTGGTACCAGCCCGGGGCGCGTGGATAAACACATTGATCACCTGCATTCATATAGATCAACCAAGGTTGACCTCGGGCAGGTGCCCTGCCATGCTGGTCCTCAACCCAATTGTGGGCAACTGCCGACTTCGGAAGGTGCTCATGGACGACGACAACAACCTCAATCTGATATATGAAGACACTTTGTACAAAATTCACATTGATAAATCAGGCATAGAAAAAATAGCACCACCTTTAAATGTATAATACCGGGGCGAGAGGCATGATGCAACGGCAAAATAATCTCGGACGTAGTCTTTGGAACATCAAACAATTACCGCTCTGAAGCTATTACGTTCCACATCTCGCGGATATCACACCCTACTGGGGCGGGTCGCCTTCTCCAAATTACAGGCAGCACCAAACTACAGCTATATGAAGCTCAATATGTCGAGCCCAAATGCGATTATTACTATCTTGAGAGACCCCGACAAAGCACTCAGAGCCGATAATAAAATGATATCGCTCGTCCTCGAAACCCTACCTGAAGCCCTCACGGCCAAGGAGTTAACCACACTGCACGCTAAAGTCGATCAATATGATGTCATCCTTGACAAACGGCCGAAGTCATATTCATTCAAGCCTGTAGATGAAATAATCAAGTTCCAATTCGACCCCACGGGCCCAGCCAATACGACGTTCATTGGGGCGAACCTTGATCCAAGGTCGATGAGGCTCTACGGAACTTCCTTAGGGAAAATTGGAAAATATTTTCCTGGCACCCCTCCGATGTGCTAGGGGTACCCACCAGGCCCGAGGAACATAGCCTCAACATACTAAAACACTACAAGCGTGTTAAACAAGCACTTCGGCATTTCTCTAAACCCAAGCGTCAATCAATGGGTGAGGAGCTGGCCAAGTTACTCGAGGCCAGATTCGTCCCAGATATAAAGCACCCTGACAGGCTCGCCAACTTGGTCATGCCACCGAAGAAGGACAAGTCCTGGCGTTGTGCATAGATTTGTAAGACATCAACAAAGCCTACCCCAAGGACCCCTTCCCATTACCACGCACCAAAAAAATCGTGGACACCATAGTAGGGCACGACTCATATGCTTCCTAGATGCTTATTCAAGATATCATCAAATAAAGATTAAAGAATCTGACGAGGCAACAACAGTGTTCATCACACCTTACGAGCCATTCTGCTTCAACACAATGCCCTTTGGACTAAACAATGTCGATGCCACATACCAGCACATGATTCAAACATGCTTGGAGAAACATATGGGGAAGATCATCGAGGCATGCGTTGACGATGTTGTTGTCAAGATCAAACACGTCGGATAGTTGGTAAATAACTTCCATGATATGTTCTCTTGTTCGCGGGAGTATCAAATTAAGATTAACCCGGATAAATACGTTTTCGAAGTCCCTGCTAGCAAACTGCTTGGCTTTATCGTATCCATCCAAGGAATTGAGGCCAATCCGGGAAAAAGTATGAGCCTTGGACCGTCTCGAGGTACCAACAGAGCTCAAAAAATGTACAAAAACTAGCAGGATGCGCGACAACATTAAGACGCTTCATATCAAGACTCGGGGAGAAGGCCTTGCCTTTATACAGATTGTTAAATTAAAGAAAAACATTCCTATTGACCAAGGAGGCCACGGTGTCCTTGGAAGATATTAAAACTCTCCTCGCTACCAATCCCATCCTAGCGGCCCCACGGGTATGTGAGCCGATGATATTATATCTCGGCCACAAACCAAGTGGTTAGCGCAGTTCTTGTGGTTGAACAAGACATGGAGAGTGAAAAGTTCCAGGTCCAGAAGCTAGTTTATTATGTCTCTGAAGTCCTCACCCCTTGGAAAACACACTACCCTCACTATAAAAAGATAGCCTACACCGTCTTCATGGCATCACGAAAACTTCAGCACTACTTTCAATAGTTCTCGTTGACTGTAGCATCCGATGTCCCATTAGGCGACATAATCAACAACCGGGATGCAACGGGGTGTATCGCCACGTGGGCCATAGAGATCCCACCTTTCAAAATTACTTATCAACTGTGCCGAGCTATTAAATCTCACGTGCTGGCTAACTTCATTGTCGAATGGACAGAAGCCGAGCTCCCTAGAGAGTACACCACTTACTCACGTTGGACCATGTACTTTGATGGTTCCAAAATGCTGGTTGGCCTAGGGGTTGGCATCGTGGTCACGTCACCCACAAGAGAAAATATTTGATACATATTGCAAATTATGTACATGGATTCAAACAATGCGGCCGAATACGAAGCCCTCTTACACGAACTCCGGATAACAACCTTCATGGGTGTCAAGCGCATGGAGGTCCAAGGTGATTCCAACCTCACCATCTCGTAGGTCAACGACGAATTCGACGCCAAGGACCCAAAGATGACAATATACCAGAATGCGGCCCTAAAAATTTCGGGCAGGTTCGAGGGGCTCGAATATCACCACATACCCTGCGATAGCAACCAGACCGCGAATATACTCACCCGAATGGGCGCAAAACAAGATAAGGTCCCAAACAATAACTTCCTCGAACGGCTCTTTAAGACATTCGTAGTCTGGGAAGACGACAAAGGAACGTCGGATTCAAGTGACATCGGGCAACATGCCCCGCCCGAAGATGACGAAGGACAAGGTGTAGTGGGTGGGTCGGCTATTCACGAAACAACTTCCGTACACGAAGTCATGGCAATGACTGCGCCATGGATACAACCATTCTTTGCATATCTGCTCCATAAAGAACACCCCGATGACCAAACCGACGCACGATGGATTGTACGACAATCTAAATCCTATAAGGTTCATGAAGGAGAGTGTAATACCCATGTGATTAAGCTACAGTAACCTCTTCTAATTAAGCTAAATTATCTTTCTAAAATAGTGCTTGGTCATTCTTGTCTCACATCTCATTCAAATTCCACTTTGAATTCATATTCAAATAATAAGTGAAACAAAGAATTTCATAAACATGCAATATAAAATGTTATTAGTGTTACAAATAATCCCCCGATAATTGTCAAGGTGAAACCAACATTTTATAAAATGGTTAAGTGCCCTAAAACATTTAAGATAGAGTCCAAAACAATAATTCGAAGGCTTTTTAAACTATAAAATCCCCAAACTATGTCAAAAGCCTCCCAAACTTTTGTGGGAGTGCCAAAAATTCCAATGTTAATTATGGACCAAGTTACATATTTTTTATAACTCAATAGTTGTTAATAATTAATTTTAAATCATATAAAATAAAATAAAATAGAAAAAATCAAAAAGAAAAAAGAAACCTTACCTGTGCTGGACCTTAGTCCACAGGGACAGGCCCAACAAACCAGCCCAATCCACCTAGCCCCTTCTTCCTGCTACTGCTCATGAGGAGCACGGTGGTCATGCCCACGGCGTTTGTGCCGCCGATGGCCACGTGTCAGCCATCCGTCGCTCCCCGAGAGGTTAATAGCATCCCCGACCTCCCTGGGGAACCCTAGCTACCTCACTCTCCCCCTCCGCACACACTCCAAGCTGCCATCGCCATGGCTGTGCCACCCATGTAGCCACCATCCTCCCTGCGCCCTAGGAACATGTCCACCCGCTCCGCCGCCGTCATCTCCCTCGTCTACGTCCACCAGCTCGAGTTGGGGCCACTGCAATAGTGCAATGCCGCCCCGACCTCGTCTTCTTCCTCGGGACGCCGGGACGCCACCGATGCGATTAGCCGCCTCGAGCCTTCCCCAAGCCAATTTAAGCACAACTGCAAGCTCCAAGTGAGCTCCCGCTTCTCCTCTCGTTTTCCGTTTCCTCGCGCGCGTCCCCTAGCTGCTCTGCCTCCATTGCCACAGCTCTGCAGCCGTTTCTTAGCTTCATGCCATCACTCTGGTGCCCCTCAGGCTTAGACGAGCACACCAACGTGCTTGTGGCATCGCGTAGGAGATGCATGGGCCATTAAGTGGTCGAACCCGGGCCCCTACACTCGATTTCTTCGAGCCCGAGCTACGGTCACTGCCGCAGCTCAACGCGGGTGCCGTTTCCAGCCACCCTGGCCCGACCACCACCACTGATGAACATGGCTCGGCTCCCACGTTCGAATGACCTTAGCGACGTGTACAAAGATCTCCTAGCCGAATTCCGACGAGGCTCAAGCCTCTCCGCCGCTGTAATGGTCGCCGGAAGTTCACCGTGAGTGCGCCAACGCGTTTCGGTCACCGATAGGTGGGCTTGGATGTTCATCCACTAACTACCCGTCCCCCTTGACACACAGTCATGTGGGCCCTCTACCACTAATTAAGTTAGTTTTAAAAAGTAAACCATCTTAATTTAAATCAGACACTCATGGCTTGGACCCACCCGCTAATTAGGTTAATTAGATTTTTTTAAACATGTTTATTAACTCACTCACTGATGAGTGGGACCCTCTGGTTAGTTTTGACCAGTCAACGGCCCCGTTTACTTTTGTCTAGGCCTTCTGACTGAGAAGCTGACCCCACTAGTCAGCATGTGCTTGCTGGGTTGTTGACCCATTCAAGAGGGCCCACCAGTCAGCCATTGTGTGGCCTCGCTCAGTACATCTCTGGGTGCACTTAGCAATTTGAATATTTATTTGGAAATTAAATAAATTCTAGAAAATGTTTAAATATTTATAAAATCATATAAATTAATCTGTAAGTGAGATGAAAATAATTTATATATGAAAGCTGCCTAATCATACACGCAAATGCACACAATCAAGATCAGATACTCACGGGAAGATATGACAACACAAATCTAGACAAAATATACTACAAACTTTATATTACAAGCCACGGGCCTCGAGGGCTCGAATGAAAATGAGTCAGGAGAAACAACATTATCTGAGTACAAACATAAGATAACAAGTCTGCCCTAAGAAGGCTATCAAAAGCAAAACAACTCGATCGAAAAGGCGTAGGCCTCCTGCCTGGGAGCCTCCTATCTACTCCTGGTCGTCTGCGGCCTCCACGTAGTAGTAGGCTTCGTCGAGGTAGTACTAGTTGTGAGAGGGATCAGCTGACAACCGGGCTCCATCATCTGATCGTAGTAATCGTATCAAGGGAAAAGGGGGAGGAAATCAATAGTGAGTACTCATCCAAAGTACTCGCAATACTTACATCACAACTATACTAATTATGCATTAGTAGCAAAGGAATGGGGCTTTATCTTTGGAATGAACTGCGGAAATGCCAGAAGAGAGGGGAAAGACCTAGCCTATCAAAGACTAGCATCTTCAGTGTCTTGCAGCATTAGAAGAGTACAGATTAGTAAACACTACAAGAAATATGTCAACTAGTGACTTTCTAGCAGTGACCCGGCAAAATGGTCTTAAATCTTCGAGTATTTGAGATCAATTGGTCGTAAGCTGTCCGGGAGGCTCCAACCCCAAACCATAACGACCAATTTGGTCAAAAAAGGTCGTAATTTCCTTATGAGAAACGGTCGTAAAGCAGATAGCACTCGTCCGCTGCCTAATTTCTAGCTAATTACGACCAATATAGATGGTCATAGCTATGATTAGGCGCCACATCATTAGTTTTGCCTATGTGTCAATTTTTGCCCTAGTTTGTGACGCAACCTACTATTCTGTCATTCCCAAAATTCTCCAAAATTTCTCATAAATTCTTTGGATCATGTACTCCTCTAATATGTCAAAACCCTTCCTTCCCTAGTTCAAAAATAATTTAGCAATATTCATTTTCCTATTCTGTTCAGAATAACACTTTGTGAAGGAAGTGCTATTTGTATTTTCATAATTTCCCACAAAAATTTTGGGCACTCTTTCCTATCCATATCATTGCCTCATGAGTAAATTCATATCCATTTGCCAAGTAAATCTTTCTCAGCAAATTTCCAAAGTTTCTGTTCAGCTAGAAGCTTTGTGAAGGAAGTACTATCCACGAGTAACCTAATGAGTTGAATTTTTTCCACATCTTATATATGACAAAATAATAGCTCTCCGCAAAATTTGAGCCCCATCTAACAATCCATGTGAGCTCACAATTGAATCTTTGTTTCTGGTAATATTTTTCAGTTTGTGAAGCAACTACATTATTTATTTCTTTATAAATGATGAAAATTTACCAGAACCTGACCCTGACAATATAACCTCCCTCCACCAAATTTTAGCTCATTTAATTTAGACAATTTCCCTCAATATGTTTCCCAATGTTCTATTCACTGGAGAGCATTGTGAAGGAAGTACCAGTTTTGTTTATTGAAATGGTATGAAATGTTTACAATGTCTTCATATGACCAAATTATCATACTCCTCCAAATTTCAGCTCCAACCAATCATTTATGTGAGCACAACTTCAATTTCTATTTTCTGTCCAAATTGACACATTGCAGAGCAAGTGCTATATACACACCTCCTATTGCCCGCAAACTTTTTTTTGGCTATCTTTCATATCCAAATAATTGCCACATGCTAATATTCAGCTCTATTTGCCTATTAAATCTTCCTCAGCAAATTTCCAAATTTTCTACCAAGAGAGAAGCTTGTGAAGGAAGTACTAGCTATGAATATCTAAATGGTCTAAGATTTTTCCAAATATATTATATATGGCCAAATGACCACTCTCTACAAAATTTGAGCTCTATCCAGTAATCCATGTGAGCTCATCATCCAATCTTTTATTCTGGTCATATTTTTAGTTTGTGAAGCAAATATATTTTAGATTTCTTAATTATTGCTGATAATTTACCACGACATGTTCCTACATGTGTAACTTATCTACACCAAATGTGAGCTCATTTGATTTATCCAATTCCTCTCAATAATTTTTACAATTTTCTGTTCATACAAGAGCATTGTGAAGGAAATGCCACTTTGGCATGTCCAAGCGGTATAATTTTTTTACAGTACATTCCTATGCCCAAATCACCATCCTCCACCAAATTGTAGATCAATCCTTTCATTCATTTTAGCCCAGCTTCAACATCCATATTTCTGCCAAGTGTGGTACTTTGCAAAGCAAGTGCCACCTAGGCTCCTTCATTTGAGTTGAAAATTTGCCAGTATATTCTTTTTAGTATATTATCATCCTCACCCAAAAATCAGGCCCATTGGCCTTGTGAATTTCCCCCATCGCTAATCAAACACTTCGCTGCTAATTCATGTTTGAGCTTATTTCAGTCTCCTCGTGAGATTTTTCTGTTTTATTATTCTGACTAACACTTAACGGGGCAGTGATCAACCCACCAGACATGCCTAGGCTGCCCAGAACACGCGACAATGCCACAGTCACGCGGTGACCACGCGGTTGGCATGCTCGTTTACACGATCTAGAGTTGGGGCCCTCAGACACCATCCAAACCTCGATGTCTTGCCACCACACCATGTATCTCTGATTAAATGGATACTTATGTACCTAAAAATGATTTTTGGAAAAAATAAAGAGGAAAGTATAATGCAGCTGCAGTTCAAAATTGACCCGCTTCCACCTAAATCGGTAGAAATTTGTCTTTTCACGAGAGGTGGATAAACTATTTTGACACCCAACCATTTGGTCAATTGTACATTAAATATGGCCTAGTATTTAAAAAAATGATTTGGTCCAATTATGCAACAAATATATGGTAGGTCCTTCACAAAAAAACTCATTTTGGGCACTCGAAAAATGGAAAATGAATTTTCCATACAAAGAAAATGAAAACTTCCTTAGGACATATTGTTTTCCATCCCAATACACACCCTTGTGCGCAATATGAGATCATTTGAACAAACTATGCCATGAATGTGGCCATAAGATTGATCATTTGGCTTGAAAGCCATGAATCTTCACACATGATAGCTCATTTCTAAGAAGACTTTTTTAAAATAATTGTCATATTACATGTGTATTATTTTACCTGGTAAGTTTGTCACATATAACGACACAATGCAAAGGTTTTCCATTTTTTGATTTGTTTTTGAATTTTTCATGCCCATTTCAAAATGCGCTCAAAACGGCGGGTACGACCGTTCCTACCTAGTTGTTGAATCTTGGAAAAGTTTTGGTGTTTCTCTGATTAAATGGATATTTATGTACCCAAAAATGTTTTTTGTAAAAAAGAAAGCGCAAACTATAAGGCAACTGCAGTTGAAATTTGACCCGCTTCCACCTAAATCGACGGAAATTTGTCTTTTTCACGAGAGGTGGATAAAATATTTTGACACCCAACCATTTGGTAAATTGTACACTAAATATGGCCTAGTATTTAGAAAAATGATTTGGTCCAAATTTGCAACAAATATATGGTAGGTCCTTCACAAAAAAACTCATTTTGGGCACTTAAAAAATGGAAAATGAATTTTCCGTACAAAGAAAATGAAAACTTCCTTAAGCAACATTGTTTTCTATTCCAACACACACCCTTGTGCACAATATGAGATCATTTGAAGAAACTATGACATGAATGTGGCCATAAGATTGATCATTTGGCTTGAAAGCCATCAATCTTCACACATGATAGCTCATTTCTAAGAACACTTTTTAATAATAATTGCCATATTACAAGTTTATCATTTTACCGGCTAACTTTTCCCCATATAATGACACAATGCGAAGGTTTTCCATTTTTTTTAATTTTTCATGCCCATTTCAAAATGCGGTCAAAAAAGAGGATATGATCATTCCTACCTAGTGGGTTTATCTTGGAAAACTTTTGGTGTTCCTCTGATTAAATGAATACTTACGTACCCAAAAATGTTTTTTGTAAAAAATAAAGAGCAAACTATAAGGCAGTTGTAGTTCAAATTGGACCGGCTTCGAGCGGAATCGGCGAAAATTTGGCTTTTCCACAAGAGGTGGATAAAATCTTTTGACACCAAACTATTTGGTCAATTGTACATTAAATGTGGCCTAATATTTTAGAAAAATGATCCGGTCCAATTTTGCAACAAATATATGGTAGATCCTTCACAAAAAACTCATTTGGGCCACTCGAAAAAATGGAAAATGATTTTTTCGTCCAAAAAATGAAAACTTATTTAGCCAACATTTTTTGTCATTCCAATACGCAAACTCGTGCAAAATACGATGTCATTTGAACAAACCATGCCACGAATGCTACCATATCATTGGCCATTTTGCTTGGAAGTCCTGAAACTTCACACATAATAGCTCATTTATGAGAAGACTTTTTCACGATATTTACCATATTAAAAGTTTGTTACTTTTCCTAGGCAATAGGTCAAATACAATGACACAATGCAAGGACTTTCCATTTTTTGATTTTTTTTGAATTATTTATGCCGGTTTCAAAACGCGGTCAAAACCACGGGCATTACCGTTCGTAGCTAAGGGTGAAATCTTACAAAACTCATAGTGTTTCTCTGATGAAATATACACATGTGTACCTAAAAAGCAAACTATGAAGTAGTTGTACTTCAAATTTGACCTGGTTCCTATTGATTTGGTACAAGTTGGTTTAAATGGCCAAAAAATGCTAGAAAGATCGAAAATGCATACAAGTTGGTTATCATCCATAAATTTTTATAAAACTTGAGTGAAAAAAATTAGTGGTGCCATTTAAAAAAATATTATTGGTAGGTGCTTCACAAACTGTTTTGAATGACATATTTTTCGAAACAATCAGAACACAAAACCTGTCTTCCCACGGATCACCCCACTATAGTCGATCTGAGCCGTCCATATGATACAGATCCAACGTCTCTCACCCATTTCTCCTAAACGCACGCCGGCCAACCCAAACCCTAGCTCCATCCCCCCCCCTAAGTCCCACGGCCCCGAACACAACCCCTCCCACCTCCTAGCCGGCGAAGCACCCGCTCCACCAGCCCCGCGAGCACGATCTCCGCTCTACCAGCCCCGTCCGTGCGGCCTCCACTCCACCAACCCCGCCGGCGCGGCCTCCCCTCCACCAACCCCAGCGGTGGCGCGCGGCAGAGCCAACCCAGGAGCAGATCTACCCCTACCCCATGGCCATGGCAGGGTGAGCCTGAAACCCTACCCCTAGGGTACAAGCTCCTCGCGATCGTCCCGCATCCCACCCTGTGCCCTCATCCCCATGGCTAGCCGGCCCAGTCTGGATCTGGGAGACGCCGGTCCTCCTCAACATCGGTCTATCCCTTATTCCTCGCTCTCGTCCGGCCCACGATTCAAGGTTTATCATCGCGGTGTTGTCTGTGCCGCAGGGGGAGGAAGTACGCGACCACCATCGAGATGCTCATGCAACGGGAGCCCGACTCCATGCCTTCCATAGCTACCCGCCGCCGTGGTCGATCGACGGTCTTTGCTCCTAAAATACGGTGTCGTCGATCGATCGATTAACTCACTTCTTTCCGGTCTCGTCTAATCTGCACGACTGCCGGAGGTGGTGTCGGTGTTCCTGAATAGGGGGTACCAGCTGCACACAATGCGGTCGTGGCAGTTTCTTGGCATCGCCGGGCCCGGAGGTGTCCCGCGTGGAGTGTCCTCACGCAAGGCTAAGTTTGGCGAGGGCGTCATCATTGGGAACATCGACACCGGTACTTTCATGATCGAATTTATATATAACCATTAGTCTCATAATCAATCTGGTTCACTTAATGTGGCCACATATATTTGGGACAGCGTATACCCCATATTATATATAGTCCAAAAAATGAGTAAACTAGCAAAGTTTTTTTTGGAGAAGATGTACCAGTAAGTATCAAAATTATCTTAGATCAGATTGCAAACGACCCAAATCTGCACACATCCTGTTAGAATTCCTTTTTTATCAGTATGCTGCTACAATTCTATAGAACTATAAATGCCAGATATTCTTACATGTAACAACTTGTATGATATACCTACAACCTTAGTACTGAAACAAACAAACTCGATAAATGAACCAAACAAACAAAGTACTTGTGGTTTTAAAATATATGATCCATGCCTTTGAGGTAGAAGGGATGAGTCGGGTTCTGCATGGACTTGTGTTTTTCAAAATTGTCTACGTAACTCGCTTTCATGAATGTACTGTTGTATTTCTCGATAACAAAGTTAGTTAACTTTAGATTAACTGATTTTTTTTAAGAAATCATGATGCTTACTCCATTTTATTTCTCCAAGTATGTTGCACTGGCAACAACTTCCTATGTCTGTCGTGTTTTTGCTTGTCAAGACTTACAACTGTTCGAGCAAATGCAGGTTTTTGTCAAGGCCAGTTATGCCACCATATTCGCTCTGGTGGTCACCATTCTGCTTACTCCCCTCCCCTAGTTCAACAACAACAACAGGTAGCACTTTGGCTAATCTACAAACTAAGAGGTTACTCTTTCACTCTCGTGCCATATGTCCTTGTACACTTTCTTGTTGCTCAGAAATTTTACAGCCATGTTCTTGTTTTCGATCGTGTAGTGTAGGTCTTGTTGATTGTTGACTTGGAATGAGGATAATTTTTAGTTCATATCTAACATTTTCTTAGCAAAGATGAAATTATGTGATGAACCTTGCCATGCCGCATTAATGTTCCATAATAATCTCTGTTCCATTAACTGGATTATTAGGCATGTGTGTGTTGTTTTAGTTTGTGTAGCATTAGTTGAGCAATAATGATTTTCTAAGTAGTCCCGCTTGCTCTTCTCTACTTACTGAAGCAGTAACTACAACATTATTACCTGGTTTGGTAGATTTGTTATTTTGGTGCTCAAATTTTTACATGCATGGATTCTGACTGAACTTATTCTTGTAGGTCTTTTCATTTCTAGGATCAATTTAGTTAGAGTTGCACATGTTAGTATATTATATACCAAAAAACTCCTAGCTAGTGAGAAAATTTTAGACACTCCATGTACACATACTGGTTAGTGTTAGTCATACTATTTATGTACATGGATTTTTTTGCCAATTCTTGCTTACAAGCTATTGGATCCATCATTGTCTGATGTTTGATGTTGTTTACACCTTATTCTTATTTTTTGCATAGGTGTGTGAAGCTATGAAGCCTATCAACAAAGAGTAGCATATGTATTGTAATAGTAGGCAGTAGTAAACATATATGGGTTGCGGTGCACTGTAAAGATTGTAAACTGTGAAGTTATGCAGTTTCTGAACGTGTGAAGTACTGCATTTTGTGAAGCTGTGCACCTGTGAAGTTATGCATTTTGTGAAGTTGTGAATAATTTGAGTTTTTTTGGACCATTTTGTTTGGGCTCTAAACTTAGTTGGACTGCAAAAAGGCCGAGGCCCAAACAAGAACTAGACTAAAAAGGCTTGGGCCTAAAAAAGAGTTGACTGTAATAAAAAAATATAGTTAAAAGGTTGGGTCTCTTAAAATAAAAGGCCAAGTCCCAAACAAGAAGTGGACTAAAAAGGTTGTGGCCCAAAACTAGAGTGGACTATAAAAAAATTGCTCAGTAAAAGGCTCCATCCCAGAAAATAAAACGCCAAATTATTGGGCCCGACCCATCCAGCTAAGAAAAATAAAGAGAAAAACATTTAATGGGCTGAATTATTGGGCTTGGCGCGTGTAGATGACACGAATGGACCGGGCTGATTCTAATTTACGACCTTTTGTTTGTTCGTAAATGTCTACGACCAATCCAGAAGGAAGATCGTTATAGTTCATTAGAGATGCTCAGCTTTTGACCGTCTGGTTTTGGTCGTAAAAAGGTCGCAAATGGAAATCAACTACTATTCGGTGACCAATATTGAAGGTCACAAGTTAGCATATTTCTTGTAGTGAAAACATATACAAGCATGTAGTATCAATGCCCCGAGATCCTTCCTCGACTCCCTGCGAGAAAGCGATCCCGCAACCATAATTTCCTTTTACTGGCACAAGTATCCAGTTTTGGTTGTAGTAGATCGGGATATTTTTCGAGCGTCCGTTACCATGGACACGGGTATTCGAATAGATACTTCCCTGCAGGGGTGCACCAAATTACCTAACACGCCCAATTAACTCCGGTCGGACACACTTTCCTGGGGCATGCCCGACCTCGGTTGATCGACACACCTAGTCCTACCTATGCTCAATAGAGAGGCCAACACCCGATCTAAATCCAAAGTGCTCAGGGGTCTTGGGCCCATCGCCCTTTGTACTCCTGCGTATTAGGAGGATGACCGAGATCACTCCTAGCTACCTCTTTATCCAAACGAGGTGCTTACACGGACCACTCGAGCGCGTGCCGCTCACTATGACTGTGACATCCTTAGCTTTTGCTACAGTGAGCATTGTAATTAAGCTACAATGATGACCATGATTAGCAACAAATCATTTTGCTAAATTAGATATGATCAAGTTGAAATTCATATCTCATTTCAAGTTCCATTTCAAAAGCCACTTGAATTTTATTGTGATAAAATAAATCCTCAAACATGATGGAAAAAGTGTTGCACCTATTATGAAAAATTCAATACAGTTAATGTTAAGGAAAACAACGTCACCTTAATGTTGGTGTGGATCCCACCTTTAATAACAACACCAATTTGCAATTGAAATTGCTATTAAATTCAAATATAAAATGCAAACAGTTTCCAAAATTGTCCAAACTTTATGTGGCCATGTGGAATATTGCAATAAAATTATTGGACCATGTGGCACATTTTTGTGGAGAAGAGTTAATGCCTAAATTAAATAAAACAGAAACAAAGAAAAAAGAAACAGAAAGAAAAGATGGAAAAAGGAGAAACCCCCCCTGGGCACTGGACTGAGTCTACAGTGTGGCCCAGCCCACCCCCACGTCATTTCCCTCCTCTCGCTATAGTGGCCACGGGAGCGGATGGCTTCCACGAAGACCACCAGCCACGCGCCGCCATCCGGTAGCCGCCCCCTCCCATAAAACCACCGCCCCCCTAAAACTCTAGCCCGGAGATCCCCCCTTTTGCTCTCTCCTCACGCCGCACCTCTCCCTCGTTCCCCACCTCACCCGAGCGCCACCATGGCCTTGCCGCCGTAGACCGCACGACCACCGAGCCCCTCTCGCCGCCTGTCCATGTCCAGCACCACCGCCGAGCTCCGCTACGTCGCTTGTGCCAACGAGACAAATCCGGGGAGCTACGTAACCGGCGCCATCTTCTTCTTCTTCTTCATCCAGCCGTCGCAATCTTGTCGTCGCTGCCGTCTCTCCATTCCACCCCGCGCCTAACCGAGCACGTCACCATGTGAGTTAATCACGTTGTCATGTAGGATTAGGAAAGAAAGCCAAACCGAGTCCTAGTAGTATTAGGATTCCTAGTCCTAGTCTATTTCCATAGTCCCTTGTGGACGTGTATAAAAGACACCCTAGGGGTGTTGATTGTAACACCAGAAAAACGAAAAGCAATACAAAGCAAAGGCTCGACACGGGCCTTTAGCCATCAAATCCATCGATCGGTTTTATTCGTGTCGCTAGTTACGCAAGTTCCGTCAAGTAGCCGGCCGAAGCAAGAATCGCGTAGGCACGCCTGTACAGCTGCATACGCACGTTCAAAAGCCAACAATTGGTATCTAGAGCCTCGACGATCTACGATCTACGATGACGGACAGCGACGCTGAGTCGGTCAAGTCCGGCAGCGGCGGTGCCAAGGCGAACAAGAACGGCGACAAGGTGAAGAAGGGCATCAAGTCAGCAACCAGTGGTGGAGGAACGAGCGGCGCTAACGTCCAGGCGCATCGCAACATCCCCATCCAGTACCCGATGCTCACCGACGCCAACTACGGCGTGTGGGCGGTGAAGATGAAGATTATTCTCCGAACCCTTCGAGTGTGGTAGGCAATCACGGACGACGACGTCGATGACGAGTCCGACGAAGGTGCCATGGCCGCCATAGCCCAGTCTGTGCCGGATTCCGTGCTGATGACATTGGCGGAGTTCGAGACGGCAAGAGAGGCGTGGAACACACTCAAGGAGATGAGGATCGGAGAAGATCGCGTCACCAAGGCAAGGGCACAAGTGCTGAAGCGCCAATTTCACAAGTTGCAGATGGAGGAAACTGAATCGGTGAATGACTACGCCATGCGTCTTACTACTTTGGTGGGAGAGATCCGTGCGCTTGGTGCAAAGCTCGATGAGACCGAGATCGTGGAGAAATTTTTCAGTTCTGTCACTGATAAATTCACGTACATCATCGGCACGCTCGAGCAGCTTTACGACATCGACGACATGACCATAACGAAGGCGATCGGACGATTGCGGACATGGGAAGAGAATGCTCGTGGCTGTCGGAAAGGCAAAGGAGGAGGTAGTGACCAACTCATGTACTCGCGCACAGATTGGGAGGCCCCAAGTAGCAAAGGAAGGCGTGACGGTGGCGAAGGCTCAAGCAACACGAAGGGCGATGGACAAAATGGAAAAGGCAAAGGAAAAGGCAAACCACAAGGTCGTGGTAAGGCGGGCCAATCTAAAGAGCAGAAACCACGGAACTTGGACTTGTCCGAGGTCAAGTGCTATAACTGCAATAAGATGGGTCACTTTGCGAAGGATTGTCCAAAGCCTAACAAGCGGGAGATCAAGGCAAATTTGGCAAAGCAGGAAGACGAAGGTCCAGGTCTTCTGATGGCCGAAGTTTGTGATCTCGCTGAAACGGTGGTTGTGAAACCAAGCCGGAAGGTGCTACTTCATGAGGAAAAAGTGACACCAAAGTTATCCGGTGATCAGAACGTGCCGTGGTATCTCGACACAGGTGCCAGTAACCACATGACGGGGTGCAAGGAGAAATTCCTCGAGCTGGAATACGATGTTGAAGGCTCGGTCAAGTTCGGTGATGGTTCAGCTGTGGAGATTTGCGGGCAAGGATCTGTCCTCTTTGAGGGTCTCACAGGCGAACATCGCATACTCACCGGAGTGTACTACATCCCACGGCTGCGCAACAACATCATCTCTATTGGGAAGCTTGACGAGAATGGATGCAAGGTGAATATAGAGAGCGGAGTGATGACGATCTTCGACAACCTCCGAAACGTGCTAGCTCGTGTTAATCGCACACGGAATAGGCTCTATATCCTCAACCTTGATCAATCTCAACCGGAGTGTTGGCTCGCCAAGAGTGATGATGATTCGTGGTTATGGCATGCTAGATTTGGACACGTTAACTTCTACGCCTTGAAGAAGATGTCAAAGATGGAGATGGTATCCGGGATGCCAGTTATCGACCATGTTGATCGAGTATGTGACGGGTGCTTGGTTGGAAAACAGCACCGCAGGCCATTCCCTGCTCAGTCTACCTATCGTGCAAGTGATGCACTCGAGCTGCTCCATGGTGATCTATGTGGCCCTATCACCCCGACAACTCACGCTGGAAAGAAGTATTTCTTCCTTGTGGTAGACGACTACTCGAGATATATGTGGGTCGTTCTCCTACGGTCTAAAGATGAGGCGTTTGAAGCGTTCAAGAAGCTGAAGGCTGCAACGGAGATGGAACACAAGCTGAAGGTTCGCGCTCTACGGACAGATCGCGACGGAGAGTTTACGTCGAATGAGTTCAACGACTACTGCGAGAAGATTGGCATAAAGAGGTTCCTCACGGCACCTTACACGCCGCAGCAGAATGGGGTCGTTGAAAGGCGCAATCGAACCGTCGTGGACATGGCAAGGAGTTTACTCAAGAGCAAGAACCTGCCGGGGATTTTTTTGGGGAGAAGCTGTCTCGACGGCGGTCTATCTTCTCAACCGGGCTCCAACGAAGGCGGTGATCGGCAAGACTCCGTATGAAGCAATTTACGGACGTAAGCCGAATGTGTCTCATCTACGGACGTTCGGGTGCGTGGCACATGTGAAGACGGCGGAGCCGCATCTCTCAAAGCTTGCCGATCGTAGCACCAAGATGGTGTTCATCGGATACGAGAGCAGTTCTGGCACCAAGGCATACCGTTTCTACGATCCACAAACCAAGCGTCTACGGATTTCACGCGACGTCGTGTTTGAAGAAAACCAAGCGTGGAATTGGAGCGCTGCAGCCGACGATGCTCCAAACAGTAACATATTTGTAGTTGAATTTCCAACTGATGATGATGCAGGGGAGGATGTCCAGGTGGTTGGCAAGACTCCCAACCAAGGTGACCACAATGGTAGTGATCATCATGGTGCCGACACCGACAACGACGCGCATAGGTCGCAAGGAGATAACGACAACGCCGCGCACGACACAGGCGGAGATCTCGACGACAACATCGACAACGCGGCGCATAGTGACGACGACAATCAAGATGATGGTCACGGTCACGACGACTACGCCGACGACACGGATGTCGATGACACACCAGGGTCTCAGCCGTCTTCCTCAAGTGCATCAACACCGACACAATTTGTGTCGCCTCCTTCGCAAGCCACAACGGACTCCTCAGGGCCTCGTCGCTACAAGACCCTCAAGAAAGTCTACAAGTACACAAAACCAGATACGCTTGAGTACTCCGGACTATGTCTGTTCGGAGTTGAGGAGCCGGCGAACTTCGTAGAGGCGAGCAAAAGTCCTAGCTGGACGCACGCCATGGATGAGGAGATGAAGGCAATTGAGAGCAATGGCACGTGGACTTTGGTAACCCGACCTCCAAACCAAAAGACGATAGGTTTGAAGTGGGTTTACAAGTTAAAGAAGGACACGGAGGGTGCCATTGTGAAGTACAAGGCAAGCCTCATTGCAAAGGGCTACGTTCAACGTCAAGGAGTTGACTATGATGAGGTGTTTGCACCGGTTGCTCGAATCGAGACGGTGAGAGTGCTCCTAGCTTTGGCAGCACAAGAGGATTGGAAGGTTCATCATATGGATGTTAAATCCGCTTTCCTCAACGACGATCTCACAGAAGAAGTGTACGTGGAACAACCCCTCGGCTACGAGAAGAAAGACGAACAAGCGGAAGTTGACAAACTCAAGAAGGCACTTTACGGGCTGATGCAAGCGCCAAGAGCTTGGAATTCAAAGTTAGACCAAAGTATGGTCACGCTCGGGTTCAAAAGATGTGCCCTCGATGATCCGAAGGACAGTCTACAAAGCACCGAAGAAGAGGTGAAGATTGAAGACACGACCAAAAAGGAGTGTTGTCATCGAGCTACGGACGAGCCAACGACAGTAAAGACGGTCCATAAAATGCTGCAAGGGACGACAAAGGCCATGCCGATGATAACAGTTATGAGAAGCAGCAATCGTGTTTGGGACCCAGGTCGAAAGTAAGGACATCGTGATTAGGGGGTGAATGTGAGTTAATCACGTTGTCATGTAGGATTAGGAAAGAAAGCCAAACCGAGTCCTAGTAGTATTAGGATTCCTAGTCCTAGTCTATTTCCATAGTCCCTTGTGGACGTGTATAAAAGACACCCTAGGGGTGTTGATTGTAACACCAGAAAAACGAAAAGCAATACAAAGCAAAGGCTCGACACAGGCCTTTAGCCATCAAATCCATCGATCGGTTTTATTCGTGTCGCTAGTTACGCAAGTTCCGTCAAGTAGCCGGCCGAAGCAAGAATCGCGTAGGCACGCCTGTACAGCTGCATACGCACGTTCAAAAGCCAACAAGACCCGCAGTGAGCCCCTCTACCGATTCTCGTCTGTTTCCCCTTTGATTTGACACTGTTTACCGATGTCCCCGAGTGTACGTGTACGCGCGCGTGCACTCCTGATGCACTGCTTGCTGCCACTGGCTACTGCTCCTTGCTCCTGCTACGTGCTGCTTCTCGCCCGTGCCGTCCGTGTGCACGCCGCTATCCATGCTCCCTATGCCGTTGGCCGCCACTGCGCCCGTGCTGCTGCCCTCGAGCCACTGCTGCTCCTGTGCGCTAGCTGCTGCTGCTCCTAGGTACGGCTGCTTGCCACAGCTCCTTGCTCCTAGATGCACTGCTCTACTGCTCGCGCAACTGCCGCTGCCACCGCTGCTGCTCCTACTACTGCGTGTTGCTGCTACTGGCCATGGCCCGGATGTGTATGCAGTGTGTGTGTGTGTGAGTGAGTGTGTGTGTTGTGTGTGTGGCCGGTTGTGGCAGCCACACCCGTGTGTGGCCGGCCGTATTAAATTAGTATTAGATTAAGGCCATGTTTGTTTCATAAGTCCTAGGACATTTTAAAGTCCTCACTTATAAGTCATAAGTCCCTACCTGTTTGTTTACAGGGACTTATAAGTCCCGAGTCCCTACCTGTTTATTTACAAGGACTTATAAGTCCATGTTACACCTAATAATACACTTATTCACATAACCCTTGTTCATACAAATGAATTGCAGAATAGTGACAACCGAAATAACAATTGTTCATAACACTTGTTCATACAAACGAATTAACACTTGTTCATAAGAACCAAATTAAGAGAGAGTACATAACAATCGAGATAACAAAAATTACATAAGTGAAGTACATACAAATGAATCATCTTTTAATTATATTAGCAAGAATCATCAGGAAACTTGATTAATTGCATCGCACATGACCGGCTTAATTGCATCGCACAGACAGGGTGAATCATGAGCGAATCATTAGTGAAATTGCATCGCACAGGCCGACGGGACGGGACGGCGGGGGGACGGGGCGACGGGACGGGACTAACCGAGGTAGAAACGGGCGACGGGACGAGCCGAGGCCGACGGGACGGGACGGCGGGGGGACGGGGCGACGGGGCGGGGCAGCGACGGGGCGGGCAGCGACGGGGCGGCTACTCCAGCGATGCGGGACGGTGGGGCGGCGGCGGCGACGGGGCGGCTAGCGATGCGGGGCGGTGGGGCGACGGCGATTGGGGCTGGGAGCGACGCGGGGTAGGGCGGTGGGGCGGCGGGCACTGATCGATGCGGGCAACGACGCGGGCCAACGAGCATAAGTCCCAATAAGCTCCTCCCTGAGAGTCTTATTTGATAAGTCCCAAATCACCACAATAAGTCCCAATAAGTCCCTTGTGTTTGGTTTAGGTGGGACTTATAGGGACTTTTTAAAGTCCCTAAACCAATAAGTCCCTCGAAACAAACACCCTCTAAGTTTAGGGTTAATTAGTACTAGTTTAGTGCTAAGTTAGTCTAGTAGTAGATGACATGTAGGCCCCCGTTAAATAAGTTAGGTTTAGTTATTGTTTAGTGAATAGTCTATGACATGTGGGCCACACCTGTCCTTTGACTAGTCAAATTGACTTGGACAATTCGGATTAGTTAAATATAATAACTCCATAAATTTATGATTATTGATCAAACTTTGAAAATTAATAGAAAATAAACCGTAACTCCGATGAAAATAATTTATATATGAAAGTTGATCATAAAAACGAGACAAACATGGATATGTCGTCCCTTCGTCTGTCACGCATCCCTAGCATAGCAAATGTGGAACTTTTTCATCCATTTCGCTTGACCGATAGTAGCCAGAGATCCGATCTGTCTATGACGGGTGTTGCTGCGTTAGTGCATGCCTAGCGCTCCCTTTAGATATGTCATGCTTTGTGATGCTTTTGATTGCTTTGTTATTTATTGTGTTTCCCCTACGTTACTTCCTTTCCGGTAGACCCCGAGGCCGATGATGATCCGGTGATTGACTACTTTCTGGTCGAGGATCCATGTCTGTGTGCAGAGCAACCAGGCAGGCAAACCCCCCATGATCATCCCTATATCGCCTATTTCTTTCTCCCTCATGCTTGCATTAGAATTTTGCTACTGTGTAGATAGATCCTATTTTGATGCATAGCCTGTTTTTGATGAACTGCTACTTTACTATACTGCAATCAAAACTGTTTAGTATAGGTTGAGCAGTCTTCCCCTTTGCCCCCTTAGTCCGGTTGCCCCCGCTTTATTGTCAAGTCTCGATCCGTCATCGACGAGCCAAGACCCGACACAACACTCACACCCCCTTAGTTGTACTACGCTACAGAGCTACTATCGCGTACCAAGGGTGACACCCCACGAAGTACTCATGATGCTATCTCTGTAGTGCAACTAGTCAGTCGTGGTTATCGAGGGTGATTCCTCCTTCACCACTCCCTACGATGACTCTGTCGTGCAACCCCTCAAGTGTGAGACCCTCAAGGGTCATTCCTCTAAGTCCACCTTGGTGGTTATATCGGTCAGAATCCAACGAGGGTGATACCTCAAATCCCCCTGATGTTACAACCACACAGTTACTTCACCATGTTAGTGGGAACTTTGATGAATAAATGTTAGGAGGGTGGATTTCCGTGTGGATTTGTTGATTAGTTAATTGAAATGTTAATGAATTTGGGTATTTGATCTGGGTTGGCCGGAGACCTTATTCGCACTAATCGTCTATTTGGGAGAAGTTATTGGTACTCGACGTCGTGGTATCAGCGGAACCTCTTCAGACGTCAGCAATGGAGCGGCGCGCGCCCGAGTGGTCCGGATAGGCATCGCGCTTGTAATAAGGGTGCTAGGACTAACACCGGTCGCCCTCGCATCATGCAGGAGTGCAAATGGTGATGGGACCATGACCCCTGCGTGCTTAGGATTTAGACCGGCGGGCTGGCCTCTCTGTTGAGTCTAGGTGGGGCTGCGACGTGTCGATGTTTCGAGGCCGGGCATGACCCAGAAAAGTGTGTCCGGCCGGAGTTTATCGAGCATGACCGGGAATATGTGGTGCACCCCTGCAAGGAAGAACTTATCTATTCGAATAGCCGTGTACACGGTTACAGGACGACTTGGATTTGTGCCCTGATCTTATGCAACTACAACTGTTACTTAACTGGAATGTTGCTCCAGGATTGCTTCCTCGCAGGGAGTCGAGGGAGAATCTCTGGGCGTGACCTCATATTAATATTGCTCCAACAATATGACTATTAATTGTGTTACTTGTTCTACTCTCGTCTATTGCTGCAAGACCCCCTAAAGATGCTAGTCTTCGATAGGACTAGGCCTTCCCTCTCTTTCTCGCATTGCTGCAGTCAGTCCACATATAAACCCCCTTCCTTTGATATTGATGCATACTTAGCATAGTTCTGATGTCAGTTTTGCGAGTACTTTGGATGAGTACTCACCGTTGCTTTGCTCCCCCTTTTTCCCCTTGATCCGTTGCTACGACCAGATGATGAGCCTAGGAGATGGCGCATCCCGCCAACAACGACTGCTACCCCCGACGGTGCCAACTACTACGTGGAGGCCGCTGACGACCAGGAGTAGTTTAGGTGGTTCCCAGGCAGGAGGCCTCGCCTCGTTCGATCGATGTATCTTTGTGCTAGCCTTCTCTAAGGCACCTCATGTTTCATGTGTGTACTCAGATATTTGTTGCTTCCGCTGATTCATGTGTTTATCGAGCTTCTGTATTCTAGCCCTCGACGCCCCTGGCTTGTAATATGAAGCTTGTATGTTTTATTTGTGTCTAGAGTTGTGTTGTGATATCTTCCCGTGAGTTCTTGAGCTTGGTCGTATATATTTGCGTGTATGATTAGTGTACGATCAAATCGAGGCCGTCACAATGACGTCTAAGGAGCTTTCGGGAGAATGTATGATGAAGAGTGCCCATACTTATTTCCGCATGGTGTTTAGTGCGAAAAAGGACAGAGGCCTACTCATAGTACATATCCAAACCCATTTGTGTCTTGGGCGCTCGTGGAAACGATCAATGATCACGTCGCCCCGTCTCAAGGACTTACAAAAAGGGTCAGGCCCATCCCTCTCCTGGTATAGTGTGTCTGCCCGAACTTGTCTCGTAATTATCTCGCGTGTACCTTCCTAGTCAACCCGACTCCACATCACTCGCGGGTACCACTTGGGGCCGACCCATCTATACTATGATTCTAGGGGTAAAGTCAAAAGTAACCGTGTGTCCATAACATCAATGGGGAATCCGAGAAATCATCCTCGATGGGTTCCACTCGATGTAATCGTCAAGGTGACTTTGGAGGAATCACCCTTGAGGGTTCACTCTTGAGGTGTTGCACGACAGAGTAGTTATCGGGAGAGGTGAAGGAGGAATCACCCTTTGTAATCCGCGACCGGCTAGCTACACTACAAAGTTAACATCAAGAATGCTTTATGAGGTATCACCCTCGGCACTCGATAATAACTCGGTAGATTCATACAACCAAGGGGTGTGATATGATGTGTCGGGCTTAGGATGTTGATCACGTTGATCGAGTCATCGATGATGAAGTGGGACAACAGGGACAAGGTGAGGGGTCACTGATGGCTCACTAACCAACCTATACTAAGCATTTAGGATAAGTAGGTAGGTATCAAGAACAGGTTACAAAATCAGGCTATGCATCAGAATAGGAGCAATCAATGCAATAGCAAACTCTTAAGCAAGTATGAGAGAGAAATAATTGGGCAATACAAGAATGATTAAGGGGGGTTTGCTTGCGTGCAAGGTCTTCTCAGAGGGGCTGGACGTCAGGAGCATAGTCTTACTCGGGGGCAGCACCGGTCTCGGGGTCTACCAGAGAGAAGAGGGGTAAACAACAATAAATACTAAGCAAACAAATGCATCTCGATGCATGACAACGAAATATGATGTTCCAGGGATGACCTAACGCAGTGCTACACGTTACAAACGGAGCGGGAAAATATATGTGGATATTTCTTGGGTCTTAGGCATTTATCGGACAAACGATTGGGAGGAGAAAGTTCCATGTTCATCATGCTAGAGGCATGTGACAGATGAACGGATAGAATATTCGGATTCGTTATATTTTTTGAGCAACTTTTATATATAAATTATTTTCATTTGACTTACGAATTAATTTATATGATTTTACAAAGATTTAAACATTTTCTAAAATTTATTTAATTTTGAAATAAATAGTAAAATTGCAAAGTGCACCCAAAAATGTAGCCAGCCAGGCCACACAATGACTGACTCGTGGTCCGTGTTGACTAGGTCAACATCCCAGCGAGTAGAGGTTGACTCGTAGGGCCAGTTGCTGAGTGAGAAGGCCGAGCCAGCAGTCAACAGGATCGTTGGCTGGTCAAAATTGACCAGAGGGTCCCACTGGTATGTGAGACAGTTAATAAACAGGTTTGAAATAAATCTATTTAACCTAATTAGTGGGTGGGACCAAGCCATGAGTGTCTAATTTAAACTAACAGGGTTTATTTTAAAAATAACTTAATTAGTGGCAGAGGGACCACATGTGTGCGAGTCACGAGGGGGGGGGGGTAGTTAGTGGCTAAACACTCGGGCCCACCTATCGATGCCCGGACGCGGTGGCGCACTGGCGGTGAACTTCCGGCAACCATTCGAGCAGCGGAGAGGCTCAAGCCTTGCCGGAGTTTGGCTAGGGGGGGTCTCCGAACCGGTGTCTAGGGGCGTTCGAACGCATGCGCCGAGCCGCGTAGATCCGCGGCGGTAGCCGAGCCGAGTTTGCTGGAGATAGAGCCCGCATTGAGCTGGGGCAGTGGCCGTAGCTCGGACCTGAAGAAATTGAGTGTAGGGGCTCGGTTCGACTAGCTAACGGTCCAAGCAGCTCCTACGCAATGCCGCGAGCATATTGGCGTACTCGTGTAAGCTCGAGGGGCACCTTAGCAACGACACAGAGCTAAGCAGCAGTAGTGGAGCTTCGGCAACAGAGGGAAAGTAGCTGGGTGATGCGCACGAGGAAACGGAGAGGGGGAGCAGAACCGGGAGCTCACCGGGAGTGTGCAATTGTGCTTCAATGGGCACAGGGGAGGCTCGAGGCGGTAAATCACATCTGAGCGTCCCGGTGTCCCCACGTGAGCATCCTTGGTCCTCAAGTTTCCTTCTGGTCCAAAAAAATTTCCAAAACATTTGATGGCATTTGGACTTCATCTGATATTGATTTTCCGCGAAGAAAAAAAAGAAAAAACAACAACTGGCACTGGGCACTATGTTAATAGGTTAGTCCCAAAAAATGATATAAAGTTGCTACAAAATGATTATAAAACATCTAAGAATGATAATATAACAGCATGGAACAATAAAAATATAGATACATTGGTGACGTATCAACATCGCCAAGCTTAATTCCTAATCGTCCTCCTTGAGTAGGTAAATGATAAAAACAATTTTTTTGATGTGGAATGCTATTTAACATGTTCATCATATTCTTTTATTTTTAGCATAGACATATGCACTTGTAGATTACTCAAAGAAATAGTCTATAATTTGACATGAAAACTTCAATACTCAAGTATATCAACAAGCAACCAAGTCTTTCAAAATATTAATGCTAAAGAACGCTATCCCTAGGCCATCATGCTCCATCGTTGATCCATTCATGCAACAAACCCAAATATTACCTATATGCAATGCTCAAGTATGATAACAGTGTTCCTCAGTTGGTACTTTATAAGAGAAGATGGAGACTCAAATTCAAAATAAAAAATTGCATACAGTAAATAGATAGTCCCTTCGCAGAGGGAAGCACTAATTTGTAGAGGTGCGAGACCTCAAAGCGAAAAAACTTAGAGATAAAATATCTTGGGTGGTATGATTTTTGTGTCAACGAAAACGACTAAGAGTTCCCAATATCTTCTATGCTAAACAAAGCATAGGTAGTTCCCAAACTAAAAATAAAGTTTATTCCTTTTTCCACCATTCTGTCACATTCCACGGCTAGCCGCATCCACGGGTACCGTCCATACCAACATTTTCCAATGAATTTATTATTTGACAACATCAAATAAATTTTCTTTGCATTCCGGGACTGGGCATCCCTATTTCCGCCGTACTCTCATGCAATGACAAGTGAATAAACACTCATCTTGAGAATAGCCTATTTAACATGGAAGATATTGGCCACCCCTCGCCGCTTCATGAGCTATACGGGCACACAAAACATAAATTTATTTTGTACATTAGAGTTGGCACATGCAAATTTACTAAGAATGACGATGAAATACCGCATATAGGTAGGTATTGTGGACTCATTTGGCACAATTTTGGGTTTAGGATTTGGACGCACAAGTATTATTCCCGCTTAGAACAAGTGAAGGCTAGCAAATAGATTGAGAAGCTCCCAACCAAGGAACAAAAACCATCATAAGCGAACATTAAACATAGCTAACACCGAATAATGTAAGACAAGTAGGATGTAATTTCATAGCATAATTATTGACTTCATGTGCGTGCATAGGGAATCACAAACCATAACACCAATATTCTTACTAAAGTATAATTACTCATCAACATAACTCACATATCACTATCTTCATATCGCAAAACTATTGCAAAGAATCAAGTTTAACATCCAATGATCTTCATGAAAGTTTTTATTAGGTATCCCCTGGATATATATCACTTTCAGACTAATTTAATTTAAAGAAAATTGCCATTGCAAATAAAAAGCTCTCAAACAAATATAAGTGAAGAATGAGAGCACAAGTTCTTTAAAATTTTCAACTCTGAAAATAATATAAGTGAAGTAAGAGAAGATTTCTTCAAAATTTCTACTAACTCTCAAAATAATCTAACTAAAGTATGAGACCAAATATCTTCAAAATAACAGCACCACCGTGCTCAAAAAGATATAAGTGAAGCACTAGAGCAATTCCATGGCTCTAAAAAAATTGAAGTGAAGCATAAAGAGCGATTCTAATAAATCATAACATAATTTTGCTCTTTCAAATAGGTGTGTCCAACAAGGTTTATTATTAAAAACTAACCAGCAAAGCAAGCAAAGACTCATATAATACAAGACGCTCCAAGAAAAACTCATGATATGTGACGAATAAAAATATAGCTCCCAGTAAAATTACCAATGATTATTAGAAGAAAGAGGGGATGCCTTCCAGGGCATCTCCAAGTTTAGTTGCTTGTTATTCTTTGGATATTATATTGGGGTGCCATGGGTCATCCCCAATCTTAGGCTTATCACTCCTTATTCCTTCATCCATCGCGATCTCACCCAAAACTTGACAATTTCAATCACACAAAACTAAAAAAAACCTTCGTGAGAACCATTATTATAAGAAAACCAAACTTTACTTTAGGTACTATTGAAAACCTATTACAATTTTGTTTTTGAATTATACCTACTGTATTCTAACTTTACCATGGATTATAACCCCCGATACAAACCATAGAATCATCAAAATAAGCACACAACGCAAAGAAAAGAGAATCTGTCAAAAACAGAACCGTCTATAAAGACTTGAATTTTACTCATACTTATGTAACTCCAAAAATTCGGAACAATTAGTACAATGTAGGGAATTTGTATATAAATCATGTGTAAATAATTCAGAAACTTTAAACGCTTCTATGATTTTTAGAATTTCTTCTACTGGATGCAAAATTTTATGTTTTCCAACAAGATCAAAGCAACTATCACCCAACATGATCCTAAAGGCTTTACTTGGCACAAACACTAATTGAATCATGAAAAAGACAATAATAACAGTAGAATAATTGTGAAAACACTCAAGAACATGAAGCGAAAGTGAAAAATGAATTTTATTCATTGTGTTGCCTCCCAACAAGCTCTTTCTTTATAGCCATTAAGATAGGCTTAAGATTTTATTGATGCTCACATGAAAGATAGTTGTTGAAACACAAAGTGAGCATCATGTAGAATACTACAAACACATTTAATTCTAACATACTTCCTATGCATGGCCATCTCATAAGCAACAAATTATCAAGACAAGAAATATCTAACATATGCATGGAAGAAGAAAGAAACAATAGCAATCTCAACATGAAGAGAGATAATTCTCCAAAATAGTGGGATCCTTATTACCTAAAGTTGACACTCTTCCGAACCCACTTTCAATACTATTGCAAACATTATTATCAATATCATATTCATCATGAGGACTAAATAAATTTTTAGAATAATAAGAAGCATCACCCCAATCATGATCATTACAATGAGTAGTGGACATGACAAAATTGTCATCCCCAATCTTGTAGTTTTACATATTATTAGCAGAATTGAAATTAATAGAATTTATAATAACATCATTTCAATAATGTTTTTCATTCAAGGAGATATCATGAATCACTTTATAAATTTCTTATTTTAACACTTCATCACAATATTCAGATTCATGATTTTCAAGAAAAACTTAATCAAAAACACTCAACTCACTAGCAATTGGTTCAAGATAATTATATCTTTTGAAAAGATTAGCAAGTGGATGAGGATCCATATGCATTTACTTTTCCTATTTATTTTTTCTGTTTTCGAGTGTTGACATGAAGGCAATGGAAGCAAGCAAGCAAGAAAATGGCAAACAGAAAGAAGGAAAATAAAAAGGCAAATATTTTTGTGAAGTGGGGGAGAGGAAAATGGCAAATAATTTAATTGCAAGGAAATGAGAGTTTATGTGTGGTAACCTGATAGATCTTGACTTGATATTCCTTGGAAACTACGCCAGAAATCTTGACTCCTCGTGATTGTGTTGGTTTCCCTCCAAGCTTAAAGGGTGATGTAGCACAATGATGGAAAGTATTTCCCTCAATTACGAAACCAAGGTATCAATCAAGTAGGAAGATCCACAAGACTATGTAAGCGGTACATGGACACAAATAACAAATCCTTGCAACCCAACGTGTGTAGGGATTGTCAATCCCTCGTGTGTAGAATGAAATGGTAAAAGGATAGATTGCTAGATGCAAATAAAGTGATGGTAAATAAAACACAACTAGGTATTTTTGAGTTTTTGATAATATAGACCTGAAAATAAAAGAGCAAATAAAATGAAAACATGAATAGCAAAATAGATCTTTCAAATAGATGATGTAAAATAGATCCGGGGGCCCTAGGTTTCACTAGTGGCTTCTCGAGAAAATAGCAAACGGTGGGTAGAAAAATTTGTTGGAAATATGCCCTACATGCAATGATAAATAGTTATAATTATATTTCCTGTTTAAAGATAATCGTTTATTATGCATGCTATAATTGTATTGAATGAAAACATAGATACATGTGTGGATACATAGACAAAACAATGTCCCTAGCAAGCCTCTAGTTGGCTAGCCAGTTGATCAATGATAGTCAAGGTTTTCTAACTATGTGCGAGTGTTGTCACTTGATAACTGGATCACATCATTAGGAGAATCATGTGATCGACTAGATCCAAACTATGAACGTAGCATATTGATCGTGTCGTTTTATTGCTATTGTTTTCTGCGTGTCAAGTATTTGTTCCTATGAGCATGAGATCATGTAACTCACTATCACCGGAGAAATACCTTGTGTGCATCAAACGTCACAGCGTAACTGGGTGACTATAAAGGTGTTCTACAGGTATCTCCAAAGGTGTCCGTTGAGTTAGTATGGATCAAGACTCGGATTTGTCACTCCGTGTGACAAAGAGGTATCTCGGGGCCCACTCGGTAATACAACATCACACACAAGCCTTGCAAGCAATGTGACTAAGTGTAAGTCACGGGATCTTGTATTACGGAACGAGTAAAGAGACTTGCCGGTAACGAGATTGAAATAGGTATGCGGATACCGACGATCAAATCTCGGGCAAGTAACATACCGAAGGACAAAGGGAATGACATACGGGATTATATGAATCCTTGACACTGAGGTTCAACCTATAAGATCTTCGGAGAATATGTAGGATCCAATATGGGCATCCAGGTCCCGCTATTGGATATTGACCGATGAGTGCCTCGGGGCATGTCTACATAGTTCTCGAACTCGCAGGATCTGCACACTTAAGGTTCGATGATGTTTTAGCATAGTTGAGTTATACGTGTGGTTACTGAATGTTGTTCGGAGTCCGGAAATGAAGGTTTATATATGATGTTTTAGTATAGTTGAGTTATACATGTGGTTACCGAATGTTGTTTGGAGTCATAGACGTCACGAGGGTTTCATAAATGGTCCGGAAACGAAGATTGATATATAGGATGACTTCATTTGGTTACCGCAAGGTTTTCGGGTATTACCGGGATTGTATCGGGGGTGAGGAATGGGTTCCAGAAATCCACCGGGAGGGGGGCAACCCACCTGGGGAAGCCCAATGGCCTTAGGGGTGGTGCACCAGCCCTTAGTGGGCTGGTGGACAGCCCAAGAGGGCCTTGGCGCCATAAGAAGAAAACCAGAAAAAAGGGGAGGTGGGAAGGAAGAGAAGGACTCCACTTTCCAATCCTAATTGGAGTAGGATTCCTCCTACTCCTCCTAGCCGGCGCACCCTTGAGGGCTTGGCCCTCAAGGCAAGCCTCCTCCCCCTCCCTCCTATATATAGTGGCGATTTAGGGCTGATTTGAGACAACTTTTGCCACGTGCAACTTAGATCTAGACACCATAGTTTTACCTCTAGATCGTATTTCTGCGGAGCTCGGTCGGAGACCTGCAAGAGTAGATCCTCACCACCACCGGAGCGCCGTCACGCTACCGGAGAACTCATCTACTTCTCCATCTTGCTTGCTGGATCAAGAAGGCCGAGATCATCGTCGAGTTGTACGTGTGCTGAAGACGGAGGTGCCGTCCGTTAGGCACTAGGTCGGAACAGATCGTGGGACGGTTCGTGGGGCGGTTCGTGGGGCTGATCGAGGGACGTGAAGACGTTCCACTAGATCAACCGCGTTTCTTAACGCTTCCTGCTGTGCAATCTACAAGGGTAGGTAGATCCAAATCTCCTCACATAGATGGACATCACCATGATAGGTCTTCGTGTTCGTAGGAATTTTTTTGTTTCCCATGCAACGTTCCCCAACAGTGGCATCATGAGCTAGGTTCATGCGTAGATGTTATCTCGAGTATAACACAAAGGGTTTTGTGGACGGTGATGTTCGGTTTGCTGCCCTCCTTAGTCTTTTCTGGATTCGGCGGTATTGTTGGATTGAAGCGCCTGGACCGACATTATTCGTACGCTTATGAAAGACTGGTTTCATAGATTGACATGCCACCTCGTTGCATAAAGATGACTGGCGGGTGTCGGTTTCTTCAACTTTAGTTGAATTGGTTTTGACTGAGGCGGTCCTTGGATTGGTTAAATAGCAATTTGCACATCTCCGTTGTGGTTTTTGCGTAAGTAAGATGCGATCATACTAGATGCCCATAGCAGCCAGGTAAAAGATGCAACAACAAATTAGAGGACGTCTAACTTGTTTTTGCAGGGTATGCTTGTGATATGATATGGCCAATGACGTGATGTGATATATTGGATGTATGAGATGATCATGTTGTAATAGTTAATATCGACTTGCACGTCGACGGTATGGCAACCGGCAGGAGCCATAGAGTTTTCTTTAAACTAACGTTTGTGTTTGCAGATGCGTTTACTATATTGCTAGGACGTAGCTTTAGTAGTAATAGCATAAGTAGCACGACAACCCCGATGGCAACACGTTGATGGTGATCATAATAATGGAGATCATGGTGTGGCGCCGGTCACAAGAAGATCGTGCCAGTGCTTTGGTGATGGAGATCATGAAGCACAAGATGATGGCCATATCATGCCACTTATGAATCGCATTTGATGTTAATCCTTTTATGCACCTTATTTTTCTTAGAACGACGGTAGCATTATAAGGTGATCTCTCACTAAAATTTGAAGACGAAATTGTGTTCTCCCTGACTGTGCACCGTTGCTACAGTTCGTCGTTTCGAGACACCACGTGATGATCGGGTGTGATACACTCAACGTTCACATACAACGGGTGCAAAACAGTTGCGCACGCAGAATACTCGGGTTAAGCTTGACGAGCCTAGCATGTGCAGACATGGCCTCGGAACACATGAGATCGAAAGGTCGAGCATGAATCATATAGTTGATATGATTAACATAGGGATGCTTACCACTGAAACTATTCTCAACTCACGTGATGATCGGACTTGAGCTAGTGTAAGTGGGTCATGAACCACTCAAATGACTAGAGAGATGTACTTTTTGAGTGGGAGTTTAGCAAGTAATTTGATTAAGTTAAACTCTAATTATCTTGAACATAGTCTAAGTCCACTTTGAATATATTTGTGTTGTAGATCATGGCTCACGCGACAGTCACCCTGAATTTTAATACGTTCCTAGAGAAAGCTAAGTTGAAAGATGATGGAAGCAACTTTGTAAACTGGGCTCGTAATCCTAAGTTGATCCTACAAGCTGGGAAGAAGGATTATGTCCTTAATGCCGCGCTAGGAGATGAACCACCCGCTACGGCTGACCAGGATGTTAAGAACGCTTGGTTAACACGTAAGGAGGACTACTCAGTAGTTCAATGTGCAGTCTTGTATGGCTTAGAACCGGGACTTCAACGTCGCTTTGAGCGTCATGGAGCATATGAGATGTTCCAGGAGTTGAAGTTTATCTTTTAGAAGAACGCCCGGATCGAGAGGTATGAGACCTCCGATAAATTCTATGCTTGCAAGATGGAGGAGAATTCGTCTGTCAGTGAACATGTGCTCAAAATGTCTGGGGTACTCAAACCGTCTAGCTGAGCTGGGGATTGAACTCCCGCAAGAGGCTATCACTGGCAAAATTCTTCAATCACTGCCACCAAGCTATAAGGGCTTTGTGTTGAACTACAACATGCAAGGGATGAACAAGTCACCCGGCGAGTTGTTTGCGATGCTGAAAGTCGCAGAGTCTGAACTCCGTAAAGAGCATCAAGTGTTGATGGTGAATAATACCACTAGTTTCAAGAGAAACGGCAAAGGCAAGAAGGGTAATTCAAAGAAGAGCGGCAAGCCTGTTGCCAATCTGACGAAGAAACCCAAAGCTATACCTAAGCCTGAAACAAAGTGCTACTATTGCAAGGGTATGGGTCATTGGAAGCGCAACTGCCCCAAGTATGTGGCTGATAAGAAGGCGGCCAAAGAAAAATCAGGTATATTTGATATACAAGTTATTGATGTGTACTTAACCAGCTCTCGTAGTAGTGCCTGGGTATTCGATACGGTTCTGTTGCTCATATTTGCAACTCGAAACAGGAACTGCGGAATAGGCGAAGGCTGGCGAAAGATGAAGTAACGATGCGCGTAGGAAATGGTTCCAAGGTTGATGCAATCACCGTCGGCACAGTTTCACTTGAGTTACCATCGGGATTCGTTATGAACTTGAATAATTGTTACTTGGTGCCTGCGTTGAGCATGAACATTATATATGGATCTTGTTTGTTGCGAGACGGTTACTCTTTTAAGTCAGAGAATAAAGGTTGTTCTATTTCTATGAGTAACATCTTTTATGGTCATGCACCCAATGTGAGAGGATTGTTCATATTGAATCTTGATAGTGATGATACACATATACATAACATTGAGAACAAAATGTTTAGAGTTAACAATGATAGCGCCATGTTTTTCTGGCACTGCCTCTTAGGTCATATTGGTGTAAAGCGCATGAAGAAACTCCATATCGATGGACTTTTGGAGTCACTTGACTTTGATTCACTTGACACGTGTGAACCATGCCTCATGGGCACGATGACTAAAACTCCGTTCTCCGGAACAATGGAGCGTGCCAGTGACTTGTTGGAAATCATACATACCGATGTGTGCGGTCCGATGAGCGTGGAGGCACGCGGCGGATATCGTTATTTTCTCACCTTCACTGACGATTTGAGCAGATATGGTTATGTCTACTTAATGAAGCACAAGTCTGAAACATTTGAAAAGTTCAAGCAATTTCAGAGTGAAGTTGAAAATCATCGTAACAAGAAGATCAAGTTCCTACGGTCTGATCGTGGGGGTGAATATCTGAGTTTTGAGTTTGGTGCTCACTTAAGACAATGTGGAATTGTTTCACAGTTGACACCGCCTGGAACACCATAGCGTAATGGTGTGTCCGAACGCCGTAATCGTACTTTATTAGAGATGGTGCAATCTATGATGTCTCTTACCGATTTGCCGTTATTGTTTTGGGGTTATGCATTAGACACAGCTGCATTCACTTTAAATAGGGCACCATCAAAATCCGTTGAGACGACACCATACGAACTATGGTATGGCAAAAGGACAAAGTTGTCGTTTCTTAAAGTTTGGGGATGTGATGCTTATGTCAAAAAGCTTCAGCCTGAAAAGCTGGAACCCAAAGAGGAAAAGTGCGTCTTCATAGGTTACCCAAAAGAGACAGTTGGGTACACCTTCTATCTCAAATCCGAGGGCAAAGTGTTTGTTGCTAAAAACGGAGCTTTTCTCGAGGAGTTTCTCTCGAGAGAATTTAGTGGGAGGAAGATAGAACTTGATGAGGTTGTCGAACCTCTCATCCCTTTGGATGGTGGCGTAGGGCAAGGGGAAACCCCTGTCGTTGCGACGCCGGTTGAGGAGGAAGTTGATGATGATGATCATGAAACTCCGGTTCAAGTTCCTATCGAACCACGCAGGTCGACGAGACCACGTGCTGCTCCAGAGTGCTACGGTAATCCCGTTTTGTCAATCATGTTGTTAGACAACAATGAACCTGCAAATTATGAAGAAGCAATGGTGGGCCCAGATTCCAACAAATGGCTGGAGGCCATGAAGTCAGAGATAGGGTCCATGTATGAAAATAAAGTGTGGACTTTGGAAGTACTACCTGAGGGCCGCAAGGCTATTCAGAACAAATGGATCTTTAAGAAAAAGACGAACGCTGACGACAATGTGACCGTTTATAAAGCGCGACTTGTGGCAAAGGGTTTTTCACAAGTTCAAGGAGTTGACTATGATGAGACACTCTCACCCGTAGCGATGCTTAAGTCCGTCAGAATCATGTTAGCAATAGCTGCATTTTTCGATTATGAAATCTGGCAGATGGATGTCAAAACGACGTTCCTTAACGGTTTCCTTAAGGAAGAGTTGTATATGATGCAACCCGAAGGTTTTTTCGATCCTAAGAATGCTAACAAGGTGTGCAAGCTCCAGCGATCCATTTATGGACTGGTGCAAGCATCTCGGAGTTGGAACAAACGCTTTGATGAGGTGATCAAAGCATTTGGGTTTATACAAGTGGTTGGAGAATCTTGTATTTACAAGAAAGTGAGTGGGAGCTCTGTGGCATTTCTAATATTATATGTGGATGACATATTACTGATTGGAAACAACTAGAGTTTTTGGAGAGCATAAAGGATTACTTGAATAAAAGTTTCTCTATGAAGGACCTAGGAGAAGCTGCTTACATTCTAGGCATTAAGATCTACAGGGATAGATCGAGACGCCTGATAGGACTTTCACAAAGCGCATACCTTGATAAAGTTTTGAAGAGGTTCAAAATGGAACAGTCCAAGAAAGGGTTCTTGCCGGTTTTACAAGGTACGAGATTGAGTAAGACTCAGTGCCCAGCAACTGATAAGGATAGAGAGCATATGAGCACCGTCCCCTATGCTTCAGCCATAGGTTCTATCATGTATGCAATGCTGTGCACTAGACCGGATGTTAGCCTAGCCATAAGTATGGCAGGCAGGTTCCAGAGTAATCCAGGAGTGGATCACTGGACGGCGGTCAAGAATATCCTGAAGTACCTGAAAAGGACTAAGGAGATGTTTCTCGTGTATGGAGGTGACGAAGAGCTCGCCGTAAAGGGTTACGTCGATGCAAGTTTTTGACACAGATCCGGACGACTCTAAGTCGCAGACCGGATACGTATTTATTCTTAATGGGGGTGCGGTAAGCTGGTGCAGTTCCAAGCAAAGCGTTGTAGCAGATTCTACATGTGAAACGGAGTACATGGCTGCCTCGGAGGCAGCTAAGGAGGGTGTCTTGATGAAGCAGTTCATTACGGATCTTGGAGTGGTGCCAAGCGCACAGAATCCAATAACCTTGTTCTGTGACAACACGGGTGCCATTGCCTTAGCAAAGGAACCACGATTTCACAAGAACACCAGACACATCAAACGACGCTTCAACCTCATATGCGACTACGTCGAAGGGGAGGACGTAAATATATGCAAAGTGCACACATATTTGAATGTAGCAGACCCGCTGACTAAGCCTCTTCCACGGGCAAAGCATGATCAACAACAGAACTGTATGGGTGTTAGATTTATTACAATGTAATTCGCATGATGATGTGAGGGCTAGATTAATGACTCTAGTGCAAGTGAGAGACTGTTGGAATTATGCCCTAGAGGCAATAATAGATATAGTTGTTATTATAATTCCTGTATCAAGATAATCGTTTATTATCCATGCTATAATTGTATTGAATGAAGACTTATATACATGTGTGGATACATAGACAAAACACTGTCCCTAGCAAGCCTCTAGTTGGCTAGCCAATTGATCAAAAATAGTCAGGGTCTTCTGATTATATACAAGGTGTTGTTGCTTGATAACTGGATCACGTCATTAGGAGAATCACGTGATGGACTGGACCCGAACTAATAGACGTAGCATGTTGATCGTGTCATTTTGTTGCTATTGTTTTCTGCGTGTCAAGTATTTGTTCCTATGACCATGAGATCATATAACTCACTGACACCGGAGGAATGCTTTGTGTGTATCAAACGTCGCAACATAACTGGGTGACTATAAAGATGCTCTATAGGTATCTCCGAAGGTGTTCGTTGAGTTAGTATGGATCGAGACTGGGATTTGTCACTCCGTGTGACGGAGAGGTATCTCGGGGCCCACTCGGTAATACAACATCACACACAAGCCTTGCAAGCAATGTGACTTAATGTACATTGCGGGATCTTGTATTACGGTACGAGTAAAGAGACTTGCCGGTAAAACGAGATTGAAATAGGTATGTGGATACTAACGATCGAATCTCGGGCAAGTAACATACCGAAGGACAAAGGGAATGACATACAGGATTATATGAATCCTTGGCACTGAGGTTCAAACAATAAGATCTTCGTAGAATATGTGGGATCCAATATGGGCATCCAGGTCCCGCTATTGGATATTGACCGAGGAGTCACTCGGGTCATGTCTACATAGTTCTCGAACCCGCAGGGTCTGCACACTTCAGGTTCGACGTTGTTTTATGCGTATTTGAGTTATATGGTTGGTTACCGAATGTTGTTCGGAGTCCCGGATAAGATCACGGACGTCACGAGGGTTTCCGGAATGGTCCGGAAATGAAGATTGATATATAGGATGACCTCATTTGATTACCGGAAGGTTTTCGGAGTTACCGGGAATGTACCGGGAATGACGAATGGTTCCGGGTGTTCACCGGGGGGGGGGGGGGGGGGGAGCAACCCACCCCGGGGAAGCCCATAGGCCTTGGGGGTGGCGCACCAGCCCTTGGAGGGCTGGTGGGACAGCCCAAGAAGGTCCTATGCGCCAAGGATAGAAAATCAACGAGAAAGAAAAAAAAGGAGGTGGGAAAGGAGAGAAGGACTCCACTTTCCAATCCTAGTTGGACTAGGATTGGAGGAGGACTCCTCCTCCCTTGGTGGCACAGCCCTTGGGGCTCCTTGAGCCTCAAGGCAAGCCTCCCCTCCCTCCTCCTATATATATGGAGCAATTAGGGCTGATTTGAGATGACTTTTCCAAGGCAGCCCGACCTCATAACTCCACGGTTTTACCTCTAGATCGCGTCTCTGCGGAGCTCGAGCGGAGCCCTGCCGAGATTAGATCATCACCATCCTCCGGAGCGCCGTCACGCTGCCAGAGAACTCAACTACCTCTCCGTCTCTCTCGCTGGATCAAGAAGGCCGAGATCATCGTCGAGCTGTACGTGTGCTGAACGCGGAGGTGCTGTCCGTTCGGCACTAGATCGTGGGACGAATCGCGGGATGGTTCGTGGGACGGTTCGCGGGGCGGATCGAGGGACGTGAGCACGTTCCACTACATCAACCGCGATCACTAACGCTTCTGCTGTGCGATCTACAAGGGTACGTAGATCAGAAATCCCCTCTCGTAGATGGACATCACCATGATAGGTCTTCGCGCGCGTAGGAAATTTTTTGTTTCCCATACGACGTTCCCCTACAGAAAAATCAGGTATATTCGATATACATGTTATTGATGTGTACTTAACCAGCTCTCGTAGTAGTGCCTGGGTATTCCATACCGGTTCTGTTGCTCATATTTGCAACTCAAAACAGGAACTGTGGAATAAGCGAAGGCTGGCGAAAGATGAAGTGACGATGCGCATGGGAAATGGTTCCAAGGTTGATGCAATCGCCGTCGGCACAGTTTCACTTCACTTACTATCAGATTAGTTATGAACTTAAATAATTGTTATTTAGTGCATGCATTAAGCATGAACATTATATCTGGATCTTGTTTATTGCGAGACGGTTACTCGTTGAAGTCAGAGAATAATGGTTGTTCTATTTCTATGAGTAATATCTTTTATGGTTATGCACCCAATGGGAGAGGATTGTTCATATTGAATCTTGATAGCGATGATACACATATACATAACATTGAGACCAAAAGAGTTAGAGTTAACAATGATAGCGCCATGTTTTTATGGCACTGTCGCTTAGGTCATATTGGTGTAAAGCGCATGAAGAAACTCCATACCGATGGACTTTTGGAGTCACTTGACTTTGATTCACTTGACACGTGCGAACCATGCCTCATGGGCAAGATGACTAAGACTCCATTCTCTGGAACAATGGATCATGCAAGTGACTTGTTGGAAATCATACATACCGATGTATGCGGTCTGATGAGTGTGGAGGCGCGCGGCGGATATCGTTATTTGCTCACCTTCACTGACGATTTGAGTAGATATGGTTATGTCTACTTGATGAAGCACAAGTATGAAACGTTTGAGAAGTTCAAGCAATTTCAGAGTGAATTTGAAAATCATCGTAACAATAAGATCAAGTTCCGACGGTCTGATCGTGGGGGTGAATATCTGAGTTTCGAGTTTGGTGCTCACTTAAGACAATGTGGAATTATTTCACATTGACACTGCCTGGAACACCACAATGTAATGGTGTGTCCGAACGTCGTAATCGTACTTTATTAGAGATGGTGCGATCTATGATGTCTCTTACCGATTTGCCATTATCGTTTTGGGGTTATACATTAGAGACAACTGCATTCACTTTAAATACGGCACCATCAAAATCCGTTGAGACGACACCATACGAACTGTGGTATGGCAAAAGACCAAAGTTGTCCTTTCTTAAAGTTTGGGGATGTGATGCTTATGTCAAAAAGCTTCAGCCCGAAAAGCTGGAACCCAAAGCGGAAAAGTGCGTCTTCATAGGTTACCCAAAAGAGACAGTTGGGTATACCTTCTATCTCAAATCCGAGGGCAAGGTGTTTGTTGCTAAAAACAGAGCTTTTCTTGAGAAGGAGTTTCTCTCGAAAGAATTGAGTGGGAGGAAGATAGAACTTGATGAGGTTGTCGAACCTCTAATCCCTCTAGATGGTGGTGCAGGGCAAGGGGAAACCCCTCTTGCTGCGGCACCGTTTAAGCAGGAAGTTGATGATGATGATCATGAAACTTCGGATGAAGTTCCTATCAGACCTCGCAGGTCGACAAGATCATGTACTGCTCCTGAGTGGTACGGTAATCCTGTCTTATCAATCATGTTGTTAGACAACAATGAAACTGCGAATTATGAAGAAGCAATGGTGGGCCCGGATTCCAACAAATGGCTGGAGGCCATGAAGTCCGAGATCGGATCCATGTACGAGAACAAAGTGTGGACTTTGGAAGTACTACCTGAAGGCCGCAAGGCTATTCAGAACAAATGGATCTTTAAGAAGAAGATGGACGCAGACAGTAATGTGACCATTTATAAAGCTCGAATTGTGGCAAAGGGTTTTTCACTGTTGGAAATATGCCCTAGAGGCAATAATAAATTAGTCATTATTATATTTCTTTGTTCATGATAATCGTTTATTATCCATGCTATAATTGTATTGAATGAAGACTTATATACATGTGTGGATACATAGACAAAACACTGTCCCTAGCAAGCCTCTAGTTGGCTAGCTACTTGATCAAAGATAGTCAGGGTCTTCTGATTATGAACAAGGTGTTGTTGCTTGATAACTGGATCACGTCATTAGGAGAATCACGTGATGGACTAGACCCAAACTAATAGACGTAGCATATTGATCGTGTCATTTTGTTGCTACTGTTTTCTGCGTGTCAAGTATTTGTTCCTATGACCATGAGATCATATAACTCACTGACATCGGAGGAATGCTTTGTGTGTATCAAACGTTGCAACGTAACTGGGTGACTATAAAGATGCCCTACAGGTATCTCCGAAGGTGTTCGTTGAGTTAGTATGGATCGAGACTGGGATTTGTCACTCCGTGTGACGGAGAGGTATCTCGGGGCCCACTCGGTAATACAACATCACACACAAGCCTTGCAAGCAATGTGACTTAGTGTAAGTTGTGGGATCTTGTATTACGGAACGAGTAAAGAGACTTGCCGGTAAACGAGATTGAAATAGGTATGCGGATACTGACGATCGAATCTCGGGCAAGTAACATACCGAAGGACAAAGGGAATAACATACGAGATTATATGAATCCTTGGCACTGAGGTTCAAACGATAAGATCTTCGTAGAATATGTGGGATCCAATATGGGCATCCAGGTCCCGCTATTGGATATTGACCGAGGAGTCACTTGGGTCATGTCTACATAGTTCTCGAACCCGCAGGGACTGCACACTTAAGGTTCGACGTTGTTTTATGCGTATTTGGGTTATATGGTTGGTTACCGAATGTTGTTCGGAGTCCCGGATGAGATCACGTACGTCACGAGGGTTTCCGGAATGGTCCGAAAACGAAGATTGATATATAGGATGACCTCATTTGATTACTGGAAGGTTTTCAGAGTTACCGGGAATGTACCGGGAATGACGAATGGGTTCCGGGTGTTCACCGGGGGGGGGGGGGGGGCAACCCACCCCGGGGAAGCTCATAGGCCTTGGGGGTGGTGCACCAGCCCTTCGTGGGCTGGTGGGACAGCCCAAGAAGGCCCTATGCGCCATAGGAAGAAAATCAAAGAGAAAAGAAAAAAAAAGAGGAGGTGGGAAAAAGGGGAAGGACTCCTCCTTCCAAACCTAGTTGGATTCAGTTTGGAAGGGGAGGACTCCCCCCCCCCCCGTGGCTCGGCCGACCCCCTTGGGGGTCCTTGGACCCCAAGGCAAGGCTCCCCCTCTTCCCCCTATATATACGGAGGTTTTAGGGCTGATTTGAGACAACTTTGCCACGTCAGACCGACCACATATCTCCACGGTTTTACCTCTAGATCGCGTTTCTGCGGAGCTCGGGCGGAGCCCTGCTGAGATTAGATCACCACCAACCTCCGGAGCACCGTGACGCTGCCGGAGAACTCATCTACCTCTCTATCTCTCTTGCTGGATCAAGAAGGCCGAGATCATCGTCGAGCTGTACGTGTGCTGAACGCGGAGGTGCCGTCTGTTCGACACTAGATCGTGGGACGGATAGCGGGACGGTTCGCGGGGCGGATCGAGGGACGTGAGGATGTTCCACTACATCAACCGCGTTTCTTAACGCTTCTGCTGTGCGATCTACAAGGGTACGTAGATCGAATATCCTCTCTCGTAGATGGACATCACCATGATAGGTCTTCGTGCGCATAGGAAATTTTTTGTTTCCCATGCGACGTTCCCCAACATTCACAACTTCAAGGAGTTGACTACGACGAGACTTTCTCACCGGTAGCGATGCTTAAATCCGTTGGAATCATGTTAGCAATAGCTGCCTTTTACGATTATGAAATCTGGCAGATGGATGTCAAAACAACGTTCCTTAACGGTTTTCTTAAGGAAGAGTTGTATATGATGCAACCCGAAGGTTTTGTCGATCCAAAGAATGCTAACAAAGTGTGCTAGCTCCAGCGATCCATTTATGGACTGTTGCAAGCATCTCGGAGTTGGAATAAGCACTTTGATGAGGTGATCAAAGCATTTGGGTTTATACAAGTGGTTGGAGAATCTTGTATTTACAAGAAAGTGAGTGGGAGCTCTGTGGCGTTTCTAATATTATATGTGGATGAAATATTGCTGATTGGAAACAACATGGAGCTTTTGGAGAGCATAAATGATTACTTAAATAAAAGTTTCTCTATGAAGGACCGAGGAGAAGCTGCTTACATTCTAGGCATTAAGATCTATAGGGATAGATCGAGACGCTTGATAGGACTTTCACAAAGCACATACCTTGATAAAGTTTTGAAGAAGTTCAAAATGGATCAGTTCAAGAAAGGGTTCTTGCCAGTATTACAAGGTATAAAATTGAGTAAGACTCTGTGCCCGTCAACTACGGAAGATAGAGAACAAATGAGTTCCGTCCCCTACGCTTCAGCCGTAGGTTCTATCATGTATGCAATGCTGTGCACTAGACCAAACATCACCCTGGACATAAGTATGGCATGCAGGTTTCAGAGTAATCCAGGAGTGGATCACTGGACGGCGGTCAAGAATATTCTGAAGTACCTGAAAAGGACTAAGGAAATGTTTCTCGTTTATGGAGGTGACAAAGAGCTCGTCGTAGAAGGTTACGTCGACGCAAGTTTTGACACCGATCCGGATGACTCTAAGTCGCAAACCGGATACATATTTATTCTTAATGGGGGTGCAGTATGCTGGTGCAGTTCCAAGCAGAGCGTCATAGCAGATTCTACATGTGAAGCGGAGTACATGGCTGCCTTGGAGGCAGCAAAGGAGGGTGTCTGGATGAAGCAGTTCATGACAGATCTTGGAGTTATGCCGAGCGCACTACATCCATTAACTCTGTTATGTGACAACACTGGTGACATTGCCTTAGCAAAGGAACCAAGGTTTAACAAGAAGACCAGACACATCAAACGGCGCTTCAACCTCATCCGCGACTACGTCGAAGGAGAGGACGTGAATATTTGCAAAGTGCACACAGATCTGAATGTAGCATACCCGCTGACTAAACCTCTTCGACGGGCAAAACATGATCAACACCAGAACTGTATGGGTGTTCGATTTATTACAATGTAAATCGCATGGCGATGCGAGGACTAGATTATTAACTCTAGTGCAAGTGGGAGACTGTTGGAAATATGCCCTAGAGGCAATGATAAATAGTTATTATTATATTTCCTGTTTAAAGATAATCATTTATTATCCATGCTATAATTGTATTGAATGAAAGCATAGATACATGTGTGGATACATAGACAAAACAATGTCCCTAGCAAGCCTCTAGTTGGCTAGCCAGTTGATCAATGCTAGTCAAGGTTTTCTGACTATGTGCAAGTGTTGTCACTTGATAACTGGATCACATCATCAGGAGAATCATGTGATGGACTAGACCCAAACTATGAACATAGCATATTGATCGTGTCGTTTTATTGATATTGTTTTCTGTGTGTCAAGTATTTGTTCCTATGACCATGAGATCATATAACTCACTGGCACCGGAGGAATACCTTGTGTGCATCAAACGTCGCAACGTAACTGGGTGACTATAAAGATGTTCTACAGGTATCTCCGAAGGTGTCCGTTGAGTTAGTATGGATCAAGACTGGGATTTGTCACTCCATGTGACAGCCAGGTATCTCGGGGCCCACTCGGCAATACAACATCACACACAAGCCTTGCAAGCAATGTGACTAAGTGTAAGTCACGAGATCTTGTATTACGGAACGAGTAAAGAGACTTGCCGGTAACGAGATTGAAATAGGTATGCAGATACCGACGATCAAATCTCGGGCAAGTAACATACCGAAGGACAAATGGAATGACATACGGGATTATATGAATCCTTGACACTGAGGTTCAACCGATAAGATCTTCGGAGAATATGTAGGATCCAATATGGGCATAGAGGTACCGCTATTGGATATTGACCGAGGAGTGCCTCGGGGCATGTCTACATAGTTCTCGAACCCGCAGGGTTTGCACACTTAAGGTTCGATGATGTTTTCGTATAATTGAGTTATATGTGTGGTTACCAAATGTTGTTCGGAGTCCTGGATGAGATCATAGACGTCACGAGGGTTTCCGGAATGGTCCGGGAATGAAGATTGATATATAGGATGGCTTCATTTGGTTACCGGAAGGTTTTCGTGCATTACCGGGATTGTACCGGGGGTGACGAATGGGTTCAGGAAGTTCACCGGGAGGGGGGCAACCCACCCGGGGGAAGCCCAATGGCCTTAGGGGTGGCGCACCAGCCCTTAGTGGGCTGGTGGGACAGCCCAAGAGGGCCTTGGTGCCATTAGAAGAAAACCGAAGAAAAAAAAGGGGAGGTGGGAAGGAAGAGAAGGACTCCACTTTCCAATCCTAATTGGAGTAGGATTCCTCCTCCTCCTCCTAGCCGACACACCCTTGAGGGCTTGACCCTCAAGGAAAGCCTCCTCTCCTCCCTCCTATATATAGTGGTGATTTAGGGCTGATTTGAGACAACTTTTGCCACGTGCAACTCAGATCTAGACAACATAGTTTTACCTCTAGATCGTATTTCTGCGGAGCTTGGGCGAAGCCCTGCAGGAGTAGATCCTCAGCACCACCGGAGCGCCGTCACGCTGCCGGAGAACTCATCTACTTCTCCATCTTGCTTGCTTGATCAAGAAGGCGGAGATCATCGTCGCGCCGTACGTGTGTTGAACGCGGAGGTGCCGTCCGTTCGGCACTAGACCAGAACGGATCGTGGGACGGATCGCGGGATGGTTCGTGGGGCTGATCGAGGGACGTGAAGACGTTCTACTACATCAACCACGTTTATTAACGCTTCCTGCTGTGCGATCTACAAGGGTACGTAGATCCAAATCTGCTCTCGTAGATGGACATCACGATGATAGGTCTTCGTGTTCGTAGGATTTTTCTTTGTTTCCCATGCAACGTTCCCCAACAAAATTAATGTTGGGCAATTGATAAAAGAGCGAATAATTATGACGATATCCAAGACAATGATCATGTATATAGGCATCACGTCCAAGACAAGTAGATCAACTCCTGCCTGCATATACTACTATTACTCCACACACCGACCGCTATCCAGCACACATCTAGTGTATTATGTTCATTGAGAAACGGAGTAATTCTTTAAGAGCAATGACATGATGAAGATAAGATCTATTCATGTAGGAATAGACCCCATAGTTTTATACTTAATAGCAACAATACATGCATGTCATGCCTCTTTTTTATCAATGAGATTGAGCACCGCAAGATCGAAACCATCACAAAGCATCTCTTCCCATTGCAAGATAAAAGATCAAGTTGGACAAACAAAACCCACATATAGGAGAAGAAATACGAGGCTATAATAATCAAGCATGGATATAATTTCATCGATCTGATCATCAACTCACAGTTCATCAGATCCCAACAAACACACTGCAAAAGATAGAGTTACATCAAATAGATCTCCAAGAGACCATTGTATTGGGTACAAAATGAGAGAGAAAGCCATCTAGGTACTACCTACGGACTCGTAGGTCTAATATGAACTACTCACGCATCATCGGAGGATGATGAACCCATCCATGACCGTGTTCCCTTCTGGAATGGGCTCTAGATTGGATCTCGTGGCTTCTGGAACTTGCGGCAGCTGAAATGATTTTTCGTCGACTCTTCTAGGGTTTTTGGAATACTGGAGTATTTATAGAGCTCAGAGGTGGTGGAGGAGGTGCCCGAGGCCCTCACTACCCACCAGGGCGCGCGAGGTGCCCACGGCGCACCCTGGTGCCTAGTGGGTCGCGTGGGCCTCCCCACATGAGCATCCTTGGTCCTCAAGTTTCCTTCTAGTCCCAAAAAATATCTAAAAAGGTTTGTTGCATTTGGACTTCATCTGATATTTATTTTTTGCAAAAACAACAACTATCATTGGGCACTATGTCAATAGGTTAGTCCCAAAAAATGATATAAAGTTGCTACAAAATGATTATAAAACATCCAAGAATGATAATATAACAGCATGGAATAATAGAAATTATAGATACGTTGGAGATGTATCAAGGTGCAACATAGGACGACCTTGGAGCAGGAGGAGGTGCATGGTCCATGTTGTGGGGAATCCATGTATGCTGCTTTTGCAATGATGATGAGCCCGAAAATGGGCCCATGTCATGGTTGCTCTTGTAGCCTTCCTTGTATTCCCGCAGACCAATCTCGACTTGAATGGCCTTGTTCACAAAGGTGGCGAAGTCAGCAAAATCCTAAACTAGGAGCGCGAGCTTGATATCAGGGTGAAGCCCTTCATGGAACTTTTCCTAACTGCGAGCATCGATAGTGATATCTTCTTCATCGTAGCTGGACAAGTCAAGAAACTCCCACTATTAAGCATCTACGGTCTTGTTGCCGTGGTTGAGGTTGCAGAACTCTTGCTTCTTCCTATCCATGATTCCTTGAGGAATGTAGCGAGCACGGAAAGCAGCTTGGAACTTTGGCCAGGTAACGATGGCTCCAAGTGGCTGAGAATGCGTGTGATTGTCCCACCATTGAGCAACGGGACCCGTTAGGAAGTACGATGCAAAAGTGACATAGTTGGCAAGGGGGACATTAGCAGACTCCAACTCATAAGTGATGTCACTAAGCCAGTCATCAACGTCAAGGGGCTGAGTTGAGTGGCGGTAGATAGTAGGGTTGAGGTGCACATAGTCCTACAAAATTATTCGGTCTCGCTGCTGATTCATATTCAACTATGGAAATTGATCCATAAGCCCTTGCATAAACTCGCGGTTAAGCTCGAACTGTTGTATCATACTAGCCATATATTCGGGCGGTGGCGGATTGTTGGCACCCTGGCCATGACTAGCTGGCCTAACCATCCTGTCAAATTGTAACAATGGCAATTCAATATTGAGTAATAACAAGACAAGGAATGATTCATGAGGTAACATGCACAATGAAAGAAGTCCAATAGATACATCATAGTAGTCAAACATGACATACATATCCATACTTGGGTCTATTACAAACCTGCGGGATATAGCGATATGCTACATCAACGTCGGAGAGAACCACTGAAGCCAGGTAGCTGCAGGTGATTGTTGGAAATATGCCCTAGATACAACAATAAATTTCTTATTATCATACTTCCTTGTTCATGGTAATCTTTTATTATCCATGCTATAATTGTACTGATTGGAAACTCAGATACATGTGTGGATACATAGACAACACAGAGTCCCTAGTAAGCCTCTACTAGACTAGATCGTTGATCAAAGATGATTAAGGTTTCCTAACCATAGACATGAGTTTTCATTTTATAATGGTATCACATCATTAGGAGAATGATGTGATGGACAAGACCCAACCGTAAGCGTACCATGTGATCGTATAATTAAATTTATTACTATTGCTTTCTACATGTCAAGTATGTGTTCCTAAGACCATGAGATCATGCAACTCCCGGACACCGAAGGAATACCTTGTGTGTACCAAACGTCACAACATAACTGGGTGATCATAAAGAAGATCTACAGGTTTTTTCGAGGGTGTTTGTTGTGTTGGCATGGATCGAGACTAGGATTTTCAATCCGTATGACGGAGGGGCATCTCTGGGCCCACTCGGTAATACAAAATCACAAGAATCTTGCAAGCAATGCGACTAAGGATTTCGTTATGTGATCTGGTATTACGTAATGAGTGAAGAGACTTGTCGATAAATGAGATTGCACTAGGTATGGTGATACGACGATCGAATCTCGGGCAAGTAACATACCGTTGGACAAAAGGAACCGCATACGGGATTGACTGAATCCTTGGCACCGTGGCTTGACCTTGTGGAATATGTAGGAACCAATATGGGAAACCAGGTCCCGCTATTGGTTATTGGCCAGAGAGGTGTCTCGGTCATGTCTACATGATTCTCGAACCCGCAGGGTCCGCACGCTTAACGTTCGGTGACACTGGGGTAGTATTGGGATATGTACGTTGGTGACTGAATGTTGTTTGAAGTCGTGGATGAGATCTTGGAGGTCACGAGGAGTTCCGAATGGTCCGATGGTAAATATTTATATATGGGAAATCCTATTTTTCCTACCGGAAAAGTTTCGGGCATTATTGGTAGTGTACTGGGTGCCAAAAGGGTTTCGGGGCTCCATAGGGGAGTCCCACCTACCCCATGGCCACACATGGGCTGTAGGGGTGGCATCCTAGCCACCCTAGGCCAGGGGCACCAGCCCCTAGAGGCGAATTGGGCTTGGGGGACTCCTCCCTTCTTTGTGGAGGGAGGATGCTTGGTGTTGTTGATGCGTTGGTTTTCCCCTCTAAGTGTAAAGGGTGATGTAGCACAACGATGACAAGAATTCTCTCAGTTTGGAACCAAAGTATCGAACTAGTAGGAAGATCCACAAGACTATGGAAGCAGTACTTGCACACAAACAACATATCCTCGCAACCCAAAGCGTGCAGGGGTTGTCTATCCCTCATGGGTAAGATAAAACGGTAAATAGATAAATTGATAGATGTAAATAAAGTAACGGCAAATAAATCTCAGCAAGGTATTTTTAGGTTTTTGATAATATAGATCTAAAAATAAAACCGAAAATTAATTGGAAACACGAATAGCAAAATAGATCTTGCAAATAGATGATGAAAAATAGACTCGGGGGTCGTAGGCTTTAATAGTGGCTTCTCTCGAGAAAATAGCATTTGGTGGGTAAACAAATTACTATTGTGCAATTGATAGAAGAGCGAATAATTATGACGATATCCAAGACAATGATCATGTATATATATAGGCATCACGTCCAAGAAAAGTAGATAGACTCCTGGCTGCATCTACTACTATTACTCCACACATCGACCGTTATCCAGCATGCATCTAGTGCATTAAGTTCATGGAGAAACGGAGTGATGCTTTAAGAATGATAACATGATGTAGACAAGATCTATTAATGTAGGAATAGACCCCTGATATGTCTCCGTCGTATCTACTTTTCCAAACTCTTTTGCCCTTGTCTTGGACTCTAATTTGTATGATTTGAATGGAACTAACCCGGACTAACGCTGTTTTTAGCAGAATTGCCATGGTGTTGTTTTTGCGCAGAAATAAAAGTTCTCGGAATGACCTGGAAATTTACGGGGATTTTTTGTGGAATATATAAAAAATACTGGGGCAAGAATCAACGGAGGAAGTGGAGCGTGGAGCCCACAAGCCCACCAGGCGCGGCCCCCCTGGCCACCCCTGGCAGGCTTGTGGGGCCCACGAAGCATCACCACCTCCAATATCAGCTCTATTTAGTCCCTTTCGTCCGGAAAAATCAAGGAGAAGAGTTCATCACGTTTTACGATACGGAGGCGCCGCCACCTCCTGTTCTTCCTCTCGAGGGCAGATCTGGAGTCCGTTCTGGGCTCCGGAGAGGGGAGATCGTCGCCATCGTCATCACAAACCTTGCTTCATCGCCAATTCCATGATGCTCTTCACCGTTCGTGAGTAATCTCATCGTAGGCTTGCTGGACGGTGATGGGTTGGATGAGATCTATCATGTAATCGAGTTAGTTTTGACGGGGATTGATCCCTAGTATCCACTATGTTCTGAGATTGATGTTGCTACTACTTTGGCATGCTTAATGCTTGTCACTAGGGCCCGAGTGCCATGATTTCAGATCTGAACCTATTATGTTGTCGTCAATATATGTGTGTTCTTGATCCTATCTTTCAAGTTGTAGTCACCTACTATGTGTTATGACCCGGCAACCCGTGAGTGACAATAGCCGGAACCACTCCCGGAGATGACCATAGTATGAGGAGTTCATGTATTCACTAAGTGTTAATGCGTTGGTCCGGTTCTTTATTAGAAGGAGAACCTTAATATCTCGTAGTTTCCATTAGGACCCCGCTGCCACGGGAGGGATGGACAATAGATGTCATGCAAGTTCTTTTCCCTAAGCACGTATGACTACATACGAAATACATGCCTACATTACATTGACGAACTGGAGCTAGTTACATATCTCTCCGTGGTATAACTGTTGCATGATGAATTACATCCGGCATAATCATCCATCACCGATCCAATGCCTACGAGTCTTTTACTATTGGTCCTTGCTACGTTACTTTGTCGCTACTACTGCTACTGTTACTCTCCTGCTACTGCTGTTACTCTGCTGCTACTGCTGTCACTTTGCTGCTACTGGTTACTGCTACTACTGTTGCTATCACACTACCTTGCTACTGATACTTTTCTGCAGATACTAAGTCTTTCAGGTGTGGTTGAATTGACAACTCAACTGCTAATACTTGAGAATATTCTTTGGCTTCCCCTTGTGTCGAATCAATAAATTTGTGTTGAATACTCTACCCTCGAAAACTATTGCGATCCCCTATACTTATGGGTTATCAAGACCATTTTCTGGCGCCGTTGCCGGGGAAGCATAGCTATATTCTCTGAGTCACTTGGGATTTATGTCTGCTGATCACTATGAGGAATCCGAAAGATCCAAGAACTAAAGTCTTGCCCTCAACTACGAGGACATGTAAGGAACTGCCATCTAGCTCTGCACCTGATTCACCTTCAGTTATGAGTAAGTTTGCGACACCACCTCCTCCTAGAAATCTTGATATGTTGCCTGTTCTAGATGATGCTACTTCTGCTATCCATGATGCTTGTGATGATGCTATGCTTGATACTGCTTTGCCACTTGGTGCATTCCTTGATGCACAAATTTCTAGAGTTGCTGCTAGATGTGATGATACTTCTGAAACTGCCGATACTATTGAAGTAGAACTTGCTATTTTGCCTGTTAGAACTAGCTCTCCTAGATATGAATTGCCTGATATGCCCGAGGGTTATGTTATGGAGGGAGAGATAGCTGAGGACTTTCTTGCTTGTAAGGTTAGCTATGCGGAACGCTATGATGAAATATGACCCGAAGTTTGCTACTTCGCCCATCTTTGTGACCGATAAGGATTACAAATTCTCTGTCGATCCTGAGTTAATCACTCTGGTTGAATCTCATCCTTTTCATGGTTATGAGCCTGAAACGGTTGTATCCCATCTTACCAAACTGCACGATATAGCCACCCTATTCACTAGTGAGGAAAAGACCCGCCACTACTATATCCTTAAGCTGTTTCCTTTCTCGCTAAAGGATGATGCTAAGACTTGGTTCACTTCTCTTGCTCCTGGTTGTGTGTGTAGCCCCCAGGATATGATCTACTACTTCTCTGAGAAATATTTCCCTGCCATAAGAAGCAAGCTGCCTTGCAGGAAGTATACAAATTTGCGCAAGTTGAAGAAGAGAGTCTCCCACAAGCTTGGGGGAGGCTCGTCCAGCTACTGAATGCTTTGCCTGATCACTCTCTTCAGAAGAATGAAATACTTGATATCTTCTATAATGGACTAAGCGATGCTTCTAGAGACCACCTAGATAGTTGTGCCGGTTGTGCTTTTAGGGAACAAACTGTAGAACAAGCTGAGATCCTATTGAATAACATCTTGTGCAATGAGAATGCTTGGACTATTCCCGAACCACCTCCGAAGAAAACTCCTAAGAAAAGAGGTATCCTATTCCTCAGCCCTGAAGATATGCAAGAAGCTAAGAAATCTATGAAAGAGAAAGGCATTAAATCGGAAGATGTCAAAAATCTACCACCTATCGAACAGATCCATGGTCTTGATAACCCAATACAGGTAGTAGAAGTAAATTCTCTTCGTAGATCCAATGAGAGTGATATTCCTTTTGATAAACCTGGTAGCTTCTGCGTGGATGAATTGGATAACTTTGTTGCCAAACAACAAAGTTTCAATGACTATGTTAGTATACAATCAGAACAGAATGCTTAAATTCTTAGTCATTTAAGTGCTTGTGTGGATAGAAATGTCAATGATCTTAAGCTTCTGAGTAAGCATGCCTCTATGGTTACTACTCAGGTAGAACAAGTACTTAAGGCTCAAAATGACTTGCTCAATGAGTTGAATGACTATTCCGTCAGAGTCGTCACTAGAGGCGGTTGAATGACCGAGGAACCTTTGTATCCTGAGGGTCATCCTAAGAGAATTGAACAAGATTCTCAAGGAGATAACACTGATGCACCTAGTCATCCTAGAAAGAAAAAGAGAAATGTTAGGAACCTGCACGCTAGCAACCCTGTTGCTGTTACACCTGAGAGTCCAAACGATGTCTCTATTTCTGATGCCGAAACACAATCTGGTGATGAACATGAGCCTAATGATAATATCAATAGTGATGTTCATGTTGATGCTCAACCTAGCAATGATAAGGATGTGGAGATTGAACCTGTTGATCTTGATAACCCACAGCCTAAGAATAAGAGATACGATAAGAATGACTTCGCTGCTAGGAAGCATGGTAAAGAAAGGGAACCATGGGTTCAGAAACCCATGCCCTTTCCTCCCAAACCATCCAATAAAAAGGATGATGAGGATTTTGAGCGATTTGTTGAAATGATTAGACTTGTCTTTCTGCAAATGCGTTTGACAGATATGCTCAAAATGTCTCCGTATGCTAAGTACATGAAGGATATTGTGACTAATAAGAGGAGGATACCTGAGGTTGAGATTTCCACCATGCTTGCTAACTATACCTTCAAGGGTGGAACTCCTAAGAAACTAGGTGATCCTGGAGTGCCCACGATACCTTGCTCCATTAAAGGCAACTACGTTAGAATTGCTTTATGCGACCTTGGAGCTGGTGTTAGTGTTATGCCTCTCTCTCTTTATCGTAGGCTTGAACTGGATAAGTTGACACCCACTGAAATCTCTCTGCAAATGGCCGACAAATCAACTGCTTTCCCTATCGGCATTTGCGAGGATGTGCCTGTTGTGGTTGCGAACGTTACTATCTTAACAGACTTTGTTATTCTGGATATTCCTGAGGACGATGCCATGGCGGTCATCCTCGGAAGACCCTTTTAAAACACTTGAGGGGCTGTTATAGATTGCAACAAAGGCAATGTCACTTTCCATGTCAACGGTAATGAGCATACGGTGCACTTTCCGAAGAAATAATATCGAGTACATTGCATCAATGCTATCGAAAAGACTTCATCGATTCTTATTGGGAGCTTCGAATGCCCTATACCTCGTGTTAAGATGAAGTATGATTTTCTTGTTGGGGAGATGCACATCCCCATTGAGGTAACCTGGTGACTATGCGAAAATTCTATGTTTCCTTTTGCGATTTGAAAAAGTTTGTCAAGGAGACTTGATCAACCTCATTGACGGATTTCTTTCGATGACCATGAGATGGATGAATCGAGGAGTCACAAACCTCTGTTCCAAGCTTTCACCTTTGGTTGCTTAGAAGAAAAATGATAGATTTAGTTTAGTTTTCCCTGTTTTCAACTTTTAGTTTCCCATAGAAAAGTACCCTGAAAATAAAAGTTCTAAGAATGCCGTGAAAATCAAGTATGATTTTTTCTGGAATTTTTGAAAAATACTGAGACTAAGAGCTAGTCTGGGGGCTGCACGAGTGGGCCACAAGCCCTAGAAGCGCGGGCACCCCCCTGGCCGCGCCACCCAGGCTTGTGGGGCCCACTTGCACCCCCTCCACTCATTCTAGCTCCCATCTGCTTCTCCTACCTCCAGAAAAAATCGTTTCGCAGCTCAAACCCGTGTTCTTGCTCTTCTTGCTGCGATTTTCGATCTCCTTGTGCAAAGCACCATTCACCAAACTCTTTTGGAGAAATTGCTCCTTGGTAAGTGACTCCTCCATTGGTCCAATTAGTTTTTGCTCTAGTGCCTTATACATCGCGTCTTTTTGCTGCCTTGGTGACCCTGTTCTTGAGCTTTGCATGCTAATTTTAGCTGGTCCCAAGTAGTTTTGATGCATGATATGACCTCTAGGCACTTGTGGGAGTAGTTGCTACGAGTTTCGTTGGGTCGTGTTCACTTTTCCTTAGAGTCACTGAAAATTTCAGAAAAGGAAGATGTTCAGGAGAAACTATCATGGTGGTTCCTCAAGCAAGAGAGGTCCCCGTCTCGCGATTCGGGAGCCCGATCCTTACCAACCAAGGAACGCACAGGTACAACCATGTGAATGGCCTTCTGATGAATTCATGATTGAGGCAGGTTTCAAAGATGAGTTTGATACACTAGTTCACAACATCGGACTCGAAGAATTCATCTCCGATAAATGTGAACAGTATGTTTCTCTCACTGCCACTTTTGTTCGTAGATTCAAATTTTCAGCTGGCCGTGACACATCCTTACTGTTTGATCTCTATGACAAATCATATACCATGGATTTCAAGGATTTCAATAGAATATGCAAGATACCTGTTTGTGGTAGTCTCACTGATCCTCCTAAATCTTCGGTTAGAGATTTTTTCTCTGGTGTAACTGTCGGAGAAACTAGAGATATTACACAAGCTACCATGGGGAGCATTCATTTTCCTGCCTTGCATTACTTTGCCCTCTTCATAGGTAGATGCATTAATGGCAAGATTGAGCACTGTCACCTCTGCGCACCCGACCTTAGTATTCTTAAGAGCGCAGTAACGGGTGATAGAAGTTTCAACATGGGAGCTATAATAGCAAGGAGGCTGAATAATAATGCTAATGAAGGTGATTTCTTTGGTGGGATCTATGCCACTCGAATAGCAAATTTTCTTGGAGTACCCATCCGGGAAGGAGATCCCCCGCTCTATACAGCTTTCCTTGATTGCGCTGCTTTGTCACGCTATCAGTTCCTTGAGAGGGATGATGAATCCCTCCAATACCGGTTAATATTTAACCGGCAGCGTGTTTTCCATATTACCCTTCCTGCTCCTGCCTTCTTTGACTTTCAGGTAAAACGGAGATATTACATAACCAAAGGAGAGGCAGAGGAGTATGAGAGGGAGGCAAAGGCTGCTCGTCTCCGCGAGGTAGCTATTCAGGCAGTGGCTGTAGCGTTTCCGTATAACCCCCATTATGATTTTGGGTATCGCCCAGACCATCCATGGGAGTAGACCAACTTAGGACAAAAGCCTAAGCTTGGGGGAGTATGTGTTTCTCACCGACTTTATATTCTTGCTTACGCTTTCACTTTGTTAGTCGGTGTTCACACTTTGCCACTGTATCATCCATGCTAGTTTATTTTCTTTTTCTCGTTTTCTTTTCGTGTGTTTGTCTAGTTCGAGAAAACCCAAAAAGATTTTCTTGTTCTTCTTTTGCTTGTTGGGAGCTTTCCCGTGTAAATAGTTTTCTTTTTCTTTGGGTCAAAGTAGAAGATCATGGTTACAATGTTTAGTGGCTCTCGCGTGCTTATCTGTTTATCTGTCAAAGAACCACATTACTTTGTCTTCTCCTTTGTGGTTGCTTGCAGATTCCAGCGTAGTCCAATGCACGAGCACTCTTATTATTGTTCACATCATTCGGTCGTGCAAGTGAAAGGCAATAATGACGATATATGATGAAGTGACTGAGCCTGGAAAAGCTGGAGTGAAATCGATCTATTTTGTTTTTGTAAATATGACTAGCTCATCGTTCCAGACTCAGCTTTGTTGTGAGAGAAACTTGTTTGCAATGACAACTTAGAGTTCATGGTTTCTGATGCCATGCTTAATTAGCTAGGAGCTTATAATGGTTTGTCTTGGATGCAATATGAATTTTGAGATGACTATGATGTAGTATGATAGGATGGTATCCTCCTTTGAATGATTCAAGTGGCTTGACTTGGCACATGTTCACGCATGTAGTTGAAACAAAATCAACATAGCCTCTATGATATTCATGTTCATGGTGATCTATGTCCTACTCATGCTTGCACTCAATGTTGGTTAATCTCAATGCATTTGATGACTGTTGTCGCTCTCTAGTTGGTTGCTTGCCAGTCTTTTGCTAGCCTTCACTTGTACTAAGCGGGAATACTTCTTGTGCATCCACTTCCATAAACCCAAAGTTGTTCCATATGAGTCCACCATACCTACCTCTATGCGGTATCTACTTGTCGTTCCAAGTAAATTTGCATATGCCACTCTCTAAACCTTCAAGAAATAATCTGTTTTGCATGCCCGAACCGCTCATGTGGTGACAGGGGGCTATCAGTATCTTCCATGCTAGGCGTGTTATCCTCGATATGTGTTTATTCACTATCATTTACGAGAAAGGGGCCGGTAATTGGAATGCCCAGTTCCATGCTCAAATCGAAAAGATAATTGCAAACAAACCCCCCTGGATTGATGTTGGTATGGACGACACCCGAGTATTCGGCTAGTCGTGGAGTGTGATTGATCGGTGGTGGGGGAGTCAACACTTTACTTTTATGTTTGGGAACTGCCTATAGCATGTGTAGCGTGGAAGATGGTGAAAACTCTTGGTCATTGCATTGACAATGAAAGCATGCCACCCAAAGTTATTATCTCTGTTTTCAACTCTTGAGCTCTGGCACCTCTGCAAATCAATGCTTCCCTCTCCGAAGGGCCTGTCTATTTATGTTCCTGTTGAGTCATCCTCTTCTTATAAAAGCACCAATTAGAGAGCACCTCTGTCATTTTTATGCTTTGCTTTTAACTGTATTGAGTATGACTGTGATTGGATCTTCTTTGCCATGAATTGCAATGTTTAGTCAGCCCTTGGTCTTTGAAGGTGCTCTGCATTTATGTTTTGCGGTCTCAGAAAGAGCGAGCGAGATACCATCTATTCGTACTGCTTCATGATTGTTTTGATTGAAGTGTTGACATTTGAAACTTATTATTATTGCTCGCTAGTTGATTATGAGATTGATATGAGTTTACCGTGAGACCTAGATGTCATTTGCTTATGTGGTTAGCTTGTGATCTTGCTGAAATTCTGGATATGAGTTAGACATAGTTGCAACAACAAGATCAAACAGAGTTCGTAAAAGTTTTTCTTTTGTCTCTTTCAGTTTGTCAACTGAATTGCTTGAGGACAAGCAAGGTTTTAAGCTTGGGGGAGTTGATACGTCTCCATCGTATCTACTTTTCCAAACTCTTTTTCCCTTGTTTTGGACTCTAATTTGCATGATTTGAATGGAACTAACCCGGACTAACGCTGTTTTCAGTAGAATTGCCACGGTGTTGTTTTTGCGCAGAAATAGAAGTTCTCGGAATGACCTAGAAATTTACGGGGATTTTTTTGTGGAATATATAAAAAATACCAGCGCAAGAATCAACGGAGGAAGTGGAGCGTGGAGCCCACAACCCCACCATGCGCGGGCCCCCCTGGTCGCGCCTGGTAGGCTTGTGGGGCCCACGGAGCTCCACCGCCTCCAATCTCAGCTCTATTTAGTCCCTTTCATCAGGAAAAAAAATTCTAGGAGAAGAGTTCATCGCGTTTTACGATACGGAGGCGCCGCCACCTCCTGTTCTTCCTCTGGAGGGCAGATCTGGAGTCCGTTCTGGGTTCCGGAGAGGGGAGATCGTCGCCATCGTCGTCACCAACCTTCCTTCATCGCCAATTCCATGATGCTCTTCACCGTTCGTGAGTAATCTCATCGTAGGCTTGCTGGACAGTGATGGGTTGGATGAGATCTATCATGTAATCGAGTTAGTTTTGATGGGGATTGATCCCTAGTATCCACTATGTTATGAGATTGATGTTGCTACTACTTTGCCATGCTTAATGCTTGTCACTAGGGCCCAAGTGCCATGATTTCAGATCTGAACCTATTATGTTGTCGCCAATAGATGTGTGTTCTTGATCCTATCTTGCAAGTTGTAGTCACGTACTATGTGTTATGACCCGGCAACCCCGGAGTGACAATAGCCGGAACCACTCCCGGAGATGACCATAGTATGAGGAGTTCATGTATTCACTAAGTGTTAATACGTTGGTCCAGTTCTTTGTTAAAAGGAGAACCTTAATATCCCGTAGTTTCCATTAGGACCCCGCTGCCACGGGAGGGATGGATAATAGATGTCATGCAAGTTCTTTTCCCTAAGCACGTATGACTACATACGGAATACATGCTTACATTACATTGACGAATTGGAGCTAGTTACATATCTCTCCGTGTTATAACTGTTGCATGATGAATAACATCCGGCATAATCATCCATCACCGATCCAATGCCTACGAGTATTTTACTATTGGTCCTTGCTATGTTACTTTGTCGCTACTACTGCTACTGTTACTCTTCTGCAACTGCAGTTACTGCTGCTGTTGTTACTCTGCTGCTACTGCTGTCACTTTGCTGCTACTGGTTACTGCTACTACTGTTGCTATCACACTACCTTGCTACTGATACTTTTCTGCAGATACTAAGTCTTTCAAGTGTGGTTGAATTGACAACTCAACTGCTAATACTTGCGAATATTCTTTGGCTTCCCCTTGTGTCGAATCAATAAATTTGGGTTGAATACTCTACCCTTGAACACTGTTGCGATCCCCTATACTTGTGGGTTATCAACCCCATCTTTTTATCGTTAAGAGCAACGATACGTGCGTGTCATGTCTCCTTCCATCATTGAGATTGAGCACCGCAAGATCGAACCTGTCACAAAGCACCTCTTCCCATTGCAAGATAAAAAGATCAAGTTGGCCAAAAAACACAAATATCGGAGAAGAAATACGAGGCTATAATAATCAAGTATGGATATAATTTCATAGATCTTTTCATAAACTCACAATTCATCGGATCCCAACAAACACACCACAAAAGAAAGAGTTACATCAAATAGACCTCTAAGAGACCATTGTGTTGAGAAGCAAAACGAGAGAGAAAGCCATCTAGCTATTTCCTACAGACCCCTAGGTCTGATATGAACTACTCCTGCATCATTGGAGGAGCACCAATGAGGATGATGAGCCCCTCCGTGATCGTGTTCCCCTCCTGCATGGTGCCGGAAAGGGATCTAGATTGGACCTCGTGGCTTCACGAACTTGCGGTGGCTGAAACAATTTTCTGTTGGCTCTTCTAGGGTTTCTGGAATATTTGGTTATTTATGCAGTCAAGAGGCGGTGGAGGATGTGCCTGAGGCCCCCACTACCTACCAGGGCGCATCATGGTGCCTAGTGGGCCGCCTTGGCCTCCCGTGGTGTGCTTCCTTGGTTCTCTCATTTCCTTGTGTTCCAAAAATAATCTCCAAAAAAATTGTGGCATTTGGACTTCAGCTCATATTGATTTTTTGCGAAGGAAAAAAAACAAACAAAAAACAGCAACTGCCACTCAACACTATGTCAATAGGTTAGTTCTAAAAAATGATATAAAGTTGCTATAAAATGATTGTAAAACGTATATGAATGATAATATAACAACATGGAACAATAAAAAGTATGGGGCCTAATGTTGGGGATATTGACATGAATAATTTCAAGTCAATCTGGAGCCTAATGTTGGGGATATTACCCCGTCGTATAACCCGCCCTATGGAGACCGGGTCAAGATTGTGGCGGCTTGGCATGAAAATTAAAGATGGGCCTTGGCTGACAGGACCCAAGGCGGCCTGCTCCAGTAAGCCGCCAAGCAGCTCGGGACGTAACAAGACAAGGCCCATGAGGCACAAGGTCAAGAGAAGATGTCCTTGCTTGAAAGGCAAGACAAGTTAGAGATATGCCGGGTCATGAATCATAGCACGACCCGGACTCTTGTAAAACCCTAGGTCTTGACCTGTATATAAAGGCAAGCCCCTGAGGTCGATAAGATTAAGTTACAATCCATCGAGAGCTAGGTCAGGCGAATCCACACCCTTATAATCGATTTCATCATCAATACACACAAAGTAGGATGTAGGCTTTTACCTCTATCGGAGGGGCCGAACTTGGGTAAACTCGTCTCTCGTTCCCGATTAACCCCTTTGAGTCACCACATAGTTGCGATGGCCTCATCACTAAGTGCTTCCACGAGGATATCTGCCGTGACAAAACCATGACACCCTCCGTGATCGATCCCCCTCCTACAGGGTGCCGGAACGGAGCTCCAGATGGCCTCCCGTTGGAACAAAGACATGCGATGGTGTAAAAACTGTTTTGCGACTCCCCCTGGTGTTTTTAGGGTAGATGAGAATTTATAAGCCAAAGAACAGAGTCGGGAGGGCCATGAGGGAGGCACAAGCCATTAGGGCGCCCCCAGGCAGCGCCTTGTTGGCTTGTGGGCCTCGTCGTGAGGCCTCCAACCTTCTTGCGATGCTCGTTGGTCTTCTTTTGTTCCAAAAGAAATCACCAAAAAGTTTCAGGGCAATTAGACTTCGGTTGGTATGGAACACGTGAAAAGTGAAAACACAAAGAAAACAAGAACTGACACTTGGCACTGGGTCAACAGGTTAGTGCTAAAAAATAATATAAAATGGTAAATAAATATCCCAAAAGTATTCTAGAATGATTATATATCAACATGGAACAATAAAAAATTATAGATCGTTGGACACGAATCAAGCATCCCCAAGCTTAATTCTTGCTCATCCTCTAGTAGGTAAATCATAAAAACAGAATATTCATGTGACATGCTATCCATGATGTAACCTTATGCATGTATTCTCATTGAGCAATGATGAATTAACAAACATTAACATAGCTATACTTATAGGTATAATCAACAGATCATTAATCTTTCAAAGTATACGATCCTCAAAGATTGTTTTATCCCGCATCCGTCTCTATTATATTAGGAAGACATGGATCCATCTTCACCACATTAATAGAAATTTCAAGCACTACAGTGTTCAAGTTAGGCAATTGGATCATACTTCTTCAATATGCATCAACTTTTTATTCTTCACGCAATACATGACCGTGAACCATTGGACATAGAGTAAAGGTGGGATAGAATATGGTGGTAGGTTTCAAAGGGGAAAAGTGGAGAAGATAGTCTCACATTAACTAAGCATACCAACGAGCTATGGAGATGCCCGTTGATAGATATCGATGCGAGGAGTAGGGATTGACATGCAAATGATGCACAAGAGCTATAACTGTATGAAAGCTCCACTGAAGCTAAGTGGGGTGTGCATCCAACTTGCTTGCTCATGAACACCTGAGGCATTTGAGGAAGGCCGTCATCGGAATATACAAGGCAAGTTTATGAAAAAGTGATTCCCACTAGCGTATGAATGATATAACATGAGACTCTCTATATGAAGAACAAGGTGCCACTTTGAGGCACAAGTGTGGTAAAGGATAGTAGTAAAGTCTCTTCTCTCTTTTTCTCTCATTCGTTTTTTTATGGTGGGCTCATTTGGCTTTCCCCATTTTCATTTTCTCACTGGGACAATGCTCTAATAATGATGTCCATCACACTTTATTTTACTTACAACTAAACATGAAAACTAATAGGACAATATGACTCTGAATGAATGCCGCTCGTAGTGTACCAGGATGTACAAAGATCTAGCATGACATGTATCAAAAATATGATGAACAGTGTCTTTGCCACAAATACTATGTCATCTCTATATGATCATACAAAGTATTATAATGATGAACGAACTAGTCATGTGAAGTGACAATGGAATTTGCATGACAATATATCTCAGAATGGATATGGAAATGCCATGATAGGTAGGTATGGTGGCAGTTTTGAGGAGGGTATAAAAACATTTATGTGCAATAGAGCGTGTCATGTCACGGGGTTTGGATACATCGGCGGAAGTTGCACCAATCCTCAAGGTGAGAACAGGCGATGCACGGTGCCGAAGAGGCTATCAAATATGAGGAGGTGAGAGTGTGTACGTCAATGGTGTCACATTAGTGATGAAGAACTTGTATACTTATTACAAAGTTTTATTATTTTATCACAAATCAAAGTACTACTCGCATACCCCGAGGGAGAGGGTTGGTAGTAATTAGCCATCGCGGGACTCCGACTCAAAACAACACAAGGATTTCAACGAGGAATATAAATGCTCACACATCATCACCATGCCTTTTTTAATTCTTTTGGATGAACATGAAGTTTAACGTCTCTTAATATCAACACCTATCTGAATGAATAATAATGCACTCACACCTTTCTCAAATCACCACATCAATATCATTAACCCACAACTTCTCTATATGTGCTACACGATGGTTTTTATCATCACTCATTGGATACTCATTATTTTTTATCTAGTCTTATGACCCAAGCAAATTACCATCACTATTTTTCCATGTCTCAAACAAATATAAGTGAAGAATGAGAGTGTAATATTTCTATAAATTCTATAGGCCACCGTGCTTGAAAAGATATAAGTGAAGTACTAGAGCAACTGCTATGCTCAAAAGATAAAAAGTGAAGCACATAGAGTATTCTAACAAATTGTGATGATGTGGTCTCTCTCTAAAGTAGGTGTGTCCAGCAAACAATGAATGTGGCAATCTGAAAGTAAAATAAAACAAAAGCAAACAATGCTCCAAGCAAAACTCATGTCATGTGACGAGTAAAAATATAGCTCCAAGTAACATACCGATGGATTGAGAAGAAAAGACGGGATGCCTTCCGAGGCATACCCAAGCATAGACGCTTGAGTCATCCTAGAATATTACCTTGTGGTGCCTTGGCCAACCCCAAGCTTAGACTTTTGCTGCTCCTCAATCCTTTTTCCATCGGAACAATACCCAAAACTTTAAAACTACAATGACAAAAAACTCAAGAAAACTTCGTGGAATCCGTTAGTATAAGCAATATATAAAATAGTTTCAGGTGCTGTTACAAATTGAATATTATTTCATTTTAGCATAGGGTATTGTATATTAACTCCTACATGGCTATATCCCTCGATACAGTCCATAACATCCTCAAAACAAGCATACTACACATGCAAAAACAGAATTTGAGTGAAACAGAATAGTCTGTAGTAATATGTAATCAATCTATACTTCTGTAACTCCAAAACTTTTGAACATTAGGAAGATCTGAGGAATTTATATATCAATCCTGTGTAAAAAAATCAACTTAAAAAGATGTTCAGAAAAATGATAGAAATTTTGCACTAGACGTCAAAGTTTTTGCTTTTTCATAGTATCAATTCTACTCGTCATGCAAATCATCCCAAAGGCTTTACTTGGCAAAAAAATAATTAAAACATAAAAACACAATAATTACAGAGTCAATAATCATGTTACCACACACTAACAGAATTTTTTTTAAACATAACTATTGGGTTGCCTCCAACAAGCGCTATTGTTTTACGCCCCTAGCTAGGCATACTGCATAGTTTCAAGTGTTTCATCTTTGTCATCAAGCTCCTTAATAATACAACCATGGATAGTAGGAACACGAGAAGACTTGAGAATAGGATCCTTTATCGTGTCTATGAATTTGGTGTGAACATTAATCATTTTGAGATCTTCGTTTCTTTCGGTGGGTGGTGTACTAATGCTCTTAGGAACGTATATGGACTTGGGCCTTTTGTCTCGAGAAGTACTAGCATTAGTTTTATATCGTGTAAAAGCGGAACCTACTTTGTCAATCACCTCCTCCATTTTATCAATTCTACTAAAACCTTGTTCCACCCCTCCCCCCGTCAGTAATAATGTCCTTTTCCTTTAAGGATTTCAAAGTCCTTCCGACACGTGACCCAAGTAGAGTGATATGATTATGCAATTTTTTACCTAACTCCTCAATGGGTTCTTGAGTAACCATTTTCCTTTCAATAGCAACAAGTCATTGCATGACATGTTCCAAGGTTAAATTGGTTGCATTTATGTTAACAGGTGGTCTTCCAACTATTGGAAATATGCCGTAGAGGCAATAATAAAATAATAATAATTATATTTCCTCTTTCAAGATACTCGTTTATTATCCATGCTATAACTCTATTGAATGGAAACATAAATACATGTGTGGATATATAGACAAAACCGTGTCCCTAGTGAGTCTCTAGTTGACTAGCGTGTTAATCAAGGATGGTTAAGGTTTCCTGGCCATAGACAAGTGTTGTCACTTGATGACAGGATGACATCATTAGGAGAATGATGTGATGGACAAAGACCCAAACTATGAACATAGCGTATGATCGTGTCATTTTGTTGCTATTGTTTTCTACATGTCAATTATTCATTCCTATGACCATGAGATCATGTAACACACTAACACTGGAGGAATGCCTTGTGTATATCAAATGTCGCAATGTTACTGGGTGACTATAAAGGTACTCTACAGGCATCTCCGAAGCTGTCAGTTGAGTTAGCATGGTTCAAGACTGGGATTTGTCACTCCGTGTGATGGAGAGGTATCTCTGGGCCCACTCGGTAATACAACATCACATATAAGCCTTGCAAGAAATGTGACTAAAGAGTTAGTCACGGGATCATGTATTACATAATGAGTAAAGAGACTTGCCGGTAACGAGATTGAAATAGGTATGGAGATACCGACGATCCAATCTCGGGAAAGTAACATATCGAAGGACAAAGGGAATGGTATACGTGATTATATGAATCCTTGACATAAAGGTTCAAACGATAAGATCTTCGTAGAATATGAAGTATCCAATATGGACATACAGGTCCCGCTATTGGATATTGACCGGGGAGTGTCTCAGGTCATGTCAGCATAGTTCTTGAACCCACAAGGTCTGCACACTTAAGGTTCGGTGACGTTTCAGTATAGTTGAGTTATAGGTGCTGGTGACCAAAGTTTTGTTCGGAGTCCCGGATGAGATCTAGGACGTCAAGAGGAGTTCTCGAATGGTTTGGAAACGAATATTGATATATAGGAAGTTGATATTTGGATTCCGGAAAAATTTCGAGCATTGCCGTCAGTGTACCGGGAGTGACGAATGGGTACCGGGGGCCCACCAGGTGGGACCACCACTATCCAAGAGGGCCACGTGGACTTTATGGTGGCGCAATAGCTCTTAGTGGGCTGTCTAGTCAACCAAAGAGAGCCCATGTGGAAAAAGGTGGAAAATCCAAAAGAGGTGGACAATTTGGGAAGGAGTCCTAATCCAAGTAGGATTGGAGGAGGACTCCTCTCCCCTTTGGTTCGGCCGACCCCAAGGGGTTTCCCTGGGTGGGCAAGGCTTCCTCCTCCCTCCTCCTATATATACTAGAGGTTTTAGGGTTTCCGAGACACAATTTCAGCCACGTGCAACCCTCTCCTCTAGTTTGGAGTTCCTCATCTATATCGGATTTCTGCGGTGTTTAGGCGAAGCCTTGCAGGAATAGACCACCACCATCACCGGTGTGCCGTCACGCTGTCGGAGAACTCATCTACTTCCCCGTCTCTCTTGCTGGATCAAGAAGGCAGATATCGTCATCGAGGTGTACGTGTGCTAAACGCGGAGGCGCCGTCCATTCGGTGCTAGTTCGGGGCGGATTATGGGACGACCGCGATTTGGATCACTAAGACGTTCCACTACATTAACCGCATTTCTTAACGTTTCCCGCTTAGCGATCTACACGGGTATGTAGATCCGATCTCCTTCTCGTAGATGATCATCAACATGATAGGTCTTCGCGTGCGTAGGAAATTTTTTGTTTCCCATGCAACGTTCCCCAACAGTGGCATCATGAGCTAGGTTCATGCGTAGATGAAATCTCGAGTAGAACACAAAAGTTTTTGTGGGCGTTGATGTTCGATTTTCTGCCCTCCTTAGTCTTTTCTCGATTCAGCGGTATTGTTGGATTGAAGCGGCCCGGACCAACCTTACTCGTATGCTTACGAGAGACCGGTTTCATCAACTAACATGCAACTTGTTGCATAAAGATGACAGACAGGTGTCTGTTTCTTCAACTTTAGTTGAATCTAATTTGACCGAGGCGGTCTTTGGAGAAAGGTTAAATAGCAATTTTCATATCACTGTTGTGGCATTCCGTAAGTAAGATGCCATCATACTAGATACCCATAGCAGCCACGTAAAACTTGCAACAACAAATTAGAGGACGTCTAACTTGTTCTTGCACGGTATGCATGTGATGTGATATGGCCAAAGACATGATGTGATATATTTGATGTATGAGATGATCTTGTTGTAGTAGTTAAATATCGACTTGCACGTCGATGCTACGGCAACCGGCATGAGCCATAGGGTTGTCTTTAAACTAACGTTTGTGCTTGCAGATGCTTTTGCTATATTGCTAGGTAGTAGCTTTAATAGTGATAGCATAGGTAGCACGACAACCAGATGACGACACAATGATGGAGATCATGGTGTGGCGCCAGTGACGATGAAGATCATGCCGGCGCTTTGGTGATGGAGATAAAGAAGCACAAGATCATGGCTATCATGTCACTTATGAATTGCATGTGATGTTAATACTTTTATGCACCTTATTTTGCTTAGAACGATGGTAGCATTATAAGGTGATCCCTCACTAAAATTTCAAGATAAAATTGTATTCTCCCCGACTGTGCACCGTTGTGAGAGTTCGTCGTTTTGAGACACCACGCGATGATCGGGTGTGATAGACTCAACGTTCACATACAATGGGTGCAAAACAGTTGCACACGCGGAACACTCGGGTTAAACTTGACGAGCCTGGCATGTACAAACATGGCCTCGGAACACAAGATACCGAAAGGTCGAGCATGAATCATATAGTAGATATGATCAACATAGAGATGTTTACCACTGAAACTATACTCAACTCACGTGATGATCGGACTTGAGTTAGTGAATTTGGATCATGCGACACTCGAATAACTAGAGGGATGTCTATTTGAGTGGGAGTTTACCATTAATATGATTAGCTAAACTCAATTGTCTTGAACATAGTCTAAGTAATCTTTGCAAAATTTTATGTTGTAGATCAATGGCTCGCGTAGTAGCAACCCTGAATTTTAATACGTTCCTAGAGAAAACTAAGCTGTAAGATGATGGTAACAACTTTGTAGACTGGGCTCGAAATCTGAGGCTTATCCTTCAAGCTGGGCAAAATAATTATGTCCTTGATGCAGCGCTAGGAGATGAACCACCCGCTACGGCTGAACAAGATGTTTTGAACGCTTGGCAAGCTCGAAAGGATGACTACTCACTAGTTCAATGTGTAGTTTTGTATGGATTTGAACCGGGACTTCAACGACGCTTTGAACGTCATGGAGCATATGAGATGTTCCAGGAGTTGAAGTTTATCTTTGAGAAAAATGCCCGGATCGAGAGGTATGAGACCTCTAATAAATTCTATGCTTGCAAAATGGAGGAGAATTCGTTTGTCAGTGAACATGTTCTCAAAATGTCTGGGTAGTCAAACCGTCTAGCTGAGCTAGGGATCGATCTCCCGCAAGAAGCTATCACTGACCGAATTCTTCAATCACTGCCACCTAGCTACAAGAGTTTGTGTTGAACTATAACATGCAAGGGATGAATAAGTCACCCTGCAAGTTATTTGCGATGCTGAAAGTCGCTGAGTCAGAAATTAGGAAATAACATCAAGTGTTGATGGTCAATAAGACCACTGGTTTCAAGAAGAACGGCAAAGGCAAGAATGGTAACTCCAAAAAGAGTGGCAAAACTATTGCCCCTCTGACGAAGAAACCCAAGGCTGGGCCTAAGCCGGAAATTGAGTGCTATTCTTGCAAGGGCACTGGTCACTTGAAACGCAACTGCCCCAAGTATCTGGCCGATAAGAAGGCGGCCAACACCAAACAAGGTATATATGATATACATGTTATTGATGTCTACCTAACAAACTCTCGTAGTTGTGCCTCGGTATTTGATACCGGTTCTGTTGCTCACATTTGCAACTCGAAGCAGGAACTGCGGAATAAGCGAAGGCTGGCGAAGGATGAAGTGACGATGCGCGTGGGAAATGGTTCCAAGGTTGATGCGACCGCCGTCGGCACGGCCTCACTTCAGTTACCTTCGGGATTAGTTATGAACTTAAGTAATTGTTATTTAGTGCCCACGTTAAGCATGAACATGATATCTGGATCTTGTTTATTTCGAGACGGTTACTCACTGAAGTATGAGAATAATGGTTGTTCTATTTATATGAGTAATATATTTTATGGTCATGCACCCAATTTGAGGGGTTTGTTCATATTAAATCTCGATTGTGATGATACTCACATCCATAACATTGAGACCAAAAGATGTAGAGTTAACAATGATAGCGCCACTTTCTTGTGGCACCACCGCTTAGGTTATATTGGTGTTAAGCGTATGAAGAAACTCCATGCCGACGGACTATTGGAGTCACTTGATTTTGTATCACTTGACACATGCGAACCATGCCTCATGGGCAAGATGACTAAGACTTTGTTCTCTGGAACAATGGAGTGTGCAAGTGACTTATTGGAGATTATACATACTGATGTGTGCGGACCAATGAGCATAGAGGCGCGCGGTGGATATCATTATTTTCTCACCTTCACTGACGATTTGAGTCGGTATGGCTATATCTACTTGATGAAGCACAAGTCTGAAATCGTTGAAAAGTGTAAGCAATTTCAGAGTGAAGTGGAAAATCATCGTAGCAAGAAGATCAGGTTCCTACGATCTGATCGAGGAGGAGAGTATCTGAGTTATGAGTTTGGTTCTCACTTAAGACAATGTGGAATTGTTCCACAGTTGACACTGCTTGGAAGACCATAGCGTAATGGTGTGTCCGAACGTCATAATCGTACTTTGTTAGATATGGTGCGATCTATGATGTCTCTTACCGATTTTCCATTATCTTTTTGGGGCTATGCATTAGAGACAGCTCGATTCACTTTAAATAGGGCACCATCAAAATCTATTGAGACGACACCATATGAGCTATGATATGGCAAGAAGCCAAAGTTGTCGTTTCTTAAAGTTTGGGATGCGATGCTTATGTCAAAAAGCTTCCGCCTGACAAGCTGGAACCCAACGTGGAAAAGTGCGTCTTCATAGGATACCCAAAAGAGATAGTTCGGTATACCTTCTATCTCAGATCCGAGGGCAAAGTGTTTGTCACCGAGAACGGAGCTTTTCTTGAGAAAGAGTTTCTCTCGAAAGAATTGAGTGGGAGAAAGATAGAACTTGATGAGGTTACAGAACCTCTACTTCAACAAGATGGTGGCGCAGGGCAGAAATAAATTTCTGTCGAGGCAACACCAGTTGAAGAGGAAGCTAATGATGATGATCATGAAGCTTCAGATCAAGTTACTGTCAGACCTCACAGGTCCACAAGAGCACGTGCTGCTCCCGAGTGGTACAGGAATCCTGTCTTGTCTATCATGTTGTTAGACAACAATGAGCCTGCGAGTTATGGAGAAACAATGGTGGGCCCAGATTCCAACAAATGGTTAGAAGCCATGAAATCTGAGATAGGATCTATGTATGAAAACAAAGTGTGGACTTTGGAAGTATTACCTGAAGGTCGCAAAGCTATTCAGGACAAATGGATCTTTAAGAAGACGGAGGCGAGCGGTAATGTGAACGTTTATAAAGCTCGACTTGTGGCAAAGGGTTTTTCACAAGTTCAAGGAGTTGACTACGATGAGACATTCTCACCCGTAGTGATGCTTAAGTCCGCCCAAATCGTGTTAGCGATAGCTGCATTTTTCAATTATGAAATCTGGTAGATGGATGTCAAAACGACGTTCCTTAACGGGTTTCTTAAGGAAGAGTTGTATATGATACAATCCGAAGGTTTTGTCGATCCACAGAATGCTGACAATATGTGCAAGCTCCAGCGATCCATTTATGGACTGGTGCAAGCATCTTGGAGTTGGAATCAGCGCTTTGATGAGGTGATTAAGGCGTTTGGGTTTATACAAGTTTTTGGAGAAGCTTGTATTTACAAGAAAGTGAGTGGGAGCTCTATAGCGTTTCTAATATTATATGTGGATGACATATTGCTGATTGGAAACAATGTAGAGTTTTTGGAAAGCGTAAAAGATTACTTGAATAATTTTTTTTCAATGAAAGACCTAGGAGAAGCTGCTTACATATTGGGCATAAAGATCTATAGAGATAGGTCGAGGCGCCTGATAACTCTTTCACAAAGCACATACCTTGATAAAGTTTTGAAGAAGTTCAAAATGGAACAATCCAAGAAGGGGTTCATGCCTGTGTTACAAGGTATAAAGTTGAGTAAGACTCAATGTCCAGTAACTGCAGAAGATAGAGAAAAGATGAGTGTCGTCCCCTATGCTTCAACCATAGGGTCTATAATGTATGCAATGTTGTGCACAAGCCCGGATGTCAACCTAGCCATAAGTATGGCAGGCAGGTTTCAAAGTGATCCAGGAGTGGAACACTGGGCGGCGGTAAAGAATATTCTGAAGTAACTGAAAATGACTAAGGAAATGTTTCTTGTTTATGGGGGTGACAAAGAGATCGTTGTAAAGGGTTATGTCGACGAAAGATTTGACACCGATCCGGATGACTCTAATTCGCAAACCGGATACGTATTTGTTCTTAACGAGGGTGCGGTAAGTTGGTGCAGTTCCAAGCAAAGTGTCGTAGCTGCTTCTACATGCAAAGTGGAGTACATAGCTGCCCGAGAGGCGGCCAAGGAGGGTGCCTCGATGAAGCAGTTTATGTTAGATCTTGGAGTACTGCCAAGTGCACTGGATCCAATCAATCTATTATGTGAGAACACTGGTGCCATTGCTCTAGCCAAGGAACCAAGGTTTCACAAGAGGACCAGACACATAAAGCGACGCTTCAACGCCATCCACGATTACATCAAGAAGGAAGACATAAATATTTGCAAAGTGCACATGGATTTGAATGTTGCAGATCTGCTGACTAAACCTCTACCACGAGCGAAGCATGAACGACACCAGAACGGTATGGGTGTTAGATTCATTACATTGTAAATCACATGAAGATGTGAGACTAGATTATTGACTCTAGTGCAAGTGGGAGACTGTTGGAAATATGCTCTAGAGGCAATAATAAAATAGTTATTATTATATTTCCTGTTTCAATATAATCGTTTGTTATCCATGCTATAACTATATTGAATGGAAAAATAAATGCCTGTGTGGATATATAGACAAAATTGTGTCCCTAGTGAGTCTCTAGTTGACTAGCCAGTTAATCAAGGATGGTTAAGGTTTCTTGGCCATAGACAAGTGTTGTCACTTGACGACGGGATGACATCATTAGGAGAATGATGTGATGGACAAAGACCCAAACTATGAACGTAGCATATGATCGTGTCATTTTGTTGCTATTGTTTTCTGCATGTCAAGTATTCATTCCTATGACCATGAGATCATATAACTCACTGACACCGGAGGAATGCCTTGTGTGTATCAAACGTCGCAACGTTACTGGGTGACTATAAAGGTACTCTATAGGCATCTCCGAAGGTGTCCGTTGAGTTAGCATGGATCAAGACTCGGATTTGTCACTCCGTGTGACGGAGAGGTATCTTGGGGCCCACTCGGTAATACAACATCACATATAAGCCTTGCAAGCAATGTGACTAAAGAGTTAGTCACGGGATCTTGTATTACAGAACGAGTAAAGAGACTTGCCGGTGACGAGATTGAAATAGGTATGGAGATACCGACGATCGAATCTTGGGCTAGTAACATTACCGAAGGACAAAGGGAATGGTATGCGGGATTATATGAGTCCTGGACATAGAGGTTCCACCGATAAGATATTCATAGAATATGTAGGATCCAATATGGACATCCAGGTCCCGCTATTGGATATTGACCGGGGAGTGTCTCAGGTCATGTTTGCATAGTTCTCGAACCCGCAGGGTCTGCACACTTAAGGTTCGGTGATGTTTTGGTATAGTTGAGTTATAGGTGTTGGTGACCAAAGTTTTGTTCGGGGTCCCGGATGAGATCCCGGATGTCACAAGGAGTTCCGACATGGTCCGGAAATGAAGATTGATATATAGGAAGTTGATATTTTGATTCCGAAAGAATTTCGGGCATTGCCGGCAGTGTACATGGAGTGACAAATGGGTACTGTGGGCCCACCAGGTGGGCCCACGACTCCCCAAGAGGGCTACGTGGACTTTATGGTGGCGCAATAGCTCTTAGTGGGCTGTCTAGTCAACCAAATAAAGCCCATGTGGAAAAAGGTGAAAATCCAAAAGAGGTGGACAATTTGGGAAGGAGACCTAATCCAAGTAGGATTGGAGGAGGACTCCTCCCTCCTTTGGTTCGGCCGACCCCAAGGGGTTTCCCTTGGTGGGAAAGGCTGCCTCCTCCCTCCTCCTATATATACTAGAGGTTTTAGGGTTTTTGAGACACAATTTCAGCCACGTGCAACACTCTCCTCTTGTTTGTAGTTCCCCCTCTAGATTGGTTTCTGCGGTGTTTAGGCGAAGCCCTGCAGGAATAGATCACCACCATCACCGGCGTGCCATCACGCTGTAGGAGAACTTATCTACTTCCCCGTCTCTCTTGCTGGATCAAGAAGACGGAGATCGTCATCGAGCTGTACGTGTGCTGAACGCGGAGGTGCCGTCCGTTTGGTGCTAGATCGGGACGGATCGTGGGACGGCGGTGATTTGGATCGCGAAGATATTCCACTACATCAACCTCGTTTCTTAACGCTTCCCGCTTAGTGATCTACATGGGTATGTAGATCCGATCTCCATCTCGTAGATGATCATCACCATGATAGGTCTTTGTGTGCGTAGGAAATTTTTTGTTTTCCATGCAACGTTCCCAACACCAACAAGATTTCCAATGGCATTATAGGCATCCAAAGTATGACAAATTAATAAATTACCACCGCTGATGTTGTCATGGACAAACCTATACCATTTGTCACACCAACAGAATAATTATGGAGCATTGTAGTAGTGGATAGTTTATTAGTTGCTTTATTTTGAGCATAGCAAATCCTATACCATCCATCTTTCAAACTTTATCCTACGCTTTGCTTAAAATTGAAAACATCATTATTGGGCATACGGTGAACAAAGGAAGAAGTAGCCATGACTTCAAACAAGGAGACAAGTAGCAAGTGAAGGTAAATATTTTTGTATTTTTATTTTTTATGAGAAAAACTAAATATAACAGCAAATAAAAAGAGGAACAAGTGAATGAAATTTTTGGTGGAGTTACTTGGTAGTTGGTGATGATATTCCCCGGCAATGGCGCCATCAATCCTTCCTGATACTCGTGATATGTGTTGGGTTTTCCATGAAGAGGAACATGTTATCGCAAGACAAAGCGGGTAAGTATTTCCCTCAGTTATGAAACCAAGGTTAATCGAACCAATAGGAATATCAACCACAACCGTCTTAAGTGGCTGCACACAAAAGAACAAACAACTTGCACCCAACGCGGGAAAGAAGGTTGTCAATCCTCTTGTCTTATTATTTGCAAGCAAGTGAGGTGTGTAGATAATTGTATATAGAAATATAAAATAAAAAGAAATAAATAAAAGCAAGCTAATGAAGGTTTTATCAATATGTTGTGAATATACCCGGGGGTCATAGCTTTCCCTAATGGCATCTCTCATGAAAAATAGCATACGGTGGGTGAAAAAATTACTATTGGGCAATTGACAGAAAAGCGGATAGTTATGCAATATTCACGACAATGATCATGTGTATATAGGCATCACGTCCATAAACATAGGCCAACTCCTGTGTGCACCTATTACTACTACTCCACTCATCGAGCATTATCCAGCATGCATCTAGAGTATTAAGTAAAAACAGAGTAATGCATGGAGAACAATGACATGATGAAGACAATGTAAACTCAAGCAATATAAACGAACCCCATCCTTAGTAGCGGCAACACAAAGATGCATCTTGTCCCCTTCTGTCACTAGGATATAGAAATTCTCTAGGTTGAACCTACCACAACGCACCTCTCTCACGGAAGAAATATCGATCTAGGTGGCCAAACTATTTCAATAGATCAGAGAGAATTACGAAGCTAACATAACCGTGCACATAAGAATCATATAAGTATTCATAGGTGACTCAAATATTTATCGTGAATAATTTGAACATAAACCCATAATTTATCGGATCCCAACAAATGCACCGCACAAAAGGAATTACATCATATGGATCAAAGCGAAGATGCGATGATCATTGTATTGAAGATCAAAGAGAGAGAGAGAGATTGCAATCTAGGTACTCGCTATGGACTTGTAGGTCTATGATGAACTACTCACACATCATCGTGAGGGAATCAAGGTTGATGAAGAGGCCCTCCGTGATTGATACCCCCTCCGACAGGGTGTCGAAACGGATCTCCATATGGCCTCCCATTGGAATAGAGATTTGTGACAGCGTAAAAAGTACGGAGGCTAAATGAGAATTTATAACCCAAAGAACGGAGTCGAGAGGGCCACGAGGGAGGCACAAGCCATCAGGGCGCCCCCAGGCCACGCCCTATGGTCTTGTGGTCCCCTCGTGAGGCCTCCAACCTTATTCCCAAGCTCGTTGATCTTCTTTTGGTCCGGAAAAAATCACCAAAAAGTTTGAGGGCAATTGGACTTTGTTTGGTATGGAAAACCTGAAAAGTGAAAAACATGAAGATAGTAGCAATTGGCACTAGGCACTGGATCAATAGGTTAGTGCTCAAAATTAATATAAAATGTTAAATAAATACCCCAAAAGTATTCTAGAATTATTATATATCAGCATGGAACAATTAAAAATTATAGATACGTTGAAGACATATCACAACCCAGTATTACAACTCGGTAAAAAACTATACTAAATGACTCTATATGAATACCGCTCGCAATGTACCAGGATGTGCAATGGTCTAGCATTGCAAAGATATAAAAAAAGACAAGCCATGGAAATATCATGATGTTATCTTACAATCATGCAAAGAAATATGGTAATGAATGATGATGATGGAAGTTGCATAGCAATATAACTCGGAATGGCTATGGAAATGCCATGATAGGTAGGTATGGTGGCTGTATTGAGGAAGATATAAGGAGGCTTATGTCATATCATAGGGTTTGGATGCACCATTGAGGTTTGCACCCACTCTAGAGCTGAGAAAGGGCAATGCACGGTACCAAAGAGACTAGAAAATTATGGAAAGGTCAGAGTGTGTATAATCCATGGACTCATGATAGTCATAAATAACTCATATACTCATTGTGAAAGTTTTATTAGCTCCATCGAAGCAAAGTACTACGAGTGCAGCCCTAGGGAGGAGGTTGGGAGGAGTTAACCATTACGTGCCCCTGACTCAAACAGCACAAGGATTTCAACTAGGAATAAAACTGCTCCAACATCCCGATCATGCCATAACCGATACTTTAATGAACAGGAGATCACAAACCTTAACATCAATATTCCTACTAAAGCATGATCATCCACTCGTGCACCCACAAATTACTATCTTAATGTCGCAAAAGTATTGCAAGGAATCAAATATATCATATTCAGCGATCTACAAGTTTTATGTAGGATTTTATGACTAACCATGTGAATGACCAATTCTTGTTAACTCTCTAAATAGGTATAAGTGAAGCATGAGAGTTTAATTTCTTTCTACGAAAGACCTGGACATTCTCTAATAAATAAAAGTGATGAAAAAGACAATTCTACAAATAACGGTGTTCACGATGTAGAGATGCGAGCATCCAAACTTCAAAAAATATAAGGGAAGCACACGAAACATACAATAAGGCATACTCAAAAGATATAGTGAAGTGCAACGAGCATTCCATATATAAACCAAGGACTATCCCATATTGCCATGGCGCATTGCGAAAAGAAAAATAAAAGGCACACGACGCTCCAATAATTTATACATATCATGTGAACGAAACAAAAATCAAGACATACCGATAATTGTCGAGCAAGAAAGATGGGATGCCTTCCGGGGCATGCCCAAGCTTAGATGCTTGAGTCTCCTTGAATAATTACTTTAAGTGCCTTGGGAATCCCCAAGCTTGAACTATTATATCTCCTTATTCTTCTCATATCAATGCCTCCACGATATTCGAACACATCATACACACAAAACTTAACATAACTTTCATTAGAAAGGTTAGTACATGTAACATTAAATACCATCATATCTTGCCATAACATTGTTGTATAATCATAATCCAACATTACCTACTATATGCTATCATAAATATATAGCTCACAAGTCAATGGGTCTCAACACGAGTTCAACCATAAGCAGACAAACAAATTATAACTACAATCTATGATAAACAGGATAGTGCGTAAAGATACAAATGAAACATATACTTCTGTAACTCAAAAAACTATGAAAAACTAAGACCTAATAAATAATTTGCATAAAAGTATTTTAAAAAATATTCTTGATGTTCTAGTAAAATAGGAAATATAAAACACAACAACCAAAGTTTCTGTTTTTGCACATCACATATCAAACTAGCAATTTAAACACCCTGAAGGTAAATCTTGGCACATTATTTTTATAATACAATGTATTTGTAAAAGGGATAATTATTTTTTTTGAAAATTTTATGTAATCAAGATTAACAAAAGTTCAAGGATGTCCCCCACTGCAACGGTGCTCGTCTTTCTCACTTTCACTTTTCTTTTCAAAAATTTTTGAGTTCCCACTTTATTTTTCATTTTTAATTATTTTATGAGATCACAAAAGAATAAAATAACTCTCTAAAACTTCCAGGTTGTCTTCGTGGAAGCACTTTCTTTAAAGCTATTAAACTAGGCATATAATACGCAAGTAATTGAGACACACAGATCCAGAGGTATATCCAAGCCAATTTGAAGCAACAACGATTTGTAATTTAGTTGTGACAAGAAAGTAATATATAACATATAATAACAGAGTATAACTCTCTTTCTATGCATTGTCATATCATAAAAGAACAATTCATACACACAAATTAAAGGCCAATGCGTAGTATAAATAGTTTCTTGTAATTTTATCGTATTGGAAACATAGATATCTGAAGATTTGGTTCCTCTCTCACAATAATTGCAAGTAGGAGCAGCAAGCAGATGCATATTATGTCCATTGGAACCATCATGTGTAATGGTAAAATGCAACCCATCGATACAATCCTTAATAGGTGCAAACTTCTCCGATATAGTGTAGTTGGGAGAATTCAAAAACATAATAGGACTACCATGTGTGCGTGCAATAGCTACAATTTCATGTTTAACATAAGTAATTATAGCAAATTCATCTCCATAAGCATAATTCATATTGGCATCATGGCCACAAGCATAGCAATCATGAAGTTCATCAAAAAGAGATATTTCAAATGAATCCAAGGGATCATAGGATTCATCCTTCGATAATCACAAAACAAAATTAAATAATGCATGAGTTAAAGAGTTACTCTCATCCCAAGGCGGGCCCGGGTGATCAATCCACTCTTCCTCCTTTTCTCTTCGTTCTCCTCCTCGTCTTTTTCATCTAATGAGATCACAATTTCAACATTTTCTTCTTCCATAGGTACATGAAAAATATTAATCTTTTCCAAGGAAGCACACTTTCTCTCAATAAATTCTTTAACGTAGACATTAGAATCTCCATAGCAATATTTAAGTATGAAATTTTTTCAGATTTTTAAATAATAGCATCATACTTTTCAGGCAAAGAAGCAATTTCATATGCACCCTTAAAAGCAACAAATTCTTCATTTTGTTCAATATCATTATAATTATAGATATCATTGGCATAAGAAGATTGTATTTAATTATTATTCAACTCACATTGGTAGGGAAGGTGCTTTTAGGGTCTTCAGAACAACACGTGAAATCATGTATTTCGCATGAATTCCAAGCATAAGAATTCAAAAAATAATTGATGGCATAAGAGTTTCCCTTTTTGGACAAGCGGTTGGGTTTGGTAGTACAGAACACTAGTGGTTCCTCAACTTTTGGGGTAGCAAGTAGAACTTTTTTTAATTGATCTTTCCTACCCATAACTAAAGATAGAAAATAATAACTGAAAAATAAATCTACTTATATACAAAGCAAACAAGCACACACGACAATACCAACCCCACGCTAGAGCTCCCCGGCAACGGTGCCACAAAAATATCTTGATAACCCACAAGTATAGGGGATTGTGTGTAGCCTTTTTGATAAGTAAGAGTGTCAAGCCAAATGAGGATCTAAAGGTATAATTAACACTCTCTCAATTGCATCGACCATTGATACAACTCTACACGCAACAATGTTCACTTTACTTCGTACGAGAAATAGCCTACTTTGTAGGTGTAATAAGATAGGTTTGCAAGATAATAAAGAACTTGGAAATAAAAGTTAGGTGTTGTTTTGTAAAAATAACAATTAAGTAAATATATCAAGTGTGGAAAAGTGGTGGAAGGATTTGCGAGATTGTCCTAGGCAATTGATAACAAGATCGGTAATCATTATTGCAGTTTTATATGAGGGGGAGGCATGAGCTAACATACTTTCCGTACTTGGATCATACGAACTTATGATTGGAACTCTAGCAAGCATCCTGAACTACTAAAGATATTTAAGGTAAAACCAAGCCATAGCATTAAGTAACAAGTCCCCTTAATCCCATACAAAACAACCCACTTACTCAGGTATAAACTGATGTCTCCCTCGCTACCCACTATAAGCGAGCCATGAACGTACTTCAACACCCTACAACGGGGATCCCACACACTTGGGCGACAAGGAGAGCACCATAGGACAACACCAAAATAAACCACGCAACTCACACCAATAAGTATCATCAATCAACCCATTGGACAAAAATGATCTACTCCAACATCATAGGATAGAACCAGATCACTCGATAATAATATGAAGTAAAAAGCACAATGTTCAAGTAGGGGGTACAGTGGGATATGTGGGAGTGGACCATTGTAAATAGATGATGGATGGTGATGGTGGTGGTGAGGAAAACGGTGGAGTTGTCGGGGTAGATTGCTGATGTCCCACAAGTATAGGGGATCGATCATAGTTCTTTCAATAAGAAAGAGTGTTGAACCGAACAAGGAGCAGTGGGAAATGACAATCAGTTTTCAGCAAGGTATTCTCTGCAAGTGTTGTAAGTAACAGTAATAGATAGTTTTGTAGCCAGATAATTCATAACAAGTGACAAGTAAGAATAGTAGAAAAGGTGCAGCAAGGTAGCCCAATCCTTTTTAGCACAGAACATGCCTGAAAGTACTCTTAGCAAGCGCTCCCGAGGACACATGTGATTTTTTGTCTAGTCATGTTGTAAGTGCATCCAGTGCCCCTTAGTGATTTTGGTGGTTTGAAGACTTATAGGTTGAGAGAGTAATGTGTTGTAAGTGTACACAAGCCCTATAAGTCGCTGAGGAGTTTGAGTTATTCGAAGAATATCGACCCCTAAAAATGTATGTCTTCGGGTGAAGACTTTAGTCATTCCTAGAAGACTTTGATAGCGAAGAAATTGCTATTTCTCATGAAGACTTTGAAAATGAGGAATTTTGTGTATCCCGAAGAAAATGCTCTGAAGACTTTGAAGGTTGAAGGTTTACTCTTTATGTTTCATTTTCTTCTTTCTTGAGTCATAGGAACACCGTACTGTTAAAGGGGGTCAAGGTAATACTAAGGAAAAGTTTTCTCATCATGCTCAACTCAAAACCCACACATAACAAATCCTTCGAGTGAAGCCTTTGAAAATCTCTCAAACCTTAGTCAACGTCTTCGGTGACAGAGACGAAGTTCATCTGGCCGCTGAAGAAATTGCACTAACTGAGGAGATAGGATTTCGCCAGTGCAAACTACCTATCAGTGAGGAACATGATAGACATGAGGACTTTCACAGTTGAAAGATACGGACGTTGCCACGCCGCGCGCTACCTGTCGCCAATCTTATCCACCCAATGGTCGTATCATTGGGGGCATTAATGTCTAATCATGTCGGGATGCTCCTAGGCTCTAAATAGCCACCCGCCACAACCACTAGTTGGTTGGCTGCTCCGCGAGAGAAACTAACACTTGTCATTTGAGAGCAACCCAATCCTCGAAGACTTCGAGCGAAAATCATCAAGTGAGGAAAATCCCCAAACACCCAAACCAAAACTAAAACCCAAATTGATTGAGCATCATTAAAGAGATTGTTCCTGTGTGGAACCGACGCTTGTTACCTTTGATGATTATGCATCCTCCAGAAGGTTAGGCGTCAATTGTCTAGAGCATCCAACAGTCAACTGTGGATCGCCGAGTGATTGAGTTTGTGAGGGTTTGGAAGTCTGCCCTAAATACTTACCACAAGTGTTGGGGGAGGACTATGTGTCCTTAGCTTAACGAGACTACAATACTGACTGTGTGTCCTTTGGATTAAATAACAAGCTGCTCCAAACTAGACATACGACCGTCACACGAGTTGGAACTCAGTCATAAATCATTGTCTTCATCCAGCCAGGTTCTAATTCCTCAACTCTTTAATTTCCTCAATTGCCTGTTGATGACTTTGATCTTTACTGTTTGAAGAATTTGAGTGAATACTTTCTCTAATTGCTCACCTCAAATTCTTCACTTAAGTTATTCTTCACCTGCTTATCCCGATCTCGTGACCTGTGCAACCTGAATGTTTTACTTCACTCTGAGACTAAGCTATAACTGGTTTTTGCACATTTGTTTGAGTACTTATTCCGCTGCACTCAATTCGTGACTCAGGAATTTCCTCACTAGAAATTTCCTGAGTGACGAATTTGTAAAAATCGCCTATTCAACCCTGTCTAGTCGATATAACACACTTTCAATTGGTACCAAAGCAAGGTATTCCCTTGTTCTGTGTGATTTTGATTTAACCACCTGGAGTTTTAGTTATGTTGACCACAGGTATGATCAAGGTTACTGTCGGTTGTCCTACCTTTGAAGGATATGATTTCCCCTACTGGAAGAACAAGATGCGCTTGCAGTTTGAAGCAATTGACAATGATCTCTGGTATGTTGTGGAAAATGTGTTCCATCTCTCACTTAAACTGCTGCAGATGTGAAGAGATTGAATCAACTCGACTCCCAAGTGAAGAGTATCATCTGTGACCATCTGAGCAAAGGTTAGTATGACAGAGTGAGTGCTTTGGCCTCTGCAAAGCTTATGTGGGAAAGGCTGTCCAAAGTCAATGAAGGAGTGTCCACACAACGTGACTGTTGTGTTGATGTTCTTTGCAATCTCTTCAACCGCTTCAAGAGACTTGATAATGAATGCTGCCAAGATACCTTTGATCACCTCACTGACATCAACAATGAGCTTCAGGCTATTGGAGCCAGAGACATCACTGACCATCAAGCTGTGAAGAAACTGCTATGATTCCTTGATCCTTCATTTGACACACTGGTACTGATGATTCAAGAACGAAGAGACTACAAGCTACTTGATCCCGCTGATATTCTTGAGAGAATCAATACTCATGAATTCCAACAAGAAGAGAAGAGAGAAATTTATGTACCAAGCTATACAATACCTCATGCACTGAAGTCAAATGTTGTTTCCTCATCTGAACAAGAAGACTCTCATTGCAGTCTTGGTGATCCTGAAGAACTTGGTGAGGAACTTGCTATGCTCGTGAGGAAATTCCAGAAGATCTCAAGGCATGTCCAGTTCGGGAAGTCTTCAAGGAGAGATATTTGGAAATCAGAATCTTCATCTAAGGACTACAAGAAAAGAACCTGCCATAAATGCAAGAAATTTGGTCACTACATTGCCAATTGTTTTCGTTGGGTGAAGGAATCAAAGAATAAGAAATAAAGGGATGATAGTTCTGATGACTCAAAGAAAAAGAAGAAATCTTCAAAGTACTCATCCTCAAAGTCCTCATCGCACAAGAAGGCCAGCTTCAGAGAGGCTCGGGCACTTATTGGCAAAGAAATGAATTCCGAGGAAGAATCTGAAGAATGTGATGAAGAGGAAGGTTCTAAAATGGAGTCAGAGTCTGGTGTGGCAAGCCTAGAACTTGCTACCACATTCGTGAGAAAGTTCATCTTCGACCTCGAAGAATATGACAACGTCAACAACACCGATGAGTGTGATGACGACTTTGCTCCCACCTATTGATTCATGGCAAAAGGTTTAAAGGTACTAAGCCACACTCCCTTTTCCGACTCTAGTGACTGGGAACCTGATGACTATCAAACCCCGAGTTACTATAAACTTGCTAATAATGCCACTAAGCAACAAACTGCTATTGAAAAGCTTCATAAACTGCTAGACAAAAGCAATGACATGTTGGTGAGCAAATGAATCGGACTCAAATCCTTACTGACGAGGTGCAAATTCTTCAGTCTAGGTTTGATAGTCTTCAAGAACGTTATGGCACACTCTTGGCTGATCATGAGAAGCTTTCTTATGAATTTCTTCAAAGAAAGCAAGATCTTGAGATGCTAAGAATGTCTCATGGTGATATTCGAATCGAAAAATGATTCTTTGCTTGCTAAACAAATTAGTACATCTAGGGAAGAATTCATTCCACCATGTTTGAAATGCATCAAACGTGAATCTGCTAATTCTTCACCTCAAACTTCAAATGCTTCTATTGCTACAAATTCTTTAGTTGTATCCATGATAACAAATTCCTCACCTAAGGAAACCACAAATGTTACTAACGAAAATGTGGGGTTGAAGCAATTGTATGTGACAGGCATATACAAAAGCCACAAAGGGCATCAAACCCTTTGCGATGTGCTCAAAAAGTAGATCCTGAACAGGAACCCTAGGAAAGAGGGTGTTGCCTTTGAGAGGAAATTGAATGTTGGTGGGTCATACTAGAAACCTGAGCACTATCGGAAAACCTCATCGGTTACTGCAAAAGGACCTCCTGTTGATCCATCTACTCTAAGAGGCTTTGCATGTGAAATTTCATATTCCTCTAACGAGTCACTTGACTCAAACTATAAAATGTTCAAAAATTAGGTTGGTGAAGTATTTGTTAGATATGTTGGAACTAACTGCAGGAATGGACCACCCCTGAGGAAAATCTGGGTTCCCAAAAGCACCTTGGAAAGTCTTCACGTGAATGTCCTCATCACACCACCAGTGAAGAACAGGAACCCCAGATCAAATTCCTCAGGTGTACCAAAGTCTTCACATGGATCAAATTCCTCATATGGTCAAAAATATGCTCATACTCACACTAATGCTTCTGATTTGCAGGAAAAGTACAAGGGACATGAATGTGTGCATTATTCCTCAAATCACTATGTTCATAAGTCCTCAAAGAATTTCTCTGCCTATTCATTTGAGTACTCTAACCCCCTCCTCTGAAACGAAGTGTATTAGCCTCAATGCCTCAATTTTCATCTGGTGCTCGCAGGATGATAAACTCTTTACCACCCTTAAGGTGTGGATGGTGAAGAAATCGAACTAATTAGTTCTGCAGTTTAGGTCTCGAGATGAAAGTCATCATCTGAAGAATTTGCTGGAGACCTGGGGGAAATTGATTGATAGGATGCAAGCTAATCCCGATCAAATGATGTGTCATTTCACACGTCCTCATTATGTCTAAACTATACTTTATGTGAGGAAATTCAAGTCTGATGAATTTGATATCATATTCTTCACTCTGAAGCATATGAGATGGTAAGCATCACTAATTCATATACAAGATGACAAACCCAAAACCACAGAGTGGGTTCTTAACAGTCGGTGTATAAATCACATGACTGGTGACAAAAGCTTATTGATGAAAATCCCACTAACTCCATCAAAACTGAAGCATAACACCTACACAGACAAATGTAAAAGCAAGGTGTCGGGACTTGGTAAGGTAGCTATTTCTAAGTATCGATACATGGACAAAGTCATGCTTGTCGAATCCCTTGGGGTTAACCTCATGTCAGTCTCAATGCTTTGTGATCTTGATATGATTGTCATCTTTGGCAAATATCGTTTCGTAGTCATCATGGAATCTGACAAATCCAAAGTATTCGTAGGCTTTAGGAGAGGATACTTGTACATTGTTGATTTCTCTACAGAATCTGAACCGGCCACGTGTATCCTTGCAAAAGCCTCAGAGAGCTGGCTGTGGGATCGACGACTTGGTCATGAAGGCATGATGAATTTGCACACGTTGGCGAAGAAGAAGCATGTCATTACCATTGAAACCGTTAGATTCCTCAAGGATCACCTCTGCGGGGCTTATGATTCTGGGAAGATGACTAGATCCAAGCACCCCTCAAAGAATATCATGACTACTACTCGTCCTTTTGAATTGCTTCACATGGATCTCTTTGAACCTACTCATTATGCTACTCTAACCAATGCAGCATCTCTATATGGCTTTTTCATCGTCGACGACTATTCTCGTTATACTTGGCTGCATATCATTCTTTACAAAACTGAAGTGCAGGAAGTCTTTAAACGATTTTACTCAAGGGCCTCGACGAATTTCGGCGTCAAGATGAAACACATGAGGAGTGACAATGGGACATGATATGTCTCCAACGTATCTATAATTTTTGATAGTCCCATGTTATTATCTTGTCAAACTTGTTATGTTTTGTATGCCTTTTATATCTTTTTTGGGACTAACTTATTAACTCAGTGCCAAGTGCCAGTTCCTGTTTTTTCTATGCTTTGACCCTTTTCAGAGGAGAATTTTAAACGGTGTCCAAATGGAATAAAACTTCAGAAAAGATTTTTTCTGGAATAGAAGATACATAGGGGACGTGAGAACCAAGGCAGAGGCAACCAGGGGAGGCCACATGCCCCCTACACGCGGATAGGGGGCCCGCGCCTAGCAGGCTTGTGGGCCCCCTATGGCTCGTCTGCCCTACCTCTTCCGCCTATAAATTCCGGAAAAATCCAAAACTACACGAGAGATGCACGAAAATACTTTCCGCCGCCGCAAGCTTCTGTCTCCGCAAGATCCCATCTGCGGCACGTTCTAGTGCCCTGCCGGAGGGGGATTCGGATACGGAGGGCTTCTTCATCAACACCATGGCCTTTCCGATGATGCGTGAGTAGTTCACCATAGACCTTCGGGTCCATAGCTAGTAGCTATATGGCTTCTTCTCTCTCTTGGATATTCAATACAAAGTTCTCCATGATCTTCATGGAGATCTATCCGATATAATCTTCTTTTGCGGTGTGTTTATCGAGATTCGATGAATTGTGGATTTGTGATCACATTATCTATGAATCTTATTTGAGTTTCTTCTGATCTATTTTATGCATGATTTCATATCCTTGTAATTCTCTTCGAGTCGTGGGTTTTGTTTGGCCAACTTGATCTATGATTCTTGCATTGGGAGAAGTGCTTGGTTTTGGGTTCATACGTGCGGTGACCTCACTCAGTGACAGAAGCGGTAGCGAGACACGCATCATGTTGCTGCCATCAAGGGTAAAAAGATGGGGTTTGCATCATTGGTTTGAGTTTATCCCTCTACATCATGTCATCTTGCTTAAGGCGTTATTCTGTTCGTCATGAAATCAATACACTAGATGCATGCTGGATAGCGGTCGATGTGTGGAGTAATAGTAGTAGATGCAGAAAGTATCGGTCTACTTGTCTCGGACGTGATGCCTATATGTATGATCATTGCCTTAGATATCGTCATGACTTTGCGTGGTTCTATCAATTACTCGACAGTAATTTGTTCACCCACTGTAACATTTGCTATTTTGAGAGAAGCCTCTAGTGAACACTATGGCCCCCGGGTCTACTTCACTTCTTATTTTCAGCCTTACACTTTTACTTCGTTTCACTTTCCGCCTTCAGATCTCACTTTGCAATCAATCTTGAAGGGATTGACAACCCCTTTATAGCGTTGGGTGCAAGCTCGTTTGTGTTTGTGCAGGTACTCTGGACACTTGGCTTGATTCTCCTACTGGATTTATACCTTGGTTCTCAAACTAAGGGAAATACTTACTGCTACTGTGCTGCATCACCCTTTCCTCTTCAAGGGAAAAACCAACGCAAGCTCAAGAGGCAACAGAAGGATTTCTGGCGCCGTTGCCGGGCAGGATCAAGTCAAGAATAGTCTCCCGTCAACGTGTCAATCTACGGCATCGGGGATTATTCTAGGTGAAGCTCATCCAAGTAAGTGTCGCAAACTCATCTCTTGCATTTACTTTTTTGCCTCTCGTTTTCCTCTCCCCCACTTCTGAAAAACAAAAATTTACAAAAATATTTGCCTTTTTCGTTCGCCCTTTTCTCTCGCTTGCTTTCTATTCGTTTGTCTACCTGCTAAGACCTGTATGGCCCAACCAAGGGATTTTGATGCTTACAATGCGAGGTTGGAAGAGATTGAAACTAGTGTTAAAGGCTTCATGTCTACACAGTTTGATTATAACAGTTACTTCCGTAGGGAACTGAAGGAGCAAAATTATTTTTTGGCTTTTATGAATAAAGAAGTTGATGATATGGCCAAAGAATTCCTTGCGCTAAATTCTCAGTTTGCTCGTCTTGAAAATTTGGTAGGCCATTTCTGATTAACAGGCTACCTTAGTCAATAAAATGGCTGCTAAACCTAAAATTTGTGATGAGAATAACGAAGATCTTAAAGTGCTTGGTGTGCCTCCCATTGAATCCTTGTTTTCTAGTGTCAAACCTAATGATGATGGGGCTGGATATGAATCCACTTTGGTTGAAAAACGCCCCAATGATTCGGAGTCTATCTATCTTGATGCTAAAAGCATTGAAAGTGGAGTAGAGGATATCAAAACTTTGAGTAGAAATGAAACTACTACTTTGGATTTCAAGGAATTCAATTATGATAGTTGATCCTTGATTGAATGCATTTCCTTGATGCAATCCATGCTAAACTCTCCACACGCTTATAGCCAAAACAAGGCCTTTACCGATCATATCGGCAATGCTATAATAAAATATCTTGAAGAGAAACTTGAGTTGGAAGTTTCTATTCTTAGAAAGCTTCATGATGAGTGGGAACCTACTATCAAAATCAAAATCAAAAACTATGAATGCAATGCTTTGTGTGATTTGGGTGCTAGTGTTTCCGCGATTCCAAAGTCTTTATGTGATGTTCTTGGCTTTAATGAGATTGAGGAGTGTTCTCTTAATTTGCATCTTGCGGATTCTACTGTCAAGAAACCCATGGGAAGGATCAATGATGTTCTTATTATTGCAAATAGGAACTATGTACCCGTGGATTTCATTGTGCTTGATATTGGTTGCAATCCTACATGCCCTATCATTCTTGGTAGACCTTTCCTAAGGACTATTGGTGCTATCATCTATACGAAGGAAGGGAATATTATGATTCAATTTCCTTTAAAGAAGGGCATGGAGCATTTTCCTAGAAATAAAATAAGATTGCCTTATGAATCCATGATGAGGGCTACTTATGGTTTGAGCACCAAAGACGACGATACGTGATTCTATCACCTTATGCCTAGCTAAGGGCGTTAAACAATAGCGCTTGTTGGGAGGCAACCCAATGAATTTATATTTTTGCTTTCTGTTTTGTTGTGTCCACACCATCATAATTCTGTTATGATTGTGTTTTTTGTGTTTCTTTTTGTGTTTGAGCCAAGCAAAACCATTATGATTAGTTTGGTGATGGTTGTTTGATCCTGCTGGAAAAAGACAGAAACTTTTCGCTCATGAATTATTTTTTCAATTTTATCCAGAAAGAGCTTTTGAGTTGATTCTTCTTGCTTCTGGTTGATATGCCTTTTTCCCACGATGTCGTAATGTTTCAGAATTTTTGAGGTACCAGAAGTATATGAAGTATATAGATTGCTACAGACTGGTCTGTTTTTGACATATTCTGTTTTTGTTGTGTTGGTTGCTTGTTTTGATGAAACTATGGACAGTAAAGGGGGGATACTAGCCATGGAAAAGTGAGAATACAGTAATCTAACACCAATATAAATAGAAATCAAGTTTGCTACAGTACCTAAAGAGGTGGTAGTTTGTTTTCTTGTGCTAATGATATCACGAGTTTCTGTTTAAGTTTTGTGTTGTGAAGTTTTCAAGTTTTGGGTGATGTTCTCATGGACAAAGGGATAAAGAGTGGAAAGAGATCAAGCTTGGGGATGCCCAAGGCATCCCAAGCCAAATTCAAGGACACCAAAAAGCCTAAGCTTGGGGATGCCTCGGGAAGGCATCCCCTCTTTTGTCTTCAATCCATCGGTAACATTACTTGGAGCTATATTTTTATTCACCACATGATATGTGTTTTGTTTGAAGCGTCTTGTATCGTAGGAGTCTTTTTCTTTTCTCTTGTCTCACAATCATCCTTTCTACACACCATTTGAGAGAGACATGCACTCATCGTGAATTTGCTAGAATACTCATTGTGCTTCACTTATATCTTTTGAGCTAGACAATTTTGCTCTATGTGCTTCACTTAGATCTTTTAGAGCACGGCGGTGCGTAACTTGGTAGTTGGCTTGTGCTATGAAAGTAGTCCCAAAGGTGATAGGTACCCAAATAGGATACAATAAAACTTCCATCTTCATGTGCATTGAGTAGAAAGAGAAGTTTGATTCCTCTCAATTAGTTTTGAGACGTGGATTTGGTAATATTAAGAGTTATGTTAGTATGGTGTTGTGAATCTATAAATACTTGTGTTTTAGTTAGTGATTCCCGTAACATGCAGGTATGGTGAACTGCCATGTTAGGAAGTCGGAGCATAATTGATCTATTGGTTGTCATCCTTTGTGTTGCGGTCGGGATCGCGTGATGGTTTACACCTACCAACCCTTCCCCTAGGAGTATGCGTTTAGCACTTTGTTTCGATTACTAATAAAAACTTTCGCAACAAGTATGTGAGTTCGTCATGACTAATGTGAGTCCATGGTATAGATGCACTTTCACCTTCCACCATTGCTAGCCTCTCTAGTCGCAATTTTTGCCGGTGCACAAACCCACCATATGCCTTCCTCAAAACAGCCACCATACCTACCTACTATGGCATTTTCATAGCCATTCCGAGATATATTGCCATGCAACTCCCACCGTTCCGTCTCATGACTTGTGCCGTCACTCTCATATTGCCATTGCATGATCGTAAGATAGCTAGCGAGATGTTTCAACGTCATACGCCAAGCTAGATCATTGCACATCCCGATACACTGCCGGAGGCATTTCCTATAGAGTCATCATTGTTCTAAGCTTTGAGCTGTGAGTAAATAAAAGTGTGATGATCATCATTATTAGAGCATTGTCCCATGTGAGGAAATAATAAAAAAGAGAGGCCAAAGTTGCCCACAAAAAAAAGAGATATGGAAAGAGGCCAAAGAGCCCAAAAAAAAGAAAAAAATGAGAGAGAAAAAGAGAGAAGGGACAATGCTATTATCTCTTTCCACACTTGTGCTTCATAATAGCACCATGTTCTTCATGATTGAGAGCCTCTCGTTTTTTCACCACCATATACTAGTGGGAATCTTTATTATATAACTTGGCTTGCATATTCCAATGACGGGCTTCCTCAAAATTGCTCTAGGTCTTCGTGAGCAAGCAAGTTGGATGCACACACACTAGTTCTCCTTTTGAGCTTTCACATACTTATAGCTCTAGTGCATCCTTTGTATGGCAATCCCTACTCATTCACATTGATATATACTAATGGGCATCTCCATAGTCCTTTGATACGCCGAGTCAATGTGACCATCTCCTCATTTTTGTCTCACAACCTCCACCACACTCTATTCCACCATAGTGCTATATCCATGGCCCACGCTCATGTATTGCGTGAGAGTTGAAAAAGGTTTGACAAAGTAAGAGTGCGAAAACAATTACTTGGCCAATACCGGGGTTGTGCATGATTTAAATTAGTTGTGTGGGGATGATGGAGCATAGCCAGACTATATGATTTTGTAGGGATAACTTTCTTTGGCCTTGTTATTTCGAAAGTTCATGATTACCTTGCTAGTTTGCTTGAAGTATTATTGTTTTCATGTCAATAGCAAACTATTGTTTTGAATCTTACAGATCTGAACATTCATGTCACTTGAAAGAAGTTACAAAGGACAACTATGCTAGGTAGCATTCCACATCAAAAATTCAAGTCTTTATCACTTCCCTACTCGAGGACGAGCAGGAGTTAAGCTTGGGGATGCTTGATACGTCTCCAACATATCTATAATTTTTGATGGTTCCATGCTATTATCTTGTCAAACTTTGGATGTTTTGTATGCCTTTTATATCTTTTTTGGGACTAACTTATTAACTCAGTGCCAAGTGCCAGTTCCTGTTTTTCCGTGTTTTTGACCCTTTTCAGAGGAGAATTTAAAACGGTGTCCAAACGGAATAAAACTTCGGTAAAGATTTTTTCCGGAACAGAAGATACGCAGGGGACGTGAGAACCAAGGCAGAGGCCACTAGGGGAGGCCACAAGCCCCCTAGGCACGGCGAGGGGGGGCCGTGCCTAGCAGGCTTGTGGGCCCCCTGTGTCTCGTCTACCCTACCTCTTCCGCCTATGAATTCCCGAAAAATCCAAAACTGCGCGAGAGATCCACGAAAATACTTTTCCGCCGCTGCAAGCTTCTGTCTCTGGAAGATCCCATCTGGGGCACGTTTTGGTGTCCTGCCGGAGGGGGGATTCGGATACGGAGGTCTTCTTCATCAACACCATGGCCTCTCCGATGATGCGTGAGTAGTTCACCATAGACCTTCGGGTCCATAGCTAGTAGCTAGATGGCTTCTTCTCTCTCTTGGATCTTCAACACAAAGTTCTCCATGATCTTCATGGAGATCTATCCGATGTAATCTTCTTTTGCGGTGTGTTTGTCGAGATCCGATGAATTGTGGATTTATGATCAAATTATCTATGAATCTTATTTGAGTTTCTTCTGATCTCTTTTATGCATGATTTCATATCCTTGTAATTCTCTTCGAGTTGTGGGTTTTGTTTGGACAACTTGATCTATTATTCTTGCAATGGGAGAAGTGCTTGGTTTTGGGTGCATACCGTGCGGTGACATCACCCAGTGACAGAAGGGATAGCGAGGCACGCATCATGTTGTTGCCATCAAGGGTAAAAAGATGGGGGTTTTCATCATTGGTTTGACATTATCCCTCTACATCATGTCATCTTGGTTAAGGCGTTACTCTGTTCGTCATGAACTCAATACACTAGATGCATGCCGGATAGCGGTCGATGTATGGAGTAATAGTACTAGATGCAGAAAGTATCGGTCTACTTGTCTCGGACGTGATGCCTATATGTATGATCATTGCCTTAGATATCGTCATGACTTTGCGCAGTTCTATCAAAATGTCGACAGTAATTTGTTCACCCACCGTAATACTTGCTATTTTGAGATAAGCCTCTAGTAAACACTATGGCCCCCGGGTCTACTCCACACCATATTTTCAGCCTTACACTTTTTACTTCGTTGCACTTTCCGCCTTCAGATCTCACTTTGCAATCAATCTTGAAGGGATTGACAACCCCTTTAAAGCGTTGGGTGCAAGCTCTTTTGTGTTTGCGCATGTACTCTGGATTTGACGAGATTCTCCTACTGGATTAATACCTTGGTTCTCAAACTGAGGGAAATACTTACTGCTACTGTGCTGCATCACCATTTCCTCTTCAAGGGAAAAACCAACGCAAGCTCAAGAGGCAGCAGGACATAATTCAAGAATGCAGGCCTTGATGACTATCTTGATGAACTTGGTATTAGTCACGAATTGTCTGCTCCTTATAATCCTCAACAAAATGGCGTAGTCGAGCGCAAGAACAATACTCTGGTTGAAATGGCATGAACTATGCTTGAAGAATATTAGACTCCCCGTGCTTCTGGCCTAAGGCAATCAATATTGTCTGCCACATCATCAACAGGGTATATCTTCACAAATTTCTCAATAAGACATCATACGAACTCCTCACTGAGAAGAAACCCAATGTAAGTTATTTCAAAGTCTTCGGTGCAAGATGTTGGATTAGAGATCCTCACCATAGTTGAAAATTTGCACCGAAAGCACATGAGGGTTTTATGCTCGGTTACAGAAACGACTCGCACACCTACAGAGTCTTCAACTTCTATCACAACTAGGTTGTTGAAATTGTAGATGTGCGATTCGATGAAACTAATGGCTCGCAAAGAGAGCAACTGCCTCGTGTGCGAGATAAATTGACTCATGAGGAAGTTATTAAGCTCAAGGCTACTGAAGACATCATTCCTACTGAGGAGCAACCTCCTGTTGAAGAAGTCGTCCCCAACAATGACGAAACTCAAGCGGGTGCACCTGAGGACATTGCTCGAAATGAAATTCCTCAACCCAATCAAAGTCTTCAACCCCACACATGCTAGGATTGCAAATGAAGTGGAAATTGACAAAATTCTTGATGACATCAATGCGCAAGGTCGTCTCACTAGCTGAAAAGTTTAACATTTGATTAACTTTTATGGGGAATCTTGCTTTGTGTCTATCACAGAACCCTCAAAAGTTAATGAATTCTTCATGGAACCTGAGTGGATTCAACTATGCAAGATGAACTTCATCAATTCAAGTTGAACAATGTGTGGGAACTTGTCAAACGGCCTGATCCTTCCAAGCACAATATCATCGGCACCAAGTGGATCTACCGAAACTAGCAACATGAGGATGATCAGGTAGTGAGGAACAAGGCATGACTTGTAGCCCATGGCTACACACAGGTTGAAGTAATTGACTTTGATGAAACTTTTGACTTCTTGCTAGACTTGAAGCTATTCGTATATTGCTTTCTTATGCTAATCATCACAATATTAATCTGTATCAAATGGATGTGAATAGTGCATTCTCAATGGTAAGCTTGAGGAAGAAGTATATGTTGCTTAGCCCCCAGGTTTTGAAGACCCGAAGCATCCTGACAAAGTCTTCAGACTCAATAAAGCACTCTATGGACTCAAGGAAGGCCCTCGCGTGTGGTATGATACATTGAAGGAATTCCTAGTGAAAATGCGGGGTTGAAGCAATTGTATGTGACAGGCATATACAAAATCCACAAAGGGCATAAAACCCTTTGCGATGTGCTCAAAGAGTAGATCCTGAACATGAACCTTAGGAAAGAGGGTATTGCCTTTGAGAGGAAATTGAATGTTGACGGGTCATACTAGAAACCTGAGCATATCGGAAAACCTCATCGGTTGCTGCAAAAGGACCTCATGTTGATCCATCTACTCTAAGAGGCTTTGCATGTGAAATTTCATATTCCTATAACGAGTCACTTGACTCATTCTATAAACTGTTCAAAAATTAGGCTGGTGAAGTATTTGTTAGATATGTTGGAACTAACTACAGGAATGGACCACCCCTGAGGAAAAACTGGGTTCCCAAAAGCAGCTTGGAAAGTCTTCACGTGAATGTCCTCATCACACCACCAGTGAAGAACAGGAAGCCCAGATCAAATTCCTCAGGTGGACCAAAGTCTTCCAATGGATCAAATTCCTCATATGGTCAAAAATATGCTCATACTCACACTAATGCTTCTGATATGCAGGGAAACTACAAGGGACATGAATGTGTGCATTATTCCTCAAATCACTATGTTCATAAGTCCTCAAAGAATTTCTCTGCCTATTCATTTGAGTACTCTAACCCCGTCCTCTGAAACAAAGTGTATTAGCCTCAATGTCTCAATTTTCATCTGGTGCTCCTTCTCAAACAACAGCGCCAAAAATTGACACGTTGACGGAGACTTGCTTGCGTCGGTTTTTCCCTTGAAGAGGAAAGGGTGATGCAGCACAGGAGCAGTAAGTATTTCCCTCAATTTAAGAACCAAGGTATCAATCGAGTAGGAGAATCTCGTCAAGTCCAGAGTACCTGCGCAAACACAAACGAGCTTGCACCCAACGCTATAAAGGGGTTGTCAATCCCTTCAAGATTGGTTGCAAAGTGAGATCTGAAGGCAGAAAGTGCAACAAAGTAAAAGAGTAAGGCTTAAAATATGGTGTGGAGTAGACCCGGGGGCCATAATGTTCACTAGAGGCTTCTCTCAAAATAGTAAATATTACGGTGGGTGAACAAATTACTGTCGAGCAATTGATAGAACCGCGCAAAGTTATGACGATATCTAAGGCAATGATCATACATATTGGCATCACGTCCGAGACAAGTAGACCGATACTTTCTGCATCTACTACTATTACTGCACACATCGACCGCTATCCAGCATGCATCTAGTGTATTGAGTTCATGACAAACAGAGTAACGCCTTAAGCAAGATGACATGATGTATTGGGATAATCTCAAACCAATGATGAAAACCCCATCTTTTTACCCTTGATGGCAACAACACGATGCGTGCCTCGCTACCCCTTCTGTCACTGGGTGAGGTCACCGCACAGTATGAACCCAAAACCAAGCACTTCTACCATTGCAAGAATCATAGATCAAGCTGGCCAAACAAAACCCACAATTCGAAGAGAATTACAAGGATATGAAATCATGCATATAAGAGATCATAAGAAACTCAAATAAGATTCATAGATAATCTAATAATAAATCCACAATTCATCGGATCTTGACAAACACACCGCAAAAGAAGATTACATCGGATAGATCTCCATGAAGATCATGGAGAACTTTGTATTGAAGATCCAAGAGAGAGAAGAAGCCATCTAGCTACTAGCTATGGACCCGTAGGTCTATGGTGAACTACTCACGCATCATCGGAGAGGTCATGGTGTTGATGAAGAAGCCCTCCGTATTCGAATCCCCCCTCCAACAGGGCACTAGAACGTGCCCCAGATGGGATCTTGTGGAGACAGTAGCTTGCGGCGGCGGAAAAGTACTTTGAATGATCTCCTGATTTTTCCTGGAATTTTTGGGAATATATAGGCGAAAGACCTAGGGCAGAGGTGGCCCAGGGAGCCCACAAGCCTGGGAGGCGCGACCCCCCTGGCCACGGCTAGGGGGCTTGTGGGGTCCCTCGTGGCCCCCTGCCCTGGTTCTCAGGCTCCCCGGTCTTCTTCTGTTTCAAAAAAATCTTTTTGGAAGTTTTGTTCCGTTTGGACTCCGTTTAAAATCCTCCTCTGAAAAGGTCAAAAGCACGGAAAAAATAGGAACTGGCACTTGGCACTGAGTTAATAAGTTAGTCCCAAAAAAGATATAAAAGGCATACAAAACATCCAAAGTTTGACAAGATAATAGCATGAAACCATAAAAAATTATAGATACGTTGGAGACATATCAAGCATCCCCAAGCTTAACTCCTGCTCGTCCTCGAGTAGGGAAGTGATAAAGACTGAATTTTGATGTGGAATGCAACCTAGTATAGTTGTCCTTTGTAACTTCTTTCATGTGACATAAATGTTCAGATCCGTAAGATTCAAAACAATAGTTTGCTATTGACATGAAAACAATAATACTTCAAGCAAACTAGCAAGGTAATCATGAACTTTCAAAATAACAAGGCCAAGGAAAGTTATCCCTGCAAAATCATATAGTCTGGCTATGCTCCATCATCCTCACACAACTAATGTAAATCATGCACAACTTCAGTATTGGCCAAGTAATTGTCTTCGCGCTCTTACTTTCTCAAACTTTTTATAACTATCATGCAATACATCAGTGTGAGCAATGGATATAGCACTATAGGTGGAACAGAGTGTGGTGGTGGTTGTGAGACAAAAAGGAGGAGATGGTCACATTGACTCGGCATATCAAAGGGCTATGGAGATGCCCATTAATAGATATGAACGTGAATGAGTAGGGATTGCCATACAAAGGATGCACTAGAGCTATAATTATGTGAAAGCTCAAAGGGAGAACTAGTGGGTGTGCATCCAACTTGCTTGCTCACGAAGACCTAGGGCAATTTTGAGGAAGCCCATCATTGGAATATACAAGCCAAGTTATATAATAAAGATTCCCACTAGTATATGGTGGTGACAAAACAAGAGGCTCTCAATCATGAAGAACATGGTGCTATTATGAAGCACAAGTGTGGAAAAAGATAGTAGCATTGTCCCATCTCTCTTTTTCTCTCTTTTTTTATTTGGGCACTTAGGCCTCTTTTTTTCTCTTTTTTTATTTGTTTGGGTCTTTGGCCTTTTTTTTCATTTCCTCACACGGGACAATGCTCTAATAATGAGGATCATCATACTTTTGTTTACTCACAACTCAAAGCTCCGAACGATGATGACTCTATGGGAAATGCCTCGGCAGTGTACCGGGATGCAACAATCTAGCTTGGCGTATGACGTTGAAACATCTCGCTAGCTATCTTACGATCATGCAATGACAATATGAGAGTGACGACACAAGTCATGAGACGGAACGGTGGGAGTTGCATGGCAATATGTCTCGCAATGTCTATGAAAATGCCGTAGTAGGTAGGTATGGTGGCTGTTTTGAGGAAGGCATATGGTGGGTTTGTGTACCAGCGAAAGTTGCGCGGCACTAGAGAGGCTAGCAATGGTGGAAGGTGAAAGTGCATCTATACCATGGACTCACATTAGTCATGAAGAACTCACATACTTGTTGCGAAAGTTTTTATTAGTAATCGAAACAAAGTGCTAAACACATACTCCTAGGGGAAGGGTTGGTAGGTATTAACCATCGCGCGATCCCGACCTCAACACAAAGGATGACAATCAATAGATCAATTATGCTCCGACTTCCTAACATAGCGGTTCACCATACATGCATGCTACGAGAATCACTAACTTCAACACAAGTATTTCTAGATTGACAACACCCTACTAACATAACTCTTAATATTACCAAATCCACGTCTCAAAAACTAATTGAGACGAATCAAGACTTCTCTTTCTACTCAATGCACATGAAGATGGAAGTTTTTTGTATCCTCTTTGGGTACCTATCACCTTTGGGACTACTTTCATAGCACAAGCTAACTACCAAGTCACGCACCGCCGTGCTCTGAAAAGGTCTAAGTGAAGCACATAGAGCAAAATTATCTAGCTCAAAAGATAAAAGTGAAGCACGATGAGCATTCTAGCAAAATCACGATGAGTGCATGTCTCTCTCTCTCAAAAAGGTGTGATATACGTCTCCAGCGTATCTACTTTTCCAAACTCTTTTGCCCTTGTTTTGGACTATACTAACCTGGACTGACGCTGTTTTCAGCAGAATTGCCTTGGTGTTATTTTTATGCAGAAATCAAAGTTCTCCAAACGTCCTGAAAATTTACGGGGAGCAGTTTAGGAAAATATCAAAAATATCTGCGCCAAGTTCCACCTCAGGGGGTGGGCCAGTGGGCCACAAGCCCCTGCTCTGCAACCACCCCCCTCGTGGCGGTGTGCAGGCTTGTGGGGCCCACAGGCACCTACCGCCCCCAACTCCAGCTCTATAAGTTGTCTTTCATCTCGGAAAAAAATAAAAAGAGAAGTTTTCGTCGCGTTTTCGATACGAAGGCACCGCCACCTCCTGTTCTTCATCTCGAGGGCAGATCTGGAGTCCGTCTTGGGCTCCGGAGAGGGGAAATCGTCGCCATCGTCATCATCAACCTTCTTCCCTCTCCAATTCCATGAAGCTCTTCGTCGTTCATGAGTAATCTATTCGTAGGCTCGCTGGGCGGTGATGAGTAGGATGAGATATATCATGTAATCGAGTTAGTTTTGATGGGGATTGATCCCTAGTATCCACTATGTTCTGAGATTTGATGTTGCTACTACTTTTCCATGCTTAATGCTTGTCACTAGGGCCCGAGTGCCATGATTTCAGATCTGAAATTATTATGTTGTCACCAATATATGTGTGTTTTAGATCCGATCTTGCAAGTTGTAGTTACCTACTATGTGTTATGATCCGGCAACCCCGGAGTGACAATAACCGGAACCACTCCCGGTGATGACCATAGTTTGAGGAGTTCATGTGTTCACCAAGTGCTAATGCGTTAGTCCGGTTCTTTATTAAAAGGAGAACCTTAATATCCCGTAGTTTCCTTTTGGACCCCGCTGCCACGGGAGGGATGGACAATAGATGTCATGCAAGTTCTTTTCCCAAAGCACGTATGACGACACACGGAATGCATGCCTACATCACATTGACGAACGTGAGCTAGCCACTTATCTCTCCGTATTATTGTTGTTGCATGATGAATATCATCCAAACAAATCACTGACCCATTGCCTACGAGTTTGTCCTACTGTTGCTACAGCTGTTACTTGTCTTGCTCTGCTGCTACTACTGCTGCTACTGTTGTTTCTTGTCTTGCTCTGCTGCTACTGTTACTACTACTGTCGCTTGCTACTATTGCTACTTGCTACTGTTGTCACTACTGCTGTTCCTTGCCACTACTATTGCTCGTTACACTGCTGCTACCTGCTACACTGTTGGTTCACCTGCCGTTGACGGGAATTGACAACTTCCGTCGACGCGGCAACGAAGGCGCCATTGATACAATTGTTAGGAATAGTCTGCCATCAACAGATCGTTTCTGACACCGTTGTTATCATACTACTTTGCTGTTACTACTGTGCTTGCAGATAGTAATCTTTCAGGTGTGGTTGAATCCAACAAATTCAGCTGCTAATACTCGAGAGTATCCTCTCACCTCCTTAGGCGATCTACAAATTGGGTCGAATACTCTACCCTCGAAAACTGCTGCGAACCCACGCTCTGGTGGGCCTTCAACAACATTCTTCTAGTTTCATTACTGGGGAGTGCTTTCAGCATTCTTCTGGTGCCGTTGCAGGAGAAGGTTAGTTGTTATAAGCATTCGTCTAGCTAACGCCAGAGATTGCGCGATCAGCATTTTTCTGGCGCCGTTGCCGGGGATGTATTGCTATATTCTCTGAGTCACTTGGAATTTATATCTGTTGATCACTATGAAGAATCTAAAGGATCCGAAGACCAAAGTCTTGCCCTCAACTACGAGGGGAGGTAAGGAATTGCCATCTAGCTCTGCACTTGATTCACCTTTAGTTATGAGTAAGTTTGCGACATCACCTCCTGCTAGAAATCTTGATATGTCGCCTGTGCTTGATGATGCTTATGATACTACTGCTAGAGATGCTATGCTTGATACTATGCCTGATGATGCTATGGTTGATACTATGCCGGATGATGCTATGCTTGATACTATGCCTGATACTGCTAGAGATGCTATGCCTGATGCTGCTTTGCCTGATGATGCTATTTTGCCTGATGATGCTATGCCTGATACTGCTAGAGATACTCCTTTGCCTGATGTTCCACTAGGAGTGTTCCTTGATGCTCATATTGCTAGAGTTACTGCCAATGCTTGTGATACTTCTGATACTGCCGATACTATTGAGATAGAACCTGCCTTTGCTCCTGTTAGATCTAGCTCTCCTAGATATGAATTGCCTGATATACCTGAGGGTTACGTTATGGAGGGGGAGATAGCTGAGGATTTTCTTACGTGTAAGGATGCCTATGACGCTGAAAAATAAATTCTCAAGTGGAAGGAAAAATCTCGTGAAGCTAGGATGAAAAATGACCCGAAGTTTGCCACTTCGCCTATCTTTGTCACCGATAAGGATTATGATTTCTCTGTCGACCCCGAGATAATCTCTCTAGTCGAATCTGATCCTTTTCATGGTTATGAGTGTGAGACGGTCATAGCCCATCTTGCCAAACTATCCTAAATAGAAAACCTCTTCACTAATGAGGAGAAGGTCCGCCACTACTATATCCTTAAGCTGTTTCCTTTCTCTCTAAAGGACGACGCTAAAGTCTGGTTCACCTCTCTTGCTCCTGGATGTGTGCGTAGTCCCCAGGAGATGGTCTATTGCTTCTATGAGAAATATTTCCCTACCCATAAGAAGCAAGTTGCTTTGCAGGAAATATACAACTTTGCTCAACTCCAAGAAGAGAGTCTTCCACAAGCTTGGGGGAGGCTCGTCCAGCTACAGAATGCTTTGCCTGATCACCCTCTTAAGAAGAACGAGATACTTGATATCCTCTATAACGGACTTACCGATGCCTCTAGAGACTACCTAGATAGTTGTGCCGGTTGTGTTTTTAGGGAACGAACTGTAGAACAAGCTGAGACCCTACTGAATAACCTCTTGATCAACGATAATGCTTGGACTATTCCCGAACCACCTCCTAAGCCAACTCCTAAGAAAAGAGGTATTCTATTCCTCAGTCCCGAAGATATGCAAGAAGCCAAGAAATATATGCAAGAGAAAGGCATTAGAGCTGAAGATGTCAAAAATATACCACCTATCGAAGAGATCCATGGTCTCCATAACCCGGTACAGGTAGTAGAAGTGAATTCTCTGCGTAGGTTTGATGAGAGTGATATTCCTTTTGATAAACCTGCTAGCCTATGCTTTGATGAATTTGACAACTTTTTTGCCAAACAACAGAGTTTCAACGATTATGTTAGTAGACATTTGGAACAAAGTACTCGTATGCTTAGCCATTTAAGTGCTTGTGTAGACAGAAATGTCAATGCTTTGAAGCTTCTGAGTAAACATGCCTCTATGATTACTACTCAGGTAGAACAAGTACTTAAAGCTCAGAATGACTTGCTCAATGATTTAAATGACAACTCTGTCAGAGTCATTACTAGAGGAGGCAAAATGACTCAGGAACCTTTGTATCCTGAAGGTCATCCTAAGAGAATTGATCAAGATTCTCAAGGAATCAATGCTGATACACCCAGTCATCCTAAGGAGAAGAAGAAGGATGATAGAAACCTGCACGCCAGTTCGCCAAATACTGTCACACCTGAAGAACCTAATGATATTTCTGCGTCTGATGCGGAAACACAATCTGGTGATGAACATGAACCTGGTGACAATATGGACAGTGATGTTCATAATAATGCTCAACCTAGCAATGATGAGGATGTGGAGAGTGAACCTACGGTTAATCCTGATAATCCACAACCTAAGAGATACGACAAGAATGACTTCACTGCTAGTAAGCATGGTAAGGAAAGAGAGACATGGGTTCAGAGACCTATGCCCTTTCCTCCTAAGCCATCCAAGAAAAAGGATGATGAGGATTTTGAGCGCTTCGTTGAGATGATAAGACCCGTCTTTCTGCAGATGCGGTTAACTGATATGCTCATGATGTCTCCGTATGCCAAGTACATGAAAGATATCGTGACTAATAAATGGAAGATACCAGATCTTGAGATCTCCACCATGCTTGCCCATTACACTTTCAAAGGTGGAACTCCTAAGAAACTTGGTGATCCCGGAGTGCCCACTATACCTTGCTCCATTAAAGGAAACTACGTAAGAACTGCCTTATGTGACCTTGGAGCCGGTGTTAGTGTTATGCTGCTCTCTCTTTATCGTAGACTTGAGTTGGATAAGTTGACACCCACTGAAATATCTCTGCAAATGGCCGACAAATCAACTGCTTTCCCTATCAGCATTTGCGAGGATGTGCCTGTTGTGTTTGCTAATACCACTATCTTAACAGACTTTGTTATCTTGGATATTCCCGAGGACGATGCCATGGCTGTCATCCTCGGAAGACCCTTTTTAAACACTGCAGGGGCTGTTATAGATTGCAACAAAGGCAATGTCACTTTCCATGTAAACGGTAATGAGCATACAGTGCACTTTCCGAAGAAACGATATCCAGTACATTGCATCAATGCTATCGAAAAGACTTCATCGATTCTCATTGGGAGCTTTGAATGCCCTATTCCTCGTGTCAAGATGAAGTATGATTTGCTTGTTGGGGAGATACATATCCCCATTGAGGTGACTTAGTGGCTATTCGAAAATTCTCCGTTCTCTCTTGCGATTCGAGAAGGTTTTGTCATGAGGATTTGATCAACCCCACTAACGGATTTCTTTCGATGACCATGAAACGGATGAATCAGAGAGTCACATACCTCTGTTTTGAGTTTTCTTTTTCTTTTGCTTAGAAGAAAAATGACAGAATTAGGTTAGTTTTTCCTGTTTTCTGTTTTAGCGTCCTGGAGAAAAATACCTCGAAAATAAAAGTTCTCCGATGGTCCTGCAAATTTAGTATGATTTTTTCTAGAATTTTTGAAATTTTTTGGGCCTGAGAGCTGGTCAGGGGGCCTGACCAGTGGGCCACAAGCCCCCCAACGCCACCTACCCCCCTGGTGGCGGGGTGCAAGCTTGTGGGGCCCACAGGCACCCCCTCCGCTGATTCTAGCTCCCAGCCTCTTCTTCCACCTCCAGAAAAAAATTGTTTCGCAGCTCAAACCCGTGTTCTTGCTCATTTGGGTGTGATTTTCGATCTCCTTGCTCAAAGCACCATTCTCCGAACCATTTTGGGGAAATTGCTCCTTGATAAGTGACTCCTCCATTGGTCCAATTAGTTTTTGCTCTAGTGCTTTATCCTTCGCGAATTCTTGCTACCTTGGTGACCCTGTTCTTGAGCTAGAAATGTTGATTTTAGCCGGTCCCAAGTAGTTTTAGCGCGTGATACGGTCTCTAGGCACTAGTAGGAGTAGTTGCTACAAGGTGTGGTGGATCTTCATTCACTTTTCTCTTGATCTTCAAAAATTTCAGTAAAAGGAAATTATGTTCAAGAGGAAGTTTCATGGTGGTTCCTCAAGTAAGAAGGGTCCTCGTCTCTCCTTTCGGGAGCCCGGACCTTTTCAACTAAGGGACGCACCGGTGCAACCATGTGAATGGCCTTCCGATGAGTTCATGATCGAAGCAGGCTTCAAGGATGATTTTGATGCACTTGTCCGCAATGCCGGGTTAGATGAATTCCTCTTAGATAAATGTGAACAATATGCTATGCTCACTGCCTCTTTCATGCGTAGATTTAAATTTTTAGCTGGCCGTGAATCATCCATACTGTTTGATCTGTACGATAAATCCTATACCGTGGGTCTGGAGGATTTCAATAGGATTTGCAAGATACCCGATGGAGGTAGTGTTAATGATCCTCCTAAGTCTTCGGTCAGAGACTTTGTCTCCAGTATAACTGTAGGAGAAACCAGAGATATCATGCAAGCCACCATAGGAAGCATCCATTTCCCTGCCTTGCACTACCTTGCCCTCTTCATAGATAGGTGCATTAATGGCAAGGGTGCACATGGTCACCTATGTGCTTCCGACCTTAGTATCCTTAAGAGCGCAGTAACAGGTGACATGAGCTTCAGTATGGGAGCTATTATAGCAAGGAGGCTGAATAAAAATGCCAGTGAGCGGGATTTCTTTGGTGGAGTTTATGCTACACGCTTAGCAAATTTTCTTGGAGTAACCATCCGTACAGAAGACCCTCCTCTCTGTACACCCTACCTTGATCGTGTCGCTCTAACACGCTACCAGTTCCTTGAGAGAGATCATGGATCCCTCCTATACCGCTTGATATTTAACCGACAGCGTGTCTTCCATATTACCCTTCCTGCTCCTGCTTTCTTTGACTTTCAGGTTAAACGAAGATACTACATAACCATAGGAGAGGCAGAGGAGTATGAGAGGGAGGCGACTGCTGCTCGACTTCGTGAGGCAGCTATTCAGGCAGTGGCTGCAGCACTCCCGTATAACACCCATTATGACTTTGGGTTTCGCCAGGATCATCCATGGGAGTAGACCAAGCTACGCAAAAAGCCTAAGCTTGGCGGAGTACGTGTTCTCACCGACTTTATATTCATGCTTATGCTTTCACTCTGTTAGCCGGTGTTTACACTTTGCCACTATATTATCCATGCTAGTTTCTTTTCGTTTTCTTGTTTTCTTGTTTTGTGTCCTTTTGAGAAAACCCAAAAAGATTTTGCTTTCTTCTTTTGCTTGTTGGGAGCTTTCCCGTGTAAATAGTTTTCTTTTTTCTTTGTGTCAAGGTAGAAGATATTGGTTACAATGCTTATTCGTTCTTGCATGCTTACCTGTTTAGCTTTCAAAGAGCCATATTACTTTGTCTTCTCCTTTGTGTTTGCCTGCAGATTCAGCTTAGTCCAATGCGCTTATTATCGTTTTCATCGTTCGATCGTGCGAATGAAAGGCAACAATGATGATATATGATGAAGTGACTGAGACTGAAAAGCTGGTATGAACTCTATCTATTTTGTTTTTGTAAATATGACTAGCTTGTCGACCCAGATTTAGCTTTGTTGTGAGAGAACCATGTTTGCAATGACAACTTAGAGATCATAGTTTCTGATGCCATGCTTATTTAGCTGAGAGCTTATAATGGTTTGTCTTGATTGCCAGCATAGATTTTGAGATGACTGTGATGTAGTATGATAGGATGGTATTATCCTTTGAATGTTTCAAGTGGCTTGACTTGGCGCATATTCATGCATGTAGTTGAAACAAAATCAACATAGCCTCTATGATGTTCGTGTTCATGGTGATTTATATCTTGTTCATGCGTGCATTCAATGTTAGTCAAACTCATTGCATCTTGATGACCGTTGTCGCTCTCTAGTTGGTCGTTTCCCAGTCTTTTGCTAGCCTTCACTTGTACTAAGCGGGAATACTGCTTGTGCATCCACTTCCATAAACCCAAAAGTTTGTCCATGAGAGTCCACCATACCTGCCTATTTGCGGTATCTACCTGCCGTTCCAAGTAAATTTGCATGTGCCATTCTCTAAACCTTCAAGAAATAATCTGTTTTGCATGCCTGAACCGCTCATGTGGTGACAGAGGGCTATTGGTATCTTCCATGCTAGGAGTGTTATCCTCGACATGTGTTTATTCACAGTCATTCACGAGGAAGGGGCCGGTAGTTGGGATGCCCAGTTCCATGCTTAAATCGAAAACATAACTGTAAAACAAGACTCCCCCCGGATTGATGTTAGTATGGACGGTACCCGAGCATTCGGCTAGCCGTGGAGTGTGATTGATTGGTGGTGGGGGAGTTAAAACTTTACTTTTCTGTTTGGGAACCGCCTATAGCATGAGTAGCATGGAAGATATTGAGAACTCTTGGTCATTGCGTTGACAATGAAAGCATCCCACCCAAAATTATTATCTCTGTTTTCAAAGCTTGAGCTCTGGCACCTCTGCAAATCAATGCTTCCCTCTACGAAGGGCCTGTCTATTTATTTTCCTGTCGAGTCATCCTCCTCTTTTATAATCACCAATTAGAGAGCACCTATTTCATTTTTATGCTTTGCTTTTGATTGATATTGAGTATGACTATGACTGGATCTTCGTTGCTATGAATTACAATGTTTAGTCAGCCCTTGATCTTTGAAAGTGCTCTGCATTTATGTTTTGCGGTCTCAGAAAGAGCTAGCGAGATACCACCTATTCATATTGCTTCATGCTTGTCTTGGTTGAAGTGTTGGTATTTGAAATTCATTATTATTTGCTCGTTAGCTGATTATGCCATTGATATTCGTTTACCGTGAGACCTTTGTGTCATTTGCTTATGTGGTTAACTTGTGATCTTGCCGAAATTCTGGTTATGAGTTAGACATAGTTGCAACAACAAGATCAAACAGTGTTTGTCAAAGTTTTTCTTTCTCTCTCAGTTTGTCAACTGAGTTGCTTGAGGACAAGCAAGGTTTTAAGCTTGGGGGAGTTGATACGTCTCCAATGTATCTACTTTTCCAACCTCTTTTGCCCTTGTTTTGGACTATAATTTGCATGATTTGAATGGAACTAACCTGGACTGACGCTGTTTTCAGCAGAATTGCCTTGGTGTTATTTTTGTGCGGAAATCAAAGTTCTCCAAACGTCCTGAAAATTTATGGGGAGAAGTTTTGGAAAATATCAAAAATATCTGCGCCAAGTTCCACCTCGGGGGTGGGCCAGTGGGCCACAAGCCCCTGCTCCGCCACCACCCCCCTGGTGGCGGTGGGCAGGCTTATGGGGCCCACAGGCACCTGCCGCCCCCAACTCCAGCTCTAAAGTTGTCTTTCGTCCCAGAAAAAATAAAAAGAGAAGTTTTCATCGCGTTTTCGATACGAAGGCGCCGCCACCACCTATTCTTCATCTGGAGGGCAGATCTGGAGTCCGTCTTGGGCTCCGAAGAGGGGAAATCATCGCCATCGTCATCATCAATCTTCTTCCCTCTCCAATTCCATGAAGCTCTTCGTCGTTCGTGAGTAATCTATTCGTAGGCTCGCTGGGCGGTGATGCGTAGGATGAGATCTATCATGTAATCGAGTTAGTTTTGATGGGGATTGATCCCTCGTATCCACTATGTTCTGAGATTTGATGTTGCTACTACTTTTCCATGCTTAATGCTTGTCACTAGGGACCGAGTGCCATGATTTCAGATCTGAAATTATTATGTTGTCACCAATATATGTGTGTTTTAGATCCGATCTTGCAAGTTGTAGTTACCTACTATGTGTTATGATCCGGCAACCCCGGAGTGACAATAACCAGAACCACTCCCGGTGATGACCATAGTTTCAGGAGTTCATTTGTTCACCAAGTGCTAATGCGTTGGTCCGGTTCTTTATTAAAAGGAGAACCTTAATATCCCGTAGTTTCCTTTTGGACCCCGCTGCCACGGGAGGGATGGAGAATAGATGTCATGCAAGTTCTTTTCCCTAAGCACGTATGACGACACACGGAATGCATGCCTACATCACATTGACGAACGAGAGCTAGCCACTTATCTCTCCATGTTATAGCTGTTGCATGGTGAATATCATCCAAACAAATCACCGACCCATTGCCTACGAGTTTGTCCTACTGTTACTACTGCTGTTACTTGTCTTGCTCTACTGCTACTACTATTGCTACTGATGTTACTTGTCTTGCTCTGCTGCTGCTACTACTGTTGCTACTGTTGTTACTTGTCTTGCTCTGCTGCTACTGTTGCTACTACTATCGCTTGCTACTGTTGCTAAGTGCTACTGCTGTCAATACTGCTGTTCCTTGCCACTGCTATTGCTCGTTACACTGCTGCTACCTGCTACACTGTTGGTTCACCTACAGTTGACGGGAATTGACAACTTCCACCGACACGACAACGAAGGCGCCATTGATACAATTGTTAGGAATAGTCTGTCGTCAACATATCGTTTCTGATACCGTTGTTATCATACTACTTTGCTGTTACTATTGTGCTTGCAGATACTAATCTTTCAGGTGTGGTTGAATCCGACAAATTCAGCTGCTAATACTCGAGAGTATCCTCTCACCTCCTTAGGCGATCTACAAATTGGGTCGAATACTCTACCCTCGAAAACTGTGGTGAACCCACGCGCTGGTGGGCCTTCAACAACATTCTTCTAGTTTCATTACTGGGGAGTGCTTTCAGCATTCTTCTGGTGCCGTTGCAGGAGAAGGTTAGTTGTTATAAGCATTCGTCTAGCTAACGCCAGAGATTGCGCGATCAGCATTTTTCTGGCGCCGTTGCCGGGGATGTATTGCTATATTCTCCGAGTCACTTGGAATTTATATCTGTTGATCACTATGAAGAATCTGAAGGATCCGAAGACCAAAGTCTTGCCCTCAACTACGAGGGGAGGTAAGGAATTGCCATCTAGCTCTGCACTTGATTCACCTTTAGTTATGAGTAAGTTTGCGACATCACCTCCCGGGGCATCCGCAAGCTTAGACTTTTTGGTGTCCTTGAATTTGGCTTGGGATGCCTTGGGCATCCCCAAGCTTGAGCTCTTTCCACTCCTTATCCCTTTGTCCATGAGAACATCACCCAAAACATGAAAACTTCACAACACAAAACTTAAACAGAAACTCGTGATATCATTAGCACAAGAAAACAAACTACCACCTCTTTAGGTACTGTAGCAAACTTGATTTCTATTTAAATTGGTGTTAGATTACTCTATTCTCACTTTTCCATGGCTAGTAACCCCCGATACTATCCATAGTTTCATCAAAACAAGCAACCAACTCAACAAAAAGAGAATCTGTCAAAAACAGACCAGTCTGTAGCAATCTGTATACTTCGTATACTTCTGTTACCTCCAAAATTCTGAAAAATTACGAATGCCTGGGCAAAAGGTATATCAACCAGCAGCAAAAAGAATCAACTCAAAATCTCTTTCTGGATAAAAATTAAAAATAGTTTCGTTAGCGAAAAGTTTCTGTATTTTTCCAGCAGGATCAAACAACCATCACCAAAACTAGTCGTAAAGGTTTTGCTTGGCTCAAACACAAAAATAAACACAAAAGACACAATTATAACAGAGTTATGATGGTGTGGACGCAACAAAACAGAAAGCAAAAGATAAATTCATTGGGTTGCCTCCCAACAAGCGCTATTGTTTAACGCCCTTAGCTAGGCAATGATAATTCAATGATGCTCACACAAAAGACAAGAATTGAAGCACAACGAGAGCATCATGAAGCATGTGAAAATCACATCTAAGTCTAACATACTTCCTATGCATAGGCATTTTATAGGAAAACAGATTGTCAAGACAACCAATAGTTGCCATATGCAAGGAAGAACAAAGAGACAATAGCAATCTCCACATAACGAGAGGTAATTTGGTAACATGAAAGTTTCTACCACAATATTTTCCTCTCTCATAGAAATTACATGTGGGATCATAATCAAATTCAACCAAATAGCTATCACAAAGGATATTCTTTTCATGATCCACATGCATGCAAAGTTGACACTCTTCGAAAATAGTGGGATTATCATCAACTAAAGTCATGACTTCTCCAAACCCACTTTCAATATTATTGCAAATATCATTGCAACAAGTAGTGGACATAGCAAAACTAGCATCCCCAAGCTTAGGGTTTTGCATATTTTTAGCATGATTGTCATTAATAGAATTTTTAATAAAATCATTGCAATCATGGTTTTCATTCAAGGAGCCCTCGTAAATCATTTCATGAATTTCTTCATCACGATTTTCAGATTCACGCATCTCAAGCAAAATTCCATAGAGAAAGTCAAGTGCACTCAACTCACTAGCAATTGGTTCCACATAAGTGGATCTCTTAAAGAGATTAGAAAGTGGGTGATGATCCATATCACTAGATTTTCAGCAAGCGAAGATGCAAGCAAATTGAAGGCACATAGCACACAAGCAAAGGAAAGGCAAACGAAAAAAGGCAATTTTTTGTAATTTTTTGTTTTTCAGAAGTGGGGGAGAGGAAAACGAGAGGCAAAAAAAAGTAAATGCAAGAGATGAGTTTCCAACACTTACTTGGATGAGTTCTTGACTTGATCCTCCCCGGCAACTGCGCCAGCAATTCTTCTTGCTACTTCTCAAAGAACAGCGCTAAAAATTGACACGTTGATGGAGACTTGCTTGCGTCGGTTTTTCCCTTGAAGAGGAAAGGGTGATGCAGCACAGGAGCAGTAAGTATTTCCCTCAGTTTGAGAACCAAGGTATCAATCCAGTAGGAGAATCTCGTCAAGTCCAAAGTACCTGCGCAAACACAAACGAGCTTGCACCCAACACTGTGAAGGGGTTGTCAATCCCTTCAAGATTGATTGCAAAGTGAGATCTGAAGGCAGAAAGTGCAACGAAGTAAAAGAGTAAGGCTGAAAATATGGTGTGGAGTAGACCCAGGGGCCATAGTGTTCACTAGAGGCTTCTGTGAAAATAGAAAATATTACGGTGGGTGAACAAATTACTGTCGAGCAATTGATAGAACCGCGCAAAGTCATGACGATATCTAAGGCAATGATCATACATATAGGCATCGCGTCTGAGACAAGTAGACCGATACTTTCCGCATCTACTACTATTAATCCACACATCGACCGCTATCTAGCATGATTCTAGTGTATTGAGTTCATGACGAACAGAGTAACACCTTAAGCAAGATGACATGATGTAGAGGGATAATCTCAAACCAATGATGAAAACCCCATCTTTTTACCCTTGATGGCAACAACACGATGCGTGCCTCGCTACCCCTTCTGTCACTGGGTGAGGTCACCGCACGGTATGAACCCAAAACTAAGCACTTCTCCCATTGCAAGAATCATAGATCAAGCTGGCCAAACAAAACCCACAATTCGAAGAGAATTACAAGGATATGAAATCATGCATATAAGAGATCAAAAGAAACTAAAATAAGATTTATAGATAATCTGATCATAAATCCACAATTCATGGGATCTCGACAAACACACCGCAAAAGAAGATTACATCGGATAGATCTCCATGAAGATCATGGAGAACTTTGTATTGAAGATCCAAGAGAGAGAAGAAGCCATCTAGCTACTAGCTATGGGCCTGTAGGTCTATGGTGAACTACTCACGCATCATCGGAGAGGTCATGGTTTTGATGAAGAAGCCCTCCGTATCCGAATCCCCCTTCCGACATGGCACCAGAACGTGCCCCAGATGGGATCTTGCGGAGGCAGAAGCTTGCGGCGGCGGAAAAGTACTTTCGATGATCTCCTGATTTTTTATAGAATTTTTGGGAATATATAGGCGAAAGACCTAGGGCAGAGGTGGCCCAAGGAGGCCACAAGCCTGGGAGGCGCGCCCCCTGGCCCCAGCTAGGGGGCTTATGGGGTCCCTGGTGGCCCCGTGCCCTAGTTCTCAGGCTCCCCGATCTTCTTCTCTTTCGGAAAAAATTCTTTTTGGAAGTTTCATTCCGTTTGGACTCCGTTTAAAATCCTCCTATGAAAAGGGTCAAAAACATGGAAAAACAGGAACTGCCACTTGGCACCGAGTTAATAAGTTAGTCCCAAAAAAGATATAAAAGGCATACAAAACATCGAAAGTTTGACAAGATAATAGCTTGAAACCATCAAAAATTATAGATACGTTGGAGACGTATCATGCTCGCAGGATGATAAACTCTTTACCATCCTTGAGGTGTGGGTGGTGAAGAAATCGGACAAATCAGTTCCGCAGTTTAGGTCTCGAGATGAAAGTCATCATTTGAAGAATTTGCTGGAGACCTGGGGGAAATTGCTTGATAGGATGCAAGCTAATCCCGATGAAATGATGTGTCATTTCACACGTCCTCATTATGTATAAACTATACTTTATGTGAGGAAATTCAAGTCTGATGGATTTGATATCATATTCTTCACTCTGGAGCATATGAGATGGTAAGCATCACTAATTCATATACAGGATGACAAACCCAAAACCACAGACTGGGTTCTTGACAGTCGGTGTACAAATCACATGACTGGTGACAAAAGCTTATTGATGAATATCCCACTAACTCCATCAAAACTGAAGCATAACACCTACATAGACAAATGTAAAAGCAAGGTGTTGGGACTTGGTAAGGTAGCTATTTCTAAGTATCGACACATGGACAAAGTCATGCTTGTTGAATCCCTTGGGTTTAACCTCATGTCGGTCTCAATGCTTTGTGATCTTGATATGATTGTCATCTTTGGCAAATATCGTTTCGTAGTCGTCATGGATTCTGACAAATCCAAAGTATTCGAAGGCTTTAGGAGAGGAGACTTGTACATTGTTAATTTCTCTAGAGAACCTGAATCGGCCACGTGTATCCTTGCAAAAGCCTCAGAGAGCAGGTTGTGGCATCAACGACTTGGTCATGAAGGCATGAGGAATTTGCACACGCTGGCAAAGAAAAAGCATGTCATTAGCATCGAAACCGTTAGATTCCTCAAGGATCACCTCTGCGGGGCTTATGATTCTGGGAAGATGACCAGAGCCAAGCACCCCTCGAAGACTATCATGACTACTACTCGTCCTTTTAAATTGCTTCACATGGATCTCTTTGAACCTACTCATTGTGCTACTCTAACCAATGCAGCATCTCTTTATGGCTTTGTCATCGTCGACGACTATTCTCATTATACTTGGGTGCATATCATTCTTTACAAAACTGAAGTGCAGGAAGTCTTCAAACGATTTTCCTCAAGGGCCTCGATGAACTTCGGCGTCAAGATGAAACACATCAGGAGTGACAATGGGACATAATTCAAGAATGCACGCCTTGATGACTATCTTGATGAACTTGGTATTACTCATGAATTGTCTGCTCCTTATACTTCTCAACAGAATGGCGTACTCGAGCGCAAGAACAAGACTCTAGTTGAAATGACATGAACTATGCTTGAAGAATATTAGACTCCGCGTCCTTCTGGCCTAAGGCAATCAATATTGTCTGGCACATCAACAGGGTATATCTTCACAAATTTCTCAATAAGACTTCATACAAACTCCTCAGTGAGAAGAAACCCAATGTAAGTTATTTCAAAGTCTTCGGTGCAAGATGCTGGATTAGAGATCCTCACCATAGTTGAAAATTTGCACCTAAAGCACATGAGGGTTTTATGCTCGGTTACAGAAAGGACTCGCACACCTACAGAGTCTTCAACTACTATCACAACAAAGTTGTTGAAATTGTAGATGTGCGGTTCGATGAAACTAATGGCTCGCAAAGAGAGCAACTGCCTCCTGTGCCAGATAAATTGACTCCTGAGGAAGCTATTATGCTCAAGGCTACTAAAGACATCATTCCTACTGAGGAACAACCTCCTATAGAAGAAGTCGTCCCCAACAATGACGAAACTCAAGCGGGTGCACCTGAGTACATTGCTCGAGATCAAATTCCTCAACCCAATCAAAGTCTTCAACCCCACACAAAAGTTGATGAATCCTTCATGAAACCTGAGTGGATTCAACTATGCAAGATGAACTTCATCAATTCAAGTTGAACAATGTCTGGGAACTCATCAAACGACCTGATCCTTGAAAGCACAATATCATCGGCACCAAGTGGATCTACCGAAACTAGCAAGATGAGGATGGTCAGGTAGTGAGGAACAAGGCTTGACTTGTAGCCCATGGCTACACACAGGTTGAAGTAATTGACTTTGATGAAACTTTTGCACCTGTTGCTAGACTTGAAGCTATTCGTATATTGCTTGCTTATGCTAATCATCACAATATAAATCTGTATCAAATGGATGTGAAAAGTGCATTCTCAATGGTAAGCTTGAGGAAGAAGTATATGTTGCTCAGCCCCCAGGTTTTGAAGACCCGAAGCATCCTCACAAAGTCTTCAGACTTAATAAAGCACACTATGGACTCAAGGAAGGCCCTCGCGTGTGGTATGATACATTGAAGGAATTCCTAGTGAAGAAAGGCTTCAAAACCGGTTCACTCGATCCCACTCTTTTCACAAAATCCTACGATAATGATTTTTTTGGATGCCAAATATATGTTGATGATATCATCTTTGGTTGTACTCGCAAACGTTACAGTGACGAATTTGCCTACATGATGGGTGAAGAATATCAAATGTCCATGATGGGGGAGCTGAAATTCTTCCTAGGGCTTCAAATTCGTCAACAACACAACGACATCTTCATTTCTGAAGAGAAATACCTCAAGGATGTCGGGAAGAAATTCGGCATGAATGAGTGCAAAGGTGTCAAAATCCCATGCCTACCAACGACCACCTCTGTACCGACGAAAATGGTAAAGAATTAGATCAACAGGTATATCGCTCTATGATTGGCTCTTTATTGTACTTATGTGCATCTAGGCGAGACATTATGCGTTGTGTTTGCATGTGTGCCCGTTACCAAGCAAAACCGAAGAAATCACACCATTAGGTTGTGAAACATATTCTTCGATATCTAGCTCACACTCCAACACTTGGATTATGGTACCCCAAGGGCTCAAATCTTCACCTCGTTGGATATCCTAATTCTGATTATGCTGGTGACCGTGTGGATCGCGAGTCAACATTAGGCACCTGCCATTTCCTCGGATGGTCCTTAGTCTACTGGTCCTCAAAGAAGCAGAATTGCGTGTAACTTTCCACTACTGAAGTTGAGTACATTGCTGTTGGTTCTTGCTGTGCTCAACTGATGTGGATGAAGCAAACCCTCAAGGACCACGACATCAACATGAGGAATGTGCTACTCTACTTCAATAACGAGAGTGCAATCAATATTTCATACAACCTAGTACAATACTCAAAGACCAAGCACATCCACATTCGTCATCATAGTCTTCGTGATCATATACTCAAGGGCAACAGCGTCATCGACCACGTGAAGACTGAAGGCCAGCTTGCCGATATCTTCACTAAGCCCTTGGATGAGAAGAGATTTTGCAAGCTGCGGTGCGAGCTAAATATCTTAGAATCTTCGAATGTTCTGTGAAGAAAGCACACATCCTAACACTTATGCAAAATTGATGACTTAGATGTGCAACACACAAAGTAACATTTTTCTTCAATCAATGAAGAATAACACTCTAATTGTGAAGAAATTAATGAAGAATTTGATTCTCACGACCCTACAACAATTGTACACGGTGCCTGAAATTCTTCAAGTTGAAATTCTTCAAAGTTGAAATTTTTGCAAATTCTTCAAATCTTCAAAGTCGTCAGGTTTTCAAAATCCTCAAGATTGCAAATTCCTCAAAAGTTCAAATTCTTCAAACTTTTTGTTATGATCTTCATTGACTATATACTAAGTTATGAGCTTTTAAAGTCCTCAACAGCATTAACTTATAGCTAGGTCTTCAAGCTGTGTTTTTCCTCTACGTGAATGTGATCGGACCATATCCACATCTCTCCTAAGCTCAACCCAGACTGTTCCAAAATTCTTCATATGCATTCTGTTTGCAACTCGTTCAAAGTCTTCACTCAGTCCTTGTCAGCTAAAGAATTTGCGAACAAAGTCCTCAAAAATTTAATTCAAATTTTCCAGCCATTACCACTCAAACCGCACCCACTACCCATGATTGGATAAGCAGTACCTCCACTAACTCCACCGCTTAATACGTGGGTGCCACATGTCACGCAGAGAGGAAGGGCCAGGGGCATTTAGGTCCAAAACTTTCACACTGGACTATTTTTCACCTGAGCTATAAATAGCCCCTACCCCCTTCAGTAAAATCTATTCCTCTTGCTCTCAACATCCCCGCTCGAGCTCTAACCTAGCGCTGCCGCTAGAAATCTTTGTCGCCAGTGAGGAACAACTTCAGTACCTCGACCTCGCCGTCGCCAGACTCACGCCGGCCGTGGATCATCTTCCTCCACCGCCGCTGTAGCTATCTTCAACCGCCAAGTTAGGGCGCTGGAGATCTGAACCGATGAGCCTCCGTTTTCACCTTCACAGTTCGTCGTATTCGTCGTGTTCTTCACACAATGTAATTAAAATATGATTTTACTACGTGTGTAGATGTTTGTGAGGCCCTAAAAACTGCAAAACATGTTATTCCTCAGCACATTCATCAGATGGACACATGTATGTCTAGAGCACTTCATGAATTTCTCTAAGTTACTAAATTCTTCATGAGATTCCTCAATTGTGTAATTTTTCAGATTTGCACAACTATGGAACCGAAGTCAAGAATAATTAGCAAAATTCCTCAACACAGTATTGGTCAAATTCCTCAAGTTGAGTCATTTTTGAAATTCCTCAACTCTGAGAACGCATATGACCTCTTCAATTTTTCGCACCTATACTCGGTTCACACGTACAAAATGTCTGCTGACAAATCATTAGGTTCTCATCAACTTAACTCATTTGCAGTGTTTCTTGAAGAAAATCTTCCTGTGTCATTAGATTCCTCAAGAATTCAAATTCCTGAGCAAATTCCTCAAATTAAGAAAATGGCTGGTGATAAGAAACAGAAGGGTGGAAAGAAGGCAGAGCAGAACACTGCTTTTGAAATTCTTAAGAACATTTATGATGAATATTGCACACCTAATGAAAAAGTATATGGGAAAGAAACCAAAGAGAAGCGCAAAATCTGGTTTCAGAAAATTGAACGGCGATGGATGAAATAATGGAGGCAGTACAGGTATGTGACTCCCAAGTACAAGAAGAAATTCACCCTCAAGTCTCCATGCAATAGGGTTCCTTTGGGTGATCAACAATCTGCTCATCCATCAAGCATGGCAAGTATTGAAGACTATCTTGAAGAAAAAGCCAAGTAACTGGGAAAACTGAGCAAAGTTGCCAAACAAGCTATGAAGACTTTAAATGAGGAATCTGGTGCTGTAGCTGCTGCTGCCTCCTCCTCCGTTGCTGAGGCCTCTACCACTAAAACAGCTCCAAAGCAGGCCCTGATGAAGAAATTAGGTGTAAAGCCCAAGTCCTCAACAGCTCCTTGAACATAGCAAAATCCTCAGCCAGCTCCAATTGTTGCTAGAAAATCCTCAACTCCTCCAAAGTCCTCAACTGTAACAAAGCTTTGATTCCATTGAAACCCCAATCAAGTCAGCATCCAACAAGGACCCCAATTCCCTCAAGACCATCTACCTCTAGCTCTGCACACAATTCTTCGAGTGGAATTGTGAAGAAAAAGATGATTAATGGGAGAGGAACAAGGCCCATCCCAAACAAAGTTGTCTTAAATGTACCCTCTGGATCAGACGAGGATGAAGCAAATGATGAAGAATTGGTTGCTATCATCAGGAATAATCAATGAAGAGTTGCTATGGCCAAAGGCTCAACCATTCCCCTCACACTTGATCCGAATGTGGGTCTGGACTTCATTGGTCTTTGGTATGAAGATCCAAACACACGCATTGATGATTTGAATCTTCCACGTGGCCATGGTGGAGACCTTCATCAATGAAGAAAAATGGAAGGCCCAGAAAGCAAGACAAGCTCAAAGGGCAAAGTCTCAAAAGGAAAAATTCCTACCAAAGAATATACTATCCTTAACGCTAGAGCAACTTACCTCCACTCAGACTGAGATTAAAAACCTCAGTGAGGAATATACTAGCTACCATGCTGATCGGAAGGGGGCCAAAGTGAGGTTCGTCAAGGCAGTTACTACAGCTATAGCAGACTACAACAAGAGGGTTGCAACCCAACACAACCATCAATTCCTCAGGGCAGCTATACTATTCAACTGTGTGATGACTCTGATGAAGAACCTGCTACTGATGAACCTGCGAGGCCAGCTGAAGAACATGTTGTGCGTGAAGAAATTGCTGCTAACAGGACGACTGCATTAGTTGTGCGTGAATAAATTGCTCTATTACTAAAGTCTTCAACAGTGAAGAAAACCACTCTTCCTTCTGCAACAGAAGTGAACAAAACCAAAGCGGCTGAAAAAGAAGCCAAGAAGAGAAAGGCATCAACTACTTAGGAGACCTCTCAAGCAAAACACTTGAGGACTTTGCAAAGTCCATCAACAGTTCCAATTGATGCCACACCGCTCAGCACTGCACTATCTTATGTGATTGTGCCCTTTGGTGTCGAGCATGTCATCCCAGAAGGGGATGCAGAAATGGAAAATCCTCATTCGGGTGCTTCCATAGAGCTGTGCGATGAAGAAATGGAAGTTTACCCTCAACTGTAATTCATCAAGCCTCATCTCCACAGCGGTAGCTTATAACTAAAATGGGAGATGAAGAAATTGATGAAGAAGTGGACATAGGTTGTACAACGTGTGTCATCAATGATGACGATTGGGAACAAGCACATCCCAACTCTCCACTCGCAACACCGATATTTCTAAGTCCTCAGTCCCCTGCAGTTACTGAATTCAGAATAGGACTGAAGAAAGAAGTTCTCCGATGAAGTCTTTCCCGGAGAAAGAGTCAGCTGCATTAGGTGATGAAATTGAGAAAGTTAAGGAAACTACCGCACCAGAAACTTATACATCAGCACAACACATTCCTCAGACTGAAGAACGCGTGGTTGAAGAAACCGCACCTACACAAAGTGAAGAAACTGCTACTGAACCACATGTTCCAAATCCTCAGACAACTGTAGATGTGGCTAACATTCCTTAGGCTGATGAAAATCTTCAGCAAAATCCTCAACCAAAGCCTCTTCAGCCTTACTCCAAAAGGCAAAAGTTTCACAAGGAACAATTCTATGATGAACATCACTTCTTCATTGGTGCAAATCCATATGAAAAATTAGTATCAGCCACAAGAGGTTTTGGAAAAGCACGCAACTCAACTACTATGATGTTGTGCTTGTAGACAAGAACAAGATCTTCCACCATCGACATATTCCTCGTGGAGATATGAAAGACAATCCATGCTTTACCCCAGCTCTGAATGTTCTTGATGATGCAGGGTTACTTCAATTCTACACCGACATTTGTGATTGGAATGAAGAGCTTTTTCTTAAATTCTATGCTACCCTGCACATCTCTGGTGACCCCAAAAGCATCAACACTTGGGTCTTGGACTGGATGACCGAAAATACTCATTTTACTGCTCCAGCCACAAAATTTCTTCGAGCTCTGTCTATTCCAATTCCCTCAAAAGGGGCAAGGTGTTTATATGATGACAAAGAGCTGCCTAATCATAAGTTGCAAGTTCTCATGAAGCCCTTGGCTTGTGGAAAGCCTCCAAGGACTCAATTCCTGGTGAAAGAATTGATATATGTGCCCAGGAGAATCTACAAGACCTTGGCCCAAACATTCACTCCTATCAAAAGTCATGACTCTGAAGAAGATGTTGTGGGGATCATGAAGAACACGCTCTTTAACATTATTCATGGAATCCCAATGAATCTTCACTACTTCTTCATGAGTACTTTGGCCACAAATGCCTTGTCACCATTTGAGCTGAAGATATATGCGCCATGGATTATGAGATTCATCACGACGAGATCCTGAATACTCTATCTAGCTAATTATATGAACCACCTCAGTTACTTGCCTCCTCTTGAAGTCCATAAGAAATCTTTTGAACTGATTGAAGGCAATGGGCAATTTTGTAAGGCAGCATCATATTCTACAAACACGACACTGCATCACAAAAGTCTAATGGTAAGGCAAAAGCTCTTAGCCCAACTAACCACGGGTGATGACTAACCAAGAGCTTCTCCTTAGTCTTCATCATAAAGTTGATCAAAACCATAAGTGGGTTAAGTGTGAGTTTGGTTCCATTATGAGAACCCTCAACACAACTCAGAATGCAGTGAAGAAAAACCACTACTATCTTCACGAAGTATTTGATCACACTTGGGCCATACTGTCACACCTCAAGACTTCTAAGGAACTAGCAGAACTGGAGGTCGAACAAGGCTTCGACTGGTCATGGTCTCCAAAGAAGAAATTCAAGAAAATCCTAGTTCCTGGTTGAAAGTTCATATTCCTCATTTCTCTCTGCTCATGAAGATGAAGATCTTGATGACACAACTACTTGTCCAACAAGGGAGAATGACCCCAAGAATGTCGGCACTCCTCCTCCATCAACAAGTTGATATTCTTAAAGGGCGTTAGTCCTTAGTTTTAGTCCCTTTTCATCACTTGATGACAAAGGGGGAGAAATCTGAGTTCGTCTTCAAGCGGGTCTAGTTTATGGGCTATTATAAACTTTGTTAAGTTACAAATCACGTTCTTCTGAAGATTATTTGCTGTGATGAGTTGTAACTTACGCCTGGTGGTGGTCTGACACTTTTGACTATTTTCCTCGCATGCTTATTCCTGGCATTGATTAAATGCATGCATGCTGAAATTCGTCGGACACCATTTTTCATCATGCATTTCAAATTCCTCATACTATATGTTAAATGCGTGTATGAATTACAAGATATAGGGGGAGAGCTCCATGGTAGAAATCTCTATGTGCATTTGAGTGTAATGATTCTTTTTTCAAATATGCACGTCTTCACGTGGAGTTTCTCTATATGTTGTTTTCAAATTCCTCAAAATCTGTACTTACACTTCATATTTTTATCCCCGTGGAAAACTTAACCTATTAGTCTTCAACCACCAAAAAGGGGGAGATTGTAAGTGCATCTAGTGCCCCTTAGTGATTTTGGTGGTTTGAAGACTTATAGGTTGAGAGACTAATGTGTTTGTAAGTGTACACAAGCCCTATAACTTACTTAGGAGTTTGAGTTATTTGAAGAATATCAACCCCTAAAAATTTATGTCTTCGGTTGAAGACTTTAGTCATTCCTTGAAGAGTTTGATAGGGAAGATATTGTTATTCCTCATAAAGACTTTGAAGAAAATGCTCTGAAGACTTTGAAGGATGAAGATTTACTCTTTATGTTTCATATTCTTCTTTCTTGAGTCATAGGAACACCATATTGTTAAAAAGGGTCGAGGTAATACTAAAGGAAAGTTTTCTCATGATTCTTAACTCTAAACCCACACATACCAAATCCTTTGAGTGAAGCCTTTGAAAATCTCTCACAGCTTAGACAAAGTCTTGAGTGACAGAGATGAAGTTCTTCTAGTCACCGAAGAAATTGCACTAATCGAGGAGTTAGGATTTCGCCAGTAACTTCCTATCATTGAGGAACATGAGAGACATGAGGATTTCCACAGTTGAAAGATCTGACCATTGCCGTGCCGCGCGCCACCTGGCCCCAATCTTATCCACTCAATGGTCATATCATTGGGGGCATTAATGCCAAATCATGTCGAGATGCTCCCAGGATATAATTAGCCGCCGCCCACAACCATCAGTTGGTTGGCTGCTTTGCGAGAGAAATAGATGCATGTCATTTGAGAGCAACCCAATCCTCAAAGGCTTTGAGAGAAAATCATCAAGTGAGGAAAAACCCAAACACCCAAACCAAAACCAAAACCCAAAGTGATTGAGCATCACTAAAGAAATTGTTCCTGTGTGGAAACAACGTTTGTTACCTTTGAGGACTGTGCAACCTCCAAACAGTTAGGCGTCAATGGTCTAGAGCATCCAGTAGTCAATTGTGGATCGCCGAGTGACCGAGTTTGTCAGGGTTTGGAAGTCTGCCCTAAAGACTTACCATGAGTGTTGGGCAAGGATTGTGTGTCCTTAGTTCAAGGAGAATATGGTAGGGATTGTGTCTCCGCGAGATTGTGTGTCTTTGGTTTAAATACCAAGCCACTCCAAACGAGACGTACGGCTGTCATGACAGTTGGAACTGGGTCATCAAATCATTGTCTTCATCGAGCAAGGGGTTCTAATTCCTCAAGTATTTCATTTCCTCAATTGCATGTTTATGACTTTGATCTTTACCATTTGAAGAATTTGACTGAAGACTTTCTCTAATTCCTCACCTCAAATTCTTTACTTAAGTTATTCGTCACCTTCTTATACTGATCACGTGACTTGTGCAACCTGAATGTTTCACTTCACTCCGATGACTAAGCTATAGCTGTTTTTGCATATCTGTTTGAGTACTTATTCCGCTGCACTCAGTTCGTGATTAAGGACTTTCCTCACTGACGAATTTGTAAAAATCGCCTATTCACCCCCTCTAGTCAATATAACGCACTTTCACATGTTCATCATGTTGAGTTGATTCGCGTTCGCTACTTTGATAATTGGATATTGGGTGAGACGGGGCTAAGGTGTTATTCTTACTTGAACAAACAACCAACTTATGATTACCCTCTCTTGCAAGCATCCGCAACCACGAAAAAAGAATTAATATAAACCTAACCATATCATTAAACATGTGGATCCAAATCATTTCCTTATGAAGCAACGAATAAAATGGGGTTTAAGCTTCTATCACTCTCGCAACCCATCATCTACTTGTTACTCCAAAATGACTTCCCTTAGGCCCATAACATGATGAAGTTTCATGTAGTCGATATTCACATGACACCACTAATATAAGTAACAACATACATATCATCAAAATATCGAACGAATACCAACCTTACATGATTACTTATAACAAGACTTCTCCCATGTCCTTAGGAACAATAGTAACTACTCACACCTCATCAACATGTTCAAGATCAGAGGTATAATAATAGTGATTAAGGATCTGAACATAGTATCTTCCACCAAGTAATCCAACAAGCATCAACTACAAGATGTAATCAACACAACTAGTAACCCACGGGTACCAATCTGAGGTTTAGAGACAAAGATTGAATGCAAGAGATGCACTAGGTTTGGAGTTGAGACGGTGATGGTGAAGATGTTGATGAAGATTGGTCGTCCCACCAAGAAGGAAGCATTGGTGATGACGATGGCTTTGATTTCCCCCTCCTAGACGGAAGTTTCCCTAGTAGAATCTCCATGTCGGAGATCGAAAGGGTATCTGCCCAGGTTTCCACCTTGAGATGGTGGATCTTCGTACAAAAAGGTTTCTTATGATTTTTGCTAGGGTAAAACACACCATGTAGGATAAGATGGGGTCGGGAGACCTTCAGGGGCCCCCCAAGCCATCCCCAGCGGGATAGGCACACCCTCTTGGCTTGTGGCCAGTAGGTGGCCCCCCTATGGTATATTTATGGTCCAATAATTCTTCAATATTACACAAAAATTCTCCGTGAAGTTTTAGGTCATTTGGAGTGGGTGATTTTTCTACCTTTTTCTTGGTTTCTCGATCGAGATTTCCAATTTCCAGTTATTTTCATCTTCGTAATGTAGCTTGCATATTAAGAGAGAAAGGGCATAAGAATTGTATGATAATAGGGAATAATGGACAATAATAACACAAATATCAATAAGAAATCATGATGCAAAATGGACGTATCAACTCCCCCAAGATTTGACCTTGCTTGTCCTCAAGCCAAAGCCGAGCTCGAAAATAATGGACACATGATTTGAGAGAGAGAAGTAAATAATAACAAAATACAAATATGAGAGCATCATGAATATTATTATATCAACAAGTATTTTACCAGATATCCCATCATAAACAAGTAACAATCCATTCACAATTATTGGAGTATGAAGGATAAACCTTATTGATAATCAACAAACTATGTTCTCAGTCATTGGGACAAATATAATTCATCATATTTCAGAGCAGAGTCTATGTAAGAGCTCATGTTTCCATAGGACACATAGGAAGATAGAGCTTAAATTATTTTCCACCCAACTCATTTACCTCAAGGATAATGTCAACCATAATAAATCATGATCATCTACATCCACCTGGATATATAAGTCTGAATATTTCATCAACACATGATGCTTGCCACTTTAGAGTTAATAGGTAGAAAGAGTAATAAACTTTATTGACTATCACACAAGAGTGAATATATAAAAGTAAAAGATAGGCCCTTTGTAGACGGAAGCAGATGTTGTCATGCACTTTTAAGTTTTTGGATGTGCAAAGTCTTAATGCACAGGGATGTCACCTTATATTGCCCCTTATGATAGCAAACTTTATTATGCACAGTGTCGCTTTTATTTCTTTGCTGTCATAAGATCGTACCAAGCTTATTTTCCCTTGCAATAAAAGATCATACATATTTAAGAGCATTTTTATTGCTTGATGCACCAATGACAACTTATTTGAAGGATCTTATTCAATCCATAGGTAGGTATGATGGTCTCTCATGGAAAGAAACTGGGTTTAAGGGGTTATGGATGCACAAGTAGTGTCGATACTTAGTGCTTGGCTAGCAAAAGATAGAAAGAAAGCACCACATGTTAAAGGATCTAAGACCAGATAACTTATATGTGAATATAAACCACCATGAGCATTATGTTGTCTTCCATGTGAGACATCAACACTTGATCATTATATAATATTTGGTGACGGCTCACAATCATAAGAGATGTCCAAGATAGTGTATTTGTATGTGAATCTCTTCTCCTCTATCACAATCTTGCTTAGATTGTATCAATGACTAATATTATGTTTGTTCATTGTCAACAACTTTTATCACTTATACCCTTTTCTATGTGAAGTCATTACTCCCCATGATATAAGAATAAGATCTTTTCTATTTATTTTATTGCCATACTATGATGATGGGTGCATACAAGTAAAGCACACAAACTCAACAAATATTTATTATAAAACTCTCATACTACATTACAAGGGTAGGTAGATCTCAAATAAAAAATTCTAAGCAAAACAAATATGAAATTTTATTTGTCTAAATCACAAAATAGCTAAGGATCGAACTAAGATAGTGGGTAATGTTAGAAGTGATGGTGATACAATACCAGGGCACCTCCCCCAAGCTTGGAACAAGCTAACGGTGGCGCCCATACCCATGTATTCAAGCGCCCTTCTTGGGTGATGGTGGTGATGATGCGAAAAACATGTACTTTGTCTTCCATGGCATAGGTTTCCCATTGAAGAAGGAAGAGATCGTTCCTGGAATACTGAAATCTGCAGCTAGACTCATCCTCTTGAAGCAAGATTCATACTCACAGTATTGGTTTTGTAGATCCAAGATTTGAGCGTGATGATCTTAGAGCCTGTCATGGGTCTGGAAGATCATCTCCAAAATTCCAACGATGTCCTTATTGTTCTTACGTATACGATCCACAATCACGGAGTGATATGTCTTCAAGGTATCTACTTTTCCAAATATTTTTGCTCTTATTTTGGACTCTAATTCGCATGATTTATGTGAAACTAACCGAGACTAACGTTATTTTCAACAGAACTACCTTGGTGTTATTTTTGTGAAGAAATAAAAGTTCTCAGAATTAGATGAAAGTTTTTGTGAATTATTTCTAGCATTTATAAATATTTATGGAGAGAAGACCTGTCGGAGAAACGCTGCTAGGGGCAACAAGCCAACAGGGCGCCCCTGGTCATGCCCTGATGGCTTGTCGGGGCCATTTTGCTCCTCCGATCCTAATTTGAGTCCTATAAAATCACATCTTCGGAGAAAAAAATCATAGAGAAGTTTTCATCACATTTCACGAGACAGAGCCGCCGCCACCTTGTGTTGTTCCTCCGGATGGCTGATTTGGAGTCCGTTTCGGGCTCCAGAGAGGGGCCCATCACCGTCGTCATCACCATCCCTTCTTCATCAACATCTCCATGATGCTCACCACTGGGAGTGAGTAATTCCTTTGTAGGCTTGCTAGATTGTGGTGTTATTGGATGAGATTGATCATGTAACGGAATTAAGTTTGATAGGGGTTGATCCCTAGTATCCACTATGCTTAGTGCTTGTTACTAGGGACTGAGTGCCCTGGTTTTAGATCTAAACCTATTATATTTTCATGAATATCAGAGTGATTTGGATCCTATCTTGCAAGTTTTAGTTACCTATTACTTGTCTTTATCCGCATACCCCAAGGTGACAATAATTAGGATTCTTTTCGGTGATTGCCGTAGTTTGAGGAGTTCACGTATTCACCATGTGTTAATGCTTTGTTCCGGTTCTCTATTAAAAGGAGGACTTAATATCCCTTACTTTCTAAAGGGACCCCGCTTCCATGGGAGGGTAGGACAAAATATGTCATGTAAGTTCTTATCACAAGCACGTACGACTATATACGGAATACATGCCTACATTATATTGATGAATTGGAGCTAGTTCTATGTCGCCCTAGCGTGTAACTGTTATATACCGAATCTAAATCATTATCCATCACCAATCCACCTGCCTACGCTTTACATATACCGAATCTTGCTAACTTACTAATATAGCTGCTACTGTCACACCTGTTACTCAATTGCTACTGTTACTACTGTTAACACTATTACCAAAATCGCTGCTATCACTGCTACTGTTACTACTATCATTTGTTGTGCTACTAAATCCTTGTTGCAGAGAGGTATCCGAGGTGCGGTTGAATTGAAAACTCAAATTTTATACCCCATAAATATTCTTTGGCTCCCCTTGTGTCGAATCAATAAATTTGGGTGAAATACTACCCATGAAGACTGTCGTGATCCCCTATACTTGTGGGTTATCAAGACCTTTTTCTAGCGCCATTGCCGCGGAGCATAGCTTTATTTATTTTTGTTGACTTCATATCCAATTGCCACTATGAAGAACCTAAAATATAATCGAACTAAGATCATCCCCTCTCGGACAAGAGGAGGTAAGGAACTGCCATCTAGCTCTGCATTTGATTCGCCTATTGTTTTGAATCACCTTGTTACACCACCACGTGTTGATCGTCCTGATATGTCACATGAACTTGATGAGGCTAATTCTGAAATTAATCATGATACTATTGCTACACATGTTGAAACTGAAACGGTGCCACTGAGTGAATTACTTGATGCTCATATTGCTAGAGCTAGCGAATTGAAAATGCTGAAACTGATGAAGATCTTGAATTACTTGTTACACCTCGTCCTCCTAATAGATATGAATTACCTTACGTACCTCAAGGTTATGTTATGGATGGTGAGGTAGCTAGAGCCTTTCTTGCTTCCAACGATAGAGATGATTTGAAAAAGTTACTATGCAAACTAAAAGAAAAATCTATGATGGACAAAATGAAACATGATCCTAAATTTGCTACTTCTCCTATATTTGTCATTGATAATGACTATGAATTTGCTATAGACCCTGAATTAATTCCTATAGTAGAGTATGATCCTTTTCATGGACATGAAAATGAAACTGTGGTCGAACACCTTATGAAATTGAATGATATTGCTGCTTTATTCGCCAATTATGAAAATATACGCTACTATTATATCCTTAGGATTCTTCCTTTTTCACTGAAGGGAGAGGCCATGGAATGGTTTCTTTCACTTGCTCTTAGTTGGATGCGTAGTCCCAGGATATGCTTAATTACTTGTCTAAAAAATATTTCCCCGCTCATAAGAAACAACCTGCTTTACACGAAATATTTAAATTTGTGCAAATTGAAGAAGAGAATCTCCCTCAAGCTTGGGGGAGGCTTCTCAAGTTACTTAGAGCTTTGCTTGATTGTCATCTTGAGAAGAATGAAATTCTTGATATCTTTTATAATGGACTAACTGATGCTTCTAGGGATTTCCTAGATAGTTGTGCTAGTTGCGTTCTCTGGGAAAGAACAGTTGCACACGCAGAAGAGTTACTAAATAATATAATGCAACATACCGATGATGGGACACTCCCTAAACCACCAACGAAACCTATTCAAAACAAGAGAGTATTCTATTCCTGAGCCCTGAAGATATGCAAGTAGCAAAAAGATCTATGAAAGAGAAAGGTATTAAAATTGAAGATGTCAAGAAATTACCACTGATTGAAGAAAAACATGGACTTGATACGCCAACACGTAATAGAGGTAAACCCTCTCCATTGTTTTACTAAAAATGATATACCTTATGCTAAGACTCCCGATCAATGCATGGATGAATTTGACAATTACATTGTTAAACAAGAACACTTCAATAACTATGTTAAGGATCAACTGAATAATAATGCCATGATGATAGAACGCTTAAATGAGTTAATGTTTAGAATTTGTAATGATGTGAAAGGTATAGGTAAACATGCCTCCATGGTTCACACCCAACTAGATCAAGTAGCTAAGTCACAAAACGATTTGCTTGGTAAAATGAATAATATTAATGATCATGTTGTTATAGTAATGACTAGAGGAGGTAGAATGACACATGAACCCCTTTTTCCTGAAGATCATCCTGAAAGAATAAAACATGATTCTTAGGGAATTAATGATGAAACTCCTAGTCTCACTAAGCAGAAAAATAAAAATAAAAACGATAGGACTTTGCATGCCCCTAGTGCACCGAATATTGACAAACCTACTGAGAAGATCCACTAGGTAGCAATAACGAACCTAAGAATGATGTTGAGATAGAACCTGCTAAGGATCTTGATAACCCACCTCCTAAAAATAGACGTTATGATAAGAGGGACTTTGTTGCTAGAAAACATGGAAGGAAAAGAGAGCCATGGGTTCAAAACCCCATGCCATTCCCTCAAAAGTCTTCTAAAAGTAGAGACGATGAAGATTTTGAATGCTTTGTTGAAATGATTAGACATGTCTTTTTGCGCACTCGCTTGAGTGATATATTGAAAAGGCCTCCGTATGCTAAATACATGAAGTACATTATTACCAATAAACGAAAGATACCCAAAACTGAAATTGCTACTACTCTTGCTAATTACTATTTTGATGGTGGACTACCTAAGAAGTTGGGAGACCCGGGTATACTCAGAATACCTTGCTCTATTAAAAGAAATTATGTTAAAATTGATTTATGTGATTTAGGATCTGGTGTTAGTGTTATGCATTTCTCCCTTTATAAAAGACTTGAATTGGATAAGCTTACATCCACTGAGATATCTTTGTAAATGGGTGGAAACTCCAGTGCCTTAATTATTGGAATTTGCAAGGACGTCCCAGTTGTGGTCGCAAAATTTACTATCTTAACAGACTTTGCTATTCTTGATATGCCCGAGGACAACAATATGTCGATCATCCTTGGTAGACCTTTTCTAAATACTGCAGGGGCTGTTATTCATTGCAAGAAAAGAAAAGTCAATAATCATGTTAACGACAAGCAACGTACAATGCCTTTTTTGAAGAAGCAAACTTTGGTTAACAATATTAATGTCATTGACCCTATTCCTACGGTCATCATTGGAGATTTTACAATCCCTTTACTTATTGCCAAGAAAAAGAGATACTATGATCTTATTGTGGGGGAGATGCAAATCCCCATTGAGGTAACCTAGTGATATAAAAAATTCTTTGGTTTCATGTTAATCGGAAACAGTTATTAATAAGTCTTGATCAACCTTATTAATGGATCCTTTTCGAAAGACATGTGACTGATGAATTAAGTATTCACAATTCTCTGTACCACAAGTTTATTTTGTGTTCTCTTAGCTATAGAAAAATAAAATGCCATGATTACACTGTTCTTTTAGTTTTTCGTACCATAGAAAAATGACCGAAAAATAGAAAGTCTCACAAGATTTTTTCTGGAATAAATGATTTTTTTGGCATAAATGTATCAGCAGGGAAACACACGTGTGCGCCACAAGCCAACAGGGTGCCCCTCGGCCGTGCCATGATGGCTTGTGGGACCCAGAGCCCCCTGCCTTGTCCCTTTAGATCACTTCATCATGTACCTCTAGAAAAAATATTCCTAGCTCTCTCTCTCCCGTGTTCTTCCTCCAAGAACTGAAGTTTTCGATCTCTTTGCTTGGAAACCCATTTTTGAAACTATGTTTTTGACCGGCTACTGTAGGGAAAACACCCCACAGCCTTTTTTCTTTTATTCCCATATGCAAGAGTTATATGTACAAGAAGAGGTTAGGATGTACAAGGGGGTTGGGTAGCTATGAATACAAACATCAAGGAGGAAGAAAGGAAATCCATTTAAGAAGATCATCCCTGAAACTAGCCTTAATCCTATGAGCTAACAGGGAAATGTCATGAAGAAAGCTGGATCTTCATTTTCTGAACCTCGGCTGCTCCTGGTTAAACACCTTGGCATTTCTGACTGTCCAGATGTTCCAACATGCAGTTAACACTACCTCAGCAAAAAAGGGGTTGTGAAAGTCTCCCTTAGAAGCCAAAGCAGAGATCCACATGGATTGGCCCTGCCATGTGATCTGCAGGTAGGTCCAAACCCTGGTGCTGAAAAGACAGTTGAAGAATAGGTGATCTCTGTCTTCTTTAACTCTGACATGGCATAAAACACAGAGATTGGAGTCTGAAACATTCCAGTGGTGCCGTTCAAGCATGTCTTGGGTGTTGAGCCTATCCATGATGAGCATCCAGGCAAACATCTTGATCTTCATTGTACAACAGCTCTTCCAGATCCAGTTCAGCAAGGGGTTTGGGGTAATAGTGCTATGGATATGAGTATGGTATCTCTTGGCTGTGTAGGCCTTAGCATCCTTACCCCATACCCATATATCAGAGGCCTGGGGATTGATCACCAGGTCTTGAAGCAGGGAGTTGACAGAAAGTAGCTCCTGGTAAGCCTGAGCAGAGAGTGGTAAATGGAACATGGTGAGCATACTTTCATCATGAAAGGCTTAAAAAACCTCCTCAGTTGTGCAGAAAGGATCAGTAACAAAGGAGAATAGCCTTTGGAATCTAGCAGCCAAAGGCCTAGTAGAATTTCCAACCAACCAGGAGTCAGACCAAAACAGGAAAGTATCTCCCTTGTTAGGCTTAACATATGTAACAGATCTGAACTTGTCAAGCCTTTTGCAGATATCCTTCCACCAAAATGAACCACAAAGAGCAGTTCCCTGAGGGACTGTGTTATGGTAATAAGTGTTCCAGATTAAGTGAACCCATGGGATATCAGCTTGATTCAGGAATTTGTCTACATTCTTGAGCAGCAGGGCTTCATTCTGGATTGCCAGATTATAATGCCTAAACCCCCTTTATGTTTGGGTCTGCACACCAGATTCCAGGCAGCAACAGAGGGTGCATGATCTTGCCCATTTTTCCTCCAGAGGCATTGTCTTTGAATTCTTTCAAGCTGTTTTAGTATGCCTGGTGGGATATCCAAACTGCATAGAAAGAAAATAGGAACAGAGGATAGTGCTGAGTTTAACTATTGCAACCTTCCCCCTGGGCGAGGAAAGATGAACTAGCACTTAGTCTTCTCTCCATGTTGTACACCAGTGGCATGAGATCAATAATTCTTGGTTTAGTTGTCCCAACTGGAAGCCCAAGGTATGTGAAGGGTAATGATCCTACTTTACAGCCAATGGAATCAGCAAGGTCTTGGAGATGCTCTGGAGAAATGTTGACAGGTAGAAGGGCAGATTTATGATAATTCACTTGTAGTCCAGTGGATTGGGAGAAGAGCAAGAGCATTTTATTGAACTGCAAGAGTTGAGTTTCATCAGCAGGGAGGATGATAAGGGTATCATCAGCATATTGGACTGTAGGAAAATCCTTATCATGGCAAGGGATGGGAAGCTGAATGAGTCCATCCACCACAGCTTGTTAACCAAGGTCTGCAAAAAATCTGCAATAATTGCAAAAAGCAGTGGGGACATGGGATCTCCGTGCCTCACCCCTTTCTTGCACATGAATTTCCTTCCAGGCACACCATTGACTAGGACAGAGGAAGAGTGAGAAGTTAGGAGCTGCTGTACCCAAAGTATCCATTTATCATTGAATCCTTTGTGTTTGAGAATCTGAAAGATAAACTCATGTTCCACAGAATGAAAAGCCTTTTCAAAATCCAGCTTGAGAATAACTATATGTTTTTTGGATTGATGACATTGATGCAGGTATTCCAGAGTCCCGCCAACACAATCTTGTATGGTTCTAGACTTGATGAAGCCATACTGATTCTTGTGAATACACTTCATGATCTGAAACTGCAATCTGTTGGCTATCATTTTAGACAAAAACTTAAGGCCCATCCCAGTGAGGGAGATAGGTCTGTAGTCTCCCACTTGCTCAGGTGATCTCTTTTTGGGAATTAGAGTAATATAAGAAGAATTCATGTTCTCCAGTTTAGCAGTACCAGCATGAAAGGCAGCAGCAAGTTGATAAAACTCAGGACAAATAATAGACCAGCATTTCTTAAAGAAAAGGCCATTGAAGCCATCAGGTCCAGGAGCTTTGTCAATTGGCATTTCCCGAACAGTTTTATCCATTTCAGACATAGAAAAAGGCTGTGTGAGGACATCAAGACCATCCACCTTCTGGATCAGAGATTGTAGATCAAAGGCCATGTTAATTCCAAGGGAAGTTCCCATTATATCCTTAAAGGTTGCCCAAAAAACATGCAACAATTTGGTCATGGTCAGATATGATGGATCCATCATTTAACTTGAGAGAGGCAATGGAGTTCCTCCTATATCTCTCACTTGCCATAGCATGGAAAAATTTGGTGTTTTCCTCACCAACTTTGACAAATCTGATAGTGGCTCTCTTTTTCCAGTACATGAACTGAAGATGCAAGAGGTGCTCCAGGTGCAACTTAATAATACTCTTGAAGTTAGCTTCAGGTCTGAAAAGGGGCCTTAATTCCTCAAGTTCATCCAAACATAACACAGCTTGATTGCATCGAGAGATGAAAATCTTCAGCTAGGATAAATTTGTCTGCCATCTCTTCAGAGCCTTCCTGAGATGTTTCATCTTATCCATAATGACAGCAGTCCATGACCCAGGACTTTTGGACACAGTCCATGAAGCCCTCTATTTCAACCCAGTAGTTTTCAAAACGAAAGAAGTTGCACTTAGGGATGGAAGTGTTGACAGTGACGACACATGGAACATGATCAGAAGCTGTTTTTGCACGGGGGAGCACTTGTGTAAGAGGGTATGAAGAGATCCATTTGGCAGATGTGAAGAACCAGTCAAGTTGCTCAAGAAGGGGGGAATCTTGCATATTGGACCAAGTGAATGATCTGCCCTTAATGGGTAGTTCCAGTAAACCCAGATGACCCATGATTTCATTGAAGATGAACATATCATTTACATCAGCCCCAGGGAGGTTTCTGTTATCAGGTGATCAAATGAAATTAAAGTCTCCAAGAAGCAACCAGTTAGCATCAGCAGGTATATGAAGATTATTCAGCCAGCTAACAAATAGATCTCTAGCTTCACCCTGACAAGGACCATAGACATTCACTAAAGTCCAGGATTCTCCAGTAATATTTGATGTGAATGAGATGATTAATCCAAAAGGTGTGGATTCCACTAACAGACCAGTAAGAATGGATGAGTTCCAGAGTGTTATAAGACCCCCAGATGCTCCTCGGGAAGGGGAGTAAGCAAATTGATCAAAACGTTTAGGACATAAACACTTGACTGTCCGGAAATCAATGGACTGCACTTTGGTTTCCTGCAAGCACACTACAACAGTCAGGCTCTCATCAATCTTGTTACGAACCGCGCAGTGCCTATGATTAGAATTTAGGCCATGCACATTCCAACACAGAACACGCCAACTTCTCGTAGAACGACTATCCATTGGAAGATATATATAAAGCAAAAGCAGAGATATGTAATAGCCCTTGCAACCGAGGTTCAGTTAACCATAAAACAAAGCAAACAGTAGTCTGACGAAACATAGAGCCAGTACAACAACAATTTAACATAAATAGACTAAACATCTACAGATGATGGCTGGGAATTAGCTGGACCTTCCATAAGGCGATCCACGGTTAGCTTCTCACGGGCGATGCCAAGCTGCTGACCTACAACCTGAATCATCAGGATAGGAGTGACAGGGGGAATCTGTTCTTGTCGATCAGCAGACTCCTGCGCCGGAGAAGGCATGGGCTTGGCTTTGGGCTTCCGCTTCTTAGGGACATGCGCTGGCAGCTCCTGCAACACAGGTTTGAAGCCATCTCGCTTGATGGAGCCTCGAGTGCATCGTCGAACAGAGGAGTCGACAACCAGCATGGCCTTCTTACGGTCCCCTTTCTTCGTCACAGCAGGTGATTGGAAGGAGAATGAGTCCTCAGCAGATGAAGAGGGGCTGACGGGGATTACCTCTGCCGAAGAAAGCGGGGTGCATGCTGGCTCTGTTGGCGGCAGCTCTGGGTCAGAGCTATCAAAGGCCACCGTCCAAGATCGCTTGGGGATCATAATGGGCGTCGCCATTGGCATCTGCAGCTGGCAAGGGACATGCATGGTGCTGGCTGCTCCCATGAGAGCTTCAAAATATCGGGATCAGGAGAGTACCGGCGGCGGAGGAGGCCTATAAAAAACCCTGACCGCCCCAACAAAAAGATTCTTAGACTGAACCTGCGGGGGCTTGTACGGTACGATCGCCAGGGGATTGTTGTCCGGCGCCTCATCCTCCACCTGCACTTCTTCTTCCGTCTTAGCAGCGTGATCTTGGACAGCAGCTTCCTCCTCAGCATCAGGGTAGGCAGGGTCAGCGGCCACCATCGCATCCATATTGGGAGCAGGAGGAGCAGGATCAGCGGCGGCCTCCTCGATGTCACCCTAGGGCTGTGGGTCTAAGTCCACAAGCTCATGAACCGAGTCCGAAGAAGAAGGACTGGGCTGATCAATCACCATGGACTCCTGGTCTTGTGCAGGAGCAGCATGTTGTGCTTCTGGGGCCGCCTTGGGCTCCCATCCTCCTCCATCAGCAGCAGCAGACGGTTGCCCCAACCCCCTCCATCAGCAGCAACAGGTACTATTGGTTCGGGTTCAGGGGGTGGCACTGCATTCCAGCCCAAAGCAGGGTACGGGGGCAGGGAAAACAGGAGATTGTCATTGACAAGGTGGCCGGGAAGCGGATGGGGGTTGCCATTGAGGGGCATAGGATCCTCATCGTTAGGTAGCAACTCAGGAGGCGCCGCCCCCAGGATGTAGACAGGTGCAGACCAGGACACCTTCGCACCACCTCAAGCAGCATATTCTGAGAAGTTGATACTAAGAGGTACTAGTCGATCATCGGGAAAAGATGCAAACACGATAGAGCGAACAAAGTAGGGATGATCGCTGACCCAATGATGGAACTCTCCGAAAGTGTTGACTGCAGCCCAGAGGTCTTCGCTATTGCGGAAATCCAGAGGGACTCCCAGGCGCATCATACACCCCTGTCAAAAACCCTTTTGGCCTCTGAAGCCAACTCCTTCATTGTGACGCATGAAGAGAACCACAGTGTTGTGAGCCAGTGCCTGTGGAACCATCTGGACCGCAGCAAAACTTTCTGCCGCATCTCGAAGTTCAAACAGCCCCACGCCCTCGATCCATGGCTGGGCTGATCGAAACTATTTTGAGGATATTATTCCTTGGTATGTGACTCTCCATCTCTCCAATTAGTTTTTGCCTTAGTGTTCTATATTTGGCATAAATTGACGCACTTGCTGCTACATAAAATGAGCTTGCATGTTAAATTCTTTTAGTTCCAAGTAGCATGAATGCTTGATATAGCTCCTAAGTATCCACATGAGTAGTTTCTATCATTCTTATCAAATTATAATGACATATTTTCATGGCCTAAAAATTTCATAAATTTGTGCTTAGGGAGATGATTTTATTTAGGAGGAGTTCCTCCAGAAAGTGTATTTCGGGTGAATCATCGAGTGAGGGCTCGGGCCAATCAGATAGTCATGGCTAATGCCAGGTCTTGCCGATGGCCAAGCGAGGAATGCCCACCTATCATCTCAACCACTTCCCAAACTACCAGTGGTGATCACCAAGCTAGGCAAAAGCCTAAGCTTGGGGGAGTACATATTTCTCACCGACATTACATTCATGTTCACACATTTCGTATGAATTGTCGGTGTTCATCCTCTTTCACTGTATATACATGTTAGCTATATCTTCCACTTTCTTCTTGTGTGTTTCAAAAACTATAGAAAATCCAAAAATATTTCTTGCTTCCTTTCGGTTTTTCTTTCCTGTTTAATTAGCTATAGTATTAAAAGAAAACCCAAAACGATTTCCATTTTCTTGTCAGGAGGTTTCCCATGCAAATAGTTTGTCTCGTTCTTGTTTTCTCTTAGTTTATTTTGCTTGATCAAGAAAAAAAACTCTGAATATATTTCAGTGTGTTTCTATGAATTTCTTTTCCTTTTGTTGAGTCTTGAAAAGGGAAGACCACGTTGAAAATGGTGAGTGGCTCTCATATGTTGTGTGGTCGATCTAACGAAGAGCCAATATTACCAGGTCTTCTCCTTTATTTAAAACTGCCATGCAGATTCCAGCGTGGTCCACAACACGATTGCACTTTCATTATTATCACATCATTCAGTCATGCAAGTGAAAGGCAGTAATGACAATATTTGATGAAGTGATCGTGGCAAAGGAAACGACTATGAACTCTTATTGTTTTTCGTTTTTGTAAATATGTTGGCTCGTTCGATCTTGATTCATTATATCATGAGCGAACAATTTTGTGATGACAATTAGAGATCATAGCTTTTTCATACCATGCTTAAATAGCTAGGAGTTGATAATGATTTACCTTCTGTGTCAACATGCATTAAAATGGTTATGATGTGATATGGTAGTATGGAATTTTCCTCTGAGTAATTCGAGCAGGTTGACTTGGCCCATGTGCAAACATGTAGTTGATTCAAAACCAATGCAACCTTCATGATATTTAAATTCAGATTGTGTATATCCTACTCATGCTAATGCCCAATGTTAATTATTCACAATGCATGTTCAGGACCGTTTTGCTCTCTAGTTGGTCGCTTCCCAATCTTTTGCTAGCCTCTACCTGTACTAGGCGGGAATGCTGCTTGTGCATCCAATATCCTTAAAACCAAGTTATTCCACATGAGTCCGCCATACCTACCTATATGCAGTATTACCCTTCCGTTACAAGTAAATTTGCATGTGCCACCTCTAAATATTCAGATAAGCATCCATTTTGCGCACTCGTGCCGCTCATGGACCGACGGGGCAATAGGTATCTTCCATGCTAAGTAAGTTACTCTCACGATGGGTGTTTACTAACCGTCATTGCACGAGAGAGGTTGGTAGCAAGGATACCGAGTCCTGCTTAATCAAAATTAAATTAAAACAATACTCCTTGGGAAAGTTGATATGTTGGAGGGCACCCGTGAACTCGGCTAGCCATGGTTGTGTATGGATGGTTGATAGGGGTAAAACTTTATAATTCTGTTTGGGAACCCCTAATGATGATTTTAGCATGGAAGATACTGAAAACCTTTGTCATAATGTCGATAGTAAGGAACACCACTCAAAACCATATTTTCAATCCTGCTTTACATACATGAGCTCTCGTACCTCTACAAATCAATGCTTCCCTGTGCGAGGGGCATATATATTTACTTTTTATGTTGAGTCATCAACCTATTATTTACACCACCGGACTGGAGATCACTATTGTCATTTTTATGCATTGAGAAGAACCAATGTTGGATAGGAGTATGACTAGGATCTTTTCTATTCTGAATTATAATATTTAGTCACTGCTTCAATCTCATAGGTGATGTGCATTTATGTTTTTGGGTCTCAGAAAGGGCTAGCGAGATACAATGCCACCATATTATATCGTGATTGTTTTGACAAATTGTTGGGACGCAAAATATATTATTATTGCTTACCAGTTGGTTATGTGTTGCCATGATTGGATATGATGCTTAAATTATTATCATGGATGTGTTTATTTATGATTTATGCTAAAAATTTCAACACTACCTAAGCATATGTACCATGACGAGAACACTTTTTCCATCATTGGAAAAGTTTGTAAAAGGTTTCTTTATCACTTTTTATTTATCAACTAAATTGTTTGAGGACAAGAAATGAGTCAAGCTTGGGGGAATTGATACGTGTGAAATGTATCTACTTTTCCCAACACTTTTGCTATGGGTTTCGCCTCTAACTTGCATGATTTGAGTGAAACTAGCCCGGACTGACGATGTTTTGAACAGAACAAACTTGGTGTTATTTTTGTGCAGAAATAGAAGTTCTCGGAATCGGATGAAACTTTTTGTGAATATTTCTAGCATTGCTACTTCTCAAACAACATCGCCAAAAATTGACACGTTGACAGAGACTTGCTTGCGTCGGTTTTTCCCTTGAAGAGGAAAGGGTGATGCAGCACAGGAGCAGTAAGTATTTCCCTCAGTTTGAGAACCAAGGTATCAATCTAGTAGCAGAATCTCGTCAAGTCCAGAGTACCTGCGCAAACACAAACGAGCTTGCACCCAACGCTATAAAGGGGTTGTCAATCCCTTCAAGATTGATTGCAAAGTGAGATCTGAAGGCAGAAAGTGCAACGAAGTAAAAGAGTAAGGCTGAAAATATGGTGTGGAGTAGACCCGGGGGCCATAGTGTTCACTAGAGGCTTCTCTCAAAATAGCAAATATTACAGTGGGTGAACAAATTACTGTCGAGCAATTGATAGAACCGCGCAAAGTCATGATATATCTAAGGCAATGATCATACATATAGGCATCACGTCCGAGACAAGTAGACCGATACTTTCTGCATCTACTACTATTACGCCACACATCGACCGCTATCCAGCTTGCATCTAGTGTATTGAGTTCATGACGAACAGAGTAACGCCTTAAGCAAGATGACATGATGTAGAGGGATAATCTCAAACCAATGATGAAAACCCCGTCTTTTTACCATTGATGGCAACAACACGATGCGTGCCTCGCTACCCCTTCTGTCTCTGGGTGAGGTCACCGCACGGTATGAACCCAAAACCAAGCACTTCTCCCATTGCAAGAATCATAGATCAAGCTGGCCAAACAAAACCCACAACTCTAAGAGAATTACAAGGATATGAAATCATGCATAAAAGAGATCAGAAGAAACTCAAATAAGATTCATAGATAATTTGATCATAAATCCACAATTCATCGGATCTCGACAAACACACCGCAAAAGAAGATTACATCGGATAGATCTCCAAGAAGATCATGGAGAACTTTGTATTGAAGATCCAAGAGAGAGAAGAAGCCATCTAGCTACTAGCTATGGACCCGTAGGTCTATGGTGAACTACTCACGCCTCATCGGAGAGGTCATGGTGTTGATGAAGAAGCCCTCCGTATCCGAATCCACCCCGGCAGGGCACCAGAACGTGCCCCAGATGGGATCTTGCGGAGACAGAAGCTTGCGGCGGCGGAAAAGTACTTTCGATGATCTCCTAATTTTTTCTGGAATTTTTGGGAATATATAGGTGAAACACCTAGGGCAGAGGTGGCCCAGGGATCCCACAAGCCTGGGAGGCGCGGGCCCCCCTTGCCGTGGCTAGGGGGCTTGTGGGGTCCCATGTTTTCCCCTGCCCTGGTTCTCAGGTTCCCCGATCTTCTTCTATTTCGGAAATAATCTTTTTGGATGTTTCGTTCCATTTGGACTCCATTTAAAATCCTCCTCTGAAAAGGGTCAAAAATACAGAAAAAACAGGAACTGGCACTTGGCACTGAGTTAATAAGTGAGTCCAAAAAAAGATATAAAAGGCATACAAAACATCCAAAGTTTGACAAGATAATAGCATGAAACCATCAAAAATTATAGATACGTTGGAGACGTATCAAGCATTTATCAGGATATAGGGAGCGAAGACCTGCCGAAGAAATGTTGTCAGGGGGCAACAAGCCAACAGGCCTCCCTGGCCACGCCCTCATGGCTTCTGGGTCCCATGTGGCTCCTCCAATCCTAATTCTAGTCCTATAAAATCACATATTTGGAGAAAAAATCATAGAGAAGATTTCATCGCTTTTCACTACACAGAGCCGCCGCCACCTCCTGTTCTTCCTTTGGAGGGCTGATCTGGAGTCCGTTTCGGGCTCCAGAGAGGGGGATTAGTCGTCGTCGTCATCACTAACCCTTCTTCATCAAAACCACCATGATGCTCACCACCAAGAGTGATTAATTCCTTTGTAGGATTTATGGATGGTGGTGGGATTGGATGAGATTGATCATGTAGTCGAGTTAAGTTTGATAGGGCTTGATCCCTAGTATCCACTATGTTGTGAGATTGATGTTACTATGACTTTGCTATGCTTAATGCTTGACACTAGGGCCCGAGTGCCATGATTTCAGATGTGAACCTATTATGTTTTCATGAATATGAGAGTGATTTGGATCCTATCTTGCATGTTTTAGTTACCTATTACGTGTCATGATCAGCATACCCCAAGGTGACAATAATTGGGATTCTTTCCGGTGATTGCCGTAGTTTGAGGACTTCATGTATTCATCATGTGTTGATGCTTTGTTCCAATTATATATTAACAGGAGGAATTAATATCCCTTAGTTTCCAATAGGACCCCGCTGCCATGGGAGGGTAGGACAAAAGATGACATGCCAGTTCTTATCGCAAGCACGTGTGACTATATACGGAATACATGCCTACATTATATTGATGATGAATTGGAGCTAGTTCTATGTAACGACTAAGATGCGGTCCTTTCCGATTTAGGGAACGAGGCCCCAAAATGGAAAGAAGCGCATCTAAGCATTTCGAAAGCACGGTAACATAGCACATACATAATAATAGATGACAAATAGGGAATCATCTGCCATCTCATAGATAATATCAGAGTTTACATCACACATTTATTCAGACAAGGTAGTTCTGCTACGGACTACATAACATGAGAAAAGGCTATACTACTCTGCATGCTTGCCCACGATCATGACCATGCCTTAGTCTTCTGGATAGTTCCATACAGGCGGTCGCTCTACTCATCGTACTGCCATGCCAGATGCGTGCCGTCGGGATCACTTGTGTCGGGCGTACCTGTACCTGTTGGTGTGTTGAAGTAATCTGCGAGCCACATGGACTCAGCAATCTATGACCTCGGTGCCAGAACTAGTCAAGTTATTTGGTAAGGAAGGTTCTGTGTTTAGGTTGCAGCATCCTAAGAATTTATGGTGGCTAACTTACGTAGAACAAATTATTGAAGGTGGTCTATACTAGCAGGCGAATACTAGCCGATCATTAAGTGATCCTGAACACCTACTTACGTCAATCATAACCCCACCATGTTCCCGATTGAAGAGAGGTCTTCGAAGGGGACAGTCACGGTTACCCACACAGTTGGCAATTTTGTTAGATTAAGTTCAATTTATCTATAACCGGAATTTAACAAATATTCCAAGTTGCCACATAACCGCGGGCACGGCTTTCCGAAATACTAAACCCTGTAGGGTTGCTCCAACTAGTCCATCACAAACGGTCATGGGCCACAAAGTAATCCTCTATCACGAAACTCGTGATCTCGTCGGATTCCTTAGAGGAAAACCTAAACCCTGGGGAGAACCAAAGCTTCACCGGGATTCCTATACGCAAGATATATCGCTAAGGTAAGACAAGACTAGCAGGACCTCCCGTCGTGTCGAAGACCCTGATAGGAGCCGCATATCTCAGTCTCAGGACAGGACGGATGAGCACATCGTACAATGGCCTGATAGACATCTCCCGAGTTACCCCGGGTTGGCCCCGCACACGACTCTAGTTTGGACCAACACTCATGAGGAGCAATGGCCCTCGTTGTTGATTAATTCCTCGGGGTAGCTATTCCCTATGCAGATTATTATTAAGTGATTACCAAATTAACACCAATGTTGGGTCCTGCCGGACAAGTCTTAACACTACACGATTTATCAAGGGGGTCCCCATAACAACCCCGAACGTGTTAGGAGCGATCAGTTATGGAATCAAACACCGGTAGCCAGAAACTATGGCGGCAATAACGGAACAAACACCCGACAAAAGGCTAGGCCTTCCTTTATTTACCAAGTATATAGGTGCATTAATTAAATAACAGATTTAACATAATGATATCAAACTCATGTTATCACATGAGACAGTGCACCTGCAACTAGCAACACTAACATTAGTAGCTGAGCAAGCCTACTTAGCCAGTAAATATTTGCAAGAGGGGAAAAGTGTTTGGGTTTCATGGCATTATCAGGAGGCAATTATTTCAGTGGTAGGCAGAGAGCATATGACGAACGAAACGTGAATCTAGCATAAAAAGTCTAGAGATGGAATCAAGGTCATATCCTCTTGCTTGTGATGTCTTCAGCTTGGAACTGCTCTTGTTCGTCCTGCACGTACTCTCCCAGATCCACGTACTCACTCTCCGATCCCGGTGCTGCCCAACATAAAAATAGCATCTAATGAACAACAGCACCACAAGTTGCAACAAACACATGATGCATGAGATGAAAATGAACATGCATCTCTATTCTAGTCACTAGCACATGCATGAGAAGAAAATACAAACTTCTGGGCATAGCTGCACTCTAAGCTATCATGACATGCATGAGGATGACATGAACAGATGCATCGCGCAAAAAAAATGCAAAAACATATAAAGAATGTTACGAACGGAGCTACGGATCAACCGGAAACAACGAAACAAGAAATGGAGTCCTACAGATCAAATCCATAACAGCACACCCCCAATGGCATACTTCTGGTATTCCCAAGTTGCCATATCACAAAACAAACAAGAATGGATGGGGTGGTGCTAGGAATATCACCACACCATCAACTATGCACTCACAAGCATCAAAACATCAAAACTATACATTCTGTCCTAAACAACATCAAAGGTGTTTGTGAGCTACATGCAAAGCACCTTCAGCCACCCAAATGTGCCAAATAAGATATGTGGCAGAAGCTATTCAAAATCTCTACGAGTATGAGAAAAAATATAATACAAAGGAGTCTCACACAAAATGTTCTACACCTGCTAACTTGGACAAAAATATCAGTTTTCACGGCCTTAGTGAAAATCTCAGATTCTCACTAGCTGTTTATGCTCTGAAGCATTTTGACAGCACCCAAAACAATATATACAGGAAGCCAAATGGAATGAAAATTTATAGAGAGCTAGACAAACACAAAAGCTACAACTTCTCAGTTGATAACAAGGGCTGATTCCCAACACAGGAACTTTTGCAAGAACAACTACAAGGGAAGAAAATATCAGCAGTTTCTCTGCAATTTTCAGCCACATGCCTACTTTGACTAGGCACAACATGCACATATGAGCTCCTAAGCATAAAAAAAAACCAACATGCTATAGAGGGGTTCACCCTCTACTGCCACAACAAGGAATCAACCTCTTGGGCACATCACATCACATGGAACCAAGCTCTAAACATTGAACAAAACAGAAATATTACATTCCCGGAAAGTGTTCCAAAGTGGAATCTCATCCCACCATTGGATTCCTAGGATGATTCTACCCCAAAAACATATATAATACATAGGCACTTGCATAGAACAAATGGGGACAAAGTTGAAAGGAAAAACTACATGGAATCACATAGAGATAAATAGTGCTTATCACGTGTGTTCCCACAAGATCATCACCTACACATGCACTTGCACACTCTCATCACTCGATAGGTGCACATGAGGGGTAGACCTCATGTTCATTTGCCTTAGTACACCACCACACACACATACATCAAGCACAACATAAAACAAGCACCTACACGTGCTAGTTGTAACACACACACTACTTACACTCACACCATGCATTTCTACACCTACACATACTAACTTACACATAGGTTCTTATCAAGGCACACCATGCCTTGGGCATGTGTGTGACACACACGTGAATTCACACACACACACACACACACACTCTTGCACTCACTAGTGCATGAGCTCAACACCAAGCACATGAGAAACACACACACATGCATCACTAGCCTAGTGCAATACACACATGCTAAACACACCCACATACATGAGCTAGCTCAACATCCACTTGCACTCAAATACCTACACATGCATATCTTACTTGATAGCAAAATACTAGGAACACGTACTTGTTGTGAGGAGAAAAAAATCACACAAGGTGATCTAGCACACCACATGCACTTACATAGCGAACAAAAGAAAACAGCAAAAGAAATGGCAACAAAAATATAAAAGGGCTTGGGGGATTCGAACCCCAAACCTGCTGGTCACACACACACAAGCAAACCACTCTGCTACTGTGCACTTGCTCGACAGAACAAGGGGAACAAGCAGGGTAAACTACTCCCTGCAGCTACTCTGCCGAAGAAAAAATACAAAAGGGGTGCGCCGAGGGGTTTCGAACCCACGACCTAACGCTGCACCAAAAGACCTCCTACCACTATACTGATGCTTCGGATCTTAACATAGTGGAGGAGGTTGCCCTATTGAGCAACCCCTCTGGTATTTCCTCTGCCCGACGGTGGCCGGAACAGGGGAAGCACCTCGCCAGCGATACACATCAAATTGGACTGCCGCTCATCGATGGAAGGGTGTTCGGACTCCCGCGGTTCCATCTCTACAGCTAACTCCCCTCGAGGATGCCTATAGCTACTGCTCGACGACGCGCGGCGGCGCCGGTGATAGAAAGGGGAACGGCGACGAAGCTGCGGCCCTATGCACTCGATCTATCGACAGGAAGAGGGAAGGAAGGCTTGGGCTCACCCACTGGACGAGGGCGTCATGCCTGTCGGGGAGGAAGTAGAGGAAGGAGTGGAAGAAGCCGGGGCGGGGAAGATCGTCGGAGAGGAAGTCGGCGTCGTCGAAGAAGAGGAAGCAGTGCAGATCCGCTCCTCCTAGGTGCGGGAACGAGTTCCTTGACGGTCCCGCATGCTCGCCGAGGGGTTGGAGAGGACGCAGAGCCACGACAACGACGGCGAGGACCTCATCAAGTCCCGGCCATGGCGGAGGAGCCCGCTCTCTTACCTGCTGCCGACGACAGAGAGGGAGGAGGAGATGGGAAAGAGGTGGCGACGCTAGGGAGGAACCCTAGGCTCTGGACGGACGCCAAGGGATATTTATGGAGGAGGAGGAGGCGAGGCACGCGCGCCTCGACGTTCGTGAGACGGTGTTGCTTGCTGGCGCACTATCTCTCTCTCTGACGAACTGACGGAGGAGGAGGAAGGGGGACGCCGTCTACAGGGATAGAGAGAAGGTGGTGTGCCGCGCGAGAGGAAGGGAGTTGGGCCAGCCAGTGGGAGAGAGCCCACTCGCAGGCGCCAGATAGGAAAAACTAAATGCACAAGCAATTCTGTTGAGGCTAAACATAAAACAAAAATGCCCCTGGTCATAAGGAATTATGACCTTTTTAAATAAAAAGAAAACGGAATTTTTGGAGCATGTAAATATTTACAAAAAAGAATTTAGTTGATCTGTTTTGTGAATATTTGCACCACTAAAACATAGTTTCAAAATAGAAAATACATGGCATCACATCCACCACAAATCATACTAAAGCATGGGCATTTTTGAAACAGGGAAGGAGCAAGTGAATCTTGAGCTTGAGATAAATAGAGAGGGGAAAGTTTTGAATCCTATTGCAGTCCACGTAGTGCTTCCTACTTTCAAACCACACCCACATCATTTCACATATCATCATCACATCATCACACCACATACACATGATCACAAGGCAACAAACACAAATAGGCATGGATGAATGGATGCATGAATGCAAAGGGAAACAAGACAAGGTGACATCACATGAAATAACACATGGAATATACTCTCATGGCACTAACAAGATGGACCCACATACAAAAGGTTCCAAATAAGGCAAGTTACACTCTTGGGGCATTACAAACTCTCCCACACTACAAAAAGATATCGACCCGAGATCGAAGACTGGAAGAACTCTAGGAATTCAGAACGGAGGTGATCCTCGCGTTCCCAAGTGGCCTCTTTATCGGAATGGTGTGACCATTGCACCTTGAGAAATTTGACAGTCTTGTTGCGGGTCTTGCGCTCAGTCGCCTCGAGAACTGCAAGTGGATGCTCACGATAGGATAGGTCGGGTTGAAGGTCGATGTCTTGAAGATGAAGAGTGCGCTCGGGAGTCTTGAAGCATCTCCGGAGCTGAGAGACATGGAACACGTCATGCACATTTGCTAAGTTCGAAGGGAGCTCGAGCTGGTACGCAAGGTCACCTCTCTTGCCAACCACTCTGAAAGGACCAACGAAACGAGGCGCGAGCTTGCCTTTGATGCCAAAGCGATGTGTACCCTTCATAGGCGACACCTTGAGATAGACGAAGTCATCAAGCTCATAAGACATGTCACGATGCTTGCTATCATAATAGCTCTTCTGACGGGACTACGCTGCTCTAAGATTATCCCGAATGACCCGACACATCTCTTCAGCTTCTTCTATCAAGTCATTCCCAAGAATCTGACGCTCGCCGGTCTCGGACCAGTTGAGCGGGGTACGACACTTCCGGCCATAGAGAATTTCAAACGGAGCTTTGCCTGAACTAGCTTGATAACTGTTGTTATACGAGAGCTCAGCGAAAGGCAGGCAGTCTTCCCACTTCATGCCTAAAGAGATAACACAGGCTCTCAGCATATCCTCAAGGACCTGATTGACTCGCTCCACTTGACCACTAGTATGAGGATGAAAAGATGTGCTGAATCGTATCTTCGTGCCCATCACAGACTGAAAAGAGTCCCAAAACTTGGAAGTGAAGATACTTCCGCGATCCGAAGAAATCATCATAGGCACACCATGCAAAGACACTATCCTGGAAGTGTACAATTCTGCAAGCTGAGCTGCGGAGATGGATTCTGTGACTGGAAGAAAATGAGCCACTTTACTCAACTTGTCGATGACGACGAAGATGGCATCATTACCCTTCTTGGACTCCGGAAACCCGGTGAGGAAATCCATGTCAATGTGGTCAAACTTCCACTCGGGAATGGGCAAAGGATGCAAAAGACCTGCTGGACGTTGATGCTCTGCTTTCACCCTTCGACATACATCACATTCATTTATGAACTAAGCAATCTCACGCTTCATGCGAGTCCACCAGAAGGTCTGTTTCAAGTCTTGATACATCTTGGAGCTTCTTGGATGTATTGAGAGCAGAGAGTTATGAGCTTCTTCCATGATTACCTTTCGGAGATCACCTTTGGGAACAACAAGATGATCCTCAAAGAACAACGTGTCCCTGGCATCAACACTGAAGCACTTATATTTGGGAAGTCCCTTTGCCAAACCAATCTTGACTTTCTTCACCATTGCATCAAGAAGCTGTGCTTCTCGGACCTGATCTTCCGAGGTAGGAGAGATCTGAAGATTTGCAAGAAAACCCTGAGGTACTAACTAAAGGTTGAGCTTTCTGAAAGATTCACAAAGGTCAGGCTGGAGAGGCTTCAGAATGAGACTGTTGCAGTAAGCCTTCCTACTCAAAGCATCTGCCACGACATTAGCTTTGCCTGGCGTCTACTCAATGCTCAGATTAAAATCTTGGAGCATTTCCACCCAACGAGTTTGTCGGAGATTCAGGTTAGGCTGGGTGAAGATGTACTTGAGACTCTTGTGACCGGTGAACACTTCAACCTTTCGTTCCAACAAGAGGTGTCTCCAAGTCATCAGAGCATGTACCACTGCTGCCAGCTCAAGATCATGCACAGGATAATTCTTCTCTGCTGGCTTAAACTGCGTGGAGGTATAAGCAACCACTTTCTTGTCTTGGATCAGAACTGCACCAAGACCTTGAAGAGAGATGTCGCAGAACACTGGGTAAGGTTTGGAATTATCAGGAGGAACCAAGACTGGAGTAGATGTGAGCTTCTCTTTGAGTGTGTCGAAGGCCAACTGACACTCTGGAGACCAAGCATACTTCACACCCTTTTGAAGAAGACTTGAGAGAGGCTTAGCAATCTTGGATAAGTTCTCAACGAACCTTCTACAATAGCTTGCAAACCCGAGAAAGCTTCGAAGCTGCTTCACATTCTACGGAGGCTCCCACTCAACAATGGTATGCACCTTCGACAGATCAACTTTGATGCCCTCGGCAGAGATGAGGAGCCCAAGATAGTCCACTTCTTTCAACCAGAACTCACACTTGGAAAACATGGCATAGAATTTGTGCTCTCTCAGCTTATCAAGGACCATCCTGAGATGTTCTTCATGTTCTTCCTCAGTTTATGAATAGACCAGAATATCGTCGAGATACAGCAAGACAAACTCATTCTTGAACGGAGAGAATATGTAGTTCATCATTCGACAAAATGCCGGAGGAGCATTTGCTAGACCAAAAGACATGACCGTATACTCATACGAGCCAAAACTAGTCCTGAACGCAGTCTTCGGAATATCCTCTTCGCGAATGCAAATTTGATGATAGCCCATTCTGAGATCGAGCTTGGAGAAGATCTTAGCCCCTTTCAACTGTTCGAACAACTCATTTATGTTCGGAAGTGGATGCTTGTTCCTGATTGTCTTCTTGTTCAATGGACGGTAATCGACACACAGTCGGTCCGTGCCATCCTTCTTCTTGACAAATAGAACTCCACAGCCCCAAGGAGACGAGCTCGGTCTGATCAGACCCAAACGCTCCTGCTCATCGAGTTGCCTCTTAACTTCCTTCAACTCTTCTGGACCCAATTTGTATGGTCGTTTGCACACAGGCTCAGTACCTGGTTCAAGCTCAATAACAAATTCAACTTCTCGGTGCAGAGGCATTCCTGGCAGTTCCTCTGGAAACACATCTTCATATTCGCAGACCACTAGGACTTGAAAAATAGGATTAATCTCACCCTTTTCGTTCAAAGAGAATGGATGGATTGTGTCATCGCACGCCGCGAATATAATCACATCCTCCGAAGAGTGAGTAAGCTTCACTTCTTTAGCTTCACAATCAATCGATGCCTTGTTCATGGCCAAACAGTCCATACCAAGGATCAAATCAATGTCAGAATTGCCAAAGACAATAGGAGACGTCAGAAAAGAATAACTACCCATCTTGACAGAAACATTCGGGACCAGACAATTGGAATTCATCAATCTCCCAGGAGAAACTACTGAGACCGGCTTAAGCAAATCTTGACAAACAAACTCATGCTTTGCAAAGAATGGACGGGACATGAAGCAATGTGATGCACCAGAATCAAATAACACTTTAGCGGGAATATCATTCACGAGGAGGTTACCCATGATCACATCTGACGAGTTTTCTGCCTCAGCTGCATTCACCATGTTGACTCGAGCAGACCTAGGGTTGAGCTTGACGAGAGCATTGCTTGGAGGTTTCCCTGGAGGAGGAGGCGGAAGACGGAGCTGAGAAGTGCACTTGTTGGCATAGTGACCCTTCTGCCCACACTTGTGACAAGTAACATCTGCTCGCTGATGGTACTGTGTCTGAGGAGACCCTTGCTTGTGCTGCTGGAATCTCTGCTGGAAAGCTGGGTTGGGTAGGTGGGAAGAACCATGGCCACCTGAATGCTTGAACTGCTGCGTGTGCCGAGGAGGAGGAGGAGACACCCAAAACTTCTGTTGCTTCTGAACCACCTGAGTTGAGGAAGACGAGCTGGAATCTCTGAAGCGCTTCTTAGAATTCTCCACCCTGAGCAAAGCTGCCTTAGCCCTCAGAGCTAAGTTGTAGAACTTATCAAACTCCTCAGGATCGTGCAAAGAGAGAGCTAACTGCAAATCTTCTTTCAAGCCACCTCTGAACTGATAAATCTTGCTCTTCTGATCAGGGATATCCTGCAAGGCGTATCAGGCTAGCTCACGGAACTCGATGTTTTACTTGTACACGGAGTTACCACCTTGGTCCAAGCGTGTGAACTTCTCATGCATCTCCTCCACAAAGCTGGACGGAATGTAGTGGGATCTGAAGTCACAGCAGAACTCATCCCAAGTGATCAATCTAGCACCCCTAGAATCCTTCAACTGTTGCCACCAGATAGATGCTTGCCCCTTCAGCTGGAATGTTGCAAACTTGACGAAATCCTCAGGACAAACATTGCTGCATTCAAAGTGCTTGTTCATGTCGCGGATCCAATCCTCAGCATCAAACGGCTGGTCACAGGAATTGAAAGTCTTCGGCTGATTTGACAGGATCAGACTCAGATTAGCAAACTGATTGCCACCATGCTGGAAATTGCCTTGCTAGTGATTAGTCCTCTCTTGCAACAACTGTATCATCATCTGAGTGTTTGCATTTGTAACAACCATCACCGCTTGCCAAGCCTCTGCAGGAGGAGGCGGCGGCGGAGGAGGATTCTCCGGAGGAGGAGGTGGTGGCGGCACATCCTCACGACCTGGATTCTGACGAGTTGGTGGAGCCATCCTTAAGACGGATAACACATTAGCCCACAGAATAAATTGACGGTATAGCTGAATCAAAATGGCAGGAATATCTGAACAGGAATATTAGCAATTGCACTCGAACAAAATAGTAAGAATGCTTCCTCAAAGTGACTGTCGACAAAATTTTGATTAAGACCACTTGCAAACAAGTATAAGCTAGAACTGCTCGGAACAAACGTATGATCGAGATTTCATCCGATATCTTCGTGGATAAGATCACACGGGCTCGAATTTACAGTACCCATCATGTGCAAGGTAGTGCACACGACTTACAAAGTATCCCCGAGTCGTAGTGAGTTACAAGGACTCTTTAAGACATAACGAGAACCATTGTAAGATGACCGTGAACAAACATACCCACTGAATGTCGAATCCCAACCTCACATCATGCATCTGTAGGAATATTGTCCTATAAGTCAGTACTTGATATCCCACCTATGAATTCCTGAAATATCTGGTCATGCAATCTGGTACACAGATACAAGGAGTAATAATCACACAACTCCTATACTAACCCGTCCACTGTATCACATCCGTCAACACATAACCAGAATATCGGACCTTCATCTACAACAGACCCTCGTGATCACAACGATACAAAGTATGGTAGTACTCCCGAACAATCTGCACCAGTACTAGGGACATCGGTGTTATCTCGCCACAACTAGTATTGAAGCAATTACGAACATCCTTAGTTCTGAGATACTCAGAAATCTGAATGATGGCGATGTGCACAAGAATCCCCTGGAGCTCAACTCCCCGGAAGAAATCAAGGCAGACAGGAGGAACCAAGACAGAACTCCGTCACATCGAAATCATATAGATTTCAAAAATACCCGCGTGATCCTAAATTTTTTTTGAGCGAGAAGAGGAGTAGAATTAAGATTTCCTAAGTCGGGAACCTCACCAGAGCATGGAAGAGGAGAAAAAAGAATCCTACTCTCCGATATAACTAAGACTCAAAACATTTTACTAGACTCGACTCGGCCAAGTACGATCACACAAAGGCTCCTATGGTCGTAAGGCTCTCATTACCAACTTGTAACGACTAAGATGCGGTCCTTTCGATTTAGGGAACGAGGCCCCAAAATGGAAAGAAGCGCATCTAAGCGTTTCGCAAGCACGGTAACATAGTACATACATAATAATAGATGACAAATAGGGAATCATCTGCCATCTCATAGATAATATCAGAATTTACATCACACATTTATTCAGACAAGGTAGTTCCGCTACGGACTACATAACATGAGAAAAGGCTATGCTACCTTGCATGCTTGCCCATGATCACGACCATGCCTCAGTCTTCTGGGTAGTTCACGTACACGCGGTCGCTCTCCTCATCGTACTGCCATGCCAGCTGTGTGCCGTCGGGATCACCTGTGTCGGGTGTACCGGTACCTGTTGGTGTGTTGAAGTAATATGTGATCCACATGGACTCAACAATCAATGACCTCGGTGTCATAACTAGTCAAGTTATTAGGTAAGGAAGGTTCAGTGTTTAGGTTACAGCATCCTAAGCATTTATGGTGGCTAACTTATGTAGAACAAATTATTGAAGGTGTTTTATACTAGCGGGCGAATACTAGCTGATCATTAAGTGATCCTGAACACCTACTTACGTCAATCATAACCCCACCGTGTTCCCGATCGAAGAGAGGTCTTCGAAGGGGACAGTCGCGATTACGCACATAGTTGGCAATTTTATTAGATTAAGTTCAAGTTATCTAAAACCGGATGTTAACAAATATTCTAAGTTGCCACATAACCGCGGGCACGACTTTCCGAAAGATTAAACCCTGCAGGGGTGCTCCAACTAGTCCATCACAAACGGTCATGGGCCACAAAGTAATCCTCTATCACGAAACTCGTGATCTCGTCGGATTCCTTAGAGGAAAACCTAAACCCTGGGGAGAACCAAAGCTTCACCGGGATTCCTATACGCAAGATATATCGCTAAGGTAAGACAAGACTAGCAGGACCTCCCGTCGTGTCGAAGACCCTGATAGGAGCCGCATATCTCAGTCTCAGGACACGACGGAGGAGCACAACATACAGTGGCCTGATAGACATCTCCCGAGTTGCCCCGGGTTGGCCCCGCACACGACTCTAGTTTGGACCAACACTCATGAGGAGCACTGGCCTGGGTTGTTGATTAATTCCTCGGGGTAGCTATTCCCTATGCAGATTATTATTAAGTGATTAGCAAATTAACACCAATGTTGGGTCCTGTCGGACAAGTCTTAACACTACACGATTTATCAAGGGGGTCCCCATAACAACCCCGAACGTGTTAGGAGCGATCAGTTATGGAATCAAACACTGGTAGCTGGAAACTATGGCGGCAATAACGGAACAAAACACCTGACAAAAGGCTAGGCCTTCCGTTATTTACCAAGTATATAGGTGCATTAATTAAATAACAGATTTAACATAATGATATCAAACTCATGTTATCACATGAGACTGTGCACCTACAACTAGCAGCACTAACATTAGTAGCTGAGCAAGCCTACTTAGCCAGTCAACATTTGCTAGGAGGGGGAAAGTGTTTGGGTTTCATGGCATTATTTAGAGGCAATTATTTCAGTGGTAGGCAGCGAGCATATGACGAAGGAAACGTGAATCTAGCATAACAAGTCTAGAGATGGAATCAAGGTCATATATTCTTGCGTGTGATGTCTTCAGCTTGGAACTGCTCTTGTTCGTCCTGCACGTACTCTCCCGGATCCATGTACTTACTCTCCGATCACGGTGCTACCCAACATAAAAATAGCAGCTAATGAACAACAGCACCACAAGTTGCAACAAACACATGAGGCCTGAGATGAAAATGAACATGCATCTCTATTCTAGTCACTAGTACATGCATGAGAAGAAAATACATACTTCTGGACAGAACTGCACTCTAAGCTATCATGACATGCATGAGGATGACATGAACAGATGCATCACGCGAAAATGATGCAAAAACATATAAAGAACGTTACGAACGGAGCAACGGATCAACCGAAAACAACGAAACAAGAAATGGAGTCCTACGGAACAAATCCATCACAACACACCCCAATGGCATACTTCTGGTATTCCCAGGTTGCCATATCACAAAACAAACAAGCATGTATGGGGTGGTGCAAGGAATATCACCACACCATCAACTATGCACTCACAAGCATCAAAACATTAAAACTATACATTTTGTCCTAAACAGCAGCATAGAAGTTTGTGAGCTACATGCAAAGCACCTTCAGCCACCCAAATGTGCCAAATAAGATATGTGGCAGAAGCTATTCAACAACTCTACAAGCATGAGCAAAAAGATAATACAAAGGAGTCTCACACAGAAAGTTCTACACCTGCTAACTTGGACAAAAACATCAGTTTTCAGGGACTTAGTGAAAATCTCAGATTCTCACTAGCTTTTTATGCTCTAAAGCATTTTGACAGCACCCAAAACAATATCTATAGGAAGCCAAATGGAATGAAAATTGATAGAGAGCTAGGCAAACACAAAAGCTACAACTTCTCAGTTGATAGCAAGGGCTGATTCCCAACACATGAACTTTTGCAAGCACAACTACAAGGGAAGAAAATATCAGTAGTTTCTCAGACTTGGTGAAAATCACTCATTTTCACTAAACTGGAATTTTCAGCCACATGCCTACTTTGACTAGGCACAACATGCACATATGAGCTCCTAAGCATAAAACAAAACTAACATGCTATAGAGGGGTTCACCCTCTATTGCCACAACAAGGAATTAACCTCTTGGGCTCATCACATCACATGGAACCAAGCTCTAAACATTGAACAAAACAGAAATATGACATTCCCAGAAATTGTTCCAAAGTGGAATCTGATCCCTCCATTGGATTCCTGGGATAATTCTACCCCAAAAATTTATATAATACATAGGCACTTGCATAGAACAAATGGGCACAAACTTGAAAGGAAAAACTACATGGAATCACATAGAGATAAATAGTGGTTATCACATGTGTTCCCACTAGCTCATCACCTACACATGCACTTGCACACTCTCATCACTCCATAGGTGCACATTAGGGGTAGACCTCATGTTCATGTGCCTTAGCACACCACCACACACACACATACATCAAGCACAACATAAAACAAGCACCTACACATGCTAGTTGTAACACACACACTACTTACACTCACAGCATGCATTTCTACACCTACACATACTAACTTACACATAGGTGCTTATCAAGGCACACCATGCCTTGGGCATGTCTGTGACACACACACACACACACACACTCTTGCACTCACTAGTGCGTGAGCTCAACACCAAGCACATGAGAAACACACACACACATGCATCACTAGCCTAGTGCAATACACACATGCTAAAAACACCCACATACATGAGCTAGCTCAACATCCACTTGCACTCAAATACCTACACATGCATATCTATACTTGCTATCAAAATACTAGGAACACCTACTTGCTGTGAGGAGAAAAATATCACACAAGGTGATCTAGCACACCACATGCAATTACATAGCAAACAAAAGAAAACAACAAAAGAAATGGCAACAAAAATATAAAAAGGCTTGGGGGATTCGAACCCCAAACCTGCTGGTCATACAACCACAAGCAAACCATGCTGCTACTGCCCACTTGCTCGACAGAACAAGGGGAACAAGCAGGGTAAACTACTCCCAGCAGCTACTGTGCCGAAGCAAAAATACAAAAGGGGTGCGCCGAGGGGTTTCGAACCCACGACCTAACGCTGAACCAAAAGACCCCCTACCACTACGCTGCTGCTTCAGATCTTAACATAGTGGAGGTGGTTGCCCTATTGAGCAACCCCTCTGGTATTTCCTCTGCCCAACGATGGCCGGAACAGGGGAAGCACGTCGCCGGCGATACACATCAAATTGGACTGCCGCTCGTCGATGGAAGGGAGTAGGGACTCCCACGGTTCCATCTCTACAGCTAACTTCGCTCGAGGATGCCTATAGCTATAGCTCCATGATGCGCGGCGGCGCCGATGACAGAAAGGGGAACGACGACGAAGCTACGGCCCTATGCGCTGGATCTATCGCAGGAAGGGGGAAGGAAGGCTTGGGCTCACCCATTGGACGAGGGCGTTGTGCCTGTCGGAGAGGAAGTAGAGGAAGGATTGGAAGAAGCTGTGGCGGGGAAGATGGTCGGAGAGGAAGCCGGCGTCGTCGAAGAAGAGGAAGAAGTGCAGATCCGCTCCTCCTAGTTCTCGGAATGGGTTCCTTGACGGTCCTGCATGCTCGCCGAGGGGTGGGAGAGGACGCAGAGTCACGGCAGTGATGGCGAGGACCTCATCAAGTCGCAGCCATGGCGGAGGAGCCCGCTCTCTTACCTGCTGCCGAGGACAGAGAGGGAGGAGGAGATGGGAAAGAGGTGGCGACGCTAGGGAGGAACCCTAGGCTCTACACGGATGCCAAGGGAAATTTATGGAGGAGGAGGAGGCGAGGGACGCGCGCCTCGACGTCCGTGAGACGCCATTACTTGTTGGCGTGCTGTCTCTCTCTCTCTGACGAACTGACGGAGGAGGAGGAAGGGGGGCACCGTTTACAGGGAAAGAGAGAAGGTGGGCTGCCGCACGAGAGGAAGGGAGTTGGGCCAGCAGTGGCAGATAGCCCACTCGCAGGCGCCAGATGGGAAAAAGGAAAACCCACTCGGGTTATCCTATGTAAAACAAACAGAGACAAAACTAAATGCACAAGCAATTCTGTTGAGGCTTCAAATAAAACAAAAATGCCCCTGGTCATAAGGAATTATGACCTTTTTAAATAAAAATAAAAATGAATTTTTGGAGCATGTAAATATTTAGAAAACAGAATTTAGTTGATCTGTTTTTTCAATATTTTCACCACTAAAACATAGTTTCAAAACAGCAAATACATAGCATCACATCCACCACAAATCATACTAAAGCATGGGCATTTTTGAAACAGGGAAGGAGCAAGTGAATCTTGAGCTTGTGATAAATAGAGAGGGGAAAGTTTTGAATCCTATTGCAATCCACATAGTGCTTCCTACTTTCAAACCACACCCACATCATTTCACATATCATCATCACATCATCACATGTCATCACACAACATACACATGATCACAAGGCAATAAACACAAATAGGCATGGAAGAATGGATGCATGAATGCAAAGGGAAACAAGACAAGGTGACATCACATGAAATAACACATGGAATATACTCTCATGGCACTGACAAGATGGACCCGCATACAGAACGTTCCAAATAAGGCAAGTTACACTCTTGGGGCATTACATTCTATGTCACCCTAGTGTGTAGCTGTTATATGATCAATGTCATCTACATCATTATTCATCACCGATCCACGTGCCTACGCTTTACATATACTGAATCTTGCTAAGTTACTATTGTTGCTACTACTCTCACACCTTCTACTCAATTTCTATTGTTACTACCGTTACCACTATTACCAAAATCGCTACTAGCACTGCTACTCTTACAACTATCATTTGTTGTGATACTAAATCCTTGTTGCAAAAGGTTATCCCACGTGCGGCTTAATTCACAACTCAACTGTTGCGGCCAATAAATATTCTTTGGCTCCCCTCGTGTCTAATCAATAAATTAGGTTGAAATACTACCTGTGAAGAGTGTCGTCATCCCCTATACTTGTTGGTTATCATGGAGCGGTTGGTGCTGAGTCCACGCTCACCATCCATTGGCACTTGAAGATCTATTACGCCATCGCGGCGAGCCTGGCCATCTCGCTTCCCTCCTTCTTTGGTCCTTCCACGTCATGAATTTGAAGCACACCCTCGTGCATCTCAACGGTCTGAGGCCATTTCATCACCTTCGGGAGGTATGGGTTGATGACCTTCTCTAAGAACTTGTCCTTGGGGGAGGTTGATGTTCTCTTGGCGATCTAGATCTGTTAGAAAAACAACACGGAATAAGAACAGAGGAGAAACTCGCGATGTGGTCGTAAAAACATATGGGAGTATATATAATGATTTTTTCCAGGTAAGAATACATGCTCGGGAAGAAAACAAAGTATAGAAGGCACACGACGGCTCTACAATCCATCAGGACGCGCCCAACGGGTGGGCGCGCCCTGTTGGCTTATGCCTCCCTGATTGGTCCCCCTGAATTCTTTTTATTTTTGGATTTTTTCTGAAATACCAAAACCAACAGAACATATTGTTTCGGAATTGTTAGTCAGTTTTCTTACTATATCACGTACCTACTCCTTTTTCAGTTTTCTTGCGAGTTTCGATTAGTTTCTCTTATGTGCTCCTCCCATGTTATCACATGAATAATATTTGTTTCAATACTAATGGGTGTACGTGGGACGTAATACTTAATTCTTTTCCCATTTACCACTCATGGATTTTTTTTTCATCGAAGTTATTGATCTTTATAGCACCAGAGTGATAGATCACCTCGATAACATATGGAGCTTCCCATTTCGAAAGGAGTCTACCTGCAAAGAATCTGAAACAAGAATTATCCAAAACCACTAGGTCTCCTACATTGAATTCTCGTTTTTGGATCCTCTTGTCATGACATCTTTTAACATTTATTTAAATAACTTGGAATTTTCATAGGATTGTGTCCTCCATTCATATAATGAGCTAATATCAAATAACCACTTTGCACTCGCAAGTTTAACTCATAGTTAAGTTATTTAATACCCAATAAGCTTTATGTTCTAACTCAAGAGGTAAATGGCAAGCTTTTCCATATACCATTTTATATGGCGACATTCCCAAGGGATTTTTATAAGAAGTTCTATAAGCCCATAAACCATCGTCTATTTTCTTAGACCAATTATTTCTAGATCTATTCGCAGTCTTTTGCAAAATTAAATTTATTTCTCAGTTGCTCAATTCAACTTGTCCACTAGACTCAGGACGATAAGGTGACGCAATTCTATGGTTAACATCCTATTTAGCTAGAAGTTTATGGAAAGCCCCATGAAAAGATGTGAACCACCATCAGTCATTAAATATCTCGGGAGTCCACACCTAGGAAAAATGATGTCTTTAAGCATTTTAATAGAGCTATTATGATCTGCACTACTAGTTGGAATAGCTTCTACCCACTTAGTGATGGAAGCAACAACAACTACGATATTAGTATACCCATTAGAGGAAGGAAAAAGTCCCATATAATCAAAGCCCCAAACATCAAATGGCTCAATAACAAGTGACTAATTCATAGGCATTTCCTGACGTCTACCAATGTTACCAACTCTTTGACATTCATCACATGAAATGACATACTTACAGACATCTTTAAAAAGGGTAGGCCAATAGAAAACGGATTATGTAATACCTTCGCACAGTTTTGTCACCAACGTGGTGTCCTCCGTAGACCTGAGAGTGACACTTTATTAGGAGATGTCCCTATTCATGTTGGGGTACACAACGTCTAATAACACCATCTACTCCTTCTTTATAATGATGTAGGTCATCCCAAAAGATATGTCGTAAATCATAAAAGAACTTTCTCTTTTGTTGGTAGGAGAAGCTAGGCCGAATATATTTTGCAACAATGTAATTAGCATAATCTGCATACCAAGGAGTACTATGTGAAGTATTTATAACAGCAAGTTGCTCACCATGAAAATTATCATCAATAGGAAATGGGTCATCAAGAACATTTTCCATCCTAGACAAGTTATCTACTATAGGGTTTTCAGCTCCCTTCCTATCAACGATACACAAGAAAATTCTTGGAGTAAAAGCACCCACCTAATAAGTCTAGGTTTAGCACCTTCCTTTTCCATAAGGTATTTAATAGCAGCATGATTAGTGTTAATAGTTACCTTGGAATCAACAATTTGGGGTCCAAACTTATCACAAGCAAACACAATTGCTAAAAAATATTTTTTAGTAGTAGCATAAGTATTTTGGGCACTATCTAGGGTCTTACTAGCATAATGAATAACATTCAATTTCTTGTCTACTGTTTGCCCTAGAACAACACCAACAGCATAATCACTAGCATCACACATGATTTCAAATGGTAAGTTCCAATCAGGTGGTTGAACAATAGGTGCAAAAATTAAAGATTCCTTAAGTATTCAAAGGATTCTACACAATCATCGTAAAAAACAAAAGGAATATCTTTTTGAAGGAGAATAGTTAATGTCCTAGAAATCTTTGAGAAATCGTTAATAAAACGCCTATAGAAAGCAGCATGACCGAGAAAAGTTCTTAAACCTTTGATATCTTTTGGGAATGGCATTTTCTCTATTGCGTCAACTTTGGTTTTATCCACCTCGATGCCTCCTTCGGAAATTTTATGCCCATGTACTATACCTTCATTCACCATAAAGTGACACTTATCCTATTTCAATACAAGATTATTTTCTTCACATCTGTGCAAAACTCGATCAAGGTTGCTCAATCATGAAAATATCAACAATCTTTTCTCAAAAATGTGAGAATATAGCAGTCATAAATCTTTGAAAGGTAGTAGGTGCATTCCATAGACCAAAAGGCATACGCCTATAAGCATAAGTTCCAAAAGGCCAAGTAAAGGTAGTTTTCTCTAGGTACTATTTTGACACATGTATTTGAGAGAATCTAGAATATCCATCAATAAAACAAAAGTTTGTGTGCTTGAATAATATTTCTAACATTTGATCAATAAAAGGAAAGGGGTAATGATGTTTTCTAGTAGCTTTATTCAATTTCCTGGAAATCAGTTACCATCCTATGACTAGTTACTATTTGAAGGAGTCCGGGACTAAGGGGTCCTCGATTCAGTATTGCTTTAGCGATGATAGTACGACCCACCCACCACCCACTTGATACCCACTAACAAAGACCTAAGAGATCTGTTAGACTACTCCTCACAGGAAGCCGAAGATATTGACACAGCTGCCAATACACCCATTCCTCCCACAACTGGACGATGGACCGCCACTTCCACGTACGAAGTGTGAATGGTGGACACTCCCAAAGATGTTGGAGTAACAGGGAAGAGCAAAGATGACACACTAATAAAAAACAATGGTGACGAACCCATCAAGCACAGTCCCCGATGCAAAAAGCCTAAAGCTCGTAAGGGCAAGGAAAGTAACACGGGAACCAGAGATAAGCCCACCCCGGTGATATGGAATATCCCATCGAACTCGCGGTCCCTAAAAACAATCATGATAACCTGTCGAATCATATGGATCCGGACAAACGTGAGGATCTCGACGATTCCAAAGACAGTAACTACCTACCTTCGGTCGAAGAGGATGAGAGCTTGGGAGACGAGGATTTCATCATCCGTTAAGACCCACTGGATCAAGAGCTATTCAAGCGGCAACTCATAGCCACTTCTCGGAGCCTAAAGTTAAAACAGAGGCAAATTAAAGCCGAACATGACTCCATCAATGAAAGAAGGACAAAAGTCCTTGCCGCCCAAGAAGGGTACGACAAGGAACGATGGTGACTAAATAAAAGCAACCCACATCGCCGATTGCTGTTAGAGTTTGAAGATGAGGCCCTGGAGCCCACACCACCCAAACTCGCACAAGATGACAAACTGGACTGCCCCCTCCAGGACGGGACATGACAACTAGAGAGCCTGGAGACTGCCCCGAACACCCGCGCACAAGAAGAGAACCGGCTCAGGCCAGGACCCATTTGACCTGCAATGCAATATTAATGCTAGAGCAGGACAGTCAAGATCCATTTATGAATCTAGAGGTTACACTCCTACTAGATAGGTACCAAGCTCGGCGTGAGCAGAACGATGGAGTTTGGGAACAACAGCGAGGGAGGATTTCATCCGACCTCTAGCATGATACAACTCAGATAAGGGGCCCTGCTCACCGAATGTGCTTCATAGATGAGGTGATCAGCATGAGTTCCCCGAAGGGTTTAAACTCATAAATATAGAGCAATATGATGGGACAATGGACCCGGTCATAAGGATTGAGGTTTCCTCCTCCACATTCACATGGCTCACAGGGAGGACCTTCATGCCATCATGTACCTACCGTTAAAGCTCAAAGGGCCGGCAAGGCATTGGTTCAACAGCCTCCCCAAAAACTCCATCGGGATCTAGGAAGAGCTCAAATATGCTTTTCAAAAAAACTTTCAAGGCACATATGTCCGATAGCCTTGATCCGATGACTTGAGCCACATAATTCAACAAGCCGATGGATCATCCCAACAATTCTGGAATCGATTCCTCACTAATAAGAATCAAATTGTTGATTGTTAGGACGTCGAGGCATTGACTTCCTTCAGAAACAATATACAAGACAGATGGTTAGCTCGGATGCTCGGACAGGAGAGGCCGAGGACAATGGCCGGCCTTACCTTGCTCATGACCCACTTTCGTGCGAGCAAGGAGACTTGGCTAGACCGTCGGAACAACCCTCCTACAAACCCCGTCACTTATACAGTCCAGGATGGCAATGGAAAGCCACGGCGTAACAGGAACAAGCGTCAGAACAACGATGGTGAAACCGATGAAACACTAGTTAATGGCGGATACATCAACTCTAGGTCTGGACAAGGGAAGAAACCCTCTAAAGGAAATTGGGATGGTACAACTGTTGGAAATATGCCCTAGAGGCAATAATAAAATGGTTGTTATCATATTTCCTTGTTCATGATAATCGTCTATTGTTCATGCTATAATTGTATTAACAAGAAACAGTAATAAATTTGTGAATAAATAGATCACAATGTGTCCCTAGCAAGCCTCTAGTTGGCTAGCTCGTTAGTCAATAGATGATCATGGTTTCCTGGTCATGGGCATTAGATGTAATTGATAACGGGATCACATCATTAGGAGAATGATGTGATGGACAAGACCGAATCCTAAGCATAGCACTAGATCGTATTGTTCGTATGCTAAAGCTTTTCTAATGTCAAGTGTATTTTCCTTTGACCGTGAGATTGTGCAACTCCCGGATACCGTAGGAGTGCTTTGGGTGTATCAAACGTCACAACATAACTGGGTGACTATAAAGGTGCACTACGGGTACCTCTGAAAGTGTCTGTTGGGTTGGTACGAATCGAGATCGGGATTTGTCACTCCGCGTGACGGAGATGTATCTCTGGGCCCACTCGGTAGAACATCATCATGAGCTCAATGTGACTAAGGAGTTAGTCACATGATGACGTGCTACGGAACGAGTAAAGAGACTTACCAGTAACGACATTGAACAAGGTATAGGTATACCGACGATCAAATCTCGGGCAAGTTCTATACCGACAGACAAAGGGAATTGTATACGGGATTGATTGAATCCTTGACATCGTGGTTCATCCGATGAGATCATCGTGGAGCAAGTGGGAGCCACCATGTGTATCCAGACCCTGCTGATGGTTATTGACCAGAGAGGTGTCTCCGTCATGTCTGCCTGTCTCCCGAACCCGAAGGGTATACACACTTAAGGTTCGATGACGTTAGGGTTATAGGGAATTGTTATATGAGGTTACCGAAAGTTGTTCGGAGTCCCGGATGAGATCCCGGACGTCACGAGGAGCTCCGAATGGTCCGGAGGTAAAGATTTATATATAGGATGGATGGTTTTGGACACCGTAAATGTTTCGGGCGTCACTGGTAAAGTACCGGGACCACCGGGAATGGTCCCGGGGGTCCACCGGGAGGGGCCACCATCCCCAAGAGGTAGCATGGGACAAAAGAGGGAGGGAAACCAGCCCAAAGTGGGCTGGTGCGCCTCCCACAAGGAGCCCCAATGCACGGGAGGTGGAGAGGCGGGGGGAACCCTAGCCGCTTGTGGGCCTAAGGCCCACCTAGGGGTGTGCCACCCCCTCCCCCTGCCCTGGCCGCCGCACCTCCCATCTGGGGGGGGCTGCCGCACCACCTAGGGTGGGAACCCTAGGGGTGGCACCCCCCCTCTCCTCCTCCTATATATAGTGGGGGTTTTGGGGCTGTTTTGCACATAGTTTTCCATCTCCCTCGGCGCAGCCCTGCCCCCCTTCTTCCTCCTCTCCCACGGTGCTTGGCGAAGCCCTACCGAGAGACCTCTTCTCTCCATGGACACCACGCCGTCATGCTGCCGGAGATCTTCCCCAACCTCTCCCTCCTCCTTGCTAGATCAAGGCGCGGGAGACGTCATCGGGCTGCACGTGTGTTGAACGCGGAGGTGCCGTGGTCCGGCACTAGATCGAAATCACACCGCAATCTGAATCGCCGCGAGTACGACTCCATCAACCGCGTTCTAGCAACGCTTCCGCTTAGCGATCTTCAAAGGTATGAAGATACACTCACCCCCTCTCTCGTTGCTGCTCTCTCCATTGGAAGATCTGAATATGCGTAGGAATTTTTTTGAATTTATGCTACGTTACCCAACAGTGGCATCCGAGCCAGGTTTTCTGTGCGTAGATTCTATGCACGAGTAGAACACAAAAGGTTGTGGGCGATGATTTGTCAATTGCTTGCCGCTACTAGTCTTATTCTTTTCCAGCGGTATTGTGGGATGAAGCGGCCCTGACCGACCTTACACGTACGCTTACGTCAGACTAGTTCCACCGACAGACATGCACACCGTGCATAAAGGTTGCTAGTGGGTGTGTGTCTCTCCTACTCTAGTCGGATTGGATTTGATGAAAAGGGTCCTTATGAAGGGTAAATAGATTTGGCATATCATCGTTGTCGCTGTCATGTAGGTAAGAAAGCATTGTTGCTAGAAACCCAAATCAGCCACGTAAAACTTGCAACAACAATTAGAGGACGTCTAACTTGTTTTTGCAGGGTTTGACATGTGATATGATATGGCCAAACTTGTGATGTTGCATGTATGATGTATGAGATGATCATGTTATTGTAATAGGTTTCACGGCTTGCATGTCGATGAGTATGACAACCGGCATGAGCCATAGGAGTTGTCTTAATTTATTGTATGAGATGCAACGCCATGTGCTTACTACTTTTACTTCATTGCTAACGGTTAGCTATAGTAGTAGTGATAGTAGTAGTTGGCGTCACGACTTCACGGAGACACGATGATGGAGATCATCGTGTCACGCCGGTGACCATGATGATCATGCGATGCCTGAAGGTGGAGATCGAAAGAGCAAAGATGATAATGGCCATATCATGTCACTATATGATTGCATTGTGATGTTTATCATGTTTTTCATCTTATTGCTTAGAACGACGGTAGCATAATAAGATGATCCCTCTTAAAATTTAGAGAATGTATTCCCCTAAGTGTGCACCGTTGCGAAGGATCGTTGTCTCGAAGCACCACATGATGATCGGGTGTGATAGATTATAACGTTCGCATACAACGGGTGTAAGCCAGATTTACACACGCGAAACACTTAGGTTGACTCGACGAGCTTAGCATGTACAGACATGACCTCGAATACAAGAGACCAAAAGGTCGAACATGAGTCGTATGGTTGAAGATGATCAGCATGAAGTTGCTCACCATGGTGACTAGTCCGTCTCACGTGATGATCGGACACGGGTTAGTCAACATGGATCATGTATCACTTAGATGACTAGAGGGATGTCGATTTAAGTGGGAGTTCATACTTAATTTGATTAAATGAACTTAATTGTCACGAACTTAGTCTATAAGTTGTCTTTATAAATATTGTAGATGGCCAACGTCAACCTCAAGTTCAACGCATTCCTAGAGAAAAACAAGCTGAAAGATGATGGTAGCAACTATGCGGACTGGGTTCGCAACTTGAAGCTCATCCTTGAAGCAACTAAAAAGGCTTATCTCCTTGATGCGCCGCTAGGTGACCCTCCCGCTCCCGCAGCAGCCCAGGACATTCTGAACGTTTGGCAAACGCGGAGTGATGACTACTCTCTGGTTAGGTGTGGCATGTTATACAGTTTGGAAACGGGGCTCCAAAGGTGTTTTGAGCAACACGGTGCATATGAGATGTTCCAACAGATGAAACTAGTTTTTCAAGTTCATGCCCGTGTCGAGAGATATGAAGTCTCCGACAAGTTCTTTAGCTGTAAGATGGAGGAGAACAATTCTGTCAGTGAGCACATACTCAAAATGTCTGGGTTACACGGTCGTCTGACTTCACTTGGAGTCGAACTTCCGTATTATGCTATAATTGACAGAATCCTCCAGTCTCTCCCACCAAGCTACAAAGGTTTTGTGCTGAACTACAACATGCAAGGGATGGAGAAGACCATTCCCGAGTTGTACTCGATGCTCAAGTCTGCAGAAGTAGAAATCAAGAAAGAGCATCAAGTGTTGATGGTCAACAAGACCACTAGTTTCAAGAAGGGCAAGGGTAAGAAGAACTTCAAGAAAGATGGCAAAGCCGTTGCCGCGCCCGGTAAGCCAGATGCCGGGAGGAAGAAAAAGATGGACCCAAGCCTAAGACTGAGTGCTTCTATTGCAAGGGAAAAGGTCACTCGAAGCGGAACTGCCCCAAATATTTAGTGGACAAGAAGGCCGGCAACGTTAAAGGTATATGTGATATACATGTTATTGATGTGTATCTTACCAGCGCTCGTAGTAGCTCCTGGGTATTTGATACCGGTGATGTTGCTCACATTTGCAACTCAAAGTAGGAACTGCGGAATAAGCGGAGACTGACCAAGGACGAGGTGACGATGCGCGTCGGGAATGGCTCCAAGGTCGATGTGATCGCCGTCGGCACGCTACCTCTACATCTACCGTCGGGATTAGTTTTCAACCTTAATAATTGTTATTTAGTACCAGCTTTGAGCATGAATTTTGTATCAGGGTCTTGCTTAATGCGAGACGACTACTCATTTAAGTCAGAGAATAATGGTTGTTCTATTTATATGAGTGATATGTTTTATGGTCATGCTCCGCTGGTGAATGGTTTATTCTTGATGAATCTCGATCGTGATGTTACACATATTCATAGTGTGAGTACCAAAAGATGTAAAGTTGATAATGATAGTCCCACATACTTGTGGTACTGCCTCCTTGGTCGTATCAGCGTTAATCGCATGAAGAAGCTCCATACTGATGGACTATTAGAGTCTCTTGACTTTGAATCATTTGGCACATGCGAACCGTGCCTCATGGGCAAGATGACTAAGACTCCATTCTCAGGAATAATGGAGAGAGTGACCGACCTATTGGAAATAATACATACTGATGTGTGTGGTCCAAGGAATGTTGAAGCTCGCGGTGGCTATCGTTATGTTCTCACTCTCACTGATGATTTGAGTAGGTATGGGTATATCTACTTGATGAAGCACAAATCTGAGACGTTTGAAAAGTTCAAAGAATTTCAGAGTGAGGTCGAGAGTCAACATGACAGAAAAATTAAGTGTCTATGATCTGATCGTGGAGGAGAATATTTGAGTCACGAGTTTCGCACACACCTAAGGAAGTGTGGAATCGTTTCACAACTGATGCCGCCTCGCACACCGCAACGCAACGGAGTATCTGAACGTCGTAATCGCACTTTATTAGATATGGTACGATCTACGATGTCTCTTACCGACTTACCACTATCATTTTGGGGATACGCATTAGAGACTGCAGCATTCACTTTAAATAGGGCACCGTCTAAATCCGTTGAGATGACACCGTATGAACTATGGTTTGGCAAGAAACCTAAGTTGTCAGTTCTTAAAGTTTGGGGCTGCGATGCTTATGTGAAGAAACTTCAACCAGAAAACTCGAACCCAAAGCGGAGAAATGTGTATTCATAGGATACCCTAAGGAAACTATTGGGTGTACCTACTATCTTGGATCCGAAGGTAAAACCTTTGTTGCCAAGAACGGATCCTTTCTAGAGAAAGAGTTTCTCTCGAAAGAAGTAAGTGGGAGGAAGGTAGAACTTGATGAGGTAATTACACCCCCTCTCGAATAGGAAAGTAGCGCAGCGCGGGAAATTGTTCCTGTGGTGCCTACACCAACTAAAGAGGAAGTTAATGATAATGATCATAAAGCTTCAGATCAAGTTACTACTGAACCGCGAAGGTCCACAAGGGCACGCTCCGCACCAGAGTGGTACGGCAACCCTGTGATGGAAATCATGTTCTTAGACAACGGTGAACCTTCGAAATATGAAGAAGCAATGGCGGGCCCGGATTCCAACAAATGGCTTGAAGCTATGAAATCCGAGATAGGATCCATGTATGAGAACAAAGTATGGACTTTGGTGGACTTGCCCGATGACCGGCGAGCCATAGAAAATAAATGGACCTTCAAGAAGAAGAGTGATGCAAACGGTAATGTAACCGTTTATAAAGCTCGACTTGTCGCCAAGGGTTTTCGACAAATTCAAGGAATTGACTACGAAGAGACTTTCTCTCCCGTAGCGAAGCTGAAATCAGTCCGAATCATGTTAGCAATTGCCGCCTTTTATGATTATGAAATTTGGCAAATTTACGTCAAAACAGCGTTCCTTAACGGGAACCTTAAGGAAGAGTTGTATATGATGCAACCAGAAGGTTTTGTCGATTCTAAGGGTGCTAACAAAGTGTGCATGCTCCAGCGCTCCATCTATGGGCTGGTGCAGGCATCTCGGAGTTGGAACATTCACTTTAATGAGGTGATTAAAGCGTTTGGGTTCATACAGGTTTATGGAGAAGCCTGTCTGTACAAGAAAGTGAGTGGGAGCTCTGTAGCTTTCCTCATACTGTATGTGGATGACATATTGTTGATGGGGAATAATATAGAGATGTTGGAGAGCATAAACGCCTATTTGAACAAGAGTTTTTCAATGAAAGACCTTGGAGAAGCTGCATACGTATTAGGCATCAAGATCTATAGAGATAGATCGAGACGCCTCAAAGGTATTTCGCAAAGTACATACCTTGACAAGATATTGAAGAAGTTCAATATGGAAAACTCAAAGAAAGGGTTCTTGCTAGTTTTGCAAGGAATGAGATTGAGTAAGACTCAGTCGCCGACCACGGCAGTCGATAGAGAGAAGATGAGTACTGTCCCCCTACGCTTCAGCCGTAGGCTCTCTTATGTATGCCATGCTGTGTACCAGACCTGATATAAACCTTGCCATAAGTTTGGTAGGGAGGTACCAAAGTGATCCCGGTATGGAACACTGGACAGCGGTCAAGAATATACTTAAGTACTTGAAGAGGACTAAGGAAATGTTTCTCCTGTATGGAGGTGATGAAGAGCTCGTTGTAAAGGGTTACGTCGACGCTAGCTTCGACACAGATCCGGATGACTCTAAGTCACAGACCGGATATGTATATGTTTTGAATGGTGGGGCAGTGAGCTCGTCTAGCAGCAAGCAAGAAGTCGTGGCAGCATCTACATGTGAAGCGGAGTACATAGCTGCTTCAGAAGTAGCTCATGAAGGAATTTGGATGAAGAAGCTCATCACCGACCTTGGAGTGGTTCCAAGCGCGGCGGGTCCAATGACACTCTTCTATGATAACACTGGGGCCATTGCCATAGCCAAGGAGCCCAGGTTTCACCGGAAGACGAATCACATCAAACGCCGCTACAACTCCATCCAGGACCATGTCCAGAGTGGAGTAATAGAGATTTGTAAAGTACATACGGATCTGAATGTTGCAGACCCGTTGACTAAACCTCTTCCACGAGAAAAACATGATCAACACCATAATGCTATGGGTGTTCGATACATCACAATGTAACTAGACTATTGACTCTAGTGCAAGTGGGAGACTGTTGGAAATATGCCCTAGAGGCAATAATAAAATGGTTATTATCATATTTCCTTGTTCATGATAATCGTCTATTGTTCATGCTATAATTGTATTAACAGGAAACAGTAATACATGTGTGAATAAATAGATCACAATGTGTCCCTAGCAAGCCTCTAGTTGGCTAGCTCGTTAGTCAATAGATGATCATGGTTTCCTGGTCATGGGCATTAGATGTCATTGATAATGGGATCACATCATTAGGAGAATGATGTGATGGACAAGACCCAATCCTAAGCATAGCACTAGATCGTATTGTTCGTATGCTAAAGCTTTTCTAATGTCAAGTGTCTTTTCCTTCGACCGTGAGATTGTGCAACTCTCGGATACCGTAGGAGTGCTTTGGGTGTATCAAACGTCACAATGTAACTGGGTGACTATAAAGGTGCACTACGGGTACCTGTGAAAGTGTCTGTTGGGTTGGTACGAATTGAGATCGGGATTTGTCACTCCGCGTGACGGAGAGGTATCTCTGGGACCACTCGGTAGAACATCATTATGAGCTCAATGTGACTAAGGACTTTGTCACACGATGACGTGCTACGGAACGAGTAAAGAGACTTATCGGTAGCGAGATTGAACAAGGTATAAGTATACCGACGATCGAATCTCGGGCAAGTTCTATACCGACAGACAAAGGGAATTGTATACGGGATTGATTGAATCCTTGACATCGTGGTTCATCCGATGAGATCATTGTGGAGCAAGTGGGAGCCACCATGGGTATCTAGACCCCGCTGATGGTTATTGACCGGAGAGGTGTCTCGGTCATGTCTGCCTGTCTCCCGAACCCGTAGGGTCTACACACTTAAGGTTCGATGACACTAGGGTTATAGGGAATTGTTATACGAGGTTACCGAAAGTTGTTCGGAGTCCCGGATGAGATCCCGGACGTCACGAGGAGCTCCGGAATGGTCTGGAGGTAAATATTGATAAATAGGATGGATGGTTTGGACACGGGAAATGTTTCGGGCATCACCGGTAAAGTACCGGGACCACCGGGAATGGTCCCGAGGGTCCACCGGGAGGGGCCACCAGCCCCAAGAGGTAGCATGGGCCAAAAGTGGGAGGGCAACCAGCCCAAAGTGGGTTGGTGCGCCTCCCACAAGGAGGCCCAATGCGCGGGAGGTGGAGAGGGGGGGGGGAAACCCTAGGCGCTGGTGGGCCTAAGGCCCACCTAGGGGTGCGCCACCCCCTCCCCTGCCCTGGCCGCCGCACCTCCCATCTGGGGGGGCGGGGGCTGCCGCACCACCTAGGGTGGGAAACGTAGGGGTGGCACCCCCCTCCCCTCCTCCTATATATACTGGGGTTTTTGGGGCTCTTTTGCACAAAGTTTTCCATCTCCCTCGCGCAGCCCTGCCCCCCTTCATCCTCCTCTCCCACGGTGCTTGGTGAAGCCCTACCGGGAGACCTCGTCTCTCCATCGACACCACGCCGTCGTCCTGCCGGAGATCTTCCCCAACCTCTCCCTCCTCCTTGTTGGATCAAGGTGCGGGAGATGTCACCGGGCTGCACGTGTGTTGAACGCGGAGGTGCCGTGGTTCGGCACTAGATTGGAATCACACCGCGATCTGAATCGCCACGAGTACGACTCCATCAACCGCGTTCTAGCAACGCTTCCGCTTAGGAAGATCTGAATATGCGTAGGAAGATGCACTCACCCCCTCTCTCGTTGTTGGTCTCTCCATAGGAAGATCTGAATATGCGTAGGAAATTTTTTTGAATTTATGCTACGTTACCCAACAACAACAATGCTGGACAAATATTTGACACATCCTGTCAGATCCGCGGCACCCAAAACAAGCCCGCCACTCACACCAACCACAACTATTGGCTGATCAAGCAGGTGAGCAAGAACATAACCGAGGACCAGGGCAAGAGCCCCCGCACCGAGAACGATGAGGAACCTCGTCAGCCGAACAACGGGAGTCAAAAGTAGTTTCACCCTAAAGTGAAAATCGTGAACATGATCTATGCCATGCACATACCAAAAAAAGGAGAGGAAATGGGAACTTTGAGACGTATACAACATAGAGCTAGTGTCCCCGAAGTATAACCCATGGTCGTCATGTCCGATCACTTATGAACGCATCGATCACCCAACCACTATTCGGTAAGGGGGTTCAGCAGCCTTGGTGCTCGACCCCATCGTTGATGGGTATCATGTCACTCGAGTCCTCATGGACGGAGGCAGCAACCTCAATCTGACTTATGTGGACACAATGAGAAAAATGGGTATTGATCCATCAAGAATCAAATCCAGTAACACCACCTTCAAAGGAATAATTCCTGGCGTGGAGGTCCAATCTTCGGGCACCATAACTCTAGAAGTGGTGTTCGGTTCGTCCGATAACTTTTGCACCAAAGACTTGATCTTCGACATTGTTCCCTTCCATAGCAGGTACCATGCACTCCCCGGTTGAACAACGTTTGCTCGCTTTAATGTTATTACCGTTATGCATACCTCAAGTTGAAGATCCCAGGGCCTAAGGGTGTCATCACCGACAATGGTAACAGAGAGTAATCCCTTCAAACAGATTAACACACTGCGGCTCTCGCAGCCGAAGTACACGCTGGAGAAATGACTTTAAAGTCAATTCTAATTGTTAAGGACATCAAACGAGCTCGTGCCCCGCCGTAGTCCCCGACCACCTCACATGATCAAACTAAATAGGGATATGCTCCCCACAGTAGCACCTCGCCACCAGCAAAATATGTGCCTCATAGGCACAATTTTTCTCTTAAGATACCATGGGCAACTATAAGGACTAATTACATGAGACCTTGTGTTTGGCTAAACTAAACTATGGTAATGAACATCCTCGGAAACATGCAGGTACCATAAAAAACCAACTTTGCGTCAAACTACTCACACTTCGGCGGCCTCTGAAGACCACCTTTGTTCAATGACTATTTGCTGACGCACCCCCCCTTCAAGGAGTAGTTCACGAAGAGTGAAGGTGCAGACGTGTAGCAGGGCATAATAAGGGACATCAAGCCAGCTATAAAAAAAACTGTATAAACCTTTACCGTGTAAACTTCTTTTTTCTTATGTATAAACAGTTGCTTATTGAATTCACATTGTACGAATACAAGTTAATCGGAAATAAGGAACATTCCTTATGATTCATGAGCTTTGCTGCATCCTTTTACCTCCTTGTTTTCCCGAATTGTTTGTCAAACACTAACACAAGCCTATTATTATGCACATGTTAAGATGCTACTGGCTATATCAACGGGGGGCTGGGCTGTCATAGCCGCCCTTAGAATCATTCTAATACTATTTGGCATTATATGTGTGCGGAGTCTAGGATTTGTGTTATATGCATTGGTTTTGAATTATGTCTTGGGTCAATAGTTGGGTTGCCCCGCTCTTGTGCTTCCCGTTTATGTTCTGCTCGTTCGGCTAAAAGGGTAAAGGGAGAACTGCTGCGATTGTACTTCTAGCTAGTCTGGTTAAGTACATCAATGGAGAAAGCCGAAATCTGTCTGTCATAATAAGCGAGAACTGGTCTGCGATCTGAAGACAAATATAAAATTAGAGAGCCGTCTAGGAGTTCAACGCTTTATGTGAAAGGTTTGAAGTCATACAAACCAAGTGATAATGGTTTTTACACCGCGGTATAACCGAACATCATGATTTACATGGGGGTTCTAATTGGCCTTTACAGTCAAGCTCCTTTGGTTAAGTGAAATACTTAAAGCCACATAGTATGATTGCCTTGTTTTCTCCCTAACTACCGTCCTAGGGCACCAAGATGTTGGCTAAGGGTAACAATGCGGACGCCAAAAACACCCCTGATAGTATCCGACATGGGGCTGAAGCCGCAAACAGGAAACTTTTCGGTTTAGAGAGACGACACACGAGTTAAAATTGAAAACAAGATAAGGCATGATAAACAAGGAAAAAGTAAATATCATTATATCATAAAAAATTCAACCACTTTATAGGATAAGTTTTTTCATTCAAAGATTACATCTTTGGAGTAGTGCACTTCTATAGCCCGAGCACCTTCCATTACGGTGGAGAAGTATAACTCAGGGCGTATGTGCTATTTTCCAGGCGGTGCAGGTGTGGTGGCCATATTGGAGGGTTTCACTTTTGTCCAATGCATCATGGTTCTTGCAAAGGACATCCAAGCTCCCTCGATGCATATAGAGCGCTTCATGATGTCAATCTGGGGCGCAACAGCAATCAGCTTCTGCACTATGCCAAAATAGTTGCTGGGCAGCGTCTCTGACAGCCAAAGTGATGAGGACATGGATACCTTGGATATGACATTTTTTTCATATTTTCATATTTGTGAGGTTATTTATTATAATAATTATGCAACTATTTATTTATGTTATCTGGAACAAAAAAATTTCACCTATTTTTACTCCATGCCTAAATGTAGAATTGTCGAACGCTTGCACCAACCACGTGTGAAGATAAATGAAGACAAAATAATTAGGTGTTGTTCAAGAAGTTCTATTACATCAAGCAAATGATTATGTGTTGTTCACGAAGTTTTCTCACGTCACTTTTAGCCCAAGAGAAGATAAAGTCCAAGTCTCTCACGTTCTAGACTGAGATTTCTAGACTCAGATTCGGACTACACAGACATACGTGTCTAAAAACGTCAAAAACTTTTTCATACGGACTCCAAATTGGGAGATTATTTCTTTGCTGAAAAGTAGATTTTATGTACGTTCTAGCCCAATTAGAATCACCTTAAAATTCGTTCGGAGTGTGGACATATCGACTAAACAATCTGACGTCGCACCAGAATCCGAGTCAAACTACAAGTCCAAAGGTGTTGCATCACCTTCACTTTGGCCCATAGGCCTTGCACGACTTAGGGTTAGTTTTAGGCTGATCTGGGATGTCCTCCCACCTCCTTGACCTCCACCCCTTCCTCCTATATAAGCAGATCAACCTAGTAGCTTTGCTTGGGATTTGTTTAGTTAAAAGTTAACCATTGCAACTTAGTCTACTTTGTGTGTATCCAACAACCAGACCAAGACCGCTTTCGGACCCCCACCCTTATAAATACTTTATATATATTCGCAATATTCCAATTGCTTTTATCAAATTATTGCTTGTTCTTAGATTGCTTGCAGGAAGAGACCAACGTGGTCAGGTTGATCATGCTCTGGCATGGTCAATAACCTCTTGGAGTTGGTTTAGCGATTGCTAAGGAGCAATGTCGAGCACGTTTGTAGTCAGATCATCAAAGTTGCCTCCACCACATCGATAGCCACCATCTCATCGAAAGATCAGGACAACCTCGCCTCTCTCAAGTGGTATCAGTTTTCAGGTTGCTTGGTGAGAATTTCCAGTTATCCCTAGATTAGATTTATTTTTCTTACCTATTTCCCAAGAAAAAGCCACACACAACAAATTTATATATATTCATCCTTTGTCCAAGCCATTCTAAGCCTTTACAAGTTTATTTTCAATGCTTTCATAGTTGAATGATCGGTTGCATCGCCGTGTCGAGTTGCTGATCTTAGTGTCTAGTTCCTTTAGAGTTTCGAGTTCTATTCACATTAGTCACACCACCGCTGCATCATCATCCATTCCGTTGTCACCCACCACCATCCATCAATATTCACCACGTGTCCAATTGTTCATTGTCATTAGATAAACGTTTGTGGTCGGTGCGCCAGCCGAACCGTTCAACCGGCCGCACGCGACCCGCGCACACAGCTGACTTGGCATGCAACTTTTTTCTCGTCTAAATTTGTTGCAACCAGCGTTCATATTTGCTACAAGCGTTTTTTATTTCCTACATTTATCCAGTAAAAAAGCTGCATATACGTTTGGTTGCAACTCGAGTTCGTTTGATTTTTGCTACAACCGGCGTTTTGACTTTTGCTACAACCATGTTATTTGTTGCTACAACCGACATCATTTTTTGCTGCAACCGTTCACTAAAATAGCTGCATACACGTTCACGTATATATTTTCTACAACCAGCGTTTGACTTTTGCTACCACACACCATGAGCTTCGTTTTTTTACTACGATCACGTAGATATTTTTTGGCTACAACTTTTTTGTTTTTGCAATCGTTGACGAAATTGCTGCATCGTGGACAAAATTTGTTGCATCAAGGAAAAATTGATGCATGGAGACCTAACGGCGCGGCCCGCGTACAGCTGGCAGATCGGGCGGCCGGCGCGCCGGCGCAGAGCATTGCCCTTGTCATTATCATATTTGAGGTCATTCACATCTGTGCTTGATCCAATCTACATCTTATTTGGTTGTTGGAGAGAAGATAAAAAAAGTGAGAGAAAAAAAGAGAAAAAAAGAGAAAAAAACTGAGAAAAAAATAGAGTGAAAAAAGTGAGAGAAAAAAGAGGGAAGAGAAAAAAAATACAAATTTCGGATCTATCTAGACTCAATCCCGTATCTGAATTCGGATTGGGAACTCTTTTGTGAAGTGTTCACTTAAACAGGTGTATCTTCCTCATAAGACGTATTTCCCACAAGGAGAACGAGCGCAAGGTGCATATTCCAAGAGTTGATTTGGTTGTTCCTTTAACTATTGGGCATACAATGACAACCACATCAATTGTTGTGAGGGCTACATCACCTTCACCATTTGACACGTTACCATAGGGAGTCCCTACATCATCCGAGTTGATCATAAGAGTTAATAACAAAGGTACTTATCTTCCACCTCCACATGAGTATGATGAATGCTTTGTCAATTGCAATGTACTATGTGATGAGCTACCCATTACTTTGGTCACACCACCTATTTTAGAGGACTATATCCATGATTTGAATTTTCCATGTGATCAAATAACTACCATATCAACAATGTTGAGTCGACCAACTGAATTAACTGTTGAGGAGAAAGAACCATGTGAATCATAGAATAAATCAAGTTTGCGTCAAATATTTTTTTAAATAGTTGTGCCAATGTTTAATCATTTTGATATGACCTCTAATCTTGCTAATGATTCTATGTCAAATGACTTGTTGCATGTTTGTTTATTTAAGCATGTTGTAGCATGTAAATTTGAAACAATGAAAGTGTATTCACCAACGTTAGGATGGTTTAATGATGAACATTGTCAATCTTTTCGTATGAATAAGGACTTCACTTATATGTGCAAATTGAGTTGCAATATTTTCATGCCTTCTACTTCTTGTGATAATATTTTCGCTTTATATTTCATAACATATGGAAGTTACTCATGTATACCTGTGTCATATGTGTAAAAAACAAGGGAAGTAAAAATGGATGACATATACATATACAACATGTATGCTTTGTCTCTTTTGTTGGCCATATTTTAGATTAAGCAACGCCGAGGACGACTTTGTTTTCAAGAAGGGGAGGATGATGAGGACATGGCTACCTTGGATATGACCAAAAATATTTCATATTTTCATATTTGTGAGGTGATTTCTTATAATAATTATAATTTATTTATGTTATTCGGAACAAAAATACTTCACCTATTTTTACTCATTGCCTAAATGCAGAATTGTCGAACGCTTACACGAACCGCGTGTGAAGATAAAGGAAGAGGAAATGACTAGGTGTTGTTCATGAAGTCCTCTCACATCAAAGGAAATGATTATGTGTTGTTCAAGAAGTTTTCTCACGGCACTTTTAGCCCAAGAGAAGATAAAGTACAAGTCACTCACATTCTGGACTTACATTCAGACTACACAGACATACATGTAACAAAACATCAACAACTTTTTCATACGTGTCACATCCCTGACACCTTAATCAAGTTAGCTTTGTGCTCATGTTTTCTTTGCATCTAGGAAATTTTCAACAAGAACAAAGCAAGTGGTGAAGGAAACTTCAACAAACCCTAGCCACTTCTCAAATTAAGGGAAATTCCAAAACTAGTTAAAATCAATGAACCCAAAATGGCCTCAAGAAAAGTTCAATCTTTCTGATAATTCTTGAAAAAAAATAAGCAATAAAGGACACCATTTATTTTATACTCTTGGCATTTTAAATAAATGTAAAAGCTACTGGTTTCAAGTTTTACATTTGAAATCGGAAACTTTAAGCTTTCAAAAATGTTGAAAACTTTAGGAATGGTTGGAAATATTCCAACAAATATTCTGGGGTGTTCAACATAGTTTTTACAAACTAATTGGGAGCTGAAATAATTAGTAAATTAATGTTAGTAATTAAAACAGAAAAAAAACAGAAAGAAAATGAGAAAAATCTTACATGTCGCTCACCTGGCCCGGCCCAACATCTTCCTGTCGTCTTCCTCCCCCGCCAGTGGGCAGCAGGAGGTGGCCGCCGCGTACTCCGGCGCGGCCACGCACCTGTGCGCCTGCCTGGCCGCCGCCTCGCGCCGGCAAGCACGGGGATATCTTCCCCGAGCCCGTCCCTATCCGTTCCCCAGCTCCAGTCCCCACTCCTCTCGGGATCTCTCCTCCCTCCTTCTGCCGCCATTAGAGCCCGAGCAGAGCTCGAGCTCGCCGTCATTCTAGCCTACCCTTCTCCCTCCTGAGTCGCGCAATAGGTCCGCCGCAACTCCCTGAAGCTTTCTAGCCACGAGCCCGACGCCGAGACGCAGTCGTCTTCTTCCTCGGGTCACCGAAGTTCGTCGCCGGCGTTCTTCCTCTCGAGGCCATCCCCGAGCAAGCTAGCGCCACCACTGCACTCCTCGTGAGCTTGCGCATCTTTCCCCTAAGATCTCCCCGTCGATCCCCTCCTCTAGGCCTAGTTCCATCGGAGCCCGACGAGATCCGCCGCTGCAACTCGTCGCCGGTAGCCCTCCGGTGATCAGCTCGTCCTTCTGAGGCCACCAGCAGCTTCAGGCCGTCGCGTAGATGCCGTAGGAGCTGAGTCCCGTGCGTAGCTCCCTCTGTATCGATGACCCCGATGACGCCCGAACTTTGGCCGCCGCCAAGCTCGTCGCCGGCGTCATCTCCGGCCAGATCAGCCCCAGCTAAGTGCAAAAATGAACCCGCGGGAGAAGTGTCGTTCCTCTGGTGCTCTTCGCGCAGAGTTTGGCCCCCTGTGCGCCGTTTCCGAGCCCCTCCGCCGTTCTGGTGGTCGCCAGAGGCTCCCCGCCGGCGAGGAAGACCTCGCCGCCGGTGGATTTCAGCTGGCCTGAGCCACTAACGTGTGGGGCCAGCCTCTGGGAGTTTAGGAATAATAAAAATAAAACCCAAATAATTTAATAAGTCACTGACATGTGGGTCCAGTGAGATTAATTAGCTAATTAATATTAATTCTAATCTAAAACTGACCAGAGCCAGTGACCAGTGGGTCCCACTTGTCAGGTTTGACTTTCAACGGCCAGTTGACCTGCTGATGTCATGCTGATGCAGGAAAGGGTTTTCCAGTATAAAAATAATTCCAAAAATGTTTAAAACTTTTAAAATTCATAGAAATTAATCTGTAACTCCAATGAAAATAATTTATATATGAAAAAGTATCAGAAAAATTCAAGGAATCTGAATATGTCATTTTCAAACATGTTTGAAAAAGTTACAGAACCCAAACATGTAGATTAATGAATAAGTTAATTCTTATAAATACTTTATAAAAAGAATTTGGAAAATATTTAAATTTCACTATGAATGACATGATCAAACACTGTCCTAATTACAAACCAGCAACCTAACATATCATCCCATGCATGTTAAAAGCAAGTTGATCTGAGCATCAGGTCGAATCAATTAAAATGGTATCCGAGAATACCTCGTTTGAAGTGATATTTGAATTTGATTCAAATCAACTTCCAACCTAATACATGCTAGCTATATTAGTTTATCACCTTGCATTCTCATGCCATGCTCATGCATCATCTTGATTGCATATGTTTGTTATTGATTGTTGTCATTCCTTTCGGTAGGCTCCGCTCCCCCGGATTCCACCGAATATCCGTCTGACGGATATTGTCACTCCTCTGAGCAACAAAGCAAGCAACCATTTTGATCATCCCGATAAATCCCATGTTCTTGCTCCTGCACTTACTTATTGCATTAGGATCAAATGCTTCAAATGCTTTTGCCATGTTAGTTGAACCCACTTCCTTTGCATGACCTATCCTTGTCACAGTAAATAGCTGAACCTTGCAACCTAGCATACCTGGTAGTTGCTTGAGCCATGATGTGCCTTATCCTGCTATGCATGCTATGCTTAGAGTTGTGTATGGTCTGTCATCTGGGAGATGAACAGAATTGTGAGAATGTGTTCGGTAAGCAAAGGTTGTGTGTTGAACCTGATTTGGTAAAGGTACCGGTGAAAGGCTGTGTAGGAGTACATGGCGGGTTGTTTCATTGGAACCGTCCTTAGGAACTCAGTTCCGTGTATGTAATCCAAGACTAGATACTACCACACGTTGGGATACTTAATTGACCCTCTCGACTTATTAATCGCTTAGTACTCGGTCCAGGAGTTGCAAGTAGTTTCTGGTGTTTATACTCATGCTGGAGGCCGTGCATGGTGCTGACCTGATAGGTGGGCTGTGATGCGGTAGGCAGTGGCACGGTGTACCAAGTGGCACCCGGATGGTGGGCTTGGGAACCCTGCGCACATCGTTTGGGGCCGTGGCGGAAACCTCGGCCGGACTTTCGTGTGGGTTACCCTCAGATAGGCGATAGACTTGGACTAAGTACTAATGTGATTAACGGTCGTGGCCGACTCCCTTGCTGGGCTTCCGCTTGAAGGTTGCCGAGGTGCATGACGTGCACATGGCGATAAGTGGCAGGAGCGTGTGTGACGAAGTACACCCCTGCAGGGTTACGATCTATTCGAATAGCCGTGTCCGTGGATATGGACTACTTGGAGACAAATGTTGTTCAAAGACAAGTTTAATGGCTTCTCATAAAAGTATCAAGATAAGCGTGAGTATCATGTATGGCATTTCCGTAGGGAGACGAAAAGGAGTTCATGATAGTGTATTGTTGTGGTGGTGGTGGACTCGTGTACGACTTATCAAAGTTGTTAAAACTATTTAAAACTGTAGTTTAGTCTAGCCAAGAGCCAAAGTTGGCTTGCTGCATGAAACACCACAACCCCCTTCATTGATACTTGTGCATGAGTAGATGAATCTGTTCGAAAGTCTTGCTGAGTACTCTTGTACTCATGTTTGCTTAATAATTGTTGCAGAGGATACCCGCGATCCAACAGGTGGGTTCTATCTAGATATCGATGATGACGAGTAGCTGGTGTCCCACCTACGACCTAGCCCCTTTCAGAAGGGATCTGTATATAGTCAGGCTTTATGACTTTTCCTTCCAACTATCTCTACTCAGACAACTTTTATGCTTCCGCTTGGTATGTATAACTCTTCTTGTATGACTTGAGTGTCAGGTCGTGTGACCCCTGCCTGTATGAACATACTATGCAAGACTCTTCCGAGTCTTCTAAATAAATGTTGTGTTGTTGTATGGTTATGTTGTGATGCCATTGTTGTATCTATGCATATCGAGTATGTCATGCGTACGTGTGATGCACTGTCATATGTATGGGATTCGACACCTAGTCATATGCCCTTAGTATCTCTCTATATAGAGAAATGCCCCTTTGTGCTTCCAATGAGCCTTGGTAGTTCGCTACTGCTCCGGACACATTGGTTGACCGGCATGTATCCTTCTTAGTTGTTGTGTTTGTCCCTACGGGGAAATGTCACGTGGTGTAATGGAGTCCTTGTCGCTTGCTATGACTCGTCTATACTCGCTGATGACCGACACCTGCTTTGCTGGGTTATGTGTGCCTATCTTTGTACAGTCGAGCCACTTGAGTTTATGACTAGATATGTCGACTCGGGTTCTTTGACATTGGAATGCTAGCGACACTAATGCATACGTGAGTCAAAAGGCGCAAACGGTCCCGGCTAAGGTAAGGTGGCAGCCGTGGGGTTAACCGTGCGTGAGAACGCAAAGGAATGCAATGTGTTACAGGCTGGATTCCTATGGCTTAGGATCGGGGTCCTAACATCGTTGGTATCAGAGCCTGACTGAGTGTAGGATTACCAAGCCGAACTGGTCGAAGTTGAGTCTAGAAATGCTTTAGTTATATATATGGGAATTGTTTGTGGAAGGGAACGTAAGATTCTTGCTTCTCTTCTCAAGTCATTCTATTCTGGTCATCCTCATCTTTTCTACGGGGATTAAGAACTAGGTTACTTGTCTATCTCTCAGGATCGCGTGTTACTATTCGGTAGATTGTAGGAAAACGGTTCGAGAGTTAATCTGAGTTTCTCTGTTCCAAGGAAAAGAAAATAAGTTTTGTTGACCATGGAATTGAACTTGATAGTTGAGTGGTTATGCTATCCTATCTTTTGTGGGTTGTCTCAAAATTGTTTTTGAGCATTTACACCCGTTATGCTGCCCAATTTTGTCTCCAGAGCTCTAATAACTATTGCATTACTCTCTATTTCAGATGCCTCGCTGTCCTTCTCGTCACGTGGTCCGTCTGACTAGGTGCATGGATGTGTCGGGTCACACGGCCATGCTGGTCAGGATGATGTCAGGAGCCGGTTACCGCTGGAACCCAGAGTATATAGTGGAGGAGCAGTACCGGGATTTCAACCAGAGTCACTACCTATGCACTGTTAGGGTATTCCCAGATTACCCTGGAGCCGAGGAGCCGATCCATTGGTCTTATGGATTGGGGGTTACTGTTGACATGGCGGTACAAGATGCTGCCTATTCAATGTTGACCATCATGAGAGCCAGACATGCACTGCTGCAGAATTCAGTGTTATGCTATGTTCCCGCTTCTCAGCCAGGAGAAGAAGGATACCTCAGTGGGGTCTACTATGATTTCTCCTTGGATGATCCGCCGCTGCAGTCTACCACTGAGATGTTAGAGAATAGAGATAGAGATGCTCGTGCCCTTCGTATGGAGCTCTATGCTACTCGTGCCCGTTTGTGGACAGCCTTGACACAGCTCGCACCTGTAGTTCAGACAGCGTATGGAGATATGGAGATGTTGAACCCCGTTAGGACTCATCTTCCAGCTCATGTTGACTAGCCTGCTATAGGAGTTGTCACCCCTCTTCGAGGACCTCTACTACCACCAGTCAGGGAACCAAGGCCACACCCGTGCCCTTACGGTTCCTAGGGGTCTCAGGCTCGAGTATTTCCTGATCCGCAGGTTGAGCTCCCAGACCATGGAGGCAATCTTTATGAGATGTTTTATGTGGATGCTTGAACCCGTGAGTGGAAGAGTAATATGGTAGTAGTTGTACTTCCACAGTCCTGTGTGTCTTGTGGAGTATGCCTATGTTGTGTGATGAGTTCCGGAGGCATAGATAAATAATGTATAGGGAGCTTGGAAAGCCTCTGATGAGTAGTGTCATCATTCCAGTAGTTTTCTTTTCAGTTTGAGGGTGTACTGAACTATGTAATGGTGTGTATGAATCATGTTGTATATATAGCAGTTGCTTGTTACCATGTTGTTCGGATGTTCATTACCGCATTCCATGTGTTCAGTGCATTCTTAATCCATAGTTAGTATTGATGTTGATATTAGTCTAAGCAATGAGTTGGTTTGTCAGGATGGTGTTTACCAGGCTGAACCGTGCCCCTACCCATGAGTAGGGAGAAGGTAGTCAGGCAGCACAGGAGGAACTGCCTCATCCGCCTTCTCTGGTGGAAGTTATGCTTGAGGCGGAAAGAAACAAGCGAGAGACCAACCGTCTGCTAGAACATATTGAGAAAAACACGGCTCGTCAGCCGCGAAATGACGCAGTGTCCCTCAATAACTTTGTGAAGCTGAATCCCTCGAAGTTCCGTCACTCTGTCGATCCTCTCGACGCCGATGACTGGTTGTGCAGTATATCGCGCAAGATACGCTCTGCAAATATTTCTGAGGCTGACAAGGTGACCTTTGCTGCGTACTTTCTGGAAGGCCCCGCCAATCTGTGGTGGGAGAATTTTGAAGCTATGCGTCCTGCCGGACCAGCAGCCACATGGGCAGATTTCAGTGCAGCCTTCCATCTGCACCACATTCCAGAGGGTCTGATGGACCGTAAGAGAGAGGAATTTTGTGCCTTCACCCAGGGAAAGTGGACCGTGGATTCTTATAGCCGTGAGTTTGGTAATCTCGCTCACTACGCAACTGAAGAGGTGTCAACTGATGCTAAGAAGCAAGCAAGATTACGCAAGGGTCTAAGCCCTGAACTTTGTCGTGACCTGCGCCTTCATGAATGCACAAGTTTTCAAGCTCTTGTCAACAAGGCGACCACTGCCGAGACTGGTCATACCGACTATGAAGCCACAAAGAAGCACTCTCGCGATTCATGCTCCTCATCTGGTTTCGCGTTTCCAAAACGCATGTTCTGGGTCCCGAATAGCTCTATACCACCAAGATATACCCCGAGGCCATCCTATGTGGCGCCTCAGGCGAACCAGACCAACCCTCCAGCAAAGACCTATGGTGGTCCAGCTAGCAATGCTGCACCACGTGCCAAGCAGGTGATCTATTACAAGTATGGAGAACCAGGGCACTATTCACGAGAGTGTCCTCAAAACATAGGTGCCAAGCAACCTGGGAAGTTGATATGTCTCAATCGTATCTACTTGTCCAAACTCTTTCGCCCTTGTTTTGGACCCTAATTTGCATGATGTGAATGGAACTAACCCGAACTAACGCTGTTTTCAGCAGAATTGCCATGGTGTTGTTTTTGCGCAGAAATAAAAGTTCTCAGAATGACCTAGAAATTTATGAGGATTTTTTGTGGAATATATAAAAAAATACTGGCGCAAGAATCAACCGGAGACGTGGAGCGAGGAGCCCACAAGCCCAGGAGGCGCGGCCCCCCTGGTCGCGCCTAGCAGGCTTATGGGGCCCTCGGGGCTCCGTCGCCTCCAATTCCACCTCTATTTAGTCCCTTTCGCCCAGAAAAAAATAGAGGAGAAGAGTTCATAGCATTTTACGATACGGAGGCGCCGCCACCACCTGTTCTTCCTCTCGAGGGCAAATCTGGAGTCCGTTCTGGGCTCCGGAGAGGGGAGATCGTCGCCATCGTCATCACCAACCTTCCTTCATCGCCAATTCCATGGTGCTCTTCATCGTTCATGAGTAATCTCAGCATAGGTTTGCTGGACGGTGATGGGTTGGATGATATCTGTCATGTAATCGAATTTGTTTTGATGGGGATCGATCCCTAGTATCCACTATGTTCTAAGATTGATATTGCTACTACTTTGCTATGCTTAATGCTTGTCACTAGGGCCCAAGTGCCATGATTTCAGATCTGAACCTATTATGTTTTCATCAATATATGTGTGTTCTTGATCCTATCTTGCAAGTTGTAGTCACCTACTATGTGTTATGACCCGGCAACCCCGGAGTGACAATAGCCGGAACCACTCCCGGAGATGACCGTAGTATGAGGAGTTCATGTATTCACTAAGTGCTAATGCTTTGTTCCGGTTCTCTATTAAAAGGAGAACCTTAATATCTCGTAGTTTCCATTAGGACCCCGCTGCCACGGGAGGGATAGACAATAGATGTCATGCAAGTTCTTTTCCATAAGCACGTACGACTAAATACGGAATACATGCCTACATTACATTGACGAATTGGAGCTAGTTACATATCACCCTATGTTATAACTGTTACATGATGAATGTCATCCGACATAATTATCCATCACTGATCCAATGCCTACGAGTTTTTCCTACTGGTCCTTGCTACGTTACATTGCCGCTACTGCTGTCACCGCTGCTACTGTTACTGCTACTGTTGTCACTACTGCTACTATTACCGTTGCTACTGTTGCTATCACACTACTCTGTTAGTGAATCTTTGCTGCAGATACTAAGTCTTTCAAGTGTGGTTGAATTGACAACTCAACTGCTAATACTCGATAATATTCTTTGGCTTCTGCTTGTGTCGAATCAACAAATTTGGGTTGAATACTCTACCCTCGAAAACTGTTGCGATCCCCTATACTTGTGGGTTATCAAGACTATTTTCTGGCACCGTTGCCGGGGAGGCATAGCTCTATTCTCTGAGTCACTCAGGATTTACGTTTGTTGATCAATATGAGGAATCCGAGAGATCCAAAAACTAAAGTCTTGCCCTCAACTACGAGGACAGGTAAGGAACTGCCATCTAGCTCTGCACTTGATTCACCTTCAGTTATGAGTAAGTTTGCGACACCACCTCTTGCTAGAAATTATGATATGTCGCTTGTGTTTGATGATGCTGCTTCTGCTATCCGTGATGCTTGTGATGATGTTTTTCTTGATACTGCTTTGTCACTAGGTGCATTTCTTGATGCACAAATTGCTAGAGTTGCTGTTGAATGTGATGATACTTCTGAAACTGCTGAGATTATTGAAGTAGAACCTGCTATTTCACGTATTAGAACTAGCTCTGCTAGATATGAATTGCCTAATATACCCGAGGGTTATGTTATGGAGGGAGAGATAGCTGAGGACTTTCTTGCTTGTAAGGATAGTTATGATCTTGAGAAATTACTGCGCAAGTGGAAAGAAAAATCTCTGAACGCTAGGATGAAAGGCAACTCTAAGTTTGCTACTTTGCCAATCTTTGTGACCGATAAGGATTATGAATTCTCTGTCGACCCTGAGTTAATCACTTTGGTCGAATCTGATCCTTTTCATGGTTATGTGTCCGAAACGGTTGTAGCACATCTTACTAAGCTGCACGATATAGCCACCCTATTCACGAGTGAGGAAAAGATCCGCCACTACTATATCCTTAAGTTGTTTCCTTTCTCGCTAAAGGATGACGCTAAGACTTAGTTCACGTCTCTTGCTCCAGATTGTGTGCGTAGTCCCCAGGATATGATCTTCTACTTATCTGGGAAATATTTTCCTGCCCATAAGAAACAAGCTGCCTTGCAGGAAATATATAACTTTATGCAAGTTGAAGAAGAGTGTCTCCCACAAGCTTGGGGGAGGCTTGTCCCGCTGCTGAATGCTTTGCCTGATCACCCTCTTGAGAAAAATGAAATACTTGATATCTTCTATAATGGACTAACCGATGCTTCTAGGGACCACCTAGATAGTTGTGCTGGTTGTGTTTTCAGGGAATGAACTGTGGAACAAGCTGAGATTCTATTGAATAATATCTTGTGCAATGAGAATGCTCGGACTATTCCCGAACCACCTCCGAAGACAACTCCAAAGAAAAGAGGTATCATATTCCTGAGTCCTTAAGATATGCAAGAAGCTAAGAAATCTATGCAAGAGAAGGGCATTAAATCTGAAGATGTTAAGAATCTACCACCTATCAAAGAGATCTATGGTCTTGATAACCCGACATATGTAGTAGAGGTAAATTCTCTTCGTAGATTCGATGAGAGTGATATTCCTTTTGATAAACCTGCTAGTTATGCTTAGAAGAATTTGATAACTTCGTTGCCAAACAACAAAGTTTCAATGACTATGTTAGCAGACAATTGGAACAAAATGCTCGTATGCTTAGTCATTTAAGTGCTTGTGTGGATAGAAATGTCAAGGATCTTAAGCTTTTGAGTAAACATGCCTCTATGGTCACTACTCAAGTAGAACAAGTACTTAAGGCTTAAAATGACTTGCTCAATGAGTTGAATGACAATTCTGTTTTAGTTATCACTAGAGGTGGTAGAATGACCCAGGAACCTTTGTATCCTGAGGGTCATCCTAAGAGAATTGAGCAAGATTCTCAAGGAGTTAGCACTAATGCACCTAGTCATCCTAGGAAGAAAAATAAAGATGATAGGAACTTGCATGCTAGCAACCCTGTTGCTGTTACACCCGAGAATCCAAACGATGTCTTTGTTTCTGATGCCGAAACACAATCTGGTGATGAACATGAGCCTAGTGATAACATCGATAGTGGTATTCATGATGATGCTCAACCTAGCAATGATAAGGATGTGGAGATTGATCCTGTTGATCTTGATAACCCACAACCTAAGAATAGGAGATACGATAAGAATGACTTCATTTCTAGGAAGCATGGTAAAGAAAGGGAACCATGGGTCCATAAACCCATGCCCTTTCCTCCCAAACCATCCAAGAAAAAGGATGATGAGGATTTTGAGCGATTTGTTGAAATGAGTAGACCTGTCTTTCTGCAAATGCATTTGACAGACATGCTCAAAATGTCTCCTTATGCCAAGTACATGAACGATATTGTGACTAATAAGAGGAGGATACCTGAGGTTGAGATTTCCACCATGTTTGCCAACTACACCTTCAAGGGTGGAACTCCTAAGAAACTAGGTGATCCCGGAGTGCCCACTATACCTTGCTCCATTAAAGGCAATTATGTTAGAACCACTTTGTCACATCCCTGGAACCCTAACCAAGGTTTAGCATTGTGCTCATATTTTCTTTGCATTGCATCCAAGAAAATGGCAACAAGATCAAAGTAAGTGGTGAAGGGAAACTCAAAAACCATAGCCACTTCTCAAATTCAAAGGAATTATAAACTTATTCAAATCAATGAACCCAAAATGGCCTCAAGAAAAGTTCAACTTTTCTGATAATTCTTGAAAACAAATAAGCAATGAAGGAAACCATTTCCTTTATACTTTTGGCATTTTAAATGAATGCAAAAGACTACTGTTTTCGAGTTTTAAATTTGAATTCAAAGATACATAGCTGTCAAAAATGCTGAAAACTTTATGGGTGATTGGAAATATTCCAACTAATACCCCAGCATTTTTCAAACTATTTATAGTTTGATTGTGAAGCCAAAATAAATGGGAAACAATGTAAGTAAATAAAACAGAAGAAAAAGAGAAAGGAAAGGCTTACCTTCTATTTGTCGCCGGCCGAGCCCACCAGGGGCTCCCCGGTCATCTTCCTCCTCCTTCCAGTAGGCACAGGAGAAGATGAGCATGGCGGCCAAGCCCCGGCCACCTCCTTCCTGCCTGCTCGCCGCTGGAGGCCTCCAGGAGCGCCAGCGCGACGCCCTGGGCCTTCTTCTCCTCCACCCAGCGGCCTTATCTCCTCCCCTAGGCCTCTCGTTCCCCTTTCCCCTCTCGGATCTCTCTCTCCCCGAAGCTCCGGTCGCTGTCGATCCGTCACCTCCCGGTCCTCCCCGACCCTGTCGGCAGCTTCACAAGAACCGCCGTGAGCTCCTCTTCCTGTTCCCCCTCTTCACGAGGCCTTTCCCCTCCTCTAACCCCGTTAGCCGCCGGAGCCCGAAGGTCCTCGTTGTCGGCCATGTCGTTGCTGTCGTTGTGGTATTCCGTTCACGAGACCGAGCTCAGAAATGAGCTCCTGGAGCTTTGTAGATGCCGTAGAGCCTTTTTCCCCAGCTCGCTAGTGCCCCGCAACGCCACACCCGATGATGCCCGAGCCGCAGCCGCCGCTGACCTCGTCGCCGGCGTGGATTCCGGTGACCACTGGGTCCAAGTCCTCTCCCTTTAGATGCGGTGCTTCGCTAGCTAGCCGTAGCACTAAACCACGCTCAAAACCGATGGCTGTAGCGCCGTTTTGATCAACTCTGGCGAGTCCTCCGCCGCGCCCGTGGTCGCCGCCGGCCATATTCCGGTGGGGGCCGACGTGGTCAACCTAATTACCCACTAAACACCCCCTAGCCACTGACAGTGGGCCCCAGGGTGGGTCAAACCCCAATTAGGGGCTGGTGAACTCGGGGATTAGCCCCTGGTCACTGTCCAGTGGACCCCACTGGTCAGGTTTTACCTGGCCCAGCCTCTGTTGAGCAGAGACGTCACTGTGACGCAATAAAGGAATTTCTTATATAAAAATAATTCCAGAAATGTCTAAAAACTTCTAAAAATCATAGAAAATAATCTGTAAATCCAATGAAAATAATTTATATATGAAAAAGTATCAGAAAAATTTAAGGAATCTGAATATGTCATTTTCAAACATGTTTGAAAATGTTAGTGAACCCAAACATATAGATTAATGAATAAGTTAACTCTTATAAAACTTTGGAGATGGAATTTGGAAATTATTTAAATTCCACTTCAAATGATATGATCAAAGACTATCGAAATCACAAACGAGCAACCTAACATGTCATTTCCATGCATGTTAAAAGCAAGTTGATCTGAGCATCAGGTCGAATCAATTAAAATGGTATCCAAGAATACCTCGTTTGAAGTAATATTTGAATTTGATTCAACTCAACTTCAAACCCAATAAATGTTAGCTATAATAGTATACCACTTTGCATCCTCATGCCATGCTCATGCATCATCTTGTTGCATATGCTTGTTATTGATTGTTGTCACTCTTTTCGGTAGGCTCCGCTCCTCCGGATTCCACCAAATATCCGACTGACGGATATTGTCCCTCCTCTGAGCAACACGACAAGCAACCACTTTGATCATCCCGATAAATCCCATGTTCTCGCTCCTGCACTTACTTATTGCATTAGGATCAAATGCTTCAAATGCTTTTGCCATGTTAGTTGAACCCACTTCCTTTGCATGACCTATCCTTGTCACAGTAAATAGCTGAACCTTGCAACCTAGCATACTTGGTAGTTGCTTGAGCCATGATGTGCCTTATCTTGCTATGCATCCTATGCTTAGAGTTGTCTTTGGTCTGTCATCTGGGAGATGAACAGAATTTTGAAAATGCGTTCAATAAGTAAAGGCAGTGTGTTGAACCTGATTTGGTAAAGGTACCGGTGAAAGGCTATGTAGGAGTACATGGCGGGTTGTTTCATTGGAACCGTCCTTAGGAACTGAGTTCCGTGCATGTAATCCAAGACTAGATACTACCACACGTTGGGATACTTAATTGACCCGCTCGACTTATTAATCGCTTACTACTCGGTCCAGGAGTTGCAAGTAGTTTCTGTTGTTTATAGTCATGCTGGGGGCCGTGCATAGCGCTGACCTGGGAGGTGGGCTGTGATGCGGTAGGCAGTGGCACGGTGTACCAAGTGGCACCCGGATGGTGGGCTTGGGAAGACTGCGCACATCATTTGGGGCCGTGGCGGAAACTTCGGCTGGACTTCCGTGCGGGTTACCCTCAGATAGGCGATAGACCTTGACTAGGTACTAGTGTGGTTAACGGTCGTGGCCGACTCCCTTGCTGGGCTTCCGCTTGAAGGTTGCCGAGGTGCATGACGTGCACATGGCGATAAGTGGCGAGAGCGTGTGTGACTAAGTACACCCCTGCAGGGTTATGATCTGTTCGAATAGCCGCGTCCGCGGATATGGACTACTTGGAGACATATGTTGTTCATAGATAACTTCAATGACTACTCATAAAATTGTCAAGATAAGCGTGAGTATCGTGGACGGCATTTCCGTATGGAGACGGAATGATTCCACGATGGAGTATTGTTGTGGTGTTAGTGGACTCGTGTGCGAGAAATCAAGTTGTAAAAAATTGTTTTAAAAAAGTAAGTTGTCTAGCCACGAGTCAAATGCTGGCTTTCTGCATGAAACACCACAATTCCTTATTGATACATTGCATGAGTAGATAGTTATCCTAAAGTCTTGCTGAGTACCTCGGTACTCATGTTTGTTTAATAATTGTTGCAGAGGTTGTTAATGACCCTAACGGAAGGTTCTTCCTAGACATCGACGACGACGAGTAGCTGGTGTCCCAGCTACGATCTGGCCCTAGGTTGGGTCTGTAGTATAGTCAGGCCATGTGCCTTCTAGTCTCACCTGTGTGTACTCAGACAGTTTTAAACACTTCCGCTGGCTTGTAACTGAATGTCCGCTATGATGGGTCGTGAGACCCTTACTGTGTAATATTATGTGTGTGGCTCTTCCGAGCCTCTTAAATAAAGCTTGTATGTTTATGGTTATGTTGTGATGCCATCGATGTATCTATAGATATCGGTATGCCATGCGTACGTGTGTCGTACTTGATATGTATGGGGTTCGATTACCTAGCCGTAAACTTTAGTAGCACTCCTTATAGGGAAATGCCCCTTTGTGATCCAACGAGCCATGGTAGGTCGCTACTGCTTCGGACACATTGGTTGACCGGCATGTGTCCTTCTTAGCTGCTGTGTCTGTCCTCTTTGGGGAAATGTCACGCGATGTAATGGAGTCCTTGTAGCTTGCTACGACTTGTCTACATTCGCTGGTGACCGACACCTGCTTTGTTGGGTCATGTATGCCTGTCCCTGTGCAGAACTGCCACTTTGGTTTATCACTAGACATGTCGATCCGGGTTCTTTGTCATTGGAATGCTAGCGACATAATTGCATACGTGAGTCAAAAGGCGCAAACGGTCCCGGCTAAGGTAAGGCTGCAGCCGTGGGGTTAACCGTGTGTGAGACCGCAAAGGGATGTGATGTGTTAGAGGCTGGATTCCTATGGATTAGGATCAGGGTCCCGACATTGTTGGTATCAGAGCCTGACTAACTGTAGGACTACTAAGCCAAACTGGTCGAAGTTGAGTCTAGAGTTGCTTTAGTTATATATAAGGGAATTGTTTGTGGAAGGGAACGTAAGACTCTTGTTCTCTTCTCAAGTTATTTTATTCTGGTCATCCTCGTCTTTTCTGCGGGAATTAAGGACTAGGTTACTCATCTTCTTCTAGGCTCGTGTTTCTGATCGATAGATTATAAGACTACGGGTCGAGAATTATATTGGGTTCTTTTATCCCTAGGAAAATGGAAGTAAGTTTGATGATCAGAGAATTGACCTTGATAGTTGAGTGGGTACGCCATCCTATTTTTGGGTTGTCCCAAAATTTGTTTTTGAGCATTTACAGCCGTTATGCCGCCCAATTTTGCATTCAGAGCTCTAATGCTTTTGCATTACTCTCTATTTTCAGATGCCTGGCCGTACTTTTCGTCAGGTGGTACGTCTGACCAGGTGCATTGATGTGCCGGGTCATATGGCCATGCTGGTCAGGGTGATGTCGGTGTGCGGTTACCGCTGGTACCCCGAGTACACAGTGGAGGAACAATACCGAGACTTCAACCAAAGCCAGTATATCTGCATTGTTAGGGTATTTCCAGACTACCCTGGAGCTGAGGAGCCAATCCATTGGCCCTATGGGTTGGGAGTCACTGTTGACATGGCAGTACAAGATGCTGCCTATTCAATGCTGACCATTATGAGAGCGAGACATGCACTGTTGCAGAACTCAGATTTCTGCTATGTTCCTGCCTCTCAGCCTGGTGAAGAGGGATACCTCAGCGGAGTCTATTTTGATTCTTCTATGGAGGATCCGCTACTGCAGTCCACTGCTGAGATGCTAGAGAACAGGGACAGGGATGCTCGTGCTCTCCGCATGGAGCTTTATGCTACCCGTGCCCGTCTGTGGACGGCTTTGACGCAGCTAGCACCGATAGTCCAGACAGGGTACGGAGATATGGAGATGCTGAACCCTGTTAGGACCCATCTTCCGACCCACGTTGACAGGCCAGCTATAGGAGGAGTCACCCCTCTTCTGGGACCCCTATTACCACCAGTCAGGGGACCGAGGCCACATCCGTGTCCTTATGGATCCCAGGGATCTCAGGCCAGAGTGTTTCCTGATCCGCAGGTTGAGCTTCCATGCCATGGAGGCAATCTCTATGAGATGTACTATGCGGATGCCTGAGATGTGTGTGGAAGGATAGCATGGTAGTAGCCGTACGTTCACAGTCCTGCGTGACTTGTGAAGTATGCTTGTGATGTGAAATGAATTCCGGAGGCCTAGATAAATAATGTATAGGAAGCTTGTAAGCCTCTGATGAGTAGTTTCATAATTTCAGTAGTTTGCTCTTCGATTAAGGTTGTGCTGAACTATGTAAGGGTGTGTATGAACCATGGTGTATATATAGCAGATGCTTGTTACCATGTTGTTCGGATATTCATTTCCGCATTCTGTGTGTTCAGTACATTCTTAATCCTGAGCTAGTATTGATATGATATTGGTCCAAGCTGTGAGTTTGTTTGTCAGGATGGTGTTCACCAGGTTGAACCGTGCCCCTGCTCATGAGCAAGGCGAGGGTAGTCAAGCGTCGCGGGAAGACCTGCCTCACCCGCCCTCTCTGGCGGAAGTTATGCTTGAGGCAGAGAGGAACAAAACAGAGACCAACCGGCTGTTAGAGCGTATTGAGCAGAATACGGCTCACCAGCCTAGGAATGGTGCAGTGTCCCTCAACGACTTTGTGAAGCTAAATCCTCCAAAGTTCCATCACTCCGTCGATCCCCTCGACGCTGATGACTGGCTGTGCGGCATCTCACGCAAGATTCGCTCTGCGAATGTTTCTGAGGCCGACAAGGTGACCTTTGCGGCGTATTTTCTGGAAGGACCCGCCAATCTGTGGTGGGAGAACTTTGAAGCTATGCGTCCTGCTGAGCCAGCAGCCACATGGGAAGACTTCAGTGCAGCCTTCCGCCAGGACCATATTCCAGAGGGCCTCATGGACAGAAAGAGAGAGGAGTTCTGTGCTTTCACCCAGGGCAAGTTGACCGTGGATGCCTATAGCCGCGAGTCCGGTAACCTCGCCCGCTATGCAACAGAGGAGGTGCCTACTTACGCCAAGAAGCAAGCAAGATTCCGTAAGGGTCTGAGCCCTGAGCTTCGTCGTGATCTGCGTCTCCACGAGTGTGCAAGTTTCCAAGCCCTGGTCAACAAGGCGATCAGTGCCGAGACTGGGCATACCGACTTTGAAGCCACAAGGAAGCACTCCCGTGACTTTGGCTCGTCATCTGGATCCGCGTTTCCAAAATGCAGGCTGTGGGTTCCGAACAGTTCTCTGCCGCCAAGATACACTCCGAGGCCATCCTACGTGGCGCCTCAGACGAATCAGACCAACCCTCCAGCAAAAACTTATGGTGGTCCAGCTAGCAATGGTGCACCACGTGCCAACCAAGTGATATGCTACAAGTGTCGAGAACCAGGGCACTATTCCCGTGAGTGTCCTCAAAAGGTGGGTGCCAAGCAACCCGTAAAGTCCGTCAGGCAAGGCAAGTCGGGCAAAGCTTACTACGTGAAGCCAACTCCTGCACGTGGCCGTGTGAATTATTTCTCAGCAGAAGAAGCTGCAGAGGATCCCGACGTCATACTGGGTACGCTTCTTGTTAATCATCACCCAGCGTCTGTTCTCTTTGACACTGGGTCTTCTCATTCCTTCATTTCAGAAAGTTATGCACAGTTGCATAACATGTCTTTTTGTGATATGCCAATTCCATTGGTTGTCCAAACTCCTGGTAGTAAATGGAAAACCTCTAGGATAACCTATGACAATGAAATTCTAGTAGACATGCTAGTTTTTATAGCCTCATTGATAGCCTTGAAATCTTCGGATATCAATATCATCTTGCGTATGGACTGGATGTCAGCTCACTATGCCAAGATTGATACTCATTCTAGAAATGTTCGGCTTACCCATCCCACGGGTGAGATAGTCAATGTCTCTACTCGAGTTGCCAAATGCCAACTCTATTCCATAAATGCCAACCCTCTTCCGGAACTTGAAGACATCCCGATTGTCCGTGACTTCCTGGATGTTTTTCCACAGGAACTGCCAGGAATTCCACCTGACAGAGATGTAGAGTTCGTAATAGATCTTGTTCCGGGAACTGTCCCAATAGCCTGAATACCATATAAGATGGCACCCCTGGAGCTATCCGAACTTAAGAAGCAACTAGATGAGGCCTTGAATAAAGGTTTCATTCGTCCTATCTCTTCTCCTTGGGCTTGCCCCGTCCTCTTCGTCAAGAAGAAAGACGGAACGGATCGGATGGTTGTAGATTACCGACCAGTTAATGTGGTCACCATAAAGAACAAGTATCCGCTCCCCAGGATCAACGACCTGTATGATCATCTCGCTGGATCCTCAGTCTTCTCAAAAATGGATTTGAGGTTGGGTTACCATCAAATCAAGATCAAGAACGGGGACATTCCAAAAACGGCTTTTGTTACTCGTTATGGCCAATACGAGTACACTGTCATGTCCTTCGGATTAACCAATGCCCCAGCCACCTTCTCTCGTCTGATGAATTCAATCTTCATGGAGTATTTGGATAAATTCGTCGTGGTATACCTCGACGATATTCTCATCTACTCGAAGAACGAACAAGAACATGTCGAGCATGTAAGGCTGGTATTGATGAAACTTCCAGAGCATCGCCTTTATGCCAAGTTTTCAAAATGTGAATTTTGGTTAACAGAAGTGACCTATCTAGGTCACGTAATCTCTTGTAAGGGTATTGCTGTCAATCCCGAGAGAGTTAAAGCCGTCCTTAGTTGGACTCAACCTGAATCGGTTAACCAAGTTAGGAGTTTTCTTGGTCTAGCGAGCTATTGTCGCCGCTTTGTCGAGAATTTCTCCAAGGTTGCAAAGCCTCTAACTGAACTCCTCAAGAAGGATAAAAAGTTTGAGTGGACACCACAGTGTGAGCATAGTTTTCAGGAACTGAAAAGACGCCTGATTTCCGCACCTGTGTTGCTACCACCAGATTTTTCTATGGACTTTGTTATCTATTGCGACGCCTCGCGACAAGGATTAGGTTGCATTCTCATGCAAGGTTGTCATGTGATTGCATACGCATCTCGACAGTTGCGTCCACATGTGGAAAATTATCCCACACATGACCTTGAGCTTGCAGCTGTGGTCCATGCACTAAAAACCTGGCGACATTACCTTCTAGGTAATCGTTGCGAAATATTCACTGATCACCAAAGTCTGAAATATATCTTCACCCAGCCGGATCTGAATCTCAGGCAAAGACGATGGGTTGAGTTGATCTCGGATTACGACTTAGGGATAACTTACACCCCGGGGAAGGCCAATGTTATGGCTGATGCACTAAGTCGTAAATCTTATTGTAACAATTTGATGCTACAACAAGGTCAACCACATCTCTATGAGGAATTTCGGAAGTTAAATCTCCATATCGTTCCTCAAGGATTCCTTTCTACCCAGGTGGCGAAGCCTACTCTTAGGGATCAGATCATAGCCGTGCAGGCTTATGATAAGGGTATATCCCGGATCAAGGAGAATATTGCTAGCGGAAACGCTAGGGATTTCTCCATCGATGAGAAAGGTGTTGTGTTCTTTCAGAACTGTTTAGTGGTTCCTAAGAGCAAACATTTGCGGCAATTGATCCTTAAGGAGGCTCATGATTCTCCTCTCACCATTCATCCCGGTAGTACTAAGATGTATCAGGACCTACGCCAGAGATTCTGGTGGACTAGGATGAAGAGAGAAATTGCTCAGTTCGTTGCTAACTGCGACGTTTGTCGTCGAGTTAAGGCAGAACATCAAAGGCCTGCTGGCACCCTTCAACCTTTAGCTATTTCTGAATGGAAATGGGATAAAGTTAGTATGGATTTCATTACAGTATTTCCCAAGACCAAGAAAGGAAATAATGCTATCTTTTTGGTCATTGACCGTCTTTCCAAAGTAGCTCATTTTCTTCCCGTTCGTGAGAGTATAACAGCTAGCCAGCTAGCCGAGTTATATATCTCCCGAATAGTGTCTCTTCATGGTGTTCCCCTGGAGATTAACTCACACCGTGGGAGTATCTTTACTTCTCGCTTCTGGGAAAGTTTTCAGAATTCTATGGGAACTCACTTATCTTTTAGCACTGCTTTCCATCCTCAGTCTAGTGGTCAAGTAGAAAGAGTAAATCAAATCCTAGAGGATATGCTCCGAGCTTGCATTATATCGTTCGGTACGAATTGGGAGAAGTGCCTTCCATTCGCCGATTTCCTTATAACAATAGTTATCAATCAAGCTTGGGCAAAGCCCCTTTTGAAGTTCTCTATGGACGAAGATGTCGAACACCTCTTAATTGGTCAGAAACCGGAGAGAGGCAACTCTTTGGCCCGGATATGATCCAGGATGCAGAAGAGCAGGTTCGCATTATTCGTGAAAAGTTGAAAACAGCCCAGTCTCGTCGAAAGAGCAAATATGATCGTCATCATAAGGCTGTGACCTTTGAAGTTGACGAGAAGGCTTACCTTCGGGTTACACCTTTGAAGGGTACCCATCGATTCGGTATCAAGGGCAAGTTGGCTCCTCGTTACATTGGTCCTTTTCGCATTCTTGCCAAACGAGGAGAAGTTGCCTACCAGTTGGAACTTCCTCCGCATCTTTCCAAGGTTCATGATGTCTTCCACGTCTCGCAACTCAGGCTTTGCTTTTCGGATCCTATCCATGGAGTGGACCATGAAACGCTTGATCTCCAAGATAACCTTTCTTATCGAGAATACCTTGTTCGTATTCTCGACCAAGCTGAGCGTACTACTAGACGTCGGAACCTTAAGTTTCTTAAAGTTCAATGGTCAAATCATTCTGAGAAAGAGGCAACATGGGAAAGAGAGGATCGTCTTCGACAAGAGTATCCCGCGCTATTCCCGACGACTTCTAAATCTCGGGACGAGATTCTTTTGAGTGGGGGTGAGTTTTCACATCCCTGGAACCCTAACCAAGGTTTAGCATTGTGCTCATATTTTCTTTGCATTGCATCCAAGAAAATGGCAACAAGATGAAAGTAAGTGGTGAAGGGAGACTCAAAAACCCTAGCCACTTCTCAAATTCAAAGGAATTATAAACTTATTCAAATCAATGAACCCAAAATGACCTCAAGAAAATTACAACTTTTCTGATAATTCTTGAAAACAAATAAGCAATGAAGGAAACCATTTCCTTTATACTTTTGGCACTTTAAATAAATGCAAAAGACTACTGTTTTCAAGTTTTACATTTGAATTCAAAGATACATAGCTGTCAAAAATGCTGAAAACTTTATGGGTGATTGGAAATATTCCAACTAACACCCCAGCATTTTTCAAACTATTTATAGTTTGATTGTGAAGCCAAAATAAATGGGAAACAATGTCAGTAAATAAAACAGAAGAAAAAGAGAAAGGAAAGGCTTACCTTCTATGTGTCGCCGGCCCAGCCCACCAGGGGCTCCCCAGTCATCTTCCTCCTCCTGCCAGTAGGCAGAGGAGAAGATGAGCACGGCGGCCAAGCCCCGGCCACCTCGTGCCTGCCTTCTCGCCGCTGGAGGCCTCCAGGAGCGCCAGCGCGACGCCCTGGGCCTTCTTCTCCTCCTCCCCGCGGCCTTGTCTCCTCCCCTCGGCCTCTCCTTCCCCTTTCCCCTCTTGGATCTCTCTCTCTCCGCAGCTCCGGTCGCCGTCGATCCATCGCTTCCCGGTCCTCCTCGACCCTCCCGGCAGCTTCACAAGAACCGCCGTGAGCTCCTCTTCCCGTCCCCCCTCTTCGCGAGGAATTTCCCCTCCTCTAACCCCGTTAGCCGCCGGAGCCTGAAGGTCCTCGTCGCCGGCCATGTCGTTGCCGTCGTTGTGGTATTCCGTTCACGAGACCGAGCTCAGAAATGAGCTCCTGGAGCTTTGTAGATGCCGTAGAGCCTTTTTCCCCAGCTCGCTAGTGCCCCGCAACGCCACACCCGATGATGCCCGAGCCGCAGCCGCCGCTGACCTCGTCGCCGGCGTGGATTCCGGTGACCACTGGGTCCAGCTCCTCTCTCTTTAGGTGCGGTGCTTCGCTAGCTAGCCGTAGCACTAAACCACGCTCAAAACCGATGCCTGTAGCGCCGTTTTGATCAACTCCGGCGAATCCTCCGCCGCGCCCGTGGTCGCCGCTGGCCATATTCCGGTGGGGGCCGACGTGTTCAACCTAATTACCCACTAAACACCCCTCTAGCCACTGACACTGGGCCCCAGGGTGGGTCAAACCCCATTTAGGGGCTGGTCAACTCGGGGATTAGCCCCTGGTCACTGACCAGTGGACCCCACTGGTCAGGTTTGACCTGGCCCAGCCTCTGTTGACCAGAGACGTCACTGTGACGCAATAAAGGAATTTCTAATATAAAAATAATTCCAGAAATTTCTAAAAACTTCTAAAAATCATAGAAAATAATCTGTAAGTCCAATGAAAATAATTTATATATGAAAAAGTATCAGAAAAAATCAATGAATTTGAATCTGTCATTTTCAAACATGTTTGAAAATGTTACTGAACCCAAACATATAGATTAATGAATAAGTTAACTCTTATAAAACATTGGAGATGGAATTTGGAAATTATTTAAATTCCACTTCAAATGATATGATCAAACACTATCCAAATCACAAACCAACAACCTAACATGTCATTTCCATGCATGTTAAAAGCAAGTTGATCTGAGCATCAGGTCGAATCAATTAAAATAGTATGTGAGAATACCTCGTTTGAAGTAATATTTGAAATTGATTCAAATCAACTTCAAACCCAATAAATGTTAGCTATAATAGTATATCACTTTGCATCCTCATGCCATGCTCATGCATCATCTTGTTGCATATGCTTGTTATTCATTGTTGTCACTCTTTTCGGTAGGCTCCGCTCCTCCGGATTCCACCGAATATCCGACTGACGGATATTGTCCCTTCTCTGAGCAACAAGGCAAGCAACCATTTTGATCATCCCGATAAATCCCATGTTATCGCTCGTGCACTTATTAATTGAATTAGGATCAAATGCTTCAAATGCTTTTGCCACGTTAGTTGAACCCACTTCCTTCGCATGACCTATCCTTGTCACTGTAAATAGCTGAACCTTGCAACCAAGCATACCTGGTAGTTGCTTGAGCCATGATGTGCCTTATCCTGCTACGCATGCCATGCTTAGAGTTGTGTTTGGTCTGTCTTCTGGGAGATGAACAGAATTGTGAGAATGCGTTCAGTAAGTAAAGGCGGTGTGTTGAACCTGATTTGGTAAAGTTACCGGTGAAAGGCTATGTAGGAGTACATGGCGGGTTGTTTCATTGGAACCGTCCTTAGGAACTGAGTTCCGTGTATGTAATCCAAGACTAGATACTACCACACGTTGGGATACTTAATTGACCCTCTCGACTTATTAATCGCTTAGTACTCGGTCCAGGAGTTGCAAGTAGTTTCTGGTGTTTATAGTCATGCTGGAGGCCGTGCATAGCGCTGACCTGAGAGGTGGGTTGTGATGCGGTAGGCAGTGGCACGGTGTACCAAGTGGCACCCCGATGGTGGGCTTGGGAACCCTGCGCACATCGTTTGGAGCCGTGGTGGAAACTTCGGCCGGACTTCCGTGCGGGTTACACTTAGATAGGCGATAGACGTGGACTTGGTACTAGTGTGGTTAACGGTCGTGGCCGACTCCCTCGCTGTGCTTCCGCTTGAAGGTTGCCGAGGTGCATGACGTGCACATGGCGATAAGTGGCGAGAGCGTGTGTGACGAAGTACACCCTTGCAGGGTTATGATCAATTCGAATAGCCGCGTCCGCGGATATGGACTACTTGGAGACATATGTTGTTCATAGATAACTTCAATGACTACTCATAAAATTGTCAAGATAAGCGTGAGTATCGTGGACGGCATTTCCGTATGGAGACGAAATGATTCCACGATGGAGTATTGTTGTGGTGTTAGTGGACTCGTGTGCTAGAAATCAAGTTGTAAAAAATTGTTTTAAAAAAGTAAGTTGTCTAGCCACGAGTCAAATGCTCGCTTTGTGCATGAAATCCCACAATTCCTTATTGATACATTGCATGAGTAGATAGTTATCCTAAAGTCTTGCTGAGTACCTTCGTACTCATGTTTGTTTAATAATTATTGCAGAGGTTGTTAATGACCCTAACGGAGGATTCTTCCTAGACATCGACGACGATGAGTAGCTGGTGTCCCAGCTACGATCTGGCCCTAGGTTGGGTCTGTAGTATAGTCACGCCATGTGCCTTCTAGTCTCACCTGCCTGTACTCAAACAGTTTTAAACACTTCCGTTGGCTTGTAACTGAATGTCTGCTATGATGGGTCGTGAGACCCTTACTGTGTAATATTATGTGTGTGGCTCTTCCGAGCCTCTTAAATAAAGCTTGTTTGTTTATGGTTATGTTGTGATGCCATCGATGTATCTATGCATATCGGTATGCCATGCGTACGTGTGTCGTACTTGATATGTATGGGGTTCGATTACCTAGCCGTAAACTTTAGTAGCACTCCTTACAGGGAAATGCCCCTTTGTGATCCAACGAGCCATGGTAGCTCGCTAGTGCTCCGGACACATTGGTTGACCGGCATGTGTCCTTCTTAGCTGTTGTGTATGTCCTCTTTGGGGAAATATCACGTGATGTAATGGAGTCCTTGTAGCATGCTACGACTAGTCTACATTCGCTGGTGACCGACACCTGCTTTGCTGGGTCATGTATGTCTGTCCCTGTGCGGAACTGCCACTTTGGTTTATGACTAGAAAGGTCGATCCGGGGTCTTTGTCATTGGAATGCTAGCGACATAATTGCATACGTGAGTCAAAAGGCACAAACGGTCCCGGCTAAGGTAAGGCTGCAGCCGTGGGGTTAACCGTGCGTGAGACCGCAAAGGGATGTGATGTGTTACACGCTGGATTCCTATGGCTTAGGATCGGGGTCCCGACACACTTTAGGGGATCTTGGAGCCGGTGTTGGTGTTAGGCATCTCTCTCTTTATTGTAGACTTGAATTGGAGATGTTGACACCCACTGAAATCTCCTTGCAAATGGCCGACAAATCAACTTCTTTTCCTATCGGCATTTGGGAGGATGTGTCTGTTGTGGTTGCCAATGTTACTATCTTAACGGACTTTGTTATTCTGGATATTCCCGAGGATTGTGCCATGGCAGTCATCCTTGGAAGACCCTTTTTAAACACAGCAGGGGCTGTTATTGATTGCAACAAAGGCAATGTCACTTTCCATGTGAATGGTAATGAGCATACGGTGCACTTTCTGAAGAAACAATATCGAGTACATTGCATCAATGCTATTGAAAAAGCTTCATCGATTCTTATTGGGAGCTTTGAATGCCCTATGCTTCCTGTCAAGATGAAGTATGATTTTCTTGTTGGGGATATGCATATCCACATTGAGGTAACCTAGTGACTACTCGAAAATTCTCCGGTTTTATGCGATTCGAAAATGTTTGTCAAGGAGACTTGATCAACCTCATTGACAGATTTCTTTTGATAACCATGAGATGGACGAATCTAGGAGTGACAAGCCTCTGTTCCAAACCTTTACCTTCGGTTGCTTAGAAGAAAAATGATAGATTTAGCTTTTGTTTTTCCTGTTTTCTACTTTTAGCGTCCCTTGGAAAAGTGTCCCGAAAATAAAAGTTCTTCAAATGCCCTGAAAATCAAGTATGATTTTTTCTGGAATTTCTGAAAAATTCTGAGACAAAGAGCTAGTCATGGGCATCCACCAATGGGTCACAAGCCAAGGAGGCGCGAGCACCCCCCTGGCCGCGCCTACCAGGCTTGTGGGGCCCACGTGCCCCCCTCCACTTATTCCAGCTTCCATCTCCTTCTCCTACCTCCAGAAAAAATCATTCCACAGCTCAAACCCGTGTTCTTGCTCTTCTTGCTGTGTTTTTCGATCTCCTTGTGCAAAGCCCCATTCACCAAACTGTTTTGGGGGAATTGTTCCTTGGTATGTAACTCTTCCATTGGTCAAATTAGTTTTTGCTCTAGTGCCTTGTTCGTTGCGTATTTTTTCTGCCTTGGTGACCCTCTTCTTGAGCTTTGCATGCTAATTCTAGCTGGTCCCAAGTAGTTTTGATGCATGATATGGCCTCTTGGCACTTGTTGGAGTATTTGCTATGAGTTTCGTTGAGCCTTGTTCACTTTTCCTTTGAGTCACTATAAATTTCAGAAATTTTCAGAGAAATAAAATGGAAAGGATGAGGAGGTTCCTAAGAGGCTCTTCAAGCCGTGACCCCAAGGAAGATGAAAATGTGAAGAAGAAACCCAAGTATCCGGTCCCCCGAGTTGCAGAAGTTCGAGCGTGCGAGTGGCCAAGCGATGTGTTCTTACGTACCGCCGGTGTTTATGAGGATTTTTATTACTTGGTGGAGAGCGCAGGCCTTAACGCATTCATTGAAGATAAGTTCCCACAATACCTCCGCCTCACTAATATTTTCGTGCAATGCTTTAATTTCTATGCAAGGAAGAACCCTCGTATGGTTGAGTTCAAGTTATATGATATCCCCCAGCGCATGTCACTTCAGGATTTTTGCAACGTTTGCAAATTACCTTATGTTGGGGATATTCATGAACCTCGTCCACGGGACTTGGAGGCTTTCATTGTTACTATTGATGTAGGAGAGGAAAGAGGAGTATCTTACGCTAGAGTTGCTAGCATACATTTTCCAGTGCTTCAGTACTTCTCATTATTCGTGGGAAAATGTTTGATTGGCCGTGGGAAAGCTGGGGCCCTTAGCTCCCCAGATCTTGCGGTTTTGCGCGAAGCTCTTTACAATGATAAAACTTATAGCTTGGGCGCTATAGTGGCTCAACAGTTGAACATGAACCATACTAAAGGCGTTGTTTATAGAGGTATCTATGTTACCCGTCTTCCTAGACATTTTGAGATACCTATTAGACTGCACGAGGAAGAAGAGATGCTTCTTCCTGAGAGATATCTAGAATATGATAGCATGGTTCGCCATGACTTTCTTGATAAAGATATAAATAAGAGGATGATTTATAACTTGGTATTTAGTCAGGGTACTCGTGAGACTATTACCTTGCCTTCTCCTTGTTTGTTCAACCTTCATCTTGGCAGGTACATTATTATGCCCTCGAACATCTACGCATATTGGGGCATAGCGCAACCACAGGCACCCGTGCCCGAGCTACCAGTCGAATACCAGACGCCAGTTTATCAGTGGGAGCCAGAGGAGCTCATCCAGCAGTGGCACCCTTAGTACACTCCGGAGTACCCCAGAGACGGTTATTTCCCTCAATGGGAGTAGGCCAACTCAGGCCAAAAGCCTAAGCTTGGGGGAGTACGTGTTTCTCACCGACTTTATATTCTTGCTCACACTTTCACTTCGTTAATCGGGGTTCACACCTTGCCACTGTATCATCCATGCTAGTTTATTTCTTTTTCTCGCTTTCTTCTCGTGTGTTTGTTTAGATTGAGAAAACCCAAAAAGATTTCCCGTTCTTCTTTTGCTTGTTGGGAGCTTTCCCGTGTAAATAGTTTTCTTTTTTCTTTGGGTCAAGGTACAAGAACATGGTTACAATGTTTAGTGGCTCTCGCATGCATATCTGTTTATCCGTCAAAGAGCCATATTACTTTGTCTTCTCCTTTGTGTTTGCTTGCAGATTCCAGCTTAGTCCAATGCACGAACACTCTTATTATTGTTCACATCATTCGGTCGTGCAAGTGAGAGGCAATAATGACGATATATGATGAAGTGACTGAGCCTGGAAAAGATGGTATGAACTCGATTTATTTTGTTTTTATAAATATGGCTAGCTCATTGTTCCTAATTCAGCTTTGTTATGAGATAAACATGTTTGCAATGACAACTTAGAGATCATAGTTTCTAATGCCATGCTTATTTAGCTAGGATCTTATAATGGTTTGTCTTGGATGCCAACATGAATTTCAAGATGATTATGAGGTAGTATGATAGGATGGTATCCTCCTTTGAATGATTCAAGTGGCTTGACTTGGCACATGTTTACGCATGTAGTTGAAACAAAATCAACATAGCCTCTATGATATTCATGTTTATGGTGATTTATGTCCTACTCATGCTTGCACTCAATGTTGGTTAATTTCAATGCATATTGATGACTGTTGCTGCTCTCTAGTTGATCGCTTCCCAGTCTTTTGCTAGCCTTCACTTATACTAAGCGGGAATACTGCTTGTGCATCCACTTCCCTAAACCCAAAGTTGTTCCATATGAGTCCACCATACCTACCTATATGCGGTATCTACCTGCCGTTGCAAGTAAATTTGCATGTGCCACTCTCTAAACCTTCAAGTAATAATCTGTTTTGCATGCCCGAACCGCTCATGTGGTGATAAGGGGCGATCAGTATCTTCCATGCTATGCGTGTTATCCTCGATATGTGTTTATTCACTATCACTCACGAGAAAGGGGCCGGTAATTGGAATGCCTAGTTCCATGCTCAAATCGAAAAGATAATTGCAAACAAAACTCCCCCTGGGTTGTTGTTGGTATGGACGTCACCCGACTATTCGGCTAGTCGTGGAGTTTGATTGATCGGTGGTGGGGGAGTCAAAACTTCACTTTTCTGTTTGGGAACCGCCTTTAGTATGTGTAGCATGGAAGACGGTGAAAACTCTTGGTCATTGCATTGACAATGAAAGCATGCCACCCTAAATTATTTATCTCTGTTTTTAAAGCTTGAGCTCGGGCACCTCTGCAGATCAATTCTTCCCTCTGTGAAGGGCCTATCTATTTATGTTTCTCTTGAGTCATCCTCTTCTTTCAAAAAGCACCAATTAGAGAGCACCTCCGTCATTTTTATGATTTTCTTTTAATTGTTATTGAGTATGACTGTGATTGAATCTTCTTTGTCATGAATTACAATGTTCAGTCAGCCCTTGGTCTTTGAAGGTGCTCTACATTTACGTTTTGCGGCCTCAGAAAGAGCTAGCGAGATACCATTTGTTCATATTGCTTCATGATTGTTTTGATTGAAGTGTTGACATTTGAAACCTATTATTATTGCTCGCTAGTTTATTTTGCCATTGATATGAGTACATCTTGAGACCTAAATGTAATTGCTTATGTGGTTAGCTTATGATCTTGCTGAAAATCTGAATATGAGTTAGACATAGTTACAACAACAAGATCAAACAGAGTTCATAAAAGTTCTTATTTTGTCTCTTTCAGTTTGTCAACTGAATTTCTTGAGGACAAGCAAGGATTTAAGCTTGGGGGAGTTGATACGTCTCCATCGTATCTAATTTCCAAACTCTTCTGCCCTTGTTTTGGACTCTAATTTGCATGATTTGAATGGAACTAACCCGGACTAACGTTGCTTTCAGCAGAATTGCCATGATGTTGTTTTTGCGCATAAATAAAAGTTCTCGGAATTACCTCGAAACTTACGAGGATTTTTCTGGAATATATAAAAAATACTGACGCGAGAATCAACCGGAGACGGGGAGCGGGGAGCCCACAAGCCCAGGAGGCGCGCCCCCCGTGGCCGCGCCTAGCAGGCTTGTGGGGCCCTCGGGGCTCCGCCGCCTCCAATTCCAGCTCTATTTAGTCCCTTTCGCCCAGAAAAAAATAGAGGAGAAGAGTTCATCGCGTTTTACGATACGGAGGCGCCGCTACCACCTGTTCTTCCTCTGGAGGGTAGATCTGGAGTCCGCTCTGGGCTTCGGAGAGGGGAGATTGTCGCCATCATCATCACCAATCTTCCTTCATCGCCAATTCCATGATGTTCTTCATGGTTTGTGAGCAATCTCATCGAAGGCTTGCTGGACGGTGATCAGTTGGATGAGATCGGTCATGTAATAGAGTTAGTTTTGATGGGGATTGATCCCTAGTATCCACTATGTTCTGAGATTGATGTTGCTACTACTTTGCTATGCTTAATTTTTGTCACTAGGGCCCGAGTGCCATGATTTCAGATCTGAACCTATTATGTTGTCATCAATACATGTGTGTGCTTGATCCTATCTTGCAAGTTGTCGTCACCTACTATGTGTTATGACCCGACAACCCCGTAGTGACAATAGCCGGAACCACTCCCGGAGATGACCATAGTATGAGGAGTTCATGTATTCACTAAGTGTTAATGCTTTTTTCCAGTTCTCTATTAAAAGGAGAACATTAATATCCCGTAGTTTCCGTTAGGACCCCGCTGCCATGAGAGGGATGGACAATAGATGTCATGCAAGTTCTTTTCCGTAAGCACGTATGACTAAATACGGAATACATGCCTACATTACATTGGCGAACTGGAGCTAGTTACATATCACCCTATGGTATAACTCTTACATGATGAATGTCATCCGACATAATTATCCATCACCGATCCAATGCCTGCGAGTTTTTTCCTACTGGTCGTTGCTACGTTACTTTGCCGCTACTGCTGTCACTGCTGCTACTGTTACTGCTACTGCTGTCACTGCTGCTACCGGTACCGTTGCTAGTGTTGCTATCACACTACTCTGTTACTGTAACTTTGCTGCAGATACTAAGTCTTTCAGGTGTGGTTGAATTGACAACTCAACTATTAATACTCGAGAATATTCTTTGGCTTCCCCTTGTGTCGAATCAACAAATTTGGGTTGAATACTCTACCCTCGAAAACTGTTGCGATCCCCTATACTTGTGGGTTATCAGAACTCTGTTGGGCAAGGCAAGTCGGCCTAAGCTTATTATGTGAAGCCAACTCCTGCGCGTGCCCGCGTGAATTATGTTTCAGCACAAGAAGCTGCCGAGTTTCGACGTTATTTTGGGTACGCTCCTTGTCAATCATCACCCAACGTCTGTTCTTTTTGACACTGGGTCATCTTATTCCTTCATTTCCGAAAGTTAAGCACAGTTGCATAACATGTCCTTTTGTGATATGCCAATCCGTTTAGTTGTCCAAACCCCTCGTAGTAAGTGGCAAACTTCTAGGATAAGCTATGCCAATGAAATCCTAGTAGTCAGTCTAGTTTTTCTAGCATCATTGATAGCCCTGAAATCCTCATATATCAATATCATCTTGGGTATGGACTGGATATCAGCTCATTCTGCCAAGATTGATACCCATTCTAGGAATGTTCAGCTTACCCATCCCTCGAGTTAGATAGTTAATGTCTCAACTCGAGTTGCCAAATGCCAACTCTATTCCCTCAATGCAAATCCTCTTCCAGAACTTGAAGACATTCCGGTAGTCCGTGACTTCCTAGATGTTTTTCCAGAAGAACTGCCAGGAATTCCGCCTGACAGGATTGTAGAGTTTGTGATAGACCTTGTTCCAGGAACTGTCCCAATAGCCAGAAGACCCTATAAGATGGCACCCTTGGAGCTATCCGAACTTAAGAAACAACTAGATGAGGCCTTGAATAAAGGTTTCATTCGACCTAGCTCTTTTCCTTGGGTTTGTCCCGTACTCTTCGTTAAGAAGAAAGATGGAACAAACCGGATGGTTGTAGATTATCGACTAGTTAACCTGGTCGCCATAAAGAACAAGTATCCACTCCCCAGGATCAACAATCTGTATGATCAACTCGCTGGATCCTGAGTCTTCTCCAAAATGGATTTGAGGTTGGGTTACCATCAAATCAAGATCAAGACTGGGGACATTCCAAAAACGGATTTTGTCACTCGTTATGGCCAATACGAGTACACCGTCATGTCCTTCGGTTTAACCAATGCCCGAGCCACCTTCTCTTGCTTGATAAATTCAATCTTCATGGAGTATTTGGATAAATTCGTCGTGGTATACCTCGATGATATTCTCATCTACTCGAAGAACAAACATGAACATGCTGAGCATTTAAGGCTGGTATTGATGAAACTTCGAGAGCATCGCCTTTATGCCAAGTTTTCAAAATGTGAATTTTGGTTACCATAAGTGACCTATCTAGGCCACGTAATCTATGGTAAGGGTATTGCTGTCAATCCCGAGAGAGTTCAAGCCGTCCTTGATTGGACTCAACATGAATCGGTTAAGCAAGTTAGGAGTTTTCTTGGACTAGCGAGCTATTGTCGTCGCTTTGTCGAGAATTTCTCCAAGGTTGCAAAACCTCTAACTCAACTCCTCAAGAAAGATAAAAAGTTTGTGTGGACACCACAGTGTGAGCATAGCTTTCAGGAACTGAAAAGACGCCTGACTTCCGCACATGTTATGCTACCACCAGTTTTCTCTAAGGACTTTGTTATCTATTGTGACGCCTCGTGACAAGGATTAGGTTCCATTCTCATGCAGGATCATCATGTGATTGCATACGCACCTCGAGAGTTGCATCCACATGAGGATAATTATCCCACACATAATCTTGAGCTTGCAGCTGTAGTCCATGCACTGAAAACCTGGCGACATTACCTTCTTGGTAATCGTTGCGAAATATTCACTGATCACCAAAGTTTGAAATATATCTTCACCCAGCCGGATTTGAATCTCAGGCAAAGATGGTGGGTTGAGTTGATATAAGATTATGACTTAGGGATAACTTACACCCCGGGGAAGGCCAATGTCACGGTTGATGCACTAAGTCATAAGTCTTATTGTAAGAATCTGATGTTACAACGAGGTCAACCATGTCTCTATGAGGAATTTCGGAAGTTAAACTTCCACACTGTTCCTCAAGGATTCCTTTCTACCCTGGTGGCGAAACCTACTCTTGGGGATCAAATCATAGTTGTGCACACATATGATAAGGGTATATCCCAGATCAAGGAGAATATTGCTAGCGGAAACGCTAGGGATTTCTCTATTAATGAGCAAGGTGTCGTGTTCTTCCAGAACCGTTTAGTGGTTCCTAAGAGCAAACGTCTGCGACAGTTGATCCTTAAGGAGGCTCATGATATTCCACTCACCATTCATCCTGGTAGTACTAATATGTATCAAGACCTACGCCAGAGGTTTTGGTGGACTAGGATGAAGAGAGAAACTGCTGAGTTTGTTGCGAACTGCGACATCTATCGTCGAGTTAAAGCAGAACATCAAAGGCCTGCTGGCACCCTTCAACCCTTAGCTATTCCTGAATGGAAATTGGATAAAGTTAGTATGGATTTCATCACTGGATTTCCCAAGACCAAGAAAGTAAATAATTCTATATTTGTGGTCATTGACCGTCTTTCCAAAGTAGCTCATTTTGTTCCGGTTCGTGAGAGTATAATAGCTAGCCAGCTATCCGAGTTATATATCTCTCGAATAGTGTCTCTTCATGGTGTTCCTCTGGAGATTAACTCAGATCGTGGAAGTATTTTTACTTCTCGCTTTTGGGAAAGTTTTCAGAATGCCATGGGGACTCACCTATCTTTTAGCACTGCTTTCCATCCTCAATCAAGTGGTCAAGTAGAAAGAGTGAATCAAATCCTAGAGGATATGCTCTGAGCTTGTGTTATATCGTTTGGTATGAATTGGCAGAAGTGCCTTCCATTCGCCGAATTTGCTTATAACAATAGTTATAAATCAAGCTTGGGCAAAGCCCCTTTTGAAGTTCTCTATGGACGAAGATGTCGAACACCTCTTAATTGGTCACAAACCGGAGAGAGGCAACTCTTTGGTCCGGATATGATCCAGGAAGCAGAAGAGCAAGTTCGCATAAGGCTGTGACCTTTGAAGTTGACGAGAAGGCTTACCTTTGGGTTACACCTTTGAAGGGTACCAATCATTTCGGTATCAAAGCCAAATTGGCTCCTCGTTACATTGGTCCTTTTCGCATTCTTGCCAAATGAGGAGAAGTTGCCTACCAGTTGGAACTTCCTCCACATCTTTTCAGGGTTCATGATGTTTTCCACGTCTCGCAACTCACGCGTTGCTTTTCGGATCCTATCCGTGAAGTGGACCACAAAATGCTTAATCTCCAAGATAACCTTTCATACCGAGAATACCCTGTTCGTATTCTTGATCAAGCTGAGCGTACCACTCGACGTCGAAACCTCAAGTTTCTTGAAGTTCAATGGTCAAATCATTCTGAAAAAGAGGCAACATGGGAAAGACAGGGTCGTCATCGACTTGTGTATCCTGCGCTATTCCCGACGACTTCCAAATCTCGGGACGAGATTCTTTTGAGTGGGGGTGATTTGTCACATCCCTAGCTACCCATTGATGATTAGCAAGATTGTGCTCATATTTTCATTCTTGCATTAAAAGTGAAAATGGAAATCAAAGAGGAAAACCCTAGCAACTCTAAATTCAAAACAATTCAAAGTTGTCACAAATCAATGAACCCAAAATGGCCTTCAGAAAAGTCCATCATTTTTGATAAATATTGGAAACAACAATTCAGAGGTGGATTTCTTTTTAAAAATAATTTTGGCATTTTATTTAAAATACAAAAGCCACTGAAATCAACTATATATTTGATTTCAAATATTTTAGAGTTTCATCAAATGTTGAATCTTTTATATGGGGTTGGAAATATTCCAAATAACACCCCAGAGTTTATTCACTATTTTAGAAATAGTTTGGAGCCCAAAATAAAATGAAACAAATTTCAGAAAGGTTTTAATAGAAACAGAAAAGAAAGAAAATGAAAAAAAAACCTATCTAACACTTACGTGGCCCAGCCCATCTTCTCCCTCCCCGTCGTCTTCCTCGCGACACTCGGCAGCAGGAGGTGGCCGCCGCTGTCTCCGGCGCGGATACGCACCTGCGTGCCTGCCTGGACCCTCCAACGCGGTGGGAAGGAAGGGATAACCTCCCGCAACCCGTTCCAGCTCTCTCCCTCTCCCCATTCGCTACCCTGCCTCTCTTCTCTCGGCCGCCATTGGAGCGAGCTCGAGATCGATCTCGCCGTCATCTCCGGCCAGTGCAAGCTCTTCCAAGCATGCCGTTTGCTCCGCCTCATCCAGCTCATCATCCCTGCCAAAAGGAGAAGAGCCTTGAGCGCTGCATCGCCTGCATCACCGTCGTCTTCTACCTTCGGTTGTCGGCAAGTCGTCGTCAATCCGTCGGATCCAGCGCCTCCCCGAGCAGCATGAGCCTTCCATCGACACTGCAGTGAGCTCCTGATGATTTCCCCTTATTCTCCCCCTCGATCCCGTGCCCTAGCGCCCGATTCCACCGGAGCCCGACGAGATCCGCCGCGGGAGCTCGTCGCCGGTGACGATCCGGTGATTGGTTGGTCGATCTGAGGCTACCATCAGCTTCAGCTCGACGAGTAGGTGCCGTAGGAGCCAATCCCCGATCCATTTGCCCCCTGTTTTATTGAGCTAATCGTTGCCCAAGCTCCGCCAGCCGCTGAGTTCATCGCCGACGTTAGCTCCACCCGTTTCAGCCCGTGAGGCTTGCAAAAATGGATGCGCCATCGAGTTGTCGTTCCCCTGGTGCCCTCCGCCGTCCTTTTGGTCATCGGAGGAGCAATCCCGAAGCCCTCCGCCGTCCCTGGAGTCACCGGAGGCTCACCGCCGGTGGGATTGACCCCATCGCCGGTGGGTTTGACCCTCCTCGGTCTATGACAGGTGGGGCCAGCCCCCTGACTAATAAAGTTTAGGTTAATAAAAATAAATGATTAATTAAAACCCTAAACAGTCACTTACATGTGGGCCAACTCTTGTTAAATAACTAATTAACTTAAAGTTTAATTAAAATCTGGCCAGGGTCACTCACTAGTGGGTCCCACTGGTCAGGTTTGACTTTCAACGGCCAGTTGGACCTGCTGATGTCATGCTGATGTAGTAATACTAATTCTGTTTAATAATAATTCCAAAATAAGTGCAAAACTTTGGAAATTCATAGAAAATTGAATATAACTCCAAATTTGACAAATAATATATGCAAATTGATTAGAAAAATTCAATGAACACAATGGTTCTACTTTCATGCATGAAAAACAAAGTTATGAAACAGCATGAGGTCAAATCAATTCAATGAATTTGATAAATATATTACTTTAATTAATATTTGAATTTTGAATTCAAATCAGATTCGTATTGAGGTTGATAGCCACACTAGCTCATGCTACATCTCATTTCATGCCATGATCATGCATCATGTTGTTGCATATGAATGTTACTGATTGATTGTTATTATTTCGGTAGGCTCTCCCCTTTCGGATACGTCTGAATATCCGACTCACGGATTTAATCCCTCTGCTGAGCAACAAGGCAAGCACCCTTTTGATCATCCCGATATAATCCCATGTTCTTGCTCCTGCTCCCACTTATTGCATTAGGACATAATATTTCAAATCCTTTACTTCGGTAGCTGAACCTATTCCTTTGCATGACCTGTCATTGTCACAGTAAATAGCCAAACCTTGCAACCTAGCATACCTGGTAGTTTCTTGAGCCATGATGTGCCTTTTCCTGCTATGCTTGCTATGTCTAGAGTTGTGTCATGTCTGTTTCATCTGGGTGATGAACAGGAATGGATGAATGTGTTCTAGGGACAAAGAATAAGTGTGGAACCTCATTTGGTAAAGGTACTGATGAAAGGCTATGTAGGAGTACAAGGCGGGTTGTTTCATTGGAACCGTCCTTAGGAACTGAGTCCCGTGTATGTAATCCAAGACTAGATACTACCACACGTTGGGATACTTAATTGACTCTCTCGGCTTATTAATTGCCTAGTACTCGGTCCAGGAGTTGCAAGTAATTTCTGGTGTTTATAGTCATGCTGGAGGCCGTGCATAGTGCTGACCTTAGAGGTAGTGGCACGGTGTACCAAGTGGCACCCGGATGGTGGGCTTGGGAACCCTGCGCACACCGTTTGGGGCCGTGGCAGAAACCTCCGCCGGACTTCCCTGCGGGTTCACCCTTAAATAGGCGATAGACCTGGACTAGGTATTAGTGTGGTTAACGGTCGTGGCCGACTCCCTCGCTGGGCTTCCGCTTGAAGGTTGCCGAGGTGCATGAGGTGCACATGGCAATAAGTGGCGAGAGTATGTCTGAAGAAGTACACCCTTGCAGGGTTCACTACTGGAAATCAGTTTTTTTCCATCTGCCAAATCTTTGTCGTCTGCTAGCTGATGGCAAAGAGTGTCTTTGCCGTCAGCTGCCACAAAGCAGACGGCAAAGAACTGGCTGATGGCATAGAGTGTCTTTGCCATCAGTCACATCTTTGCCGTTTGCTAGCTGGCGGCAAAGAGTCGCACAGCAGACGGCAAACATGTAGATGGGGCCCACCTGACCGCGGGGACGTTAGGTCAAACTGGAGTCCCTTCTTTGTCGTCTGCTAGCGGACGACAAAGAGTCCGGAGGCAGAGGGCAAAGAGCTAACTCCGTTAACGGCTCTTTGCCCCCGCCTCGCTCCTCTCTCTCTCACCCACTGTGTAACGGCTCACCCCGCCCCTCTCTCTCTCCCACCCCTCTCCCCGACGCCCACCGCCGCCACCACCATCGCGCCGCCGCCCCCGTCGCACCGCCACCCCTGTCGCCCTAGCCGCCGCCGCCCCACCACCCTCGTCACCGCCCCGGTGCCCCACAGCCCCCTGGCTCCGCTGCCCCACCTCTCCCCGACGCCCACCTGAGCCACCACCATCGCGCCACCGCCCCTCGCGCCCGCCGTGCCGCCCCGCCACCCCCAACACCCCGGCCCCGCCACATCCGCCCCTCCCGGTGAGCCCCCACACCCCACCCCTCTGCACGGGAAAGTTTATTTTGTATTGTTTGGTATTTAGTTTTTTGGAATTAGATTATAACTACCGGCATGATTTTTTATTGTGGTTGTAGTAGTTGTTCTTGTTATTGTAGTTGTTGTAGTTGTTGTTGTTATTGTAGTTGTTGTGGCATATATAGTTTAGTTGGTAGGTTAGTTAATTAGTAGTTTTAGTGGTAGTTTAGTTAGTTGGTAGATTTAGTTAGTTAATTAGTAGATTTAGTAGGTAGTTTAGTGGTAGATTTTGTTTTGTTAATTAGTGGTAGCTATATTCTTTTTTAGTTACTTAGTGGTAGATTCTGTTTTTGTTAATTTTTTGCTGTTTAGTGCTATATAGGTTTAGCGATACGTTTAGTTAGCTTGGTTAGTTAGGTTAGTTAGTTAGTTATCTTAATAGAAAGAATAGGAAGAAGAAGAAGAAGAGGAGGAGGAGGAGGAGAAGAGGAGAAGAGGAGGAGGAGAAGAAGAAGAAGAAGAAGAAGAGGAGGAGGAGAAGAAAAAAATAAGAAAACAAGGAGAAAACAAGAAGAAAAGAAGAAGAGAAGAAGAAGAGAAGAAGAATACCTTCTCCTCCTTCTCCTTCTTCTTCTCCTCCTTCATCTCCTCCTCCTCCTTCTCCTTCTTCTTGATTTCTTCTTCTTCTTCTCCTCCTCCTCTTTCTTCTCCTCTTTCTTATTCTCCTTACCTTATTTTCCCCAACAATGAGATAATTAGCCCATTTAGCTACAAAATGGCATAAAAACCTTGGTTAGCTCATGAATATTATATTCTTAACTTGTTTTCCTCTAAAATAACATAATTAGAATATTTGTGTTGATCAGGTGGATTGACATGTGATAGTTGTGTTGTCGTTGTGAGGTCTGTTGTGCGAAGACCTCCCCGTGCGTTGTACGAGCTCCGCCCCTGCATTCGTGGGTCAGTACAAATTTCATCTCCTCCTCGCCCCTTCATTTACTCTGGCTCGGTTTCCGGATGAAACTTTCTAGATTTAGGTAATTAAATTAATTTATCAGTATGTGTGACCAGTATGCGTCTCCCGTTCAAAAGGGCGACATCTATGAATATGCATGTCTTTGCATATTTATAACCGCCATCCTTTGGAATTGTCCAACATTATCCATGGACAGCCCGAGTATGTGTAGATTGGGTTCATTTTCCCGTATGCTGTGCTCTGGATCCGATGCGGAATTTCGTCAGTGCCTCCCTATTGTTCTTCGGATGCACATCCTCTCTGTTTATTGCGGAGACGTGTATCAGGAGAACAGCGGGGAGGTGCTGCCGAAATTTTGCATTGGATCCGGAGCAGAGCATTGGCAAACGAACCCAATCTACACATACTCGGGTGGGATTCGGACCTATCTTTACCTATTAGCGTGTAGGTTGCCTGGACGTAATAAAAATGGCGAACCTGATTAACCGATGAATATAAATGCTAAATTATATATAAATATATTTCTTCTGTCTTTAATAGCTAGGCAAGATGAGTGATCGTGCGTGGATGTACACCGGTCACCCTAGTCAGAAAGAGATGACGAAAGAATGGTTTGTAAAAACAAAGGAATTTGTGAAAGACGCATTCGCAAATGGCCAGGAAAGAAACTATTGCCCCTGTCCTGGTGATGTGACAACTATAAAAACACGACAGAGGCTGTAATGGTTAAACACCTACAGAGGAGGGGTTTTAAGCCTAATTATACGGTGTGGACATTTCATGGTGAGTCTATACAACGCACAAGATCTGAGGTGGTCCGTCGCCGCACGGACGAGCATGGTACCGGGATCGAAGACATGGTGCAAAACTTTGATGATGCTCGGGATTCGGAAGATGAGATGGAGGAATCTGCAAAGGCCTTTTATGAAATGTTGGAGTCTTCAAAACGTCCTCTCCATGAGCACACTGAGCTCTGTCAGCTGGATGCAATTGCACAAGTAATGGCTCTGAAGGCTCAGTTCAACTTGGGAAGAGAATGCTACGACGCGATGATGACACTATTTGGACGCTTCCTACCCAAAGGCCATGTCATGCCTGCAAACCTGTACCAGTCGGACAAAATACTTCGTGTACTTAAGATGCCCTATGAGAATATAGATGCATGTGAGAAAGGATGTGTCTTATTTAGGAAGGAGTATGCACACTTAGACTATTGTCCCAATTGCGAGTCTTGCAGGTATCTTGTGGTAGACAACGGTATGGGTGAGAAGAGGCAGACCAAAATCGCAGTTAGTGTTCTTCGGTATATGCCAATCGTACCAAGACTTCAACGTCTTTTCATGGTCGAAGAAACAGCCAGACATATGACATGGCACAAATTGGGCAAAAGACCCGAACTAGATGCGCATGGGAATAAGATGGTGGTACACACATCGGATGGGGAAGCGTGGAAACATTTTGATGGATTGCATCAGGATAAAGCGGCAGATCCAACGAATCCTTGAGTCTGCATCGCCACAGATGGTTTTAATCCCTTCGGCATGACGACAACCAAATATAGTTGTTGGCCTGTATTTGTCATTCCACTCAATCTCCCCCCGGATAGATTATGCAAAGAAAGAACATATTTCTGAAGTTGATAATTCCAAGGGCCAATTATCCCGGGAAGATTATGAATGTGTACCTGCAGCCGCTTAAGGATGAATTGGAAGACGCTTGGGATAATGGGGTCAAGACATACGATGCCGCTAGAAAACAAAACTTCAAAATGCATGTGTGGTACATGTACTCTATGCATGACTTGCCGGCGTATGCACTATTCTCTGGATGGTGTGTGCATGGAAGGTTCCCGTGCCCCCAATGCAAGGCAGCTCTTCAGTTTCATTGGTTGCAGGAGGGTCGGAAGTATTCTTGCTTTGACTTGCATAGACAGTTCCTGGATCCTCACCATCAGTTCAGAAAAGACAAAAAGAACTTTACCAAAGGTAAAGTTGTCAAAAACTTGGCACCACCTGCGTTGACAGGCCAACAGATCCTGGATCAGTTAAACGCCCTCGAGCCTGATCCAGAGTGTCCACGGTATTTCCATGGGTATAATTCAAAACACGCCTGGACTCACAAGCCATGCTTCTAGAATCTGCCTTACTTCAAAGACCTCCTTCTTCCACACAATATCGACATGATGCACACTGAAAAGAATATCGGAGACGCTATTTTTGGTACATTGTTCGACATAGATGGGAAGACAAAGGATAATACTAAGGCTAGAGTCGATCAAGAGACACTATGTCATAGACCGTTACAAAACATGCGAGAAGGCAAAGGAAAGTAGAAGTGGTCGAAGCCAAAGGCCTGGTTCAATCTTGGAAAGCCAGCTATGAGGGATATTATCTTGTGGGTCAAAATGCACTTGATATTCCCCGATGGGTATGCAGCGAATGTAAAGAGGGGAGCGAGTCTTGAAAAATAAAAATCTTTGGTCTCAAGAGTCATGATTGGCACATATGGCTAGAGCGGGTAATGCCGGTGATGTTACGTGGCTTTATTCCTGAGGATGAATGGCTAGTACTGGCGGAGCTGAGTTATTTCTTCCGTGTTCTTTGTGCGAAAGAATTGTCGTCTGGCATGGTAGAAGACATGGGGGAGTTTGCACCGGAGTTGTTGCGCAAGTTAGAGAAGATCTTTCCACCGGGCTTCTTTAATCCAATGCAGCATTTGATTTTACATCTACCGACCGGGGCAAGATTGGGTGGGCCCATGCAAGATCGTTGGTGCTATGCAACTGAGAGGATGCAGAAGACCCTTCGAGCTAAATGTAAAAATAAGCGTAGAATTGAAGCATCGATGGCTGAGGCATTCATTACTGAGGAGGTGGCAAACTTTGTGGCAGCACACTACGAAGCCAAAAATCATCATTTGCATAATCCGAAGCCTCGGCACAATGATGCAGACCCTAAAAAGGTGGGTCCAACCTCAGCCTATTCAAAGGGAACCTCGTACCAGCCGGTGCTTCGAAACCAATAACGTTGGATGTCGAAGAATGGCGGAACATTTTATTTTATATCTTCAACAACCTAACAGAAGTGCGGCCGTACATCGAGTGAGTTCTCGGCACATTTTCCCGTAACTTCTAATTCATTTTAACTGCTCTTATTCCCGGATATTTCAAATAGTCGTTACGTCGCCAAATTCTCGGATGGAGCGGTGATCGAAAATGATTCCGTCGAAGAGTATGAGCTTCTGTCAGAGACAGGAGGCGGCTATCCCGGTTTCATCTCTTGGTTCAAACAAACGGTAATTATCAATAATGGACCATTTCATTTCTTGGTCTAACTTGCGGCTAATGCAACAATCGTTTTGTATTAAACTTGTAGGCTAATTCAGAGTCTATGGACGCCGAATTGAGACAAGTCGCTAATGGTTTTGACTATAAGGTTTGTTCATTTGAGAAATACAACATCAATGGGTATCTCTTTCGTACCTTTGGCAAAGAGCTATCTATGCCCGACCGGAAATCTACAAATTGTGGTGTCTGCTATCGGCGAAGGTGTTATCGAGTATTATGGAAGAGTTGAAGCAATTTATGAACTTCAATTCTATGGTGAAAACCCACCGAACGTCGTAGTCTTCAAATGTTATTGGTTCCAGCTGAAGGAGACTAGAAAGACTCATGAACATATAGGACTAGTCGAAATCAATCCAAACACCCATTTAGATGTTCCCGATGTCTATATTACGGCTCTATAGGCGACCCAAGTTTTCTATCTACCGTGGGCATGCCAAATGGATAAGAATCTGGAAGGTTGGCATGTTGTTTATGAAGTGCCGCCACATGTCAGACCACCTCTCCAAAATGAACAGGATTATGAACCTCACATTAACCCAGACACATATGATGGAGAATTCTTCCAAGAAACACGTCTTTCCAAGAAACATTTCAAGAACCGCCGTGCTTCACCCAAGAACATGGAAGTAGACAGCGACAATGAATCCGACTCCACCCCTGAGCCGGAACCAGAAGACCTGGAACTCGTAGAGGTTACTCATGCGGATGACCTGTCAATGCTTCAACGATTAAAGAAAGGCCTTTCACAACTTCACGCCGTTGAACCCGACGAGCACGTCATTCATGAAGACATGCGTGATAGTGATGATGATGATGACGCATTTATTGATGATGATTATTAGTTTGCAAGATTCACAACTTAAATTATATATATTTTAATCTTTATTATTCATGTACATATTATTATTCATGTCAGTTATTCAATTTTTTTATGTTGTACTAATTTCTTTTAATCTTTATCATGGCAGGTCACCAGGTGTTGAAAGATGGTGGGCGCTGGTCCAGAGCGCTCGACGGGTTCTTCCCAGCCGCCCTGCACGAGGGGTGGTACTTCCCTTCCACTCCTATCTCTCCGTAGAGCCTTAGCAGACAGTCTGTCAACACCACCCGTGGGTTCTTCTTCGTCGGCGACATTGCCCACTGGAAGAGGTGCTGGTCGGGTAGGGAAGAAGGGGAAGGGTACAGGGAGAGGTGGTGGCTGCGGAAGATCCAGGAGGACTGTTAATCCGTCCTCGCCACCACCACCAGCTCATTCACCCGAGTATAGGACTACTATGGTCGACCCGTTTGTGGAGGAGGCTACGGGGACTCCGGTCCAGGAGCCTGGTGTTGACGGGCATTCGTCCCATGAGACTCCAGTCCAGGATCAGCCTCGGGTCGAGGTGCATTTGACCCACGAGACTATAGTTCCGGAGGCTTCACCCGACGTGGAGAGGCCCGGATGGGATACCTGGCCGGATTGGACCGAGTTGCCGGATTGGACCGAGGGTCCGGGTGAGTCAGGGGGTGGGGATGGCGGGGATGAGTTTTTGGATAGTGAGGGCGATGTGCAGCTGGACGGGGCCACCGTGTACAAGCATGGTAGTACACGTCTCCCGGTTGTGTCGGCTACCCGCGAGCAGAGTCCGGTGATTAAACCTGAAGGAGATAGGTAAGTACATTTACTCTTTTTTTAGCTTTTGCCTTCAAGTTTGTTCAAATATCTAATGCATTGACCTTATCATACTGCAGGAGATGGGCACACCCTCTTGGAGTCCGCAGGCCGAACTCCGTCCTTGGTGTGCTTTGCCGGACAAATTTCCCGGGGTTTGTCACGTTGCCTGGTGAGGGTGAGGTTCCTACACTAGGATTTTCCTGGGAGCACTACCAGGCTGCGCAGGCCCCGCCGGAAGAGATTATAGATGGTGTCTTGTGCCACACGAGGGCCGAGATGGTGATCAAGAGCTTTTGGGTAAATTATCCTTTTACACAATCTAAAATTAACAATATAGCTAATTATTGTATTAATCGGTGTTTTCACGTTTGATTCAAACCTTGTATAGGTGTGAGGATGGATATGAGGAGGAGTCGGCCAAGGTTCTCGAGGCCGAGTGTAGGCGGTTACTATAGAACTTACGCCACGAGGCTCGGCCGCAGGCTATTCGAGACAACTACGCCACGCATGGTATTAAGAAGCAGAAGAAGGATTGCCGTGGAAAGTTTCTGAAGAAGGAGCAATACATGAAGGTAATTACCTATTCTTAAGTCCTTCTACGTAGTTTTCTTGATTTCATTCATAGGCGTAGCGCTCAAAATTCTTTCTAATAACTTACAGGTGCCACCGAGATGGTTTTCGGATAAAATGGATTGTTCGGAGGCGTTGGTTGATGAGTGGTGCACAGGCAGCTGGCGAGCCGTCCACGAGAATGCGAAGGATCAGCGTAGCCAAATGGTTGGTGTGCCACACCATCAAGGCAGCGCCAACTTACTTCAGTTCGGACGAAACTGGGTATGTGATTTTCTTCATGATTCATGCAATTCATTCTTCATGCTAATATTTTGTTCCTCTCTTTTAGGCGCATCACAATAAGACGGAGATGCCACACTTGTATGACCTTTGTGGCATGGACCATACTGCCTCATACAAGAAGGCGAAGGCTTTCTCTGAGTCTAACCTAGATGATCCAAATAACTTCACCAACATATCATCCCACCACAAGCTTGTGACATACAGGTACACGGGGAAGGCTAGGAAAGGGGATGACTTTAACCCTAGCCAGGAACCTTTGGATCCAGAGCTGGAGATGATATCTGGTGGCGGGAGGCCCCATGGCTCGATAGCCATTGGGGATGGGATAATACGTTGTCCACTCACTCTCCCGGAGATCAAGGCGCACCAGTCGAGCAGCTGTCCTGAGATAACACGTCGTCCACGGCCAGTCGATCTTGCCATCGAGGTTAGTTGTACGGACTAAGAAAACTTTCATCCATTTCATTATGTCTGTCACCATAGATCATTTCTGTGGTAACGAGGAATGGTGTTTCAGGATGCTCTTCAGAAAGAGAGATTGGCAAACCAGGCTTCTCTTGAGAAAGAGATTGGCAAACCAGGCTGCTCTTGAGAAAGAGAGATTGGCAAGCCAGGCTGCTCTTCATGCTGCTCTTGATGAGAGGGACCAGACCACCGCACGATTGATTGAGGAGGAGAGGGCCCGGAATGAGGCGGGTCAACGGGCCCTGTACGAGCTTTTTGTGTTAAGTTTTTTTTCACATTAGCCAAATCATGTGTGTAATGTGTGTTTCATTACTAACTAATATGACCCACTCTTCAGGAGGAGGAGGAGGAGTAGAAGGAGGAGAAGTCCAAGGACCTTCTAGTCCTTCTCCTCCTCCTCCTCCTCCTTCTCATCCTTCTTCTTTATTTCTTCTTATTCTTATCCACCTCCTCTTTCTTCTCCTCTTTCATTTTCTCCTTGCATTAAATTCCCCAACAATGACATAATTAGCCCATTTAGCTCCAAAAAGACATTATAAGCTCAAAATGGCATAAGAACCTTGTTTAGCTCATTAATATTATATACTTAGCTTGTTTTACTCCAAAAATGGGATAATTAGCCCATTTAGCTCCAAAAAGACATAGTTAGCTAATTTAGCTCCAAGAAGAGGAGAAGAGGAGAAATGAAAAGGAAGAACAAAAATAAGAAGAGAAAGAGAAGAGAAGGAGAAGGAGAAGAAGTAGAAGGAGGAGGGGGAGGAGGAGAAGGAGGAGAAGGCCAAGGACCTTTTAGTCCTTCTCCTCCTCCTCCTCCTACTTCTCTTCCTTCTTCTTTATTTCTTCTTATTCTCCTCCTCCTCATCTTTCTTCTCCTCTTTCATATTCTCCTTGCCTTAATTTCCCCAACAATGACATAATTACTCCAAAATGCCATAATAACCTCAAAATGCATAAGAACCTTGGTTAGCTCATTAATATTATATACTTAGCTTGTTTTCCTCTAAAATGGGATAATTAGCCCATTTAGCTCCAAAAAGACATAGCTAGCTAATTTAGCTCCAAGAAGAGGAGAAGAGGAGAAGAAATAGGAAAAATAAAAAGAAAGAAGAAGACGAAGAAGAGAAGAAGGAGAAGGAGGAGGAGGAGGGGGAGAAGGAGGAGAAGGCCAAGGACCTTCTAGTCCTTCTCCTCCTCCTCCTCCTCCTTCTCCTCCTTATTCTTTATTTCTTCTTCTCCTCCTCCTCCTCCTCTTTCTTCTCCTCTTTCATAATCTCCTTGCCTTAATTTCCCCAGCAATGACATAATTAGCCAATTTAGCTCCAAAAAGACATTATAAGCTCAAAATGGCATAAGAACCTTGGTTAGCTCATTAATATTATATACTTAGCTTGTTTTCCTCTATAATGACATAATTAGCCCATTTAGTTCCAAAAAGACATAGTTAGCTAATTTAGATCCAAGAAGAGGAGAAGAGGAGAAATGAAAAGGAAGAACAAAAAGAAGAAGAGAAAGAGAAGAGAAGGAGAAGGAGAAGAAGGAGGAGGAGAAGAAGAAGAGAAGAAGGAGAAGGAGGAGAAGGAGCCCTCCTTATTCTCTTTCTTCTTCCCTCCTTCTTCTCCTTCTTCTTCTCTTCTTATCCTCCTCCTCCTTCTTCTTCTCCTTCTCCTTCTCCTTATCTTCTTCTTCTCCTCGTTCTTCTCCTTCTTCTTCTCTTCTTCTTTTTTCTTCTTCTCCTCCTCCTTCTCCTTCTCCTTCCCCTCCTCCTCCTCGTTCTTGTTTTTCTTCTCCTTGTTCTCTTCTGGCTTCTTCTTTTTCTTCTTCAATTTAGCTTATTTGTCATATATATGTTGTTGTTGTTGTTATTTTTCTGACTTTCTTATTCCCATTTTGCAGATTGGATGTACTACATGCATGGAAGCTGGCATTGATGGAGTGCTTTAGTTCTAGTTTTCATTTGAGTTGATGAACAATGTGGAATTATATGTATATGTATATATGGATGAACAATATATGTGGAACTATATGATATGTATATATATGGATGAAACTTTGTGATATCATATGTGTTGTGACCTATATATGTGCTATGAATTATATGTGCTATGTATATGTATATGTGTTGTGACCTATATATGTGCTATGTATATGTATATGTGATGTGAAATAAAAAAACATAACTGTGACAATATGGGATCTTTGCCGTCTGCCAGCAGATGGCAAATGCCTTTGCCATCAGCTGACCGACGGCAACAGTGCCACGTGGCACCCAGCTGTGCAACCTAGGCAGCAGCAGCTGGCCATATAGTCTCTTTGTCATCTGCTTCCTGGGGGGCAGACGACAAAGAAGAGGGCACAGAGGAGGGGGAGGAGAGGTAGGCACACGGCAACGAGTGGAGGGGGGAGGAGGTGGAGGCCGACGACAAAGAGTGGAGGCGGAGGCAGACGGCAAAGAGTGGGGGGGAGGAGGTGGAGGCAGACGGCAAAGAAGAGGGGGAGGCAGACGGCAAAGCCTCCGTTAGCCCCTAACGGAGGCAACGCCTGCCGTCTGCCGTCTCGACATATTTGCCGACTGCTCTTATGAGAAGCTGACGGCAAAGCTCTTTGTCGTCCGCTTCGGTGAGGCAGACGGCAAAGAAGCTACAATGCCGTCATAGGCTGACGAAGAAATTTTGCCGACAGTGGGATTATTTGCCGTCTATGATTTACTCTTTGCCGTCGGTGGTTTACTCTTTGCCGTCTGTGATGGCAGACGGCAAAGAAGCTAATTCCTGTAGTGGTTATGATCTATTCGAATAGCCGCCTCCGCTGATATGGACTACTTGGTGGCATATGTTGTTCATAGACAACTTTAATGGCTTCTCATAAAAGTATCAAGATAAGCGTGAGTATCATGTATGGCATTTCCATAGGGAGACGGAAATGAGTTCATGATAGTGTATTGTTGTGGTGGTAGTGGACTCGTTTATGACTTATCAATGTTGTTAAAATTATTTAAAATTGTAGTTTAGTCTAGCCAAGAGTCAAAGCTGGCTTGCTGCGTGAAACACCACAACCCCCTTTATTTATACATGTGCGTGAGTAGATAGATCTGTTCGAAAGTCTTGCTGAGTACTCTTGTACTCATGCTTGCTTAAAAATTGTTGGAGAGGATACCCACGAGCCAACAGGTGGGTTCTATCTAGACATCGATGATGACGAGTAGCTGGTGTCCCAGCTACGACCCGGCCCCTTTCAGAAGGGATCTATAGATAGTCAGGCTTTATGCCTTTTCCTTCCAACTGTTTGTACTCAGATAGCTTTTATGACTTGAGTGTCGGGTCGTGTCACCCCTGCCTGTATGAACATATTATGCAAGACTCTTCCAAGTCTTCTAAATAAATGTTGTGTTGTTGTATAGTTATGTTGTGATGCCATTGTTGTATCTATGCATATTGGGTATGTCATGTGTACGTGTGATGCACTGTGATATGTATGGGATTCGACACCTAGTCGTATGCCCTTAGTAGCTCTCCATACAGAGAAATGCCACTTTGTGCTTCCAATGAACCTTGGTAGTTCGCTACTGCTCCAGACACATTGGTTGACCGGCATGTATCCTTCTTAGTTGATTTGTCTATCCCTACGGGGAAATGTCACGCGGTGTAATAGAGTCCTTGTAGCTTGCTACGACTCGTCTACACTCGCTGATGACTGACACCTGCTTTGCTGGGTTATGTATGCCTGTCTCTGTACAGTCGAGCCACTTGAGTTTGTGACTAGATATGTCGACCCGGGTTCTTTGACATTGGAATGCTAGCGACACTAATGCATGCGTGAGTCAAAAGGCGCAAACGGTCCCGGCTAAGGTAAGGTGGCAACCATGGGGTTAACCGTGCGTAAGACCGCAAAGGAATGCAATATGTTACAGGCTGGATTCCTATGGCTGGGGGATTCTCTCGAGATACCACCTCCCCGATCTCCTCGATGGTTGGGAGAGGTGTGTTGTGCGAAACTGTCCTACTTTCTGCCAGATTAGGTGTCAGGGAGACCCCCTCCGAAATCTGGTCGGTGGGGAAGTCATGCGGCAGGCTGGAATAGGAAAAAGGGCCTAAATGTTAAACCACGACATCTAAAAAGATTGGTATGTTTGGATTATTGATATATACCTTCACGCTTGGGTTTTCACCATGGGGGTCCTTCAGGGGACCAGCGCATAATCCTCGGACCCCTCGTCGGAGTTCGGAACATCTCCGTATAGAGCAGTGGGGGACCTGCATTGTTTCTTCTGAGCAATGGGAACTAGACCTCCCTCAACGTCTTCATACACCGCTCTCTTCCTCGTGTGGGACGAGTCGCTCTCCTCCTCCTCATCTTCTTATTCTCCCTCAACACTGAAGGGAGCCAACGTCTCCTCAGACCTGGTGTCTGGGAGACCCTTTGATAGAAGACCCTCTTGTACCTTCTTATTCTCGCCCTTCTCTTTAGGAGGTGTGTATGGCTTCTCGACCAACATGGCTACCACTAGAGGCGTCATGGTGTCTTCGGTTAGTCGGATAGCTAAAATGCTTGGACTTTTTCAACCAGATCTGCAAGGACGGGATGTAGCGACCCGACTCAATACGAGTCAAGCGTCTGGTGTTTCTGTACCATCCCAAGATCATGCTGGTACACACTCAGTACATCAATGTATATATCAAGAGTTCAATCACACAGCTTTATTAATCGAAATCTCATAGCGAGTACTTTATTAAAATAATGAATTACAATAAAGTAGCTGAAGGCCATCTCATGAGATATCTAACGAAGACTAGCGGAAGCATCAGGTAGACAAGTCCATCCGACTCCAGGGCATGTCGTTGAGCGTAGATCGTAGCCTCACTCCTGGTCGGAAAAGTACTCTGCAACATGATACGTTGCAGCCGTGTAGGTCAGCATATGGAATATGCCGGCAAGTCATCAAAGAGAGGGGGAAAATAATAACCAACTAACTCTACATGCATATTTGGCAGGTGGGGCTATAAGTTTTTCATAAAGCCAATTTTCTCCTACAACAAGAGAGAGCTGAAAACAAAATATTACTACATTGTTTTTTGTTAACGAGATGGTTCCGCCAACCAATTCTCGTACCCGAGTTGTTGTTAATTCCCACATCATTATTAAGTTGTGTCGAGAGTTCAGCGAAATTTCAACGCCTTCAGCTCAAGTTTTCCATGACCGTGGACACCGCAATCGATTAGGTTTGGGCACTCTGCAGAGTTTTGCACACGTTCCCCACAAGATTTGATCGCCTCCGAGTATGTCCTCGCACTTCAGGGTGTTTGAAGACCGGATTATCAAAACATGGTCTTTCAACAGGTCCCTCTGAATCCCTGTCGGTGCCCATCCATTCCTACCGTTCTTCTACATCTGCTAGCACCGCCTGTCCAGAGTCGCCGCATTGTCCAACCAAGCGAGAGCCCATAATGACTTGTGGCTGTGCAGGTAAGCCTTGGGTCTTGAAGCCTCCGTCCGTCTCTTCGAGCCTGGGTGAAGCTTTCCACAAGATGTCATGGACGTCTCCAGCATCCCGGGGTCGTCCACTGGTTTCTCCAGGGAGCCCGTCAAACCGTCCTTCACCCAGAGTTGCATTTCTTCACGGGGTCTTGAAAATCTTGTCTTAACTGGTCTTGGTTATTTAATCATCCTCGCATCACTCGTGTTATGCACTCAACCAAAATCCCGTCTACTCAAGCATAGCAATATGAAATTTGTCGTCCCGGGCCAAGTATTGGGGTTGTTGTGTGCCTACCACATGATACTACAACCTATACTAAAATTTCCAAGTACCTACGCACCATGCAATTGGGCAAATAAAGATGAAACAACCATGCATAGAAAAAAACATAGGAGATAGTATGATCAAAATAACTTGCCTTGATGATAGTTGTCTTGATCGAGCGCTTCTAAGTAACAAGCTTCGCACTCCGGGTGATCTACCGATACAAACAAATACACACCATAAGCACTACAATCATGAACAAGTAAAATACATCACAATCATAAAGTAGCTATGGCATAAAGTGAAAGAATTCACTTCACCTAACTACGACTGAAATTGTTTCTGTTAAAACCCCAAGTAAAAATATTTAAAAAACTTTGACACTTATATTACAGTAAGATATAAGCACTAGGAAGTAGTAGCAAAAAGAATCAAATAAAAATCATTTTTTAAACTCCTGGTATAAGCAAAACAAGTATTAAACTAAATCTGATCTAATTCAAATTTGAAAATTTCAAATATAGACAAATTATATGTTTGAAAAAACTACAGAAACATTGTGATCTAGTGGAACAAGTTTCAACTCCGTTGGAATTCTGGATCAAACGTTATGATCAAAACAAGATTGAAACTTTCTTTATTTTGGAATTAATACAGAAAAAGAAAATTTGCTTCTAGTCGGACAGGGGTACATGTGGCAGTCACTGATTGGATGCGGAGGTGTTTGATGCGAGAGTTACTAGCAAACGGCCGATGTCAAATAAAACGCTTCGGCTAATAGTTAAGTAAATAGAAAACCGAGCGGTTTTCTCAACTAAACCAAAAGGTTATCCTATTTCAAATATGGCGCGCTGAATATAGATCTAACGGCTCAGGATAGATGGGGTGCTCACAGGGGAAAGATGGCCGGCGATGGAGTCTTCTCCGGCGAGCCGAGGCGGTGAGATGGTCGGGGCGGCGACTTCCGGCATCGGGGGCGGCATCGGAGAGGCTCGGACGACGGCGGCAGACCTCCGGCGGCGATTGGTGGCGATGGCGCGTCGAGGGGGGCTCGGGGTGAGCTGAGAGTGGCCGTGGAGCTTCGGCTCCGGCTCCACCGGCAAGCTTGCGAGGGGGTCGGTGTGGGGCTCGGGCAGGGCCGCGGGGCGGTGGAACGGGGCGAGGGGTGGGGGTCGGGGCCGGCTATTTATAGGGGAGAGGGGGGTGCCGAGTGGGAAGGAGATCGGGGAGGTCCGGCGAACTTGGAAGGGCTCGGGCCAGAGAAAAGGAAAGAAAGGAGAGAAGAAGAAAGGGGGGGGCGCGGGTGGGGCGGAGCTGCGGGTGGGGCCGGCGCGGGCGGGGCCCAGGGGTCAGTGGGTGAGGGTAGGGGGCGCTGGGTGCATTTGCCCCAATAGGAAAGGGCAAGGGATCCCGGGCCAGGCGGGCGATGGGCCGGTTTAAAATCGCTCGGGAGCGTTTCCTTTTTTAAAGAAAAACATTCCCGTTTTTTAGATTTTTAATAAAACAGAAACTAAAAGGAATAAAAAGGAAACAAAATAAAATAATTAATATAGGGTATTATAAACCAAAATTTTCAGAAAAGAAAATCTCTACACATTTAACGTTTTTCCAAGGCCAAAATAAAAACTTTTAAAAAATGTTTTTTTTTCTTTAGAAAAAACCCTAAAAGCTTTATTTTCTGTTTTCAATTATTTTCTCTATAAAACTTTGGTTTTCTTGGCTCAAAATAATTTCAAAAAATGCCTCACATTGTGGAGGGTCATTTTCCTCCGCTCCTTCTTGCTTGCAGGAAAAAAATTCCCGGCACTTCTTGTGTGAAGAAAAAACATAGAAATGCAAAAGAAAAATTTGAGAGAAATCAAATGCAAAATTTTATTGCAAACAAAATGCATAGATGCTTAGCTACATTTGTAAAACATTCCAAATTAGGAAATTTGGGATGTTAGAGACCTACCCACCTTAAGATGAATCTCGCCCTCGAGATTCGGGTTGGCTAGAAAATAGGTGCGGGTGGTCTCGACGAAGATCTTCTTCTCGCTCCGAGGTGGCTTCTTCCTCGGTGTGGTGGCTCCAGAACACCTTGCAGAACTTGATGATCTTGTTGCGGGTAACTCTGTTGGCAGTCTCGAGAATCCTGACGGGTTTCTCCTCATACGTCAGATCACTGTCAAGCTGTATGGCCTCTAGGGGCACTGTATCTCTCAACGGAACATCAGCCATCTCAGCGTGGCATTTCTTCAACTAGGAAACATGGAAGACATCATGAACTCCGGACAATCCTTCTGGCAATTCCAGTTTATATGCAACTTCGCCTCTACGTTCAAGAATTTTGTAGGGGCCAATGAATCGGGGTGCTAACTTTCCTTTCACACCAAATCTCTTGATTCCTCGAAGTGGAGACACCCGAAGATACGTTCGGTCTCCCACTTCGTATGTTACTTCCTTGCTTTTGCTGTCAGCATAACTTTTCTACCTGGACTGAGCTATCGTGAGTCGGTCATGAATCAGCTTGACCTTCTCTTCAGAATCTCGGATAAGGTCGGGACCAAAAAGTTGTCGGTCTCCAACTCCATCCCACATCGACGGTGTTCTGCACCTCCTTCCGTATAGAGCTTCGAAAGGGGCCATCTTCAGACTGGTCTCATAGCTGTTGTTGTATGAGAACTCGGCATAAGGCAAATTGTCATCCCAACTAGACCATAGTCTAGTGCGCAAGCTCTCAACATGTCCTCCAGAATCTGATTGACTCTCTCGGTTTGTCCATCTGTCTGTGGGTGAAAAGCTGTACTGAACTCCAATCTCGTTCCCAAGGTTTCATGCAGTTGGTGTCAAAATTTGATTTGAACTGAGTCCCTCTATCAGACACAATACTCTTAAGTACTCCATGCAGACATATGATCTTGGTCATATATATCTTGGCCAGCTTGGCACTCGTGTAAGTAGTCTTCACGGGAATGAAGTGAGATACCTTGGTCAAACGATCGACCACAACCCAAATAGAATCATAGCCATAACGGGTCCTTGGTAATCCTGTGATGAAGTCCATACCAAGCTTTTCCCATTTCCACTCGGGTATCGGCAGAGGTTGAAGCAAACCTGTAGGCTTCTGATGCTCGGCTTTTACTCGCTAACAAACATCGCATATTGCTACAAACTCGGCAATGTCTTTCTTCATTCCTGTCCACCAAAAACTTTCTCTTAGATCCAGATACATCTTGGTGTTGCCGGGGTGTATCAAGTACGGGGAATCATGGGCCTCCTAAAGTATCAACTTGCTAACTTCGGGATCATTGGGCACATAAATGCGATCCTCAAACCATAAAGTTCCGTGTTCATCCTCACGAAAACCTTTAGCCTTCCCGTCTTTCATTTTCTGCTTAATCTCGGCTATCTCTTTATCTGATTTCTATGCTTCGCGGATCTTCTGTGTCAAAGTGGGCTGAATTTCTAGTGTGGCAACAAATCCTCTTGGAACTATTTCCAATTTGAGCTCTCGGAGGTCATCGGCTAACTCCTGTGGTAATCCTCCTGCTATGAGTGTGTTCACATAACTCTTGCGGCTCAACGCATCGGCTACAACATTTGCCTTGCCTGGGTGATAATGCAATCTCATGTCATAGTCCTTGATCAATTCTAGCCATCACCTCTGTCTGAGGTTCAACTCCTTTTGCGTGAAGATATATTTCAGGCTTTTGTGATTAGTGTAAACATCACAACTATTTCAGATCAGGAAATGTCTCCAGGTCTTGAGAGCGTGCACTATGGCTGCTAGTTCCAAGTCATGCGTGGGATAATTCAACTCATGGGGTCTGAGCTGTCTGGATGCATACGCTACAACTTTACCTTCTTGCATGAGCACTCCTCCGAGTCCTTGACGAGAAGCGTCACGGTAAACCTGGAAATCCTTCCGAATGTTCGGCAATATCAGCACTGGGGCTGTAACCAGACGTTACTTCAACTCTTAAAAACTAGATTCACATTCCTCAGTCCAAACATACTTGGACTCCTTCTTCAACAACTCTGTCATGGGCTTGGCGATCTTTGAGAAATTCTCTATGAACCTCCGGTAATATCCGGTAAGTCCGAGGAAACTGCGGATCTCCTTAACTGAAGTGGGTGCTACCCATTCGGTGACTGCTGTGACCTTGGCAGGGTCCACTGCTATTCCTTCTCCTGAAATGACGTGTCTGAGGAATCCGACTTCCTTCAACCAAAATTCACATTTGCTAAACTTCGCATACAGCTGATGCTCTCGAAGTTTCTCCAGAACTAGACGCAGATGTTCCTTGTGTTCCTCCTCGTTCTTGGAGAATATCAGTATGTCATCGATGAACACCACGACAAACTTGTCCAAGTATTCCATAAATACCTTGTTCATCAGATTCATAAAATATGCCGGAGCATTAGTTAGTCCAAATGACATGACTGTGTACTCGTACAAGCCGTACCGAGTGGTGAAGGCTGTTTTGGGTATATCCTGTTCACGAATCTTCAGCTGATGATACCCAGATCGAAGAACGATCTTGGAGAATATGGGGGCTCCAACTAACTGGTCAAACAGATCATTGATCATCGACAAGGGGTACTTGTTCTTGATGGTCACCTCGTTCAATGCACGATAATCGACAACCATTCTCAAGGACTTACCCTTCTTTTCAACCAAGAGCACTGGGGCTCCCCAAGGTGAAGAACTTGGGCGAATATACCCTTTGTCCAACAACTCCTTAATTTGCTTCTTGATTTCTAGCAAGTCATTTGAGGGCATCCGATAGGGTCTCTTGGATATCGGGGCTATTCCGGGTAATAGCTCAATCAGGAACTCAATCTCTCTATCAGGTGGCATGCCCGACAGTTCCTTCGGAAATACATCTGGGTATTCTTGTACAATCGGTACTTCTTCCTGGACTATTCCCATGAGAGAGTTTACTCGTTTACTCCGTGTCGGGCACTGAGACACGTACTTAATCCGCTTTTGCTCGGGGGTGGTGAGCAAAATAGACTTAAGGGCACAGTCAATATTCCCTTCGTACTTGGCCAACCGATCCATGTCTAGGATTACATCCAATCCCTGGGACTCTAATACGATGAGGTCGGTGGGGAAATTATGGTTCCTGATGTTGAGACTCAAAGCATGCCATCTATCCCGGCTGTCATCATGCCTCCTGGGGAACTGACCTTAATAGGCTGGCTGAGGGTTCTAGTTGGCAAACTATACTTTTCCACAACTACCCTTGATATGAATGAATGTGTTGCACCAGAATCAAAAAGTACCAATACTGGACGTGAGTTTAGCAAAAACTTACTAACCACAGTATCGGGGTGATCATAGACCTCTTCAACATCAATGTGATTCACCTGAGCTC